>NC_133156.1:141874172-142499172 GCF_040802235.1 Manis javanica
TAACAATGAACCAATAGAAAGAGAAATCAGGAAAACAATTCCATTCACAATTGCATCAAAAAGAATAAAATACCTAGGAATAAACCTAACCAAATGAGTGAAAGACCTATACCCTGAAAACTACAAGTCACTCTTAAGAGAAATTAAAGGGGACACTAACAAATGGAAACTCATCCCATACTCCTGGCTTGGAAGAATTAATATAGTCCAAATGGCCATCCTGCCCAAAGCAATATACAGATTTGATGCAATCCCTATCAAATTACCAGCAACATTCTTCAATGAACTGGAACAAATAATTCAAAAATTCATATGGAAACACCAAAGACCCCGAATAGCCAAAGCAATCATGAAAAAGAAGAGTAAAGTAGGGGGGATCTCACTCCCCAACTTCAAGCTCTACTACAAAGCCATAGTAATCAAGACAATTAGGTACTGGCACAAGAACAGACCCACAGACCAGTGGAACAGATTAGAGACTCCAGAAATTAACCCAAACATATATGGTCAATTAATATTTGTTAAAGGAGCCATGGACATATAATGGCAAAATGACAGTCTCTTCAAGAGATGGTGCTGGCAAAACTGGACAGGTACATGTAGGAGAATGAAACTTGACCATTGTCTAACTCCATATACAAAGGTAAACTCAAAATGGATCAAAGACCTGAATGTAAGTCATGAAACCATTAAACTCTTGGAAAAAAACATAGGCAAAAACCTCTTAGACATAAACATGAGTGACCTCTTCTTGAACATATCTCCCTATGCAAGGAAAAGAACAGCAAAATAGGCAAGTGGGACTACATTAAGCTGAAGAGCTTCTGTACAGCGAAAGACACCATCAATAGAACATAAAGGAACCCTACAGTATGGGAGAATATATTCATAAATGACAGATCCAATAAAGGCTTGACATCCAGAATATATAAAGAGCTCACACACCTCAACAAACAAAAAACAAATAACCCAATTAAAAAATGGGCAGAGGAACTGAACAGACAGTTCTCTAAAAAAGAAATACAGATGGCCAACAGACACATGAAAAGATGCTCCACATCGCTAATTATCAGAGAAATGCAAATTAGAACTATAATGAGGTATCACCTCACACCAGTAAGGATGGCTGCCATCCAAAAGGCAAACAACAACAAATGTTGGTGAGGCTGTGGAGAAAGGGGAACCCTCCTACACTGCTGGTGGGAATGTAAATTAGTTCAACCATTGTGGAAAGCAGTATGTACGTTCATCAAAATGCTCAAAACAGACCTACCATTTGACCCAGGAATTCCACTCCTAGGAATTTACCCTAAGAACGCAGCAATCAAGTTTGAGAAAGACAGATGCACCCCTATGTTTATCACAGCAGTATTTACAATAGCCAAAAATTGGAAGCAACCTAAATGTCCATCGGTAGATGAATGGATAAAGAAGATGTGGTACATATACACAATAGAATACTACTCAGCCATAAGAAGAGGGAAAATCCTACCATTTGCAGCAACATGGATGGAGCTGGAGAGTATTATGCTCAGTGAAATAAGCCAAGCAGAGAAAGAGAAATACCAAATGATTTCACTCATCTGAGGAGTATAAGAACAAAGGAAAAACTGAAGGAACAAAACAGCAGCGGAATTACAGAATCCAAAAATGGACTAACAGGTACCAAAGGGAAAGGAACTGGGGAGGATGGGTGGGCAGGGAGGGATAAGGGGGGGAATAAGAAAGGGGGTATTAAGATTAGCATGCATGGGGGGGAGGGAGAAAGGGGAGGGAGGGCTGTACATCACAGAGAGGACAAGTAGGGATTCTACAGTATTTTCCTATGCTGATGGACAGTGACTCTAATGTGGTTTTTAGGGGGGACTTGGTATAGGGGAGAGCATAGTAAACATAGTATTCTTCATGTAAGTGTAGATTAAAGATTAAAAAAAGAAAGAAAGAAAGAAAAGGGGGATTACTCCTTGACAGGATAAAACTATTGGTAAATCAAAGATTAACGCATGCTTTAAATATCCTTAATATTGATCACTTAAAAGGTGTCAGATGATCGGCTATGGAGGTGGTACTCCTTTCTGATAATATTCCTTTCTCTTAATAAAAAAAAAAAAAGCAATTCCTGTGTGTTGACCTCCAATGAGTTCTACACAGTGGTATAGAGGGCATGTCAAAGTGTGGGTAAAGGGTTTGTTTGTTTTTATGCAGAAGATCAAGGCATAGCTTGGCTACCCAGAAAATGAACTAAGATACGATATGAGGAGGAGCTTCTGGCATCAGCACTCTCTGGAGGACTTTTGCCAGGGGATGATCATCAAAAAGCCTCCAAAGTGATCCGGGTGATGCTGCGGTTGTGGCTGCATCCATCCACCGTTTCCTGGACTTGCCACTGGAGTGAGGAGGGAGATGTCTAGGCTGGCATGTGCATACAGTGAGACAACGAATTTGAGTGGATCTGTACTGTTGGAACTCAACCAGGAGTTGGGAGGGGTGCAAGTTGTAGCACTCCAAAATCTTACAACTATAGACTATCTACGGTTAAAAGAACATATGGGATGTGAACAGATCCCAGAAATGGGTTGCTTTAATTTGTCTGATTTCTCTCAGTCTGTTTCAGTACAGTTGGACAATATCCATTTTATTATAGACAAATTCTCACAAATGCCTAGGGTGCCTATCTGGTTTTCTTGGGTTCACTGGAGATGGCTGGTAATTTTAGATTTTCTTAGTTTATGTCACCATATTCCTATTATGTTAATATGTGTGCACAAGTTAGTTAGCAGTTTAAAACCTATACATGCTTAAGGTACTCTACAAGAAGATACATCAAAGAAATAATCAATCCTCCCATGTTTTCTTCCATATGCTACATCTATAGCTTTTCTTCTTCCTTCCTAATTACAACCCTTAAATAGAATTCATGCCTCATATCAAATTTACCGAGCATCATAATTCCTCCAGGTGGTAAAGATACCTCGAGACAAGTGCTCGGCATAGAAACCACAGGACATAAATCTGCAAAGAAGTAAAAAGCTAACCTTTTCAAACAATATGACTTCTCTCTCACTTACCAACTTTACATTTCCCTGTAAGGCCCCAGAAGATGACTGGGTAGCCAGAGACAGGTAAGATTCTTCAAGGGAGGAACAACCTAAGACAGGCACAGTCACAGGGGGGCCATCAGGTGAGAAATTGGGAAACAACAGTGGTGAAGCTTAGAACCTCACCCCCACCCCTACTGTTTTGAGAGAAAGCTTGTGCATCCGTGGGTGTTTTATTGCCCTTGTCTAGCTCGGATTAGCACATAGTCTACAGGCACACACATGATCATCTACAATTGCTCTCTTACAACACTAAAGTATGTTTTCTACCTTTATCTTGCATCTACCTACCACTTCAGCATTTTATTAAAAATAATAATAATAATAATAATAAAGGGAGAAATGTGGGGTCCACATATAAATCAAGTATAAAAATCAAACAAATATTCATATTTGACCTGATTGTTTATAGTTCATATGCGTGATCAAAACCGAAAGTTTCTGTGATGAATGCCCTTGTACTGTTCACCATGTTAAAACTTATTCACTATGTAAGAATTCGTTCACCATGTAAGAACGTGTTCGTTATGCTTCAGACTGATGAGAATTAGGCTTGAGATGGATTAATGATTGTACATTGAGCATTGACCCCCATATACTGAATTTTATTGTTGTTAACAACCATTTGATCAATAAATATGAGAGATGCCCTCTCAAAAAAAATTAATAAATATAAAAAAAAAGAGTGTCTTATAGTTTTCAGGGTATAGGTCTTTCACTTCCTTGGTTAGGTTTATTCCTAGGTATTTTATTCTTTTTGACGCTACTGTGAATGGAATTATCTTCCTGATTTCTCTATTAGTTTATTGTTAGTGTATCGGAAAGCCACAGATTTCTGTGCATCAATTTTGTATCCTGCTACTTTGTTGAATTCCGATATTACCTCTAGTAGTTTTGGAGTGGAGTCTTTATGGTTTTTTATGTACAATATCATGTCATCTTCAAGTAGTGACAGTTTACCTTCTTCTTTACCAATCTGGATTCCTTGTATTTCTTTGTTTTCTCTAATTGCCATGGCTAGGACCTCCAGTACTATGTTGAATAACAGTGGGGAGAGTGGGCATCTCTGTCTTGTTCCTGATCGCAGAGGAAAAGCTTTCAGCTTCTCACTGTTTAATATGATGTTGGCTGTGGGTTTATCTTATATGGCCTTTATTATGTTGAGGTACTTGCCCTCTATACCGATTTTGTTGAGAGTTTTTATAATGAAATGATGTTGAATTTTCTCGAATGCTTTTTCAGCATCTAAGGAGATGATCATGTGGTTTTTGTCTTTCTTTTTCTTGATGTAGTGGATGATGTTGATGGATTTTCAAATGCTGTACCATCCTTGCATCCCTGGGATGAATCCCACTTGGTTATAGTGTATGATCCTTTTGATGTATTTTTGAATTCGTTTTGCTAATATTTTGTTGAGTATTTTTGCATCTGTGTTCATCAGGGATATTGGTCTGTAGTTTTCTCTTTTGGTGGGGTCTTTGCTGGTTTTGGTATTAGGGTGATGTTGGCTTCATAGAATGAGTTTGGGAGTATTCCCTCCTCTTCTACTTTTTGGAAAACTTTAAGGAGAATGGGTATTATGTCTTCTCTGTATGTCTGATAAAATTCCGAGGTAAATCCATCTGGCCCAGGGGTTTTGTTCTTTGGTAGTTTTTTGATTACCGCTTTAATTTCGTTGCTAGTAATTGGTCTGTTTAGATTTTCTGTTTCTTTCTGGGTCAGTCCTGGAAGGTTGTATTTTTCTAGGAAGTTGTGCATTTCTCCTAGGTTTCCCAGCTTGTTAGCATATATGTTTTCATAGTACTCTCTAATAATTCTTTGTATTTCTGTGAGGTCCATCGTGATTTTTCCTTTCTTGTTTCTGATTCTGTTGAAGTGTGTTGATTCTCTTTTCTGCTTAATATGTCTGGCTAGGGGCTTATCTATTTTGTTTATTTTCTCAAAGAACCAGCTCTTGGTTTCATTGATTATTTGCTATTGTTTAATTCTTCTCAATTTTATTTATTTCTTCTCTGATCTTTATTATGTTCCTCCTTCTGCTGACCTTAGGCCTCATTTGTTCTTCTTTTTCCAATTTCAATAATTGTGACTTTAGACCATTCATTTGGGATTGTTCTTCCTTCTTTAAATATGCCTGGATTGCTATATACTTTCCTCATAAGACTGCTTTTGGTGTATCCCACAATAGTTGGGGCTTTGTGTTGTTCTTGTCAGTTGTTTCCATATATTTCTGGATCTCCATTCTGATTTGGTCATTGATCCATTGATTATTTAGGAGCATGTTATTAAGCCTCCATATGTTTGTGTGCCTTTTTGCTTTCTTGGTACAATTTATTTCTAGTTTTATGCCTTTGTGGTATGAAAAGTTGTTTGGTAGGATTTCAATCTTTTGGAATTTACTGTGGCCCTTTTTGTGGCCTAGCATGTGGTCAATTCTGGAGAATGTTCCATGTGCACTTGAGAAGAATGTGTATCCTGTTGCTTTTGGATGTAGAGTTCTATAGATGTCTATTAGATCCATCTGTTCTAGTGTGTTGTTCAGTGCCTCTGTGTCCTTACTTATTTTCTGTCTGGTGGATCTGTCCTTTGGAGTGAGTGGTGTGTTGAAGTCTCCCAGAATGAATGCATTACATTCTATTTCCTCCTTTAATTCTGTTAGTATTTGTTTCACATATGTTGGTGCTCCTGTATTGAGTGCATATATATTTATAATGGTTATATCCTCTTGTTGGACTGAGCCCTTTATCATTATGTAATGTCCTTCTTTATCTTTTGTTACTTTCTTTATTTTGAAGTCTGTTTTGTCTGATACTAGTATTGCAACACCTGCTTTTTTCTCTCTGTTGTTTGCATGAAATATCTTTTTCCATCCCTTGACTTTAAGTCTGTGCATGTCTCTGGGTTTGAGGTGAGTGTCTTGCAAGCAACATATGGATGTGTCTTGCTTTTTTATCCATTCTATTACTCTGTGTCTTTTGATTGGTGCATCCAGTCCATTTACATTTAGGATGACTATTGAGAGATATGTACTTATTGCCATTGCTGGCTTTAAGTTTGTGGTTACCAAAGGTTCAAAGTTAGCTTCTTTACTATCTTACTGTCTAACTTAACTCGCGTATTGAGCTATTATAAACACGGTCTGATGATTCTTTATTTCTCTCCCTTCTTATTCCTCTTCCTCCCTTCTTCATATGTTGGGTGTTTTGTTCTGTGCTCTTTTTAGGAGTGCTCCCATCTAGAGCAGTCCCTGTAAGATGCCCTGTAGAGGTGTTTTGTGGGAGGCAAATTCCCTCAACTTTTGCTTGTCTTGGAATTGTTTAATCCCTCCTTCATATTTAAATGATAATCGTGCTGGATACAAAATTCTTGGTTCAAGGCCCTTCTGTTTCATTGCATTAAGTATATCATGTCATTCTCTTCTGGCCTGTATGGTTTCTTTTGAAAAGTCTGATGATAGCCTGATGGGTTTTCCTTTGTAGGTGACCTATCTTTTCTCTCTGGCTGACTTTTATACTTTGTCCTTTTCTCTGATCTTTGCCATTTTAATTATTATGTGTCTTGGTGTTGCCCTCCTTGGATCCCTTGGCATGGGAGTTCTGTGTACCTCTGTGGTCTGAAAGGCCATTTCCTCCCCTAGTTTGGGGAAGTTTTCAGCAATTATTTCTTCAAAGACACTTTCTATCCCTTTTTCTCTCTCTTCTTCTTCCAGTACACCTACAATGCGGATATTGTTCCGTTTCGTTGGTCACTCAGCTCTCTTAGAATTCTTTCATTACTGGAGATCCTTTTATCTCTCTCTGCATCAGCTTCTCTGCATTCCTGTTCTCTGTTTCCTAGTCCATTAATGGTCTCTTGCATCTCATCCATTCTGTTTTGAAGGCCTTTCAGAGCTTATTTTATTTCTGTATTCTCCCTCTTTAGTTCTTGCATATTTCTCTGCAAGTCTATCAGCATGTTTATGACTTTTGTTTTGAATTCTTTTTCAGGAAGACTCATTAAATCTATCTCCCCAGGTTCCTTCTCAGGGGAAGATGTAAAAGATGTCGAAGCTGTCTGGGTTTGTCTTGTCTGGATCAAATTTTTTTGCCTTTTCATGTTGATAGGTGCAGTGGTGTGCTATTGACTTGTCTGTCAGCTGGGAGAGTCAAAACTCTTTCCACTTGGCTCCTGGTCTTTCTTTACTGGGACAACTGCGACCCCTATTGGCTTGTGTTGGGCAATTGCTTGTAGATTGGGTCTCTTTATCTTGCCCAGCCAGTATGGAGGAAGCTCCCTTGCTGTGGGTGTGGCCAGTGTCAGGCCTCTGCTCTGCTATGGTGGGACCCTGGAGAGGTAATGGATGGGGGGCTGTTTGGCTGTTTACCTCCATGAGGGGTCTCAGAGCTGTTGCCCAGGGGGTTATGCGCCTGGAGTTCTCTGGAATTTTCAGCTGCTGGACTGTGACCCGGGATGCTTCCATCCAGCTGTGGGGTCCCTGTCCCTTTAAGACTTTCAAAAAGCACTCGCTTTTCTTTGTCCCAGGGGGACCTGCTCACAGTCTTACTGTCCTGCTTCCCTAGTTTCTAGCACCCCACGCATGCACTGTGTGTCTGCGCTCTGGTGCGGATGGCTAAGGCTGGGTGTTTAGCAGTCCTGGGCTTCCTCTCCCTCCCTGCTCCGACTCCTCTCCTCCCGCCGGGAGGTGGGATGAGGGGCCTCGGGTACCGCCGAGCTGTAGCTTGTATCTTACCCCTTTCACCAGGTACTGGGTTCTCACAGGTGTGGATGTAGTCTGGCTGTTGTCCTGTGTCTTCTGGTCTCTCTTTTAGGGATAGTTGTATTTGTTGTATTTTCAAAAATATATGTTTTTGGGAGGAGATTCGCACTGTCCTACTCACGCCACCATCTTCCTTTGTTTGAATCATAGATCTTAAAAATAAGAATCTTCATACTCCATAAATGGTGAACGCTCCCTCCATCAAGTGAATCACAGTCCAAGGGAGTCAGCCATGGTGTGGAAACATCACAGTGATATGGGACTCATTCAAAGGGATGCTTAAATAGGTTTTCTAGAATATTAATTAAAGACAATTGAAATCAAGTGGAACATCTATGAAAAAGTGATGGAGTATTATACCTACAGTGACTCTGAAGAAAATTTGGTGAAGATTTAATGAAGAATTTGTCCATGAAGAATGTGAAGAAAAATTCATTCACACTATCTTAAAAAATGGTGGTTTGTGTCAGTAATCGAATGTATTATTTTGTGGACCATTCATTAATCCTCTCATGTTTATGCTGAATTATGTATTAACATAAACCTGGAATTTTTAAAACAGAAAATACCAAGGCCATACATTATTTATGAAGACATTAAAAATTCTAATTAGAAAATATGATGCTCTGTAACTTGGTCAAATTAAAACAGCATGATAAACCTAAGGACAGGTATTATTGATTAAATAAGAGAGTATTTTTGCATAAAAAAATATAGAAACCATTATAGATGTAATCATATATATGATTCTGATCAATGAGCTGAGATAGACATTGAGAAGTATAAGGAGAAATACATAAGCTCTGTGGAAAGGATTATTCACATCTTTTAGAACTTGGAGTAATGGTATTTTCTATTTTGATGATATTACAGAAAAAGATACTTTTAATAAGTTAAAATCTCTAGAATATTACAGGAAAATATTATTAAACAGAATACCTATAAAATGTTCTAAAATGTTAACTAAAACTTTACATTGGTTAGCTATCTGGAACAAAGTGATATACTCCTCCATGTCCATATTTCAATACAGGTGTACAGATTCCTGGGATGACTCTTCAAGTTCACCTCTGTGCTTCCTGATTGCTTTGGGTGGGCAGTTTCAATGTGACCAGCCAACATAGATGAAAATCAAGAGTTCTTTGTTAAAACTCAAAAAACAAGAACCATTTTTTGGAGCACAGAAAGGAGTGCCTACTTCAGCCTTCCCAAATGTAAGCTGCTTCAGCAATTACAAGTTAATTGATTTTCTTTCCTCTGTAAACAACCAGCCTAAATCTCTGGTTTTCTATAAAGGATGCTATAATGAGAAATATTCTTCTTTCCTAGAAAATATATATTTTAAGCCAATCTTCTGAAAAGATTTTAAGTGCAAAAGTCTCCATAATTTCAAGCATATAGCTAATTTTCTCTATAATTTTATTCAAATCCAAACCTTAGAAATGTTCTTCTCTTAGAAAGTATTATTAAAGAGACACTTCGAAGGAAGAATTGGGGGCTGGGCGGAAGCTATGCACAAGAGTATAAAACTTAGATTTTTTGTGTTTTCCTCCATGCTTCTTTTGGAAAAAGAACTGAAATAGAGGTGGTGGAGTGTTGTTTTTCTATTGAGAACTTGGGTGTGAGATTTATGTATTTGTTTCCTTCCTTTGAACAGTAGCAAAGAAGGAAAATTATTTTTTAAAAAAATCCTTGTGCAGGATTTCATGTGAGAGAGTTTAATCTGAGGACCAGATAGCATCAAGCCTACAAGCATCTGACATTTCTACCTCAATGTTGTGTTTAAGCAATTTCCCCTTTCCCTGACAACGCAATTTGGCATACAACTCTCCATGCCCTCATATTAAGGAGGGGGTAGGAATACATGAAAGCCATTTCCCTCCTACTTAGGTGCCAAACGTGAAATTGCCAAAAAAGAACAAATTCTGACTTTCATGTAGGGAAAAAATGATATATTTCACATGTAAATTTTGTATTATTTGGATTCGCATTCTTCATAAAACCAGCACTATTCACACTGGTCGTGAATTGGGATCGTTTCATTTTCTGTGAATAATCTAAGTCCTGAAACTTTTCTTTATTAAAATGTGTGAACATTAGCAGTGTTATAATTTCACATATACTATTTGCAGGAAAAAAAAAGATTTAAATCACATGAACTCTCTTAAGAGGAAACAACACAATGGAAATGGACTCAGAGCTGTACATAAAACACATAAATGACCTTTCATGAATGACTGACTGAAATGCTTCTGATGTTTTATATATGGTCTGTAAATAGAAAATGTTATTTATCTCCAAAGATAAGAATTCTTCCATTTGCTTAAAAATATTTTTTACTTCTCTTTTCAGCTAGTGATATAACCAGTTAAATGATTTGCTATTAGCTTTGACCTTTTATTAGAACACATTCTAAAAAGGTTCCTGGACCTAGTTCTGAAGTGTATGTGTGTGTGTGCGTGTGCGTGTGCGTGTGCGTGTGTGTGTGTGTGCGTGTGTGTGTGTGTAAGCTTCCCCATACCAACAAGCAATTACTGGACACCAGCTGGGTGCCCTAAAATTTCACTCAATTCTGACACTACTTGCCTGGAGAAAGCATCAGATTGCACAGGTGAGGGCTCAGTCCTACAAAACTGCCCCAGGTCCCCCCACCCTACTTCAGATGCCATGGCAAGTTCAGGGGATCACCTTCACTTCTTGACAAACTGCTACAGATGGAGGTCCCAACAACCATCTCTAAATCATGATTCCAATCACAAGTCAAAGTTGTTACCTGTCCTTCTGATCAACGGGCTAAAATCAGATTCTCATGACCTCTCCTGAGGTTCAAGCAATTTGAAAGACCAGCTCACAAAACTCAGAGAAAGATTTTATTTACTAGATCACTAGTTTATTATAAAAGGATATAATTCAGGAACAGCCAGATAAAAAGACACAGAGGGCAGGGGATAGGAAAAGGGGCACAGACCTCTCCTGTCCTCTCCAGATGAGCAACTCGTTCTGATCCACGTGTGTACCAACACAGCAGCTTTCTGAACCATCCTTCGCAGTTTTTATGGAGGCTTCATTACACAGGCATGGTTGGTTAAATTATTGGCCATTTTATCACCTTCCCCAGACCCTCTCCTCTCCCTGAAGGTGAGGGGGAGCCTAGGGAGTAGGGGGAGGACTGAAGGTTCCAACCTTCTAATCACTGGTTAGTTCTGGCAACCAGTCCCCACCCTTAGGTGCAGTCCAAAAGTTACCTCATTAACATAACACAAGATATTTATGCTTGGGAAATTCCAAGGATTTGGGGAGCTGTGAGCCAGAAAATATGGAGGAAGTCCAAATATGTAGGAGAAATATATGTTACTCATTTGAGTGACCAAATATACATTTTATGTAAAGCACAATATTGCACATACACATATTCACACACAAACACCATACTTACAGATTCATGGATAAAAATGTTGCCCTTAAAATCATCTAAAACCATGATTTTATTGAAGGAAGACAAGCTGAGACATTAAATGACTTGAACTTGTATCCAGATACACCAACAGGAACTGAAACATAATAAATCTCTAGTACAATGTTGGCTATAATGTTCAATGATAAAATATATGTACCGATGAAATATTTGCCATTTTGGTATCAGTTAACTATTTACCAGAATAGTCATAATAATTTGTATGTATCATGCTATTTACCTTTTGTGTTTGTTTTGCCTTAAGTACTTCACAAACATCCTTGAAATGCAAATGTAGATTTTCTAATGTGAGAGAGAGTAAAATTAATACAGGGAGAAATTGAAAGAAAGGGTCAACAATAACTAAGGATTCAAGTAAGAATTACAACATGGATCTCTTGAAAATAAATTCAATTCTAAACTACCTATAAGATAGTGTTGCTGTCATCTTTTTTTCTTTAATATTGCCACTGTGCAAGAACTTCATTTGCCAAATTTGCTGTCATGGGTTGTACCACCATTTTATTAAGGTTTCATACAGTAATAGATGCCATTAAAATAAACATTGCTTCTGTCTTGTTAATTGTTCAATACCTCCTTTTTATCTATAGAAGACTATATAACCTTTCTCGAAAATGAAATTTTAAGTGCACCAAACATTCTGACCTCTTTCACAAATACTGGCATAATATTCATGGACTTAATGGGATTGTTTTAAATTATTATCAGAATATTCACATAGTAGCACATCAAGACAGGAGGTTACAGAGATCGAAAGGTAATAGTCAGAAATCAGTACGAAACCATATTTAGATTCCCAAGTGTAATGCAACAATATCTTCTGAAACCAATTCCTGAAGGGATAGGACACATTTACAGCAATTAAACAGCACTCCCTTTTATTTCCTGAAAGGGTGAAAATCCATTTTCATAATCAGCTGCAATTATTGGTCCATTATCCCATATTCCCTTTGAGGATTGTTCATGATCTTGGACCTCCTTAAGCTCCCAACACCTCAGCCTTAAGGGAACAGCCATCCCTATATGAAGAGAGTTCAGTAATGACTAATCATGAAACAAAGAGCACTCAGTGTAGGTTGCCTCAGATTATTAAACTAAATATGTAAAATCACTAAAAGCATTGTGAAAAATGCACACCATAAAATATATGAACAAACATATTCATGATATTAATGTAAAATTCTGAAAAATTTGTGAGTGAAATGGCAAGAATTAAGATTTGATAATTCATATTCACAAAACATAAGGAGTCCCTATCATGTGCAAAGCATCATCGTGAGCTGGTGCTGCCACAGCTTCAGAGTTCACAGCAGAACTCCACATGCCGAGAGATTTAGTGGAGAGGTCGGACAGGGAATGACTTCAAGGTGAGATGTGATTAACATCCTGCAAGTCGGGCACACCATGCTGGACAGTTACAGCCACTTAAATCACTCCTGCCTGGAGCAGCCAGGGAACATTTAATAAAAAAAAAAAGGGGGGGAGAGGGAGGAAGAATGTTTCGTTTGACTTTTATCCTTTCTGAGGGAATCTCAAAGATATCTGGACAAATTAAATTTATGCCAATGCATTTTCTGATCCAGCACAGGATGGAAAGGCATCCCTAAAGCCTGTACATCTCTCTGTTCCCGGCTATTATGAATAAGGATTGAGATATTAATTTTAGGAATGTTGCATAGCTACAATTCTCAAGCCAATAGGCAAATTGTGGACAATAACATGGTATCCTTTGGTTGACTGGGCCCCAAAGATCGTTCTGTCACCCTAAAATGCTGTACTATTTGACTCAGCTTGGGACAAAGGTGGGCAGGATTTCATGTTCCAGGGCTTGGAACTACTTAGTACCTTTAGGAAAAGTCACTACGTTCTCATACAATAAATGGGGCCCCTTGAGTAAATGCCATCTGTGTTCATATGAGTCATCACCATTTCCACATTTCCTGGAATGTGATTCCACTGGTTAAAAATTCCCAAGATAGAAAAACAATCTGAGATATCACAGCTATACATTTTGCTTTTACCCAAGAGCTTCCTCTCCAGATATTGATCCAACTGGCTTCTCATCTCTCCCTGGAGCCAGCAGTGTTCAAAATCATTACAGGGCACAGTAACTATGGTTTACAGCATGCAAAAGAAAGCAAGTATTGTTAGGAAAACTAAGAGTGATCTTATTTTCATGGGGATCTCCAGCTTCCCCGTTCACTTTACAAAGAAATATTCAGATTAATCAAAGTTTTGTCAAAGATCCCTTTGGAACATTAGCTTCTTTCTGAATTAAAGAAGAAAGAAAATGGGCTTAATCTTGCATAAGTGTATTTTATTTATACAAGTAAAACACATCAGAAAGACTTTAAAGTGCTAACTTAAAAGCTCTTCCTTATAATATTTTGACAGTAAACAAGTTTTTACTCTATTCTTGAACTCAGGTCAGAAAGAAGCAGGTTTCAGATCCTGCTGTACTCTCTCTCTATCCCTGTGGAGTTAAAGCTGTCTCTAACAACTTTAGTTACTATTGTATATCCTATTTAATGCAAAATATTTAAATAGAATCACATGTCCAAATTAGTGCACCACTTAATTTATAGTTTATTCTCCATAGTATTGTTCTTCCCTGAACCCATTTGAATACTTAAGAAGGAAAAGTGCAAGGGGGTAGAAATAGGTCTTAATTCAATGCTCAAGAATCGATATTATCTAACTAGATTTAGATACTCACTGTAACTGAACACCAAAATTTTTTCTAGAGTTATTTCCTCTTATTATTGCTGGTTTCCCTTACTCCTGTTTAGAAATTCCTATAATTCACTCAAGATTCACCTCAAATTCAAACTCTGCTCAACATCTTCATTACAGAAATTAACCATTATGATACTAGAGTGTATAATTTTGCCACAACTATAGCATTTATCAGTTTGTATTCTGTCACTATCATTGCAATTTTAATGATTTCTATGTATGCATTTGCTTATTGACTCAATCATTCCATTTTTTTTATTATTTCATAACAAGCTATTATGATATTGTGTATAATAAATGTCACCAATTATTCTAAATTCTGGAAGGAAGAAAAGATGACTCAGAAACAGAGATGCTACTCATAGATCTTTCTGTTCCACATGCAAGATTGCACTTGAACACAAATATCTCTGAATTTAGGAAAATTAACCTAACAGCCATGGTTACGTTGGATCAGACAAGAATGGCTACAATGTGGAATACAACCACACCTAAATTATATGTGAAATTTAATAAGAACCTAAATTAAGGAAGTGAAGTGCCAGTGAAAGTAGAGAGGAAGGAACAATTTAAGATTTACTTTAAAGGTGCATTTGGCTGAACCCACTTACTGATTGATAAAATGTTGGAAGTAGAGGTAGGAATCAGTCATGTTCCGAAGTTTTAGAAACTGAATAACTGAAAGGTTAGTAGGAAAAAGAATCAGACATACAAGAAAAAAAAACACAGAAGGGCAATATGAGATGGGACACTTAAGAATAAAGGTTAGTTAACAAGACATGCATCTGTATTTTCAGAGACAGGAGTACATTTCCATTGTTGAATATGAGCAGTAATTTAAAATCCACATAGAGATGTGAAACTATGATATAATGAAACTTCTAGAGAAATATACAGAAAGAAAGACAAAGTAAGCCAAAAATACTCTGAGGTTTTTTTGGTTGTGGGAAATTATTGCAAGTGAATTAATAGTAGGTTATGGTTACCCCTGAGCTGAACTCTTGGATAGCAGGGACATATAATATTAACTTTTGAGAGGCTTTTGTAGGCAGACTTTTGAAACACTTTTATGATATTTAATCATTTCAAAATCTGTATCAGGGATTTGTATGTTGTTCTAGGGCAAATCAAGGGGGTTGTTCTCTATCTGGCTTATTTCATTTAGCATAACACACTCTAGGTCGATACATGTTGTCACAAATGGCAAGATTTCATTCTTCTTTATGGCTAAGTAATATGCCATGCTATTTCACTAATATATGGGATCTAAAAAATAAAACGAATGAAAGAACAAACACAATGGAAATAGACTCAAGCACAGAGAACAAACTGGTGGTTGCCATAGAGGAGGGAGGTGGGGAGGCTGGGAAAAATGGGTGAAGGGGATCAAGAGCTATAAACTTAACTGTTAAATAAGTGAATCACTGGGATGAAAAGTACAGCATATGGAATACAGCCAGCAACACTGTGATATATTTATATGGTGACAGTCGGTAACTACACTTATCACGGTGGGCATTTTTCTGATGTATATAACTGTTAGATCACTATGTTGAATACCTGAAACTAATATTATGTTTGTATATGAATTATACTTCAGTAAAAAAAACAGGAGTTGATAATGTGCTTTATAAATTTCTGCTACAATATTTGCTTTTTTCTTTGCAACAAAACTTCTTTCTTTGCAACATAATATCTTGTTGATAATATTCATAATAATGATTGAGAAACTAAGTACACAAATGGCAGTCACCAGATCATGTGTAACAATAGAACTGAATAAATAAGCAGCTTTTGTTCTTCTCACTTGGGTAGGCTTTATTTATTTCCTGAGTTTTCTTGGGGAAACTCTCTGTACTGCTCATCCTTGGACCCCAGCCTTCAAGCAGGTGCAGGACCCATGGAAGCTCTTTGTGCATTACATTCATGGTTTGTCAAGTCTTAACCAATGTGGTAAGTCAACACCAAGTCTGAAGTCTGTTCTCATGTGTTGGGCTGTTCAGCTACTCTCAGGATACTGTCAATATTATAAGAGGAAGGGTACTGGAATAAAGATCGTTCTGCCCATAAAAAAAGAAAAGACTGAGGATATTGATTTGCTTCTATCAGGGCCATCCACAAAATTGTTATCCCTCATTCCTGGTAGCACCTAACCTGAATATCATCCAGTCATACATTCCTCCTGAGCCTCTTACTTCTTTGATGGATTGTGCCTTTTTCAGTATGCCTATAGATCAGGACAGTCAAAACCTTTGTGCTTTCACCTGGAGAGGACAACAATATACCTGGACAATTATGTTCCAAGGGTTGCTTGAGGACCCCCTCCTATTTTCCAGGTCCTCAATCTAGACTTAAAGGATCTAAATTTCCTTTGGGATTCAGTTCCAATGCAATATGTAGATGATCTCCTACTCTGTTGAGAAAACAAGGAAGTCTATAAGAGGATTTCATTAATTTCATCTCAGCCTTGGAGAAAAATGGACATAAGTTTGCAAAAAGTAAATTATAACTTTATCAAAATGCAATCCATTATTTAATCCATGACCTGTGGATGAAGAGAAAAAAGCTTCTCTCATAATAGACTAAAGATGATCCACACTTATCCGAGAACTTTTACAAAGGACAGTTGAGAGTATTTCTAGGTTTATTGAGCATTGCAGACAATGGGGATCACATTTTTATGAGACCACAATACCTTCTTATGAATTTACTGAGTTCTCAATAAGACATCCTCTGCTTTGGGAACCCAAACATGAACAGATCTTCTGGAACCTGTAGTTAAGGAACCTGAAAAGCTTCCTTAACTACAAAGCACTTTATTGTCTGTTTGTGCATGAATGATTTGGACAAACCCTTTAGTCCTTTATTTGAAGGGAACCAACAAAAACCCATTAGGTACAACAGCCTCATCTGTGACCCACTTGCAAGGCTTACACCCCCCATCACCCATCTTAGGGCAATAGAGACCAGGGAAAACCCTGCCAATATTTCTGTTGAATTCTAGGCTCCTTTGTAACCATTTAATTGTCTCTATGAGATTCTGCTATTCTCTCCCTCTTACATTACTGCCCACTGCTGCAACACCCAAGTCCTGTCACCCTTGTGCTCCTATTTGAAGAAGAGGAACGTTGGGATTATTTTAGGTCAGAACTTTTGCTACCTCACCCAGATGAACAAGAGGTCCCCACTGAGAGCCCTGACTTATTATTTCTATGAATTCCACTTCAAAACTGAAACTGAAGTTTATCCAGCAAGAAAATGCTATCACTAAGCTCTCCTTTAGAAGATGGTCCTCTCTCTACATGAGCTAAAATCAGTGCAGATGGCAGGATTTACTCACACTGTGTGGAATTGTGAACTGTGAACCCAGGGACTGACTCTGGAATTTCACTGCTGTATTTCTTGTTAACAATACCTGATTAAGATTCAATAACGAAACCATATTCAGATCCCATGGAAAATGGAAGATGGATAAAATCCTACAAAACCCTATGAGATAGATACTATTTTCATCATCTTTTTCTGACGCAACAATGGCTTAAGTTTGTCCAGCTCATGCTGCAAAGAGCAGGTGAGGTCAGCATTTGCATGCAGATCATCTGACTCCTGAGTCCTCTTAACCATATGATATTGCACTTAGTGTCATTGCATGAGAACATGAAATCACAGCATTCTCCCTTTATAGGATTTGCTTCTGTATAATTAACATCACGTACTCTCATTTTTCTGCAATTAATATTTTTGGAAGAATTTAGAATATAAATGAAGAATGATTCTCTTTTTAAAATATTTTCTATTTTTTAGCAATGTGAAAATGCATCATTTTTGTTTGATTTAGGAAACAAATCTGGTTTAATTCCCTGCTAATCTGTGTACCCATGAAGGTATTTATTTATGCATCATCAATATATATTGGTTCTATGCATCACTGTGCATGGAGCTCAGAGTCCTCATATTATTTTATCATACACAAATAATATAAAATCTATAATTATGAATGTTTATATATAAATGTAATATACATTTATTTTTATATATTTTGGTAAATATATATAATCTAAAATATTAAATCATATATAACTTATTTGTGTAATTTTAAAATTAATGTCACATTAACTTCCTTTGCTCCAATTATGTTTCTCCTACTAGGAGACAAAGAGGATAAAGATAAAGGTAGAGACTTGACCTCTATATTCTTCCCTAGAATTTATTCTAATCAAAGACCTTGGGCTTTTATAAGAAGGTGCAGTGCAAAGATACTACAGCAGAGTACCAGATCTCAGACTTCTCTTACTAAGTACTTCCTTGTCTATGGGAAAATTCCTTCCTTCCTGGGACTCTTTTTTTTTTTCCCCCACTTATAAAATGAAAAACTTGGGATAAATGGGCCTTAAGACAACGTAAGCAATGAACTCAAGCCAAAACACCACCACTCCCATCCCAAGCTACCAGCCCATTTCTTAGGAACTTTCTATCCCTTCAATAGACATCCTACAATTCTCATCCTGACCCATGAAGTAGGTTTTTCCAAGTCATGAAAACTTCTTTAAATAGGAAAAGATAAAGCTCTTCTCCAAGGATTTCAAAAGTGCCAAGGCCTTAGTCAGCACAGGAAGGAAAAATGACTCACAGATGTATTATTTCCTAATTAGATATAATAGGTAAGTTGGAGTTATTTCTGCCAAATAAACTTAGTACAATGATATTTGAAAACTACTGTCTTTGTACTAATAAATTAACTTTATGGGTTTATAACATAATTATCATGTTGCTATTGAAATTTCATTGATTGAATTTGTGACTTTATTAAATTAAATTGATTTAACTAATTGGATTTATTAAAATTGTGGCTTGGTTGTTATCCAGGGGACATCATATAAGTGTGTGTTGTTACCATTCATCCCTCTCTGGTCTTAAAAATTGCAAAATCTCTTATAAAAGGTACTGTGTGTCTTAGTACTCATTTTCAGTTATTGTTACCACCTTTACTATTGTATACTAGGACCATAAAATTGAATAAAAGCTGAAAATAATTTCATGTGAAAAATTCCATTTAAAAGCTGTCATACTTTCATAAACCTTGCTTTAGTATCTATGATAATAACAAAAGTCTGTGTCAAATACTCCTTTGCTTTTAGTAACCATATTTGCTGTAGAATTGTGAGCAAAAGCACATTTACAATTTGTTCCAAGTGTTCCTTTTGATTATGTTGTTTTTTATGGTAACTTATACTAATAAAAAATAGTAAAACTCAACAGCTTCTTTTTTACTGTTCGGACTTTTTAAATCTAACTTAAAAGCATATGTAGGTCTATTTTTGAAATATTCCCTCACACAATCCTTTTTTTAAAAAATACCAAATCTGATCTAACCGAATTTTCATTTTACCAAGATCAAGTTCAAATAAGTGACTGTAAAGTATGACCTTTCAGGTTCCCACAAAGTTTTGATCATCTTGAAATTCTTATTCCAAAGTCAAATTATATGGAAAGGATATAAAAGCCAATAAATACATCAGAATCTGGAAAATAATCCTTTGTAATGATAATCGTAATATTATTGATAAATTTTAAAACCACATTAAGGGCACTTAATATAAAGCACTAGCATTGTACTCAGGGCATGACGTGACGAGGCAGATGCTATTGCTATCCTCTGAAAAATGGAAAAACTGAGGTCCAGAAAGACTGATTTTAGATGAGGTATACGTAAATGAGCCCAGATTTCAGCTTGGATAACAGTAGAATAAAGGGTAATACTTGGTATAGCTATTGTGAAGCATATTTTCTGTGTGATTCAACTTGAGTCTCACAAAAACTGTATAAATTAGATGAGATATTATAAAAATTAGGAAGGTTAGATTCAATTTGAGTAAGTTTGTCACCCACAGGAATTAAGAAGCTCATACAGAATTAAAACATCTGTCATATCTTCACAGACTAGTTCATTTTAGGTTTAAAAGAAAATATACTGATGGAATGGAATTAGGAAAACTGGCATCTTTCTACCACATACTTAGTTCTAACAACCTTGGGGCCTTTATCTCTTTCTGATGCTCATTTAATTTCCCCATTATTTAAAAAAACAGAAAAAGCCACTGAAATGGATCATTTCTAAAGTTACTTCCCAGTTGCAAATGTTTTTATTTGTATTAAGACCTGTATCTTTATAAATAGCAACAAAGCCCCAAGATAATTTCTGGTTATGCTACATCCAGTGAGGAAAATGACTTTTTCTTTGAATTACAGGGAGTTAAAGCACACAATTTGCTTTAAATAGCACCTGTTGCCTATGAAACACAAAATACAATTTAATTGAAGCATTAAATTCCTATAAGTGTGGTATCATGCTTTAGATTTCAACCTAAACATCTCCTGACATAGGGACAGAATTTTTTTTAAAGTACAAATCGTCCTTTTGATCTTCCATTGCCCAAGAGAATCATTAACTATAGTGAAATAATAGTTTATGGAAATAATTTTGAAATAGTGGCTTCCACTCCATAATTGTAATAGTTGATATGAAGGCACAATTATTTCCAGTTCTGAACCAGAGCTTCTTTGCGTACCATCTTTCCTTCTACTTCTCAGGGATCCATATTAAAAACTCCCAACTGCCTCTCACCTGGGCCACGGAGCTGCCCATGGGGCAGCAGTCTGTGACTGAACCGAAGCTGGACATGGAGGAGCCTGGATCTCTAACTTGAAAATGCCTAGTGGAAACTACAGCACAGGAAAGGAAGGGGTAATTTAAGGGAATGTTGGTATTGAGGCCATAATACCAATCCTATTTTAACAGGCCCTTGGCCATGTATTATCACAGCTCTGGTGTTACCCCGGATTTTTTTTAATTTTTCTTAAATTTTGTTATCATTAATCTACAACTACATGAAGAACATTATGTTTACTAGGCTCCCGCCTACCCTGAGTCCCCCCAACAAACCCCATTACAGCCACTGTCCATCAGCATAGTAAGATGTTGTAGAATCACTACTTGTCTTCTCTGTGTTGCAAAGCCCTCCCGTTTTCCCCACCCCCCACATTATACATGCTAATCATAATACCCACTTTCTTCTTCCCCACCCTTATCCTTCCCTACCCTCACATTCTCCCAGTCTCTTTCCCTTTCATAACTGTTAGTCCATTCTTGGGTTCTGTGATTCTGCTGCTGTATTGTTCCTTCAATTTTTCTTTGTTATTATACTCGACATATGAGTGAAATCATTAGGTACCTGTCTTTCTCCGCCTGGCTTATTTCACTGAGCATACTATCCTCTAGCTCCATCCATGTTGTTGCAAATTGTAGGATTTGTTTTCTTCTTACGGCTGAATAATATTCCATTGTGTATATGTACCACATCTTCTTTATCCATTCATCTACTGATGAACACTTAGGTTGCTTCCATTTCTTGGCTATTGTAAATAGTGCAGTGATAAACATAGGGGTGCATCTATCTTTTTCAAACTGGAGTGCTGCATTCTTAGGGTAAATTCCTAGAAGTGGAATTCCTGGGTCAAATGGTAAGTCTACTTTGAACATTTTGAGGAACCTCCATACTGCTTTCCACAATGGTTGAACTAATTTACATTCCCACCAGCAGTGGAGGAGGGTTCCCCTTTCTCCACAATGTTCCAACATTTGTTGTTTGTCTTTTGGATAGTAGGCATCCTTACTGGTGTGAGGTGATATCTCATTGTTGTTTTAATTTGCATTTCTCTGATAACTAGCGATGTGGAGCATCTTTTCATGTGACTGTTGGCCAAATGAAATTCTTCTTTAGAGAACTGTCTTTTCAGCTTCTCTGCCCATTTTTAATTGAATTATTTGCTTTTTGTTTGTTGAGGTGCATGAGCTCTTTATATATTTTGGATGTCAAGCCTTTATTGGATCTGTCATTTACGAATATTTTCTCCCATACTGTGGGGTACCTTTTTGTTCTATTGATGGTGTCCTTTGCTGTACAGAAACTTTTCAGCTTGATATAGTCCCACTTGTTCATTTTTGCTTTTTTTTCCCTTGCCTGGGGAGATATGTTCATGAAGAAGTCGCTAATGTTTATGTCCAAGAGATTTTTTCCTATGTTTTTTTCTAAGAGTTTTATGGTTTCATGATGTACATTCAGGTCTTTGATCCATTTTAAATTTACTTTTGTGAATGGGGTTAAACAGTTATCTATATTATATTAACTATATTTACTATAGTGAATACATGCAGCTGTCCAGTTTTGCCAGCACCATCTGCTGAAGAGACTGTCATTTCCCCATTGTATGTCCATGGCTCCTTTATCAAATATAGATTGACCATATATGTTTGGGTTAATGTCTGGAGTCTCTAATCTGTTCCACTGGTCTGTAGCTCCATTCCTGACTAGTACCAAATTGTCTTGATTACTATGGCTTTGTATTAGAGCCTGAAGTTGGGGAGTGAGATCCCCCCTACTTTATTCTTCTTTTTCAGGATTGCTTTGACTATTCAGGGTCTTTGGTGTTTCCATATGAATTTTTGAATTATTTGTTCCAGTTCATTGAAGAATGTTGTTGGTAATTTGATAGGAATTGCATGGAATCTGTATATTGCTTTGGGCAGGATGGCCATTTTGACGATATTAATTCTTCCTAGCCAGGAGCATGGGATGAGTTTCCATTTGTTAGTGTCCCCTTTAATTTCTCTTAAGAGTGTCTTATAGTTTTCAGGGTATAGGTCTTTCACTTCTTTGGTTAGGTTTATTCCCAGGTATTTTATTCTTTTTTGATGCAATTGTGAATGGAATTGTGTCCCTGATTTCTCTTTCTATTGGCTCATTGTAGGAGTATAGGTAAGCCACAGATTTCTGTGTGTTAATTTTGTATCCTGCTACTTTGCTGAATTCCTATATTAGTTCTAGTAGTTTCGGAGTGGAGCCTTTAAGGCTTTTTATGTACAATATCATGTCATCTTCAAGTAGTGACAGTTTAACTTCTTCTTTACCAATCTGGATTCCTTGTATTTCTTTGTTTTGTCTAATTGCCATGTCTAGGACCTCCAGTACTATGTTAAATAACAGTGGGGAGAGTGGGCATCCCTGTCTAGTTCCCGATCTCAGAGGAAAAGCTTTCAGCTTCTTGCTGTTCAATATAATGTTGGCTGTGGGTTTATCATAAATGGCCTTTATTATTTTGAGGTACTTGCCCTCTATTCCCATTTTGCTGAGAGTTTTTGTCATGAATGGATGTTGAACTATGTTAAATGCTTTTTCAGCATCTATGAGGATGATCATGTGCTTTTTGTCTTTCTTCTTTTTCTTGATGTGGTGGATGATGTTAATGGACTTTTGAATGTTGTACCATCCTTGCATTCCTGGGATGAATCCCACTTGGTCATGGTGCACGATCTTTTTGATGTATTTTTGAATTCAGTTTGCTAATATTTTGTTGAGTATTTTTGCATCTGTGTTCATCAGAGATATTGGTCTGTAATTTTCTTTTTTGGTGTGGTCTTTGCCTGGTTTTGGTATTAGGGTGATGTTGGCTTCATAGAATGAGTTTGGAAGTATTCCCTCCTCTTCTATTTTTTGGAAAACTTTAAGGAGAATGGGTATTATGTCTTCTTTGTATGTTTGATAAATTCCGAGGTAAATCCATCTGGCCTGAGGGTTTTGTTCTTGGGTAGTTTTTTGATTACCATTTCAATTTCTTTGCTCCTAACTGGTTTGTTTTACTTTTGTGTTTCTTCCTTGGTCAGTCTTGGAAGGTTGTATTTTTCTAGGAAGTTTTCCATTTCTTCTTGGTTTTCCAGCTTCTTAGCATATAGGTTTCCATAGTAGTCTCTAATAGTTCTTTGTATTTCTGTGGGGTCCGTCGTGATTTTTCCTTTCTCGTTTCTGATTCTGTTGATTTGTGTTGACTCTCTTTTCCTCTTTATAAGTCTGGCTGTAGGCTTATCTATTTTGTTTATTTTCTCAAAGAACCAGCTCTTGGTTTTATTGATTTTTGCTATTGTTTTATTCTTCTCAATTTTGTTTAATTCCTCTCTGATCTTTACTATGTCCCTCCTTTTGCTGACTTTAGGCCTCATTTGTTCTTCTTTTTCCAATTTTGATAATTGTGACATTAGACTGTTCATTTGGGTTTGTTCTTCCTTCTTTATATATGCCTGTATTGCTATATACTTTCCTCTTAAGACTGCTTTTGCTGCGTCCCACAGAAGTTGGAGCTTTTTGTTGTTGTCATTAATTTCCGTATATTACTGGATCTCCATTATAATTTGGTCATTGATCCATTGACTATTTAGAAGCATGTTGTTAAGCCTCCATGTGTTTGTGAGCCTTTTTGCTTTCTTGGTACAATTTATTTCTAGTTTTATACCTTTGTAGTCTAAAAAGTTGGTTGGTAGATTATCAATTTTTTTGAATTTACTGAGGCTCTTTCTGTGGCCTAGTATGTGGTCTATTCTGGAGAATGTTCCATGTGCACTTGAAAAGAATGTGTAACCTGTTGCTTTTGGGTGTAGTGTTCTATAGATGTCTATTAGGTC
This sequence comes from Manis javanica, assembly GCF_040802235.1. Classification (NCBI taxonomy): domain Eukaryota; kingdom Metazoa; phylum Chordata; class Mammalia; order Pholidota; family Manidae; genus Manis; species Manis javanica. The sequence continues at coordinate 141,898,751 of NC_133156.1, forward strand.
CATCTGTGCTAGTGTGTTGTTCAGTGCCTCTGTGTCCTTACTTATTTTCTGCCTGGTGGATCTGTCCTTTGGAGTGAATGGTGTGTTGAAGTCTCCTAAAATGAATGCATTGCAGTCTAATACCTCCTTTAGTTCTGTTAGTATTTGTTTCACATATGTTGGTGCTCCTGTCTTGGGTGCATATATATTTATAATGGTTATATCCTCTTGTTGGACTGAGCCCTTTATCATTATATAATGTCCTTCTTTATCTCTTGTTACTTTCTTTGTTTTGAAGTCTATTTTGTCTGATAGCAGTACTGCAACACCTCCTTTTTTCTTCCTATTGTTTGCATGAAATGTCTTTTTCCATCCCTTGACTTTTAGTCTGTGCATGTCTTTGGGTTTGAGGTGAGTCTCTTATAAGCAGCATATAGATGGGTCTTGTTTTTTTTATCCATTCAGTGACTCTATGTCTTTTGATTGGTGCATTCAGTCCATTTACATTTATGGTGATTATCGATAGGTATGTACTTATTGCCATTTCAGGCTTTAGATTCGTGGTTACCAAAGGTTCCAGATTACTTTCCTTACTATCTAAGAGTCTAACTTAACTCACTTACTATGCTGTTACAAACACAATCTAAAGGTTCTTTTCTATTTCTCCTCCTTTTTCTTCCTCCTTCATTCCTTATATATTAGGTATATTCTGTACTTTTTGTCTATCCCTTGATTGTCTTTGGGGATAGTCAATTTGATTTTGCATTTGCCTCACAATCAGCTGCTCCACCCTCCCTACCATGATTTTCCTACCTCTGGTGACAGCTATCCAACCCTAGGAACACTTCCATTTATAGCAGTCCCTTCAAAATAGACTGCGGAGATGGTTTGTGGGAGGTAAAGTCTCTCAGCTTTTGCTTATTTGGAAATTGTTTAATCCCTCCTTCAAATTTAAATGATAATTTTGCCGGATAAAGTAATCTTGGTTCCAGGCCCTTCTGCTTCATGGCATTTAATACATCATGCCACTCCCTTCTGGCCTGTAAGGTTTCTGCTGAGAAGTCTGATGTTAGTCTGTTGGGCTTTCCTTTGTATGTGATCTTATTTCTGCCTCTGGCTGCTTTTAAAAGTCTGTCCTTATCTTTGATCTTTCCCATTTTAATTACTATGTGTCTTGGTGTTGTCTTCCTTGAGTCCCTTGTGTTTGGGGATCTGTGGATCTCCATGGCCTGACAGACTATGTCCTTCCCCAGATTGGGGAAGTTTTCAGCAACTACCTCTTCAAAGATACTTTCTATCCCTTTCTCTCTCTTCTTCTTCTGGTATCCCTATAATGCAAATATTGTTCTGCTTGATTGGTCACACAGTTCTCTTAATATGCTTTCATTTTTAGATATGCTTTTTTCTCTCTGTGCCTCAGCTTGTTTGTATTCCTCTTCTCTGGTTTCTATTTCATTTATTGTCTCCTTCACCATATCCAACCTGCTTTTAATACCCTCCATCATGTTCTTTAGTGATTGGATCTCTGACCTAAATTAATTCCTGAGTTCTTGGATGTCTTTCCGTACCTCCATTAGGATGTTGATTATTTTTATTTTGAACTCCCTTTCAGGAAGAGTCATGAGGTCCATATCATTTAAATCTTTCTTGGGAGTTGTATTAACAATTTTACTCTGGACAAGGTTCCTTTGGCGGTTCATGTTTGTATATGGCGCCCTCTAGTGTCCAGAAGCTCTCTTCTGGAGCTACTGAGCCCCTGAAGCAATGTCAGGGGTTGCAGGGGAGCGGTACTGTTGCCTGGGGGTAGGAAAGAACTGTTCCACGCCTCCTGGCTCCTGTGTCTGTCTCCACTGCCTGCTCTAGTGGTCACATAGGTATACCCGGTCACATAGGTATAAGTTTTTGTCCCAGAGCAGCCAGATATGGATCCTTGCTTTCCAAAAGCAGCTGGAAACCCAGTGTCCCCAGGAACTCTGCCTGTATTAACTTTCCAACCCAGTAGTCATGAGAGTCTCATGAAAGCACCATGAAATGTAGGTTTGTGCTCCCAGAGCAGATCTCCAGAGATATGTATTCAGCAGTACCAAGCCTTCCACTCCCTCCCTGATTTATTTCTCTTTCTCCCCGGTGAGCTGGGGTGGGAGAGGGGCTCGGGTCTCACGGAGCTACATCTCTGGTACGTTACCCCATTCGGTGAGGTCTTCTCTTTTCTCCAGGTGTGTGCAGCCTGAGAATGTGGGTTCTCAGGATTAGTTGCACCAATTAAATTTTCTAATTGTATCCAGTTTTAGGTGGAAGCTTCTGTCTCTCTTCTCACCCCACCATCTTTAATCCTCTCCAAGTTAATGCATTTTTAAAAAGAAAGGCTTGAATGTGCTGCAGCCCTCCCCCCTCAGAGGAGATGGGTGGATCAATCCCCCCGGATTTTTTTTTAAACAGCTTTACTGAGATGTAATTACAAACCATAAAATATACTCATTTAAAGTATACAGTTCAATGGTTTTTAGTATATCCAAAACTCCACCCCAAAAAGAAACTGCAGCAGCCCTTCCTATCACCCACCTTAGGCAGCCACTGGTCCACTTCCTGTCTTTATGGATTTGCCCAATCTTCCCATTTCAAATGAATGGAATCATACCACATGTAATCTTCTGTGCCTGGCATTTTCCACCTAACCTGTCTTCATGTTCATCTATGTTGTAACATGTATCAGCCCTTCATTCCTTACTATTGTTGAATAATATTTTGTTGTATGTACACGCTGCATTTTGTTTTCAGTTAGACATTTGGGTATTTCTACTTTTTAATTACTATGAATAATAAGAGTATGGTATGAACATTTGTATAGAGGCTTTTCATTTCTCTTGGATATTCAAAAGTTGATTCTCTCACCAAAGCCCTAGGACTAAGGGTTGAATTGCTAGATCATATGGTACCTCTGTTACCACATACTGTAGGCAAGAAATGTATTCACGTGTTTGTCACTGTATGTGAGTGCATGCCAGGTGCGTGGGGGGTGGCTCCTGTGGGTGTGATGGGCTGTTTATTTTATTAGATGAAAAGAATAAAAGAGAAATCACTCAATGGAGGGTAAATATAAATAGAATCTTATACTTTAACAACAAATGTGTTTATGTTTCTTTACACATAAAATAGACATTTATGTACGACATTTATGGGTTGTGATATTTTTTAAATGTTAAGTTAAAAGCACAGTTGCCAACTTTATTCTGTCATCTAAACAATAGCCAATATCCCAATTATAAATGCCATTTATTACTTATTCTAATGAAATAATGACTTTGTGATATTGAAGTGTTCTTCATTCTCTTATAGTCTATGTGCTATGAGTATTGATCAATAACCATGTCATTGCTTTTTTCAGCCAGGTCACAATTTATTCTTGCTCACATGCTTCATCCTACCTTGTGACCTTGGACAAATAAACTGTCTTCTGCAGGCTTCAAACGCAAAATAAGGGAGTTTACCAAATGAATTATAATACCCTTTTTAAATAAAAAAAAAATTCTAGGTTAATTGTGTAAAATGTTAAAGTAATTTCCTTCAGGCAACAAACATTTTAATCAGACTAAAAAAAAGTCTTCTGTTTAACAGCATCATTGACAAAAACATAATTTTTAATTCAACTCCTCTTCCCTTTCTAACAAAATCATAATACCATCAGTCACACATATTGAATTTTAAAAAATATCATTCTAAAGCAAAACAATACAGACTGAGCAGAAACACTCTTGCAATGTCTGTGAGTTGCCTCCCTATAGTAACAGGAATTGGGGTAGGGGGTTGAGGCCCCAGAGCTTCCCCATTATCAGTCCTGGGTAAGAGGCTTGGAGGGAAGAATATTTGGCAGCTTCAGATATTTTTATGTAGGTATATCTTTACATGTGACTTTGCCTAAATGCAGGTTTGGGGGAAGTATTTGTCTCATGAGGTGTTGTCAGGATCCCATGTGAAATGTGCTTAAAATACACAGCACAGTGTCAGGCACACAGCAAGTCCACTCTGATGTGGGCTCTTTCATCCCTGTGGCATGGTGTATTTTCCAAGATGGCCACAAAAATATCTTATCCTTTTCCATGCCATTTCTTACAGTGGGACAGGTCAGTTTCCTCCTGCTGAAGCTGCAGGCGCCTCTGTCTCCCCAGAGCAATGGAGGAGAGCCGAAGTGAGCCATTTTCCTTCCGAAGTGGTCATTCCAACAGCACATCTGCTTCCTCGCTCTTTCCCACTCTCTCCTGCTCTCACTCTATCCCAGAACTAGCCACCATCATGTGAGGAAGCCCAGTCCACAAGAAGAGACCACAAGGACGTGCCCCAGCAGATTGTGCCGGCAAAGGTTCCCTCCGACAGCTGGCATCAAACCCAGATCCATGGCTGCATGAGCCTCAAATCACACCCAGAGCCTAAACATCTGCCCTGGGGCTTCGTGCCTGAGGCAGAGGTGAGCTGTCCTGAGTCCCCTTCAATTCCTCACCTGTAGAAACTATAGCGGATCAATAAAAGATTACTGTTGTTTTAAGCCACAAAAAATTGTGACAAATTGCTATACAGAAGAGGACATCTAGTACAACTTTTTTTGTAAGGTGAAAGAACTTTTAAAACAATAGTTCCTCACCATCCCCAACACCACTGTTACTTAATTAATGGTGATTGACTTGAATTAAAGCAAATTTCATTTCACAAGCATAAATTATAGTGTATCCCACACTCTGTGATCTAAAAAACCTTTCTCTAATAGGGGGCTAAAAAAGGGGGGTAAATAGAGGCACTCTAGAACACAACTAAGTCATAATATAAATATCTTCTATTTGTTTTCAAATGTCAGTGAAAACATTTTATAAAAATCATATTATTTTAAATTTAAATTGTTATTGATTCAAAATAATACTTTACTATAAATGCTTCATTTCCTGTATTTGGGTTTTTTGTTTTTGTTTTTTTTGCCATTCTCATTGAGCTCTTGCCAGTATCACTGTAGTAGCCTGTGGTCTTAGGAGGGGATCCTTTTGTAGCAAAGGAAGTACAGGACGAGCCCCATTCCCATGGGATGGACCAGTTTTATCACGTTTGTCATCATGCCGAGGTGGCTGGTCAGAAGGAGCGATGGAACGGCTTGGTAGAGGCGCAGCTGGAGTGCCAGCTCTGATGCCGTACGCCTAAGGATGGGGGCCATTCTCCCAGCACAGGGTCTAGACTTTGAATCAAACACTTTTAAATATTGCCGTGTCCCTGAGAAGAATATGTAGGTCACGAATCAAGGGAAAAGACAAGATAGTCTTGTTTTTCAAAGTGTCTTTCCGTCCCTGTAATGCTGGGCTCTGCAGGGTTAGAAGCCTTGGTCTCAGAGAGGACACACAGCCAGGTGTCCCTCTGCCCCCTAAACCCTTTGGGCAAGAAAATAACTGTTTTCGTTTCCTGGGTTTGCCATACAAATTAGCATATACCTGAAGGCTTTAAAACCATAGAACTGTAGCCTCTCTGAGTCTAGAGTCTAGAAGTCTGAAATCCAGGTGTCAGCAGGGCCTTGCTGCCTCTGAAGTCCCTGGGGAAGAACCTCTTCTTGAGTCTTCCTAGCTTTTCATGGCTTGAGTCCTGAACTTGAACCCTGCATACAGTCCTTAACTTGTAGCTGCATCGCTCTAATCTGCCCATGGCCTTCTTGCTGGTGTGTGTCTGTGTGTCCCTTCTTTTTATAAGGAATTTAAGTGTCCCTTCCTTTATAAGGAATTTAAGTTCACTGCTTATATATAGATACTCCATTTCCAAATAAGGTCACATCCCGAGCTTCCAGGGAGATATGACTATTTGGGGGACACCATTCACCCACTTCAAGCAGTTGCTATTCTGGTTGGGGCTGCTGACTCCCATTAGGAGGAGAGAGAAGGGATGTGCTGCCCAATGAGTACAGAGGAGAATGTAATAAATGTTAGGAAATCCCTAAATAGGTAAGCTCTTATTTTATTAATATGTTGTTAATATTGATGTTTACTGAGACATATTTAACTGGATATTTTTCTATTAAGGTATGACTTACATTCAGTAAAATTAATTCAGGAAGTTGAGGTCTGAGTTTTCACATAGTCACTGGAAAAAATTGTTAGCTGAGAGGAAAATCTAACTTCTAGGATTATATAAGAGAAACACAAGTTTGTCTAAAATCTCCTGGTGACCCACATGGGTGTTTACTCTTGCTCATAAAATTTCAAGGCAGGAGGCTCATATTTCATACTGGTGAAGCCTACAGAAGTCATTTACCAGATTATGGAAAATTGGTGTTAAAAATGGTACCCACACATGGGGTCAGGCTCCCCGATAATCCTCCTCCCACAATGAGGGATACCATGCAAGGTCTCCTCTCCCATAAGCATAGCTATGAGTCTGGATGCCTTTATCAACAAGCTGCCTGACCCCACTGTCTCCACAATAATATGAATATGCTTTGGTATTGGTCCTGTTCATGATACGCTCACAGTCTGCAATGTAGTCCTGAAACAAAACCCCTTCTGGTGCAAAGTACTGGAGGTATTCACCCCCAAGTTTTGTCTTACAAGCAATCATTCTTACAACAGTCAAAATCCTATTACATTGTCCCATGATCCTTCATAGGGGCTGGACAGGACTGAGGTTTGAAGAATGAAGTTTCTTTAAAACAATTTTGTGGAAAAATGTGTGAGGAGAGTTAGTGGTTATTAGATAATGCATAGGCTTTTTTTTCTCTTTCAACTCTGAAAACTCAGGGTTTCATTTTTCATGCCCAAAAAAGAAATGAAACAAACAAACAAACAAAAAACAACCAAAAAAATCTAGAAAGAAACAAGGTTATGTTTCAAAGTCCTGCTCACTATGAAATGGAAAGCCTCCCACTCATGTGCCTTGTTACCCTGAGCATTATAACCCTGATTGTCAACATGCAATACTGTATGTAAAGTCTTCTCTCTCCCTATATATCTATGATACAAATGGTTAAATTTCCTAATTTGTTAAAATGGTTTAGTTCCTGAAAAAATTCAAGAAACACTTAGCCAAAAGAAAAAAACTAGAACTTTGACTTGGGTCCTAAGAAGGCCCAGGCAGCCAAATCAGTAGAAGCAACTGAGTTGAGAAACGGCATTCTACACAAGGAAAAATGATGGAAACGGTGGGAAAAGGACACAGGAAACTGTGACCCCATAATGCAAAATCTAATAGGAAAAGCTTAGACAGATGATTATCATGCTTTATGGTAAAATTTTAGAAGCATTAAAATTCAGTGCAACGAGGTTTTTAAAATGTATAAGATTTCCAAATGGAAGACACCAAACTGATTATTTGTTAATAACGTAATTGTCTACTTAGAAAGTCCAAAAGAAAAACCCACAACCAACCATTAGAACTAATTAGCCAGGTTGCTGTTTCATGCTGTTGCTGTGTGATCTGTGGTTATAGATAACAATCCTTTTTCTGTTTTGAATCCTCCCTCAGTTCACTATTTTTTCCCTGCTCACCACATTATCTGGTAGCTGAAGCCGTTTTTCCACAAAAGTTTCTATTTGAATATCACCATTCCTGTAACTTTCTGTACATTAGGCAACAATTTATAACACTCATGAATACATTTTTCTATTATATAAAAGTGAAATGATCATGCCCCAACTTATAAAGACACATGTGTCATTTCATTGAATTTCCCAACAGTTCCTACCTTGTATCTTGTGCCAGATAGCATCTGTTAATGAACTTCTCTCTAGGGACCATTGCTCTGCAGATTCTGCATTTTACTGCAGGTGGGAAAGGACACACACTGACTCAAGATTCGACAGAACAGAACTGAAGTGGTGCCTACTTGGAATCAGGCAGCGCTGTCCTGATCCCAGCAGGATCTGTTCTGATCCTGTAGGCTTATGAGAATGTTCCAGTCTTGTGAATAATGGGATGGGCTTGAACAACAGGGGGGTTGTTCTTATATAAAAAAATCACCCTCTGTCTCTATCATCTGTGCTCTCTGTGCATAAGGTTCCAAATCCTGGCTCTTTCTTTAGGGTTTAGTGACTAATAACAGAGAGAAAATAACTAGATTGCAGTGCACTATATGCACATATACACGGTGCTAGTTTAGTAGATTTGCCACAACAAAGCACTTCAGACTGGATGGACTTAACAACAGAAATATAGTTTTCACAATTCTGGAGGCTCAAGTCTGAGATCAAGAGGCTGGCAGGGCTGTATTCTTCTCAGGCCTCCTCCCTTGTTCACTCACAGATGGCCATCTTCTTCCAGTGTCCTCACATGGCCTTCCCGCTGCTTGTCTGTGTCCTGATCTCTTCTTAGAAGAATGCCAGTCATACTGGATTGGAGCCCACCCTAATGACCTAATTTTAACTTTAAAGACCCTCTCTCCAAACACAGTCATATTCTGAGATATTGGGATTTAGAAGTTCAACATATGAATTTGCATGGGGGGAGTGTGTGCACAGCTCTTTCCATAATATACACGAAGCAAGCATCCTCCAAAAGGCTGGTATTATATATGAACTTGTCATAAGTTGTCATTACGTTGACTGATTCCTACAGATTCTGTATGTTGTTTATGCTTCCAGGTATGTTTTCTTCATGATCTCTGGAAAAGAACAAATAGTTATTATGTATTTTACTAAACCTAAACTTATACCCAAAGTATGATTAATATAGCAGAAATATTTTGCAGTGAGGATGGTCCTCAATGGCTGTTCATCAAAATCCATCCAGATAAGCTAAATTGAATTTGTCTTCAAGTTTCAAAGTTTGATGTTTTGGAGACATTTTAACTCAGATGTATCATCATATGTAACTGTTGTTTTCATGTCTATGTTTATTAATCCTGACAAGAAATACAAGGTCTCAGAGTCCGAAAACAAAGCAAAATTAGTGCCTGTTCCCCCTGCCCCAGTTTCCCCCAGAGCAACATAATATTGGATGATCTCACCTGCTTATGCAGGAACCTCAAATTGATGAAACTCAGAACACATTAGGGTGACTGTCCTACCTCCCCTCCTCTGCAGATACAGACAGACAGACTTTGGCTCTGGAATGTAGTCTGGAAAGTCTGGAAAGTCTCTCTCTAGAGAGGACGAGGTCTGTAACTTAGAATGTAAGTAAGCAAAGGGCTCTGAGGCCACAGAAAATCTCCAACTTCCAAGGCAAATTCTGCATGCAACCACCCTTTAACTCAGACTGCCAGCAACCTTTGTTCAGAAAACCCTGATTGTGCAGAAACATCTGAAGATTGATGGAGAAGTGATTCACAGTTGTAATGCGTCCTCTTACCACTAGACACAGGCAGACTAGACACATCATAAGGTCTTGAAGTAGCATCACCTTACTGAACCCATGGCAGGATTCCACCATTTCTAGTTTCACATACATTTAGCGAGTTCAGCTTATGTTGTTCTCCACAGAAGGAAGAGTTTTGATCTCTAATCTTCTGCTACAACACAAGGAGTAGACCTCACATTGGCCCCTGTCTTAGTCAGTTTAGGCTGCTGTAACAAATTACTACAGTATGGAGGGACTTACACTGCAAACATTTATTTTTCACAGTTGTTTAGCCTGGAAGGATTCTGGCATGGCTGTGCTCTTGGTTATTGTCCTCTTCTCTTTTATAGATGGCTGTCTTCTCACCTTGTCCTCACATGGTGGAGAGAGAGCAAGTTATCTCTCTGTCCTCTTCCTATAAGTTCAATAATCCCATTAAGGAAGGCTCCACCCTCTTGACCTTATTACCTCCCAAAGATCCCACGTCCAAATGCCATCATATTATGATTAGAATTTCACCATATGAATTTTTTCCAGCTTTGTTGAGATGTAATGGACATATAACATTATGTAAGTTTATGGTTCAACACAAGATTTTTGGAGAAATGCAAACATTCAGTCCCTTACAGCCACTATGCTTACATTAATTCCTAGCATACATTGGAAGACTTCATCAAGCACAGTTTATTTTTACTGGGGACTCCTCCCCCTGACCCTTTTCACTCCCACTAGGGATTTCTGAACCTGACTCTTCTTATTCCCCCTACCTCCACCTGGAGCATTCTCATCCACACTACTGTCATTTCTGCCTCAGCAAGAGCATCCTGCTGCCATTCTTGTCTCCCTCTAATCAAATCTCCTCATGGCAACCAGAATTCTCCACTTAACTATTAAATCAGATCATGTCACTCTACTGGTCAAAACTCTCTAATGGCTTCCCACCACACTTAAAATACAAAAGCCTTCCTGTGCGTTTGCAACCTCCAAACTTTCCCAGATGAAATCTGAAACTGGTCCTTGTGCTTCAAGGACAAGGAAAAACCAAAGAAGGAGACAGGCCACTCTAGACTGGTAGGTGGCAGATTCAATAAGCAAGGGAACTTATATATAAGGCTGGCCAGGGCTGCCGCAAGATGAGCAGATCTATGCACATACCACCAGAACCTTGAAAGTTTATACAGAAGCCTTAATGGGGTTCAGTCATGTACATCCAGATGGGCTCAATAACTCATTGCTCTCTCAAGGCAGTGTCCTTGAAACAGGTCCTAGTGTGGGAACAGTGGGCAGAATGTCCTTTCCAAGGACAGGGTTGTGGGGAGGAGCCCCTGACTTTCTGGGTCCAGCTTGAGGGTCGAACCGTCCTCTTTGTGACCTTCAAAACTTTCCATGACCTAAATTATCTTCACTAACTCACCCCCCTGCCACAGGGCTTTCTTGCCATTCTTTACATCTTCTGAAAACATTCTTCCCTAAGGTTTTTACTGTGGCTGTGCCCTCTGCTTCTAGGCAGATACACATATCCTCATTACCCATTAAGCTTTTTCTGTCACTATATTCAAATGTCCCCTACTTAGAGAAGTGTCTCTTGAACCTTCCTTCAAAAGTAGCACTCTAAAAAATCACCAGTTTAAATCACCATTTCCTTTATGTTTTTTCCTCAGAGACCTCATCATTTACAAACTAATGATATCACAGAAAAATGAATTTCTGTGTTTACTGTCCTTATTTCCAAAATATGGGTTCTAATGCTGTATCATCAATGCCTAGAGCTTGGTCTGTCACTGAATTGGTATTTAGCAAATAGTTGATGAGCTGATGAATGAATTAGTGGTCTAAGGGAGTGAAATTGGAGGGTGGTGGGCTGGAAGACAACTAAACCCTTGATTATCATTGTAAGCAATCAGTATATGGTAGTAAATTGTATAAACCAAGAATTAACAGTAGAAAGCCTTATTTAGAAATGCAGAGGTGAACCTAGTAAAAATAGGTGAAGGAACTACTGTTCAGTGTATTAAGCAAATTGATTCAAAATTTAAAGTCTAGTGTGAAAAGCTCTTTAATAAATTTTATCCAGAAATACATGTAATATAAGTTTCTAAGTAAAAAGCATATGAATTACTTATTGTTAAATGATAAACTATATGGAAAGAGTGGAACTAGAAACTGATACTAAATGGTTATGGGTCAAGCTGAGAAGAAGTCTCTTACAAATTGGTCCAAATTAATGAATTTTAACAATAGAATTAACACTAATTAAAAATAATAATTTAGGAGGGTTTAATTGTGTTAAGCTGAACATTCCCGAGGAGTACACAGAGTTGTCAGTGGGTAACAATTAGTGAGAAGAAAATGACCAGAGGGCTTGAAGTTTAGGAGGCAGGTGGGGTGGCAGTGCTGAGAGGCACCACTAGGGTGGCTCTAAATAGGATTCCGGGTGGTGTCGGAAGTCTGATAGGCATAGCAGACTGTAATTGGTACTTAATTTTCATGTTCAATGACACTAGGATGAAGCTAGCTTTTCAGGCAGGTGGTGAATTAGATTAGCTGGTGTCACTGATACTTACCTCTGAATAGAATTAGCAGCAGCTTGCAATAGTTGGGAAATCCAATCTTCCCTTGAAGGCACTGGAAGGAAATTTCCCTAAACAGATTGAATGGAGTAGGAAGCGATTGGTTGCATGAATACTCACGTTTCCAAGGGCTGAGTGATAGTAACCAGTGCAGCCCTGGGACATGAGATCACTGCGCAGCCAGTGCAGCCCTGGGACATGAGATCACTGTCCAGAATTTATAGCCTTCCAAGCTGGATTTGTTCATGCAAAGTGTTTTTACCTAGGGGAAGAACTTTATGTTTCCACTGAATTTCTTTTTGTTAATTTTAAGCCACTGTGTTTCTCATCTGAAATATGTCTTGAGACTTTATGCAGCCTTTCAATTCTTGTCTTGAATGTCTTGATAGTATGCTTTCTGCTCCTCCATTTAAATTTATCAACTTGTAGTATGAAATAAGGCAAGGACACTTATAAATCACTAAGAGTCTCTTTTCAGGCTGATATCTATTCAGTGAACCTTAGAAATCCATTTCACAGCGAATTCATCCTGCTCAATATTTTTCATTCTTTTTTGTTTGGAAGTGTTTTGCAAAATATTATACTATATGTCTCATAAAAATAAAGATAGAAAACTCCTAAGGAATTTTCCTGATCTCTACCAAGGACTCTTACAATGTTACAAAATGAGACAGGTATCTTGCCTCTGTGTGTGTGTGTGTGTGTGTGTGTGTGTGTGTGTGTGTGTGTGTGTGTGTTACATCAAAGCAGAGGTGCTCAAGTAACATATATAAGTAAGCTCTTGCTTGGGTATGGCTAACTGTTCAGAGGTTATCATCATTTAGTGTGGGGTAAGAGACACTGCAATGACACTTGAGACTACCACCGTATCATAGTGCATTAACACATATAGTACTGCTCTGAGTCATCTAAGAAAGGTTGAACTGTGTTCCCATGCTTTGGTTAATAAAAAGAAAATACATCTTTTAAAAACATTTTACATAACATAGACTAAGTTTGGAATGTTTCTCGGAATCCTGATATATATTGCAAACTAGCCACTAAAACTGTTATGATAATGTGCATTTCGTTGGCATTTCTCCATTGTAACCAACACTGAATATAAGCGAAGGAGACTTAGCAGATTTGACAGGGGAATATTGACATTGCAATGCTGTTCTATTTGTTATGTCTATTATTGGAAAATTAATTTCTATGATTACATTTTTCATATTCCCATGTATTTCACATATTTGTACATAGGTATTACAGTCTATAAACAAATGCATAATTGGTATTTTTAAGATTAAATCAAGATATAATTATTCATAAATTATGAAGAAAAAAATAACAAACATCCATTTACTCACCAACCAATTTAGGAACTGGAACTTAAATAAGGCTGCAGAAGTTTGCTGGATAAACCAGTAGTCCCCATGTGGTATACTTTTATTTCCCAGGGCACCATTTAGTTTAAGAAAGTCATTTTCCATATAAACAACTTCCATATATGCTTGTTTCCTAAAATTTATATCCACCTTAATATGACTGCTGTAAGAATACTTTCCTTCTTACTCTCCTTTCCAAATTTCCCCTTTGCCAACCTTATGAAAGAAAGGCATTTCACCCATTCAATACTAATCTTTTTCATCATTATGAAAGGTCATTCTTCATTTCAGTTAATTCTCTTTGTCTTGAGGTTTATTTGACTTGATCTTAATATAGAAACTCTAGCATTTTTTTTTCCCTCCTTTTGCATGGTCAGTCTTTTGCTCTTCTTTACTTTCAATATATTTGTGCCTTTATATTTATCCTGTAGTCAATGTCACATGGTAGGATCTCCCTTGTTATTCACTCTGTCAATCTCTGCTTTTTAAATGGAGTGTTGAGACCATTTACATTTAACATAGTTACTAATACTGTTGGATTTAGATATACCAATTTGTGTATATTTTTCTTTTTGTTCCTTCTTTTTGGTTACCCTGTTTCCCCTTGCTTGCCCAGCTTTAGTTTGCTTGAACACTTTTAATATTCTATTTTAATTTGTTTATTGTTTCTCTAGCTATATTTTCTCATATTATTTTTATTGTTGGTTGCTAGAGGAAATAATATACCACTTCAGTGAAGATAAAGAAGCCTTACAACCAGATGATTCCCTTTACCCCCTATTGCCAACTGACAGTTACGTTATAGTGGCTAAATGTCTTCTATCTATATAAATCAAAGCTAGAAAATGTTAAAATTTTTATTCTTAACAGACATTTATTTCTAACTAAACTTTAGATGAGAAAATAGTCTTTTATATTTATCCAGATATTTACTATTTCTGTTGCTCTTCCTTATTTTCTAAAGTTCCAAGGTTTCCTCTGGTACTGTATCAGCCTGAAGAATATCCTTTAGCTTTTCTGTTAGAGCAAGATGGCTAACTCTGAACTCTATTTGTTTTCTTTCATTTGAGGAGGTCTTTATTTTACCACCTTAATAGGTATTATCAATGGATTTCAAATTCTGGGTTGGTATTCTTCCTTTTCTTCATTTTAAAGATTTTGTTCCATTGTTTTATGCTTCCATAACCTCTTTTAAGGAAGCTATGTTTTTCCCAATTGTTTTCCCTACATGTAATATGTTGTTTATTGCCACTGCTTTTAAGGTTCGTTAAAATCTTTGGTTTTCAACTAATGTATTATGGTGAGTCTCTTTTCTTCTTTCTTTGCCTATTCAGCTAGAAATAGTTTTTCTAAGGCTATCTTTCTTTCCTGTATCCATACCTAACATGCTTTTTTAATGTATTCTGAAAATTTCAGATAATATCTTGAAGAGGCACTGGGTTACATTGTTCTTCCTTAGAAAGTATTGAGTTTTATGTTGGCAGACAGTGGAGTACCAGTAGAATACACAGACCTGTCAGGCTTTGCTTTTAGGCTTTCTCCAAAGAGGTCTATGGCATGCTTTTTCTTTTCATGCTTCAATCCTAATGTAGAGTTAGCCTTATTTTTTTGTATTAATTTTCTAGGGCTGCCATGACAAAATCTCAGACTGGATGGCTTAAACAACAGAAATTAATTTTCTCACAGTTCTGGGGGTTGGAATCCAAGCCCAAAGTACCAGCGGGGTGGGTTTCCTGAAGGCCTACCTTCTTGGCTTGCAGACGGCCACCTTATCACTTCATCCTCACATGGCCCTTTCTCTGTGTGTGCACATCCCTGGTGTCTCCTCTTCTTATAAGGATACTGGTCCTACTAGTTTAGGACTCCATCCTTATGACATCATTTAACGTCAATTACCTCCCTAAAGCCCCTATCTTTAAATACAGTCACAAGGGGAGTTAGGGTTTCAACATATGAATTTTCAGGGAACACAATTCAGACCAGACACTCTTAGCAGATGGCCTTTCTGATATCTCAACTCAATCTTTGACTTGTTCATAAAGATTCTCCCCTCTGGCTGGACCTGACCACCAAAGTCTCCATAGCACCAAATTCCTCAATCTCTGAGCAACACGCTGCCTCCCAGCAATTGTTCTCTTTTTAGCTCCTAGTTGCCACTCTCATGAATCCAGTATTTGGTCAAGAAAACCCACAGGGGATTTCTATGTAAATTTCTGGATTTCCCTCTCCATGGATCCTCCTTCTCTAATACATTCTCTCCTAAATCACAGCCACTTTAGTAATACCAAATTCTGATCTCTGCCTTCTCTGTCCAGGAAAACTACCACTCTTTCTCACATTCTATAAAAATACACCACAGCTCAGAAAATGTTCCGAGGGAGAAAGACTATATAAAAGTAGGGCATCCTTTGTAAGCCTCCTCTTTCTCAAAGATAGAACCCTTACATTGGTTGTCATCCAATGTATGCAACTTGTTGTCATTCGTCTGTTTTGTACCTGACATAATAGGTTTTACATATAATTCAAAGACATTTACTTGCATCTCACAAGTTATGATATACATCTGTTGTTTATCATTTATGTGAAAATAATTCAACTTTCTTAAGTCTAATTATTTTGAAGTTGTATAGATTAAGTTCCTAACAGGGAGAATTTTCTATTTTCTGTTTCTTTTTAGTTATTGATTTGTGACTTAATTCCACTGTTGCCTGAGAATATGCTTTGAATAATTCCAATCACTTCAACTCTGCTTTGGCTTGCTTAATAATCTAGTATATGGTTGATTTTGTAATAGTTACCTGTACATGCAGTAATATTTTATACATAATGACTTAAAAATGTATTATTAAAATTAATTTCAGTTATTATATCTTCTAGTTCTAGAATTCCCAGTAGATTCTTTCTCACAGATTCTAATTCTCTGGTAAATTTCTCCATCTTTTCTTCTTTTTTTTCCTATCTTTTACTACATTCTTATATTTTCTTGAACTCACTGATCACTACTATTTTAAATATCTTGTCTGCTATTTCCAATGTCTGGATCACCTGTGGGTCTTTGTCTGTCATATATATGTTGTTGGTTATTAGTCATTTCTTCCTGTTACTCCATGATAAATTTTATACTGGATGCAGCGTACTAAAACATTGTGGGAGTTTGCCTGAAAGCGTTCATTCTTTCCTCCATTAGGTAGATGACCTGGTCACCTCTGATACAATCATGGTCTTAGCTAAATTAAGCTGGGGCCACAGTATTGATACATGTCCACCTACCTCTGTTTTCCAAAGCTCTCAGAGAGCAGCCTTCTAGGGATTTCAGCTGAGAACCTGATGTGTTTCTCAAGGCCACTATCTCAGGAAGGTGCTAAATACAAATGGTTTTCTCCTCTGCACAGCAAGATTATTAAAACTATATTCTGATTTTCAGAGACATTTTGTTTAGTTTTTCAGCCCCATGCAGTTCCAGAAATTAGCAAAAGTTTGCAGAGAAAACCAGCCATGTGTTAGCCTCAGCTCTATGCTCCTCCCTTCTCACTGGGATCTTGATCAGGTTTTAATATGAAACCCTATGAGACCAGTGAAACCTCTACTGTCATCTGGCCTCAAACAGTGGTGCTCCTCCCAGGAAGCCTCAAAACTCAGTCTCTTTTTCTGCATCCAGAATTGGCAAAGTTTCCCAGGGAAAAAGCAGATGCTCAGCATCAGTTCAATCTTTACATCTTCTTGTGCCTAGAACTTGGTTCCTCAAATCTTTTTTGCTTCAACAGGTTTCTGATACTTTAGAAAACAATATTTTCATTTTCTTTTAAATAATTCCAATTATTTTCAGCAGATGCATTGGGCTGCCAAAAGCTATTCCATCCTATCCAGAAATAGGAGTCTGGTCTGTTTATAATGTCAAGTAATTTAAGAAAATAATCTTCATTAAACCTTTATTTACCATGGGAGAAATCATGTAATAAGAGCCAAAACGTATAAAGTAGAAAATTAGCTATATAAACAATGATCTAGCCTTAGAATAGGAAAGTGCAGTCATGAAAGATGGAAGGGGAAAATTACAGAAACATAATTTTGACTGATTAAGAGGATGTACATTTGTGGATTATAACTAAACCACAATTTTAGTTTGTGTTTTAGTTATGGATAATTGTATTATGATTTTTTTTCACAGTTTATTTGAACTTTCTAATTTATTTGTGATGAGAATTTGTTACTTTTTAAATTAGCAAAACTAAGTCTTCATTAAAATATTTACACAAACAAAAATATTTTCAATATTTAACTTCTCACATGTGAAAATATTTTAATGAACATGTTCAAATAATTATTTGGAAATTCATAAAGAAGTCCTTTTATCCCCTACAGTACAGAAGAGATGAAAATAAAATGATGCGATTTCAAGAAACACAAAATCTAACTGGTTCATATACATATTCTAGGCACATGCATAAAATCTTAGAAAGTATGGAAATTATTTTCTAAAATTATTATCAATGGTGCACTTACATGATAAATTATATGGAATAGCTATAGAAGTTAAGCAGAATATTTTACATAACAATATGTTTTATAAAGCAAATACAGTATATACCATCCCAATATATAACAAATAGGAAAGCCACTTGATACTTACTGGTCTGTATGTTATACATTTCTAAAAGTGAATTCCTAAACCTTCAGTGGAAACAATAAACATACCTGTTTACAAAATGAAAATCAGTGTAAACTCATCATTAGTCTGTATACAATTACCTTTATATGAAAGAAATTCATTAATGTTTTTTACAAAAAATTGAATATTAAAATTATTTATTGACAATGTAGTATTGTCTTTGTGCCTTGATGACTGAATAACATGTACAATCAGATAAATGTGTTTGGCATAGCAAGAAAGCTAAAACAACAGAAGTTAAAGGGCATTTTAATTTTATTGCTTATATTAGTCAAAATGTATTAACTTCTCACATGAGTCAGGCATAGTGCCTTTTGTTAACTATAGGTTGATTCATTTATTTACTTCTCACAACAGTCTAAGAGGAAAGATTTTGCTTATTTTGTAGGTACTAAAATGAGAGCTTCAAAGATTTTAGTGAGTAAATTGATTTCAGAACGTGCACTCTATCAACCTTGAGAGTCACATTTGGAATGAGTGGAAAACATTAAAGCAACCAGTGACTAAAAATGAGTTTTTCGCTATGGGAGAAGGTACAAAAATTGTTGAGGTATGGAGGGTGGACTCACTACGCAAAGCTGGGCACATGACATCATTTGTTGGTCAGTGATGATAAAATTATCATGTCATTCACTGACTTATCTTCCAATACACATGATTTCAGACCACATTCACATTCTTCTTTTACTGAAAAAAACTTTAATTTTCATAGAAAATACATTGTGGGGGAAACAAAGTGATGCAGCTCTAATAAGCAGAGGTGAGCAATGACAGACCACACATATCAGAGAGTGTGGTTGGCTGCATGTAACAGAAGCCAACTACCATGGCCTGACCAAATAAGATTGATTTTTCTCCCATACTAAGAAGCTCCGGGAGCAGAGCTTCCAACATGTTACAAAACTCTCAGGGTCCTGGTCATCGTCTGTCTCAGGCTCATCCTCCTTTGGACTGTGGTTCTCATGCTCAGGGACTTTTTCATAGTGTGGCAGGTCTGTGCGCAGCCTGAGGTTTGCATTTCAGAGGGTGGGAGCACAGAAGGAGCAGGCAGCCATGGGACCTCCCCATTCACAGAAGCAAAGTGCTCTCTGAAGATGCCACTGGCCTCCCCTGTTTGTCTCACTGACAGATAACACATAGCAGCCAGAGAGGCTAGGAAGCATTATTTTATAGCTGGTCACAGGCCAATGGGAACAAAATTTGGGTCCTGTACAAAAGGAAGGTGGGGAGTATAGATATTGGGCGGGCAATCAACAGTGATTTGGGCTAAATTAGGATGTTTCAGTTTAATCAGAAGAGTGACTTGAGAAAGTAGAGGGTAAATGAATGTAAAAGGCCAGATTAAAGTTCTAAAGGAAAATAGCATAATAGAATGGTGATGTGGGCAGATATTTAGGATTAAGGGAAGAAGTTGAATCTGAGTTGTAAGACTGAGGGAAAATCAGCCTCAATTTGTAGATTCTTCATATGCATGCAGGAAGACTTGCAGGCCTGCATATGTGATTCATCTTTATTACTATTTTTTACAGACTACCTGATTCTAAAGGATCAGTGGTGGGATCCAAACTTGTGTTAGTGAACCCAGTTTTTTTCCTGGATCCACAGTATACATGATCATAGATGATATAAGCTATTGATTTTCGTCAGTGAATCATTTAGGTGTTTCATTCTCATCTATTGAAACCCAATGCCCGCTTTTATAACCAATACTGTGCAATGCCCACTTTGCTCTCTTGAAAAGAATTTCACAGACAGTAACTGATTTTGAAGGACCTACACAATACACTAATGTAAATATAAAGAATAAATCAAAGGAAAGTTATTTAAAATAAAACATTACATTTTTCTTTGTGTAAATGCTTGGTCTCTACCAGTGAGAAGAGCTGTCCAAATATTCCATACTTGCCCCTATAAAAAGCACCATAATGGTAGTGGCTATAAAACATAGATTGATACAGTGTTCTTTTGGTGAATTGTGTACTACTGGCGATGTTGCTCTTAAACTTATGAACAAACCTTGGTCAATTTCTGAATAAAACAAGATTAAATTTTTCAGTAATTTATATCTTTATGACATTCCTGCCAAAGTCAATATACGAAAGCCATGCAAATATGCTTCTTGCTTACATGTGAAAGGAAGTGATGCTATAGGCTTAGATACTTGTGAACAGGTCCCACCATGGATGACTGGTGCGACCCTTGAAAGTCATGAAGGATACAGACAAGTCTTCCTCTTGGGGGAACTGCCCCATATACTACAGAATGTTTAGAATGTCTCTCTTCTGACCACTAGTGAGAATAATGCCCTCTCGCACATTTCTGAAATACCTCCTAGGGAGGCGATAACACTTCCTTAAGAATTGTTGACCTAGATGTTTGGTATAAAAACTGAAATTTTATTGATGAAGTTTTTATACAAGATTGACTGTGCCTTAAAAATTATCTGGACAGTCTGGATGAACCTTGATAAGAACTCTTCTGTTCCACTCTTTGGATCTCATCCAATGCAGTTGCTTCTTGCTATACTTGTCTGTAGGCCTGAAGTTGGTCAATTTGGAGAGTCAACTCATTCATTAGAAGTGTATTATATAAGCATTGTTGGTAGGTTAAATCATAGCACAAAGTTTATTTCCCCTTGCTGTTGATACTTGTTATTAAGAATCTATGCCCAGCTTCATTCACACTATAATTGGATGGCTTCTTTCTGTATATGTAGCTCATCAATGATTGCTGACCTAGACTTCTGATCACTGCCCAATTCTGATCAGTAATGCTTGACCTTCTCTGTGCCTGATCAGTCTACATTGAATTTAGATGTTTTAGTACCAGGTTGTGACTTCTGATACATGGAGGGACCTTTACTAGACACCTCACTGGTCTCTGATTCCTTCTTTCAGTGTGTCTCCTGGTTCCTCTGTCTCTCCGAGAACCTTGGCTGTCACCACTGCACCCTTTCTATTTCTCTCTTGCTTTGCTTCAGTACTTTAGGTCCAATTTCTTCACCATGCTACCTATGTCCTGGCATAAAAAGCAAAACACCTTGGAGAGGCAAAAACAATGAAAACCCGTTGAAGAAAGGAACTGAATAAAAGAATCATCGATATCCTAAACAATACAGAAAATTAGAGAGAAATGAGGAAATTTAAGCACAGTTACATCATCAGTGTGCTTCCTCTCCTTTCCTCACCCAAAACCTCAAATTAGAACTAAACTCCAGGAAGAGAAGAAATTTGTCTTTTTTATTGTTCACTATTGAGTCTACAAGTTTTGCCCAGAATCTGAACCAAAGAGGATGCTCATTAAACCTTTGCTGGAGGATGAATGAATGAATGAATGAATGGATGGATGACATTATCACATGAGTAGTAGCAGGAGGAAAAGGTAGTTTGTGTGAAAGTGTGAAGTTTCCAATCAACAGTGAAATGAACCACACGTTGTTCTTAACAAAAAAGGCTTATTCAGATTAGTTACCTACTTTCAAAGTCTTCAAAACCAAGCTAACATTTTCTAGTAACAAATGCATAACTTTTACGATCAACAACAAGCAGTGCTTATTAGCCTCCACAAACACTCACACAAGTACATATATAAAATGACACTGCTTCTAAAGAAATTCTAAAGAATTTGATTTAAAATTTAAATTGTAAATTTTAAATGTGTGTCATTATTCTCCCTATTTAAGTACTGGACAGCAACAACAATCGCTCATATAGTTCATTTTCCAATCTGAGAAATTTCCATTTGTTTATCCATGAGTAACTCACTTTAAAAATTACAGGAATGTTATCTTCTATTTGAACCTCAACAACAAAATAAAAGGCTATATTTAAATTGCTTTGAATCAAACAAGGGTTTCACTCTCCTAAAACTGGCATATTTTGAACTATAAAATATGATACAAAAATTCATAAAAATATTTTGAATTATTAGGTCTTATGCCTAAACAGTAAGTAAAACTTTCGTGCAAAAATAGGTTTGCTTCAAATTTTGAAAAATGATATGAAAAATCTAGATATCGAGCACTTGTTATTCAGGTGCGATTTCTGTATCAAAGAACATTTTTGATACATAAACAGAACCACAAAAAAAGATTTCTAATTTAGTATTGAGTACCATAATTTGAAAATAATAAACTAATAATTTCCTGGTCTTCTAGCGAATTAGGGAATTCAGAGTATTTCTTTCTATGGTAACTAGCAGAAGCAGGAGGCGAAAGATGGCAGCAGTGAGTCATTCCAAGACCTAGCACTAAATATGATCACTTTACTATTTTCAATATTATTTAATTGTACATTTAATAATATCTTAAGTTACAAATTATTTTAGAAGAATAGAAATCATAAATGTTCCAATGAAATCTGGCACAGAGCAATTAAATCAAAGTAGTCCAGGGCACAACTGCTCTCTTTAAACACCCTCCTCATGCACCCTCTAAAGAAGTCTTTGGGGAGAGCCTATGGCTCATTTCCATGGCTTATAGTAAATGATTAGGGTTTGCCATTGCTCATTTCAAAAAATAACTCTAAAAATCTTCAGGAAATTATTTTCTTAACTGAGATATCCATAGGCATAAAAGACACACTTATTTCATGTGGATAGTATCTATGTACCTGCTCTGCATTTAATCCAAAGTCTAACTGATTTCCCCTCCATATCCCCCTGTCCCCAATGCTTTCCAGAACTAAAAGATGTAAAGAGGAGTACCAGTAAAAAGAAAAGAGAGAGAGAGAGAGAGAAAATTAAAAATTCTAACCAAAGCTAAGGGGAGAACAGAGAGTATCCTTTAAGATACAATGTGGCCTAATGGACATTGTGCTACTAATTCGTCTTGTACAAAGCACTCCGCAGTAATTGAACTAACTGCCTTTCTGAGAACTAAAATGAAAAGTATAGCTCAACACGTGCTGAAAAATGGCTCTGCAGTGTCTTTCGTCACCGAAATCAGGAATATTTTAATATGGATCCAGCTTGATAACTTGGATCCAGGCTGGAGCCCTGCCTGTGGAGGCGAGTCCAAGCGTGTGTATGCACGTCCAGCTCTGGGGGAAGAGGGTTAAAAACGAATTTTTGCATTGGTGTCAAAAGTCCTTGCTTTATCTATTGCTCCTTGCACTTACCTCTCCCTATTTTCACCTGTCTAAAACTTTTCTCTTTTGCTCTTACTTCAGATTATATTTTACGTTACTCCAAAGTATATTAGAGAATAGCTCCGGATAAATATTCAAGTCATTTAACCTTATTGGATAATCTCTCAGGACACAAAAGAGAAGCACTTTGTTGCTGAGAATCATACGCCCCCAAGCCCCTCTGATGACAATTTCCTGTGTTCTGTCCTGCTTATCTGTGTCTCTGAAAGCAGCTCTGGGCAGTAATGGAGTGGAGGAGATCGCAGCCTCCTACGGTCTGGGATCTACAGGGTCAGGGATGGTGAGCTGCGACATACTTAGGAGGAGCGCTTGCCCTGGCTCCTGGGCAGGCTGCGCTCTGCTTGCCCATGCCTTGTAACCGTCATGATTTATGAAACAGAGGGACACAGGTGAAGGCCCAGAGGACTTCCTTGACCCATGACATGAGTCTTGTTTTCTAACAAGAGTTGCCCCGTTCACTACAGTGATTCTACTTCCTGTATTTCGCAGCAAGAGAGGCATAAAGTCGAACGGACTCAATGAGCTGTGTCACCATGAGGGGACAGGGAAAACCAATCTGAAAGTAAAGACAGCCGTGCAGGTCGTCTAGGAAGACTATGCCGCAGCAACGCGTGAGGTTTCCACAATCGTCTGGGAAAGGGGGGAAAAGAGGAGGAAGAGAAGGTGCAGAGGTAGGAAGGAAGGGTGGGGGCAAGAGGAGGAGGGGAGCCTGTCACTGCAATCTACTCAAGTTCCAGACTGGACAGGGTCTTTCTGGCAGGAAGTTTACATACATTTCAGATCCAAAGCCAGAGGGATTTTGTTTAAGGAGAAAGCCTCTCCATCCGCGAAGAGCATGTTTAATCTAAGCACTGGAGGTGGCGGTGAGATTGGACTGGCACTTGTGGGGAAGATCACAGACGGATGTCCTACTTCTTTGCTCTAGAACCACAGGATTTCAGAGACCTCCTCCACCGAGTGGCACGCACCTTCGGCCTGACCGTTGCCCCCTCTGCACACAGGCTATCCTAGGACCCCCTCCACCCCTGCCCCTTTGTTTGCAGGCTGACTTGTGCCCCGCCACTATACACTGTCAGCATCCTGCACGTGCAGGAAGGAGCCGGCCCTCTGAGAACCTGCCCAGCCCGGGGTGCTCGGGCCTCTCCCGGGTCTCTTTCGGCTTCCGCCTGGTTCCCCAGCATCCACCCCTCCAGGGCCAGGGCGTGCGCTCCCAGGGATGCTGGGCCGTCTCCCAGCCCGCGGCCTCCTCCCCTCTCTCCTGCTGCTGCCGCGAAAACCAGGAGAAGTGGAATCGCACGGCGAAGCGGCGCGCTGTCGCGGCGGCACTGGGCATGCTCGGCACCCGGGGCAGCTTCGGGCGGCGGGGCTGACGCTTCCTCACTAGCCAGGCGCCCGAGCCGGCCACCGACGCTTTGGTGGAGGCTGAGGCTGCCGCGCGCCGCGGGAGGAGCCTCGCCCTCGGCGGCGGCGGCGGCGGCGGCGGCGGCGGCACAGGTGGCGCGGGCCGCGCGCGAAGCGCAGCTCGGGAGCGCTCGGCGCCGGGCGCCCGGCGGCCCCAGGCTCGCGCCCGCGGCTGCAACCGGCCGAGCGGAGCGGCGGGCGCGGCGGCGGCGGCTCTCCCAGCCCGGCCGGAGGCGCCCGGAGGAGCCCGCGGAGCCCGTGGAGCCGGGCAGGGGGCGCTGCGCTCGCCGCGCTCGGAGGGGCCGCCGGGCCGGGCGCCGCGCCCTCGCGTCGGGAGCCGCCTCTCCCCCGCGGCGCTCGCCCCTGCTCCCCGCCAGCATCCCTTGTCCCGCGGCCGCGCTCAGACAACAAAAGCGGAAGATGCTGCAGTTGGGCAAGGTCAGGACCTTGCCCTGAAGCCGGGCGGCGGCGTGCACGCCTCTCCCCGACCGCGGAGTCGTCGCCGGTGGCGGGTGCATGTTCTCCAGGAGGCAGTCGGGCGCCGCGCCGCTGGGTGAGTTGCGTTCGCGGGCAGCCGGGGACAGGCGCATCCTCCTCCCGGCGGCGTCCTGCTCGCCCTCCTCCTCCTCCTCCTCGCCGCCGGCGGGGGTGGCTCCTCCGTCCCGGCCGCTGGCGGCGGCTGCGGCGACGGCTGCTGCGCGGTCCTGCCCGCCGGGGGAGGACCGCCGCCGCACCGGGTCCCCTCTCGGAGGACGCCTCTGCCCGCCGGGGCCGGGGTTAGTGCCTTCTCGGCGCGGTTGCCAAGTGGCTCCTCTGCGTGCTCCCCCTCCCCGCCACCTATCTCCCCCGGAGGAGGCGTATATAGGGCAACACCAACAATAGTGCGCCCTGCCACCCCCAGAACCCACCCGTTGCCTTCATGACGTCCCTAATACACAGGAGAAGACGGGGTGGGGGCGGGGAGGACTTCCCTCCAGTCTTTTGCCCTTATGTTCAATGTCATTACGATGTTTGGCTAGAACAAAATGGAAATACTTAGTCATATGCGTCCATGGCCGTTTCTTCAGTCTCCCGCTGCTTGCCAGCCCCAGAACCTCTTTGGTCTATATTTAGCGGTTTCAGAGGAAGCGTTTTCAGCTCGATTCACAGGTTTCGGGGGCTTCTGCGTCCTGACAATAGATAGCGAGGCTCTGGAAAGCGCCGCCTGAAACCCAGGTTGGGAAAGCCGTGCATGTGCATGGGAGATTGCGATGCGATATTTGGGTGATCGGTAATTAATGGCCGAAAGCAAAGCTGCTTTTTCTTTTTCGCCGACCTTCCTCTTATTCTGGTGTGTAATATGTTTTCTTCGATTGCTACTCAGCTGGTTGGAGCCACTACGCTGAGAATCAAGTCACAAGAGAGGTGGTGCAGCCTCCCTGATCTGTGTGGTAGGAAAACAGTCTTACGGATTTTTGGGGTGTGTGTGTGTGTGTGTGTGGTTCCAACAAAGAACAGCTACTTCCAAAATGCCCAAAGTTGTGTTTGGAGGTAAATGGGGGGAAGGGGTAGTGAAAGGTGTGGAAATAGAGAAAAAGGGGCAGTTTGTGGATCCATAGTGTTTGTCCCTCTTGTCTGCTTCAGTTGAACTGATCTGATTTGCTTTGGTTCTGAAAGGTGTTATTAACATGCGTGCCTAATGTTATGGAGCAGATATGTTGGTTTAGAAAAGGGATACGTGTTATAAGCATAATATCAGACCTGACTTGCATAGATTTTCACTTTTAGGAACTCTTGTGACCAATATTTAAGATGTTTGGAATTTTCTACAAGGACTTCCATAAAAATAAGGAGGTGCTGAAACTGCCCTAGCCAGGAGTTATCTCATTGTGCATCTTTGCATCAGTAGCTAGGCTGCTGTGGTGGTAGAGTTCATCTCTTTGCTGTTAGTAATTCACCTATAGGATTAAAAGACTTTAGAGCTGCACCGCTTCTAAAATCCCATGAAGTGTTTGATATGACTCATATCCAATTACAGGGATGAACCTCTACCTAGCTCTCTGGTGGCTCTCTCTGTGAGAAGTATGACAATAGGGTGGGCATCCTCAAATATGGACTAGATGCTTTAAAGTGCTGCCAATTCTCTGTGCCACATGCAGAATCCATTTTTCAAGTTTTTGGGAAAATGTTAAGTGGCATCGGTATGGGGCTGTGGGTTATAAGCTCTCATGGCTTGAATGAAGATGATTGCAGTTAGAGTTGCATTTGCTGAAATCCGGGAGGCCTGTAACTATAAGCTAAAAAGTCTCTGTGTTGCAGAAAGACTAGCAATGTCTGTGTGGCTAGAGTTAACCGAATGGTGTGATTTGTTTTACCCAATACAGTTTTAGTTCTCTTATTACATTAAGAAAACTTTCCCAGAGCACATTGTTTTAATAAAAAATTTTCTCTCCAAAAGAAGCAGTAGGTGAAGTAGACATTCATTTCTCTTTTCTTTTTGACACTACTGATTCAGTTTTAAACATGATTCTTAAACGACTAGTAGATGTTATTCTGTGTCTCTGTATGTACGCAGAGAGCAGCTGATGAGCATGGGGAAAACCGAATGCTTTGTATATTTGATTTTTAGGTCATATTGTAGATTGAAAATGATAGCACCTGATTGAATGGCAATTATACTAAGTACATGAGGTTGTAGCTCTAATAAAATTGTCATAGGCTTACACAAAGGAGTTATTTAATTTGGTGTGTGTGTAGTTGTATAACCTAATCATTATAGATGTCACCAATGTTTTCATTGTTTGTAAAAAAAGTCACACACTGTCAAGTTAGTTATTTCCATCAACTTCACATTTTTCACAATAGAGTACAAGCCAATTCTTTTCTCCCAGTGAAATGATTCATCAGAGAGAAAAAAGAAATTAAAGTGGTATTAGTGGAAAATGCAAGTTATAGTTTTGTTAAATAATTTCTAAGGATAATATCACTTTCATAATGACCTTTAAAATTAAAAATGAACTTATCAAATGCATTACGTTTGACATATAATTGAATATGTAGTGCTCTGAAGATGTTATATAGAACATGTAAGTTTCTGCTTTATCTAAGTTCTTTATTTTATGGTATGCATTTATATAAAATTGTTGAAGAATTCTCCAGACTAATTTCATCAAGTTGTCCTTATGTAGAAAATAGTAAAGTTACATTTAAAGTAATGCAATTTGTTTGTCCCTAAAGTATACTTTGTATGAACCCCAAAATCTGGCTATAACAAAACACCTGCATCAAAGTAGGAACTGTTGCATTTGGAACTGCTAGAAGGGTTCCCTTTAAATTTTTTTCCTCATGGTTATCCACAGAAAATATGAACAATCATTTGTGATTGTTTCTCTGTGTGAACACTGTTTTTCATTTCTTTAGTGGGGAATTGGTGATGCTAGTATCACTCTTCCTAAAAGTTTTTTTTATAAAAAAGATGCCACATAGTTGACAGAGTATAAATTCAAACACTGTAATTCAGAGATGAACAAACACCAAGAGAAGACAGGCAGGTATCTTTAAATACAGTACTTCTGTTGATGGTCTGGTACAGTGGGTCTTTGCTGAGTAACACTCTCTCAAGCCCAATCTTAGGCTGGCTTCCATGGTGGTTTCCATCACCCATATTTCAAAGGTGTTCTCGGGGCCACAGTACTTAGATGGCTTTGTGTAAATGTTGTATAGATGTGGGCGAATGTTCATTTGAGTGGGAATAGTTCATGGTACTTGTTGCTGGTTTAAAGATTATCTGATTATATGCCAAAGCAACAGCTTTTTAGATTAATGTAAAATATTAAATGTGTCATAGATGAATAGTTCCTATCCCATGTCTGCCAGTCTTGCCTACTGATTAATAAACTGCCTGGTTGGGTTTAATGAATCCAATTATATTCACAAACAGTACCTCCAACATAGGAAACTCACAGAAATATTTTATCATACTGAGCTTTTAGTCCATTAAAAATGTTAAGACTCATAACAAAAACATGTAGTTATGGCACCTCCAGTTGTTTATGTTTTGATCACATAGCAGTTAAGTGTAATTTCAGGCTTTGTATCATGGTTAATTGATTTGTAGAAAATGTCTTGGCTGTATTAGGGCATTGAAGTTGTACTCTATATCAATTAGTTTTTGACAAATTGGAAATAATGACTCAAGAAGTGAAACTCTGCTTCCTAGGAGCTTTCCATCTTAGACAAATAATCACCTGTGTCCCTTGGTAAGATTCCTGAAAAGTTGTCCATAAAATGAATTATTTATTTAAACTTAGTACTCCATTATCATTTCATATCAAATATATTTCTAAATAAAAAGTTGAGCTCTACCCTACAATGAATATATAAATACATATATAACGTGTATTAAAACATATTACTTACATATAAAATATACATGTAAGAAATACAGTTTTTACATGTATATCATATATATGCTATATGTATATATATATATGTGTGTGTGTGTATATATATATATATATAAAATATGTAATGCTATTTTGAATTCTGCTTTGGGTAGGTGCAGAGATGATGAGAGCCCTGACTTTGGGTGGATCCCAGCTCTGTCCCTTCTTAGCTTCTTAGCTGTCCCTTCACCATTTATGTGATACTCAGATTTTAGCTCAGTGTTTTCAACTGTAAAGTGGGTACAGTAAGACAAATAATATCTTAAAAATTGATTCAAAAGATAAGTAAATGCATAAGTGGTTTGTAAATTGTAAACATATATACAAACATAGGAGATATGTATCTTAATATTAAGATGGATACTTTATGTATTATTAGATATGTTATATAGGCTACATCTTCTCTAACAAAGGCTATTAAATGGATATATTCTGTCCCTACTCCTATTGTATTATTACTTTATTATATGGATTTGCATATAAAGTGTCAAGTTTTCTACTCTACAACATACCTTTACATAGTATGTATAATAAAGGAAGAGAAGTAAATCATGTCTCCCGGCACTATTATTGAAAAAGATTCTAATCAGTCAGAAATTGCAAAACTTTGATACTTTCTATTAGTGTTATATTATTCACCTGATTAAGATCAAATTGTCTACAAAGATTAATATTGTGAAAGAGTATTATAGACAGTTTAAAAAAAGTAACTTTTTGAGGTAAAATATTAAAGTCTGCTCTGTTTAGAACCACATAGCATGAATCCCATCATAGTATCACTGTGACAAAGAATAATGAAACCTGACAGCTTCATTTATTACATAAAGAGAAGATCCATCCTACCCCACCCTATCCACAATTAAAGTCACCTCCAATTAAAGGGCTGGTGCTTTTGTACCTTTTTGAAAATAAATGATCATTTTCACTTGTCGTTTCCCTCATCGTTGCTTCGGTAAAGTGCCCAGCCCCTCTGGGTTTGATTATGTCCAGCACCAGGCAGAGCTGCGATCTTCAGCAACTAATCCTTACAATGATAATGCTTGAATGTATCTTAGATTTTGTTACAGAATGTGACCTATGTAACAGGAGACTAATTTGTTTTAAGTCAGAAAAACATTTTGACAATATATATGGTTATTTATATTCAAATTTATGTGCTGTTGTAGGAACTGGCAATTATAAGTTACCAGAGTACAATACATGCTATAATAAAAAATCTTTCTGTTTTTTGGCTCAAAGTAGGTGGTGAGCCAATTATGTTCAGTTAAATAAATGTAAGAGTCAAAATTTCAGCAGGTTTTGCGTAATGCAGAATGTATTACTAAAAGCAGTGTTTAATTTATAGCTTTAGATGATGGAGAACAGTTAAATCTGTCATGAAATTACATTCATCCTGTATAGGGATGGGATGAAATTTTCTCGTTAATAACAGTTTTTGCTTAATAGATGTGATCATCATAACTGTCATTAGAAATTTGATCTAATAGGTATATATTAAGAAAAAAAATGCGTTTTGTACCATTTTATAGTACTTATCTTTTGGTTAAGGAACCCACCAATCTCATAATGGTTATTGTCATCTTTTCTCATTTAAATATGCAACAATATAAATCACAAAAAGGTATGCATTTACCTTAAATTATAGAATTTGCTGAAATGTGGGTATCTTTAAGGAACCCAGTAAATATCACCCATAAAAGCCTTCCAGTTTCTGAAAAAGATGAGTTAATGGAAGAAAAAAAGAAAAAAAAAATCTAGGGGAGTGACCACCGTGGATGAAATACCAGTTTTGATTAGATGTAGCTTGATGTGATGCTGAAGGCCATTCCAAGACCTTGGCCTTCCCTTTTCCTTCCTCTCCACAGGGATAGAGCTGCCTTTGAGCCCTAGAGCCCAAGCCTTTCTCTCTGCAGGCAGAGAGATCTCCAGAGGAAGAAGGAAGGGGCCAGGCAAGCTGCTTCCTTTATTCTTCAGAGGCAGAGAAAGTGAAGGGCTGAAGAGAGGCCAGAGTGTTACATGAATTAAGTTCCCTTCACCTGGAAGGAAATACCAGAAGTGTGGAAGAACTGTTCCTCATAGACATGGTTTATAGAGAACTCTGTAGAATTCTGAATACAGTAGTTTTAACAATATTTTGCTTAGTTGAGCATTTTAAATATTTTATGGTATTTTGACACTGAATCAGGAATTATTAGGGGAGTGTCTAATGCCCTGGCTGATTTATAGAGTATGGTTCATGAAATTCAGCTGATTTATGTATTGCTAACTTTAAAGTAACTCATTCTCAGTGTTTCTTCCCTACTCCCTATGTAAGACTTTGCTGCCAGTAATTGAATGGCCTTGTAAGTGATGAGAATTGGACATGAAAAGGTCAGTGTCAAAATCTGCCTTCCCAAACCATATATAAGTGATGATCCGTGCCGTCTCTTATCCATGCACTTTCTTCCTCAGTGTTGATCATTTCAGTTTGGCTGTTGTTTAATGTTTTAGTTTTCAGTAGGAGCAATAATGGGCACCATCAAGAATGAAGGAAAAAATTGAATTTAAAAATAGACGTGTTTTATTTGACTCCAAGCATGACTACTCAATCTAAAAAGAGCTCACTTCTTAAAATAAATTTTATTCTTCTCTTGCAAATATTTTATTTGGACTTTTAAACAGTAGAGTTTAAACCTAGCAGTCATTACCTTCAGTAATACAGTAATTTAATATACAGGAAGAGCAACTTCTTTGGCAGCAAACCAAGTCTCAAAAAAGCCAAAATTCAGTTTTTTGTCTCTAATACACTCCTCACTGGTTCTGTGTGTTTTGTTTTGTTTTTGTTACTGGATGAGGTGGTGATGGAGTTCTCTAGAAAGGCAGACAGGTGAAATGGGCATTATGTGAAGTCTCAAGAGACAGTAGAAATTATGTCACATGTGTCTGGGACATGGGAGCTGTTGCAGGAAGTCTGGGACTTGTAGTGCATCAGACTGACTTGAGTTGGATTGGCAAAAATTCATTGTTAAATCTGTAGCAGGTACTTAGATATATTATGGCACCTCTGCCCAAAGGAATATTATGCTTCTAGGAATTATATTTTCCAGGAAGAGTTAATTATATGGGAAATGTTCATGATACTAAAGGTTAAAAAGAAAAGCAAGGTAAAAAACTTGCATATGTTGGTAAAAAAGGCAAAAAATATATGCATTTACATAT
Organism: Manis javanica; assembly: GCF_040802235.1. Taxonomy (NCBI): domain Eukaryota; kingdom Metazoa; phylum Chordata; class Mammalia; order Pholidota; family Manidae; genus Manis; species Manis javanica. Next base: position 141,930,797 of record NC_133156.1, read on the forward strand.
ATTGCATATGATACCCAGCACACATACCCATACATACACTCATGCAAATAAAAGAACATAGTGTTTATAACAAAGTTTTAAATATTTTGTTCTTTATGTACTGCCCACCACATATATTGTAGTTCAATATACATTACATCATTACACAGAAACAAAGCATGTGTTTTAACTGTTTAAAAGAATTTTGGGGATAAATTTCATCAACTGAATGCCTGACTGAAAGTTAACAGGTTCATTCTTAATGGAATGTGATTTGCATGTATTTTAATCAGTGGTACACCTAGATTTTCTGCTTTAAAATTTGAGAGATGATGTGTTGAAGAAGTTTAGCAAGTTGGTGTCTTCTTGAGACCATTAGTGAAATATTTCTCTCCTTTCCAAATAACGTTTTACCATTTTTAAAACTAATGTATGCTTATTAAAAACTTGAAAATACAGAAATGATAAAAAGAAGCTAAAGCTCCAGAAATTACTGTTTTTAGCTGAAATGCTAATTTTTACACATTTTTAAGTTTAGAAGACTTACAATATTCGGTTTTGTTATTTTTTTAACATGTAAGGCAGCTTTTCCTCATAAAATTAGTATTCATTTTTACTGTTTTCCATAACTTTATGTAACATCTTTCATTTAAGTAATGTGCTTTTTTTGGAGATGGATAGCATTTTTAATTTTTGAAGATATGTGTGATGCTGTGATTAAAGCTAAATAATTTTCATCAGTTTATTTTCTCTAGATTACTTCCTACGACTGGTGGTTTTCAAGGCCATTGATCTTATATGTTGTCAAATTGTCCTCCAGGAAGTTTATGTAATTTATATTTCTTTCAGCTAGGAGGAGTATGCTGATTTCCCCATGATTTTGACAATGCTGGGCATTATAATAATAACAAAAAAAAAACCCCAAAAGAACAAATTCCAACTACATAAGGGAAAATTGTATTTTCCTGTAGTTGGAATTACTTCTCATTGAATATGGCTGAGTTTAAATATTATGTAAGTTTATGAGATATTCCTAATTATTTTGTGAATTGTCTTTTTGTATCTTCTGCACGTTTCTCAACTGGTCAGTTGGCCTTGTTTCTTGATTTGTGTATTTCTGTAGTAATTACATTACCCTTTGCCATGTTTTATCAGTTTCTTCTTCATGTTATTAATTCTTATTTTAAGCATAATTTTAAAGCTGTATTTAAATGTATCCCCTTTTCCTGGGGAGTTCCTATTAAAGGAGTCTTCTATTCCTCCCTAATTTTGGGTATCTCAGTAGTAAATATGGCATTGGAACACATGGTGGTGGGAATGCTTAATAGTTGTATCCCAACATGACTGAGGATGTAGTTCAACTTTTCCTTTTTTTAGCAAGGGAATAAATTATGATTGAGTGTCGTTGTCAATAGAGGGGAGATAATTTCTGTGTCTTCAGGTTGTTGTGAGGGCAGATTAAGAGACTATGTACCTAAAATGCACAGCAGAGATCCTAGTATACTAGTGAACCTCCAACACCTTAGTTATTTCTATTGTTAAACAGCAAAGATCTCTAATTCTGGCTTTTGCTTTCCCCTCATCAATGAAGCATGGTTATGCACCCGAACAGGCTCAGGGACCTCTGTGTGAAAGGCTGGGTGTTTCTGGCAGTCTGAGACTTACAGGTGGAAGCTCTTATGTGCTACGGTTAGTGTGCTGTGTGGCCTCTGGCAGCCCTTTACTTCTCTGTATGTTTCAAGCTCATTGGGAAGAGTAAGTTAGGATGCCATTCTTAGGCAAATATATGATTTTCTATATGGTACATACAATATGTGTACATGTATACATTTCTGTATCATACCATATGTGAACCCCCCCACCAGCCCCGTACAGGTACCATTTTCTCTAATCACATAGGTACATGCTTTGCTCTACCCTCACACCATACTGGTTATCTGGCTTTTTATCATTGATTCTCAAATCCTAGGACAATCATTGGCACATTGTGAACACTTAGGTTATCATTGTGGGGTAGATGTGCTCTTGTTTTCATTGTCAGTAAAGGTTCACAAACTAAGGTTCGTTTCGTTGCTTTTGGCTCATTCTGGGTGCTTGGCACTGTGGCGCTCTGGAGAGAACACGAGATTAGGACTCTTGAGTTTTGGAATGCACACCAGGTTGTCACTTGCTTTCTCTTGTGCCTTCATTGTCACTTGCTCATTGGGATCAACACAGAGTTTTTAGTGACTGTGCTTTAATTCCCCTGACAGTGCTTTGGGAATATAACAAGCATTTCAGTATAAAATATATTCCTTGGAACTTTTGAAGTGATTCAAAAACAGGCTTTTTTTTTTTTGAGATGGAGTCAAGATTTTCTTGATTGTAAAACTAAATCTCTGACCTCCATTACTAATGTGGTTATAAATGCCCAGTCCCCTAATGGCTGACACACCACTGGGTATCACCTAAAGGAAGAACTTGCTTTTGTCCCTCAGTGGCAGTAATTCCTGTTATTTCTTTATATCTCCTCAAAAATTGTCACACCTAGTTGGCTTGAATAAAATTCCCTGTGTTTTTTTCTTTTTTGTGCAGATATTTGCTGCTTAAAGGGGGAGGAGCAATGAAGCCCTGTGGCTCCTAAGGGATTGAAGTCTGCAGAAATGTCCCCAGAATAATATTTTCTCTCCTAGTGGGCTGTCGAGTCTGGCGCCTGGAAGGCTTTATCAGAACAGTTTTAGAAGTGTGAACTGTAGCTGGCTTTCATTTTTTTTGAGCCTATTTCCTTAAATACTTTGAACAAAGTTTCAGAGAATTCTTATCACTCTAACTATAATCTGCCAATAGGAAGATATCATATGTAAGTTACAGAAAAATAAAACAAAACAAAACAAAACCTTGCTTTTGTTCCCTAATCTCAAAACTTTTGAAGGAAGTTCAGAGGGAGGTAAGTATCCCTCAACAAGTTTGTTACCTAGCGAGTCACAATTTTAGGTACTCAGGAGGAGATGTTACTCATGGTTTATGCTCGCTGCTTAGAGCAATTTCAGATATGGTCCTTTTTCCATATAAATCTACAGTCGTTTTTTTTAGCTTAGGGTGGGTTGTGTGATAAACTGCATGGTAGATGCACAGTCTTTGTTTTGACAGTTGAGAGGATTCACGGGGTGGTCTTAGCTGGTATGTGTGAACCCCAGAAAGGAGCAGTGTGAGTGGAAGGGGCAGGAGGATGGCTGGGGGATGATGGTGATGCTCAGGTGTCACCCCTTCTACCTCTGCAGATCCTGACTGCGGCCCCAGAAGACTGCCTGTGTTCTGGGGAGCTCTGATGGAGGGTGGTAGTTCAACAACACCTTAAGAAGTGGGAAGGAGCAGGCAGCTTACACTACTTTTGGCAACAGAACTTTCTAAATGGGGTGGGCAGTTATTCATTGATTAACCCGTTCAGTCAACAAACTGGGCTGTATATAAGTCTTGAAGAAGCAATTCGTTATAAAGGGTAGCAAAACAAAAACAATTTCAGGACCAGATAATCTGCCCCCCTCTGAGTGGTTTAGCAGTTTCTTCTAGTTGAAGAGTAGCTACTTCTGTTGTTTTCAGACTTGGATTTCAAACTCAGGTTGCCATGTTGCCTTACATCTCTGAAATCTTTCCCTTCTTTTCTGTGTGCCTGTTCTCATAAAATGCATTGTGTAATTGTCAGTAGGACTCAGGATCGTCCAGTACTAAACATAAATACTTCACGTTTACACAGTGTAATCATGTCAGTTTATGTGGCTTCCTGGTGGCCTGACAAATTGTGCATTTTATAACAGTGGTTATACCTACAGACTGGCAGGTGATAACGGAGCTGCCAGTGGGAGACGAGGGTGACAGCCTGATACAGTGCTGTCTTGAGTTGAACAGGGTGTGGGAGGAAATGTAAGCAAAGCTATTCCTTTGAGTTTTAGTCAAGTGCTTTCCCATATTTTGTCTTTTGTAAGTGAGGAGAATTTTGAAAGTAATGTAACAGATTTTTGAACCCTAGTAGATTTTGTCATTTTTGCTTATTCTTAGAAGCCTCTTAGGTGATAGTCACCTGAGTTTAAATGCACATGCTGTTCCTTGCTGTTACTCATCATTTTAGCTAACTGAGGTGTGGCAGGGTCGGGATTTGGTGACTAGATGAGTGTTTTAGCTCTGACCCCAAGAAGATGCTCTTGAACTCAGAGTTATTATCAGTTTCTTTCAAAGCCCTTTATGTGTACACAACCGTGTCAGGTGGCGTTGCCTTTCTTTCTAATACCTTAGACCGAATTGCTTTGTGGACTGTGAGGGAAAAGAGTATTTTTTATTTTGTTGCAATGTGCTAGTTTTCAATACATATCCTTATAATTTTCATTAAAAAGCTACCCATATGCTTTAGAGATAATTTCAATTTTTCTGCCACATGGTTTTCATATAAATACAGCATTGTTACCTCTAGGTTTAGTGCTAATGTACCTTTGAAGATGGATCTCCCTAGACATTTGGCAAAAGATGGGGCTGCTTCTACATCCGTTACAAGGCATTGAGAAAGACAGTTAAAGCAGTGGGTCATCCCACATATGCATCGGGTCCTCAACACTTCGCAGCGATTCTGTTGGCACTCAGGAACGTTATTATCACATCAAGAAGTTAAGCTGCATATGAGTATCAAGCTCAAAAATACAGATGCGATGTGATGTTTCAGGTGTTGTGATGTGCAAGTATGTGACATTACAGACAATATCGTGACGTTACGGAGTTTGTGAAGCTGTTAGTAGGTTGCCAGGAGAAAATGGTAGAACATTCTGACAGCAGGTCTGTAGACTACTCCGGAGCACTGAGTGGATAACTGCCACCCCACTGAATGGCCTAAATACTACCAAATCCAAGTGTAACAATGTACCATGCTCCCCTCCATCTCAGAAGTTAGAGAAGGCATGTCCACTGTCTTGCCTATTGTGATGGTACAGCCTGACTTTGGAAGGATTTCGGTAAATGAAAACACTGTAAAGAGACTGTCTTAGTCAGCTGGGGCTGCTGTAACAAAATATCACACTGGATGGCTTAAACCACAGACTTGGATTTCCCACAGTTCTGGAGGTTCAGAAGGCCACAGTCAGGCGCCTGCTGACTCAGTTCCTGGTGAGGGCCCTCTTCAGGGCTTGTGGACTGCCATCCTTGTTCTCTGTCCTTACACGGCCTTTCCTTGTTGCATGCATCTTGCTCTCTTCCTCCTCTTAGAAGACCGATGATCCCCCCTTGAGGACCTCATGCTGTGATCTAGTTTGACTCTAATTATCCACAAAGGCCCCAGCTCCAAATACCATCACATTAGGGGTTAAATGCAACATATGCATTTTGGGGAGACACAACATTCCATCTGTAGCAGAGACAACAGAGCAAGACTAGCAGGGTGCCAGGGCCAAGGAGGCCCACCCCTGGTGGCAGATTCAGGGTCTTTGATATTATATGAGTCCTTAAATGAATGGGAATTACTGATCAGCAATGTAGGTCATGCTTCAACGTATTTTACTTAATTCCTTAGTTCATGTTACATATTTGCCTTGATTTATGAAATACAGAATGTGACAGACAGAACAATATTCTAGAGAGAATACCTAGATACACATTTCTGTACTGAGTAACATATGGTATTTCAAAGTTCTTTTTGATAAGTATTTTTCAAAATGATACGGATGCTTGTCATCTTGGTGAACCTCCCACTTCTTACCGTTCTCATTCATAAAATGGTGACCCGGGGCACTGTGATCTCTCACCAGGATTTCTACAACAGGCTGCTGGCTGACCACCATGAATTCCTTTGTTTCCCTACAGCAAATCCACTAATATGTTGCCCGTTCTTAAACCCTGGCAATGACAAACAGAAAAAAGTCTAACCCCTTCCCATATCTTATCTGTCCCCTCTCCCCCCTGTAGCCATGTTTCAATTTAGAGATAGAGTCATGCCTTGCAGAAACTAGCCTCAGTATCTATTGCATGTCCACTCTATGTCCCACATTTATCTTAAAATAGGACTCAGATCTTGGCAGCATTTACTCCACAGTGAAGAGGTAGACAGGCAATATGTGCTACAGCAGAATAATGAGGATAATAGAGACTATGGTGAATAAGAACACAGACTTTGGAACCATTTTAGAAAAGAGCCACAGACATTATCTAAATGCGACTTTTGGCATAAGACCTTGAATGATCTATGTTGGAAATTTTGTGATTTGTTTTATAAAGAATAAATGGTAATGTTTCATGGATATGGAATTTTTATTAGGCTGTTGCCACTTTAGCCATTGCTCTGTTCTGACCATCTTGCTAAAGTAGATTCTTTCATTTGCAAATTTATTTGCATGTCTGCTTCCATTAGAATGCAACCTCCTTGAAGGTTGGTCATTAAAATGCCTTTAAAATTCATCCTATACCGATGTAGTACAAACAGGAACTCATGAGTATTAATGTATACCTGGCTTCTAAGTAGATGTCTTATGTAGGATAAATTTTTAATATTCAGTAATTATTGAAATGTATCACAGATATATGTTGAAATGGGAAGACAAGATAGAAGACAAATAATCTATCACTGAGTGAATGTCAGAGATCAATATGATGATTAGTTAGTAAGAGCGCTGGTGTGTTTCCAGCTCTTCCTAACTGTTAGATGTTAGATCAGAGATGAGCTGATCTAACATAGTGCTTTTGCCTCTCAGGTCAGCAGTCACGTGGTTTCCTAGGCTCTTCAAGTAGAGCAGGTTGTTTTTCAAAGGTAGCTTGGTATCTCAGTAAACAGAGTACAAATATGCCAGGAATTTTACTGCAGGAGGATATTAAACTTACTTTTATTCTAAAAGTAGGGCTGTACAAAGTCTGTGTTTTCATGGACCAGTAATTATCATCTCAAAGAAAAGTAGTAGACTCTGAAACACAGGGAAATGTTGATTTACATAAGCACTTTCAGAATATTCTTCTATCAAGACTATCTTAAAATATTGTGGGTATAAGCAAAACTGGGAACAATCGTATGATTATTAGAAGTAGATTTATTTTCTCACGGTGAATCTATGCTACATTCCCCATTACATTTAAGGTGAAGATTCCATCTATGATTTGGAATATTGTCAAGTGAAAGAAAAGTAAATTATTTTAAGTTGCTACAAAGTTATCTAAATGTGACTCTTGGCATAAGACCTTGAATGATATATGTTGGATATTTTGTGATTTGTTTTATGAAGAATAAGTGTTAATGTTGAAGGATATGGAATTTTTTTTTAAGTGCTACATAATAGAATATCAGAAGTCAATTTATGTGACTTCCAGAGTGGTATTTAAGTAATCGATTGCTTACCTTTATTTCATCTCATATGGAAAATGTCTATAACTCAGTTAATATTAATAGAAAAAGAAGGATTTTCTTTTATAAACTTTCACATCTCATGTTTGGACTCTGCTATCACAAAATCCCCTTTTTGTTTAGCTATGCATTTAGTGAAAGTATGTCTTTGAAGTTTCCTCATAGAAAATGCTTGGAGTTATTAAACAAATGTTATTAGATTGGGAAGGTTCCATTTATCTAATGAGTTTTTCTAATGTTCCCTTTGATGTTTAAATTGGTGTTACCCACTCAAGTCATGATTTAGATTAAATTGTTTCTCTCTGGCAGCATTGCTTGGCTTCATACTTAAGCATCTTTAGCTTTTGAATCTACCTGTAAATCGTGTCTTAAAATCACAGACACTGTTTAGTCTTGGAGAACAGTGTGGGGGTTTGTAACTGAAAATGTGTCATCTGTGTGGGTGCTCAGATGCAGGTCACCTCATGAACTCAGCGAAAGGTAGCATTCTGGCCCTTCTCCCAATGTTCAACTGCAGCGTTGACATTCAGCCTGCTCTCTAATCTTTTGACCTTTTAGCCCCAGGTCTTATACAAAGAGGGAAGAGGGACCCTTAGCTGATTGTTTACCAAGGGCATGCCTGCCTAGAAAAGGTTTTCACTCTACCAGTCTTTGGGGAAATTGAAAAATACAGAGCCAGGCCTCTATCACTGTATTGTTGAGAGTGTTAGGTAGGACCATATGAAGTTGCTGACATGCAACTGTCTTTGATGTAAAAATGGCAGTTAAACCTAATCATTAATCTTATCCATTGAGGCACTAATAATAACAAAATAACATTTCTATTTTCTCCCCTGCAATTCACCATTTAGTGGGTTAATAACAAGTAAGAGATTCAGTTCTGTTGTGTTTTCAAGTACTAAGGGAGATGTGCCAACTCGTGGGTCATAGGGGAGACCATTGATTGGATTAAGGTTGGCAAGACTGGAAAGAATTAACTTAAGTCCCTGAGAGACTTAAAGAACTGTCATCTGGTGTGTCTGGCCTTGGGGAGTAGGATGCTGGCTGTCACTCTCTACCATAGGCAGCTACTCTTTTCATCCTCATCAGTGATTCTATCCTGTTTTTCTTTTTTTTTTAAGTTTACCTATAAAGTTTTAAGCAATTAGGATTTATTTAAAGTACAAATAAATGTAATGTTCTAATATTGTCATGAGGCTCTTTTCTAAGCTTCAGTGATTTTTAATTTTTGCACTTTAAAGTGTCATATGATCATTCTGAATGATGTTCTATATTCTGAATGAGGATCTATATAAGAATGGCTAAAGAATCCCTCTCCCTCTCCCTCTCCCTCTCCCTCTTCAATTTATATATATAATTGAAGTTCCCGAGTCTGGTCCAAATGTTTACTTCAAACTGGATATGCTGGTAATACTAAATTCGGGGCACTAAAATATAATTTCATTTCCAAGAATATAAGCAATCAACTCATAAAAATTATCAATAAAAAAAACCCCCAACCAAGTTTATACCCTTGATATGATGTGTACAAAATGGCACTTGACTTTTGTGGCTTCCTCCCCAAAACCCATAGCCCCAGTCTGATCATGAGGAAAACATCAGGCAAATCCCAAATGAGGGATATTCTATAAAATATCTGATCAGTACTCCTTAGAACTTTCAAGGTCATCAAAAACTAGGAAAGTCTGAGAAACTGTCAGAGTCAAGAAGAGCCCAAGGAGACAGGAAGGCTAAATGTAGTGTGATATTCTGGAGATGGTCATGGAACTGGAGGGGACACTGGGGAAAAAATTAAATCTGAATAAAGTATGAACTTCACTTAATAATCTATCAATATTGGTTCATTAATTGTCACAAGTATATAATCCTAATGTTAGATGTTCATAATAGGTGAAATTGGGGGTAGGGTATATGGAATTTCTGTCTACCTGCCTTTGCAATTTTTCTGCAAACTTAAAACAGTCCTAAAAGCTAGAGCTTATTTTACAAATCTTATTTTTAACACTGGAAGTTTTTTAAATGTTTGCTTGAAGTTTTTAAAGATTTCAGTAAGGGTGTTTTTCTGTGATTTTAATAGGTTTGGACTATGTCCTAATATTACAGAATTGTTACTCAGATTGATTTATGAATAGCAAATCAGCATAAAATATTTTTTATCATCTATTCCCTGGATTTATGGTTGAGGGGGAGGAGAAAAATTTCACAAAATTAAAAAAAAATCAATAAAGGAAACTCATTGTTTTGTTTGATGATAGCTTAGAATCATAAGATATGGATAAGTCAAAATTTGCAAAATTTCTCACTGAGTGTATCTTGTTTAGTTTGTTTGTGGCTTTTATAGAAGCAAAGGGCATTGCCTTCATTAGCTTTGACAATATTTTAACAAATGAGTAAGAACCTTCTGTTGCTTCCATTTACAAAACCAAAATAGGCCATTGGTCTTTATTTTATGAATCATCTGATAACTTTTAAAACCTTCCCACTAGCCCTTGTACACAACCTGCACAATTGCCAGTGTGTACACATGGTTAGAGTTGTTAAATTTAGGAAATTGAAAATACAGGGCACTGAGTTACATATGAATGGCAGATAAACAATGTTGTTGGTTTTTTTCCCCAGTATAATTATATCTCAAATATTGCATGGGACACACATATTAAAAAATTAATAGTTTTTATACAATTCAAATTCAGCTGGACCTACCCATGTAGAGTTTGGTAGGCACAGTGGAACCAAAAGTTCTCTTGCTTAAATAATAATGATAATAATTGTTGAGCCTTTATTTCATGTCAGAAACTCCAACACTTTACTTGTGATGGAACACATTCATCCTGATTTACGAATTATTCAGCATCACTTTCTTAAATGTCACTTTCTTGTGGCAAACCTTTCAGTCTTAACCTTAGCGCAAAATGAACTCTTATAGAACTTTGGCTTTTCATTTACTATGGAATATTTCATATATTGCCCTTTATCATAATCATCTGCTAACTTGTCAGATGGGACCTTAAAGGGTGAATCTGTCATAATTATCTGGGCACCTCATACAAATGAGTACAATGTAATAAACATTTTTATGTTTGGATAAGGTAGTTGTGTATCCATAAGGATAAGCTAGGTTATGCTGATTTGACAAACAGCACCCATATTTTCAGCAGCTAAAAAGGTTGGCACATCTTCCCCATGGGTTGGTGAAAGGTGGACATGGAGACTTGGATAATTATAGTCACTCTGGGACCCAGACCAATGGATCTGTGTCATCCATGATCAGTGAGGTAGGGAGAAGTGGGAAAATTGAATCAGGTGTCAGTCCTATTTCATCTGGCAGAACAAGTTATGTAACAGTGCTCAGCTTTAAAGAGCAAGGGAAGCCCAGTCCTACCATATGCCCAGACGAGGAAGAGATCTGGGATAAACACAGCTCTAAATATGTACATGGTATATTTGAACGGGAGTTGAATAGCTTGGATAAACTTTAGGAGTTAGTCTTTGTGAACTGACAGTTTTAATCAGTAAAACAAATCTTGCTTTAGTGTTCTTGTACCAAAAATAAAAACAGAATATTTTATAAAAGTTAGGAAAAAGAATGTGAAAGCCTCATTAATGGCACAGAATAGGGCATGAATTATGATTGCGAACAAATATTATGATAATATGCCCAAATAAACTGGTAGCGCACTCCAAAGCTGTCTTGCTGTTTTTTTTGATATTTCCATGAAAATTAACTTTTCAAAAAATGTGGCTTCCAGGTGTTAAGAGAAGTCGATCAAACTTTTCCTACACACACACACACACACACACACACACACACACACACACACACACACACACACACACACACACACACACACACACACACACACACACACACACACACACAGTTACGCGCGCGCGCGCGCGCGCACATGCATGCATATATATGGTTTTTAAAAATAAACTTGAAGACCCGACTTTTACATTTCACTTGGTAGAAAGGGTGCATCCTGTGCAGAGACCCTTGGCCATTCTAAATGGCGCTCTGGTCTGTTTTCCGCCTGGTCCTGCCGCCGCCAATCTCTCGGGCCTCGCTGTCCGTGTTGCTAACGCGCGGCCCCCAGACCTGAATTGCTGCTCGGCGGCGCCCGCTCCGCCTCTGCCGCCGTCTCCATGGAAACCGTGGGCCGCGCGGCAGGCAGCTGGGCGCGCGGGGCGGCTGGAGCTGGCGGAGCAATCAGAGAGCGAGGAGGCCTTGAAGAGCCATGAAAAAAGCTTCCAGCGTAATTGCGGAGACAGAAATGAAAAATGTTATTAATTTGAGACATCCAGGCTGGCAGCGAAACTCCCGGAGGCCCCTGCTCTCCTCGCACCTGGCCGCCTGCTTCTCCACGTGCTTCCAGCTCCCGCGGCCCCTGTGCTCTGCTGGGGTCGGGGGAAATTGGGGGAGCCCAGCTGGGCACGAGAGGGTCTCAGGGCTGGATAGCCGGCTCACGTGCGCGGAAGCTGCCAGGGCTGTTAGGCAATAATAATATGAAAAAGATGTAGATGCCGATTACGTGGTCAGGATGTCTGAAGCTGCACGTTTCAGCGCAGGGTTCTGGAGACACCTTCCGGTGTCCCTTCCGCAGATGTACAGGCTTTAGAGGCGGTGTCGGTCCTAATTGTACTCAGGTTGAGACCCGGGCGATAGAACACTGCCAAACTTCCTTCTCCTGTTTTCACTAAGCATTGAGCTACCCTGAAGGTGCGAAGCAAACAAAAGCATAAAGGCGGTCTGTCGCCTGGGTTCCTCTGCACCCTGCCTTACTTGGGCCTGGGCTTTCCCCCGGGGAGCTCATCCTAGAGACAAATGAACACACTTTTACAAGGAATAACACATATTGGTGGGGAAAGATAGCAAAGAAAACAGAGAGAAAATTATTTAGGGAACAGAACTGAAGAAAATGCAGTATTTATAATAGACATTTTTTAAACTCCATTATTATGCCACATTTGTTAATACACACTGATGTAGTTTTTCAAGAATAAAATGAAAAACAATTAAGAAAAGATAAAACCGCAGTTTTGAGTATGTCTCTGATTGCTTCCAAAATTTCTGTACCTTTGTTTGTGCCTGTGTATGTATAAAATTGTTAAGCTATTCTATAAAGCACTTCTAAAAGAAGAAAGATTGAATAGGAGATAATTGTCTTCTGCCTTTCTTTCCTTATGCAAGATTCACTTATTTGATTCTCCATACAGAAAGTCTCATAAATTTGCATCCTGCTCTTTGGTGCTTACAGCATTTTACTTACATGGATTTATGTATAGTTTTACAGAATTTTATGTTTATAATTTGAAATTGTCGTTTTTTTCTTCCCTTTGTACTACCGTACTTCTTCCTAGGTGAATTAAACATTAGTCCTTCACATTTGATTCTCTTTTGTCTTTGTTGAAGTTCAGGGATACTCTTAAATAGAATATGATGCTGGTGATGATAATTGAAAGTAAGAAAATTTTTGTCCCAAACCTCCAGATTGGTCAGTAATATGAAATAAAAGCTTCTCGATAATAGATACTTTAATCACTGGAGGTCATCTCCAAACAAACTCAAATATTGGTAATACAGGTTAAAAATTGTTTCATTATCTTTTGAAAAATGTTTCTTTTGCAAATTAAATAGGCCTTACTTCATAAATACTTGATTTCTAATGATAGTTCAAGCTTGTTTTCAAAAGTTAAAGTTTTCAAACTATTTTCAACTTAAGCCCGTTTTCAAAAGCTTGAGATATCATGGTGAATTTTAGAAAATGCAACCGAATGCCACGTATAAAAGCAAACAGCAAAATTCAAAGAATGTAGCTAGTGTAGTAGAGACCAACTTTTAGCAAAATTCAAAGAATGTAGCTAGTGTAGTAGAGACCAACTTTTAGCAGTTAATGCACATACTGGAAAAGAAGAGGAATTGATCTTTAACGAGCTAGGTGTTCATCTCAAGAAATTAGAAGAAAAAGCAATAGAATAAAATGAAAGAAAGCAAATAAAAGCCAGCTATTACATGTACGATATGAGTTATTTATATCTGTCATACATTACATCTGTCATACATAAATCATATGTGTATGATTTAGTAATAGAAGTTAATTTTATTTGTCACAGAACACTTCAGTATTTACAACAGAGGGAATTTAATGTAGGGGATTGGTTACATAGCTGAGAGAAATGCTAAGAAGTCAAAGAGGCAGACAGGTAACTCAGAGACTAGCCTCAGGAGGCATGATGCCCTTTAGCCCAGAGTAGTGCTTCTCATCTAGGGACTTCGTGACTCCTCGCCACAGAGACACTCAGCAGCCTTTGGAGACATTTGGATAGGGGTGCTACTGGCATCCAGCGTGGAGAGGCCAGGATGATGCCAAGCATTCTATAGTGCACAAGACAATCCCTGCAACACAGAATGATGGAGCCCCCAAATGTCCTTGGTGCTGAGACTGAGAAACTATGGCCAAGAGAGAGAGAGAGAGAGAGGGAGAGAGAGAGAGGGAGGAAGGGAGGGAGGAAGGAAGGGAGAGGCAGTGCCAGAGGACTCCAAGGACTCCAAGGTGTAGACGTCCCAGAAGTAGAGGCCCATCCAGCAGGATGTAGGGCTCTGGAGGGGATGCAGCAGCTGTCAGAGGAGGTGGGACGAGAGAGGAAGGGAGACTAATATTCTTCCTCCTCCTTCCTCCCACCCAGCCTCTTGCCAGGGCTTCCTGGTCTCTAACCTCAGCTGGAAGCCTGCTGTGACAGATACACAGAAAACTGCCTTCAGGTCACCCCATGCTGCAGGGCAGGGCAGGGCCAGAAAGGCAGAGGGGGCAGGCCTGAGCACACAAAGAGGGCACCAGGCAATAGTTACTGTAATTCACTTAACAGATGAAGGAGAGAAACCAGTGATCATTTCAATCAATGTTTCAAAAATGACATATTTCAATACTAGGTCATCATTAATAATTCAGCACTTTTCTGGATTAACTATCAGCATGTTAAATATGGCTTATTTCATGCTTATTCAGAGTGGTATTTCAAATAACTTCACTTTAAAAGTTAGCTTTGAGATACCATAATAAACTTTAGAAAATGTTTCTAACTCTGTATCATTTAAAATGGCAGAAGTGCAAAGTGTGAAACAATGCTAGCTTGGAGCACTTGTTTCAATCAATAGCATTATTAAATGCTTATGAATATGTTATATGTTTTTAAGAAAACCTTTTATCCAAATCAGGCTCTTGGAGTATTTCTCTCAGCTCTACTTTCCACAAAGTTATCTTTCTATTTTGTTTAAATATTTATATGCATTTTAATAAGTATATGTGTGTATCTATACACATATGCATACATAGCTCATTGAAGAAATATGATTATATTTATTTTAGCCCTATGATTAAATGTTAAACTTGTAGGCTTTTAGAAATAGAATTCTTCTCTATGAAATGCATTTGTTTCCAAGTCACCTGGTTGAGAGATTCTGTATACAATCTGTAAATCTATAAATGTCTATGAATATATAAGCATACACATGACAGTCTTTCCATTCTTTCAGGAGAGTACAGAGGAGAACGGACCTTGTCTTCCATGTTAATGAATAACCCCACACTCCATATCTTATATAATGTTATTCAGTCATGATATGGTGGTTATGAAAATGGAGAGTTTATATGCTTTCTTCGTGATTTAGTCTACATAATTCCTTACCAAGTATTCACCCTTAAGACTGTTATGGAAGCAAAAGCATACTGATGGGGGGCCAACATGTGGCTTTGGTGACCTTGATGCTGTGTGCTAGTGAATCTTTCTAGTAAAATCCAGAGCCTATTCAGTTCACTAATCCCAAGTGTCATTTGATTTGGGCAGCATTTTTTTTTAAATGAAGATTTTTAATTATTCTTAGAGTAACAACCGTAAGCAGCAGGGTACTTGCACAAGTTCAGTAGTGAATTAGGCGGCTGGGAAGCAAAAATTGCTCTGTGGGGCAAGGGAGGTAATTGCGAAGTGGAGAACTGGGTACACACAGTAGGCTAATAGCCGGTGTCTGCTGAGTGTTTGAAACTAAGGAGAACGCAGGCTTCTACAAGAATGACTTAACCGTGTGGCCATTGTTCCTAAAGGGGTACAGACTTGGGTTCTATAGGGTAACTATTTACTCACAAAAGTAATTGCTGTAACTGAATAGTGTAAGAGGTTATTTTGCTTTCCATTTGTGCAAACCAATTTGGGATTAGATGATTTATAATTTTTTCTAAATTGTAAGTATCATCACCAATACATGCATGTTTTTTTTTCATATGTAACTTAGACTATGTCTGGGTTACATTTTCCTTTGACAATTAATGTCAGGATTTACCTTGACTTAGCATATAGGTTATCTGGGTGAGGCACTGTGGTGCTGCCTTCCTGAGGTAAACATGACCACACTTCACCAGCTCAATGACATTTGATATTAACACCACATTTTGTGCAGTGTGGGGATTATGATAATGTTCTCATGAGGAGGTCATAAGAATGGGAGGATTACATCATTAAAGGTTGCTGTTTTAACTTAGAGATAGGATAGGGCTTCAGTGTGTGGTTTATTAATTCCAAAGGTTTTTTTCCCCAGGCCCCTGAAAGCACATCTGTAAAAGTGCTGAATGTTGCCTTCCCCACTGGCTAGGAGGGCTTGAAAGTCTCCGTTAGTCAGTCATGATATGGTGTCATGAAAATGGAGAACTTACACACATACACACAAACATGACAATTTAACCAAACTTCTAATACTTTCCCCACAAGTAGGAAAACTATATTACAGTTGTTGTTCTCTTTGGGACCCAGATATCATCAGCAGAAATGAAATTGCAAGAAGCCCATTTTTATGTTTAGAAGAAAATAGCAGTGCCTAATGAAATGAGAAGTGTGGGACCCTTTCTGTAGTTCTTACACATCAGCTACCAAAGTGTTTCCCTGCAGTGAGAAGCCTCTTGTTGCTTTGTCACAAAATGCTGGGGCTTGCAGAGGGCAGGTGGGATGTTGCAGAGGGCAGGTGGGATGCAAAGTGATCGGCCTGGGTAACAGCATGCATCTTGGATATGGGCAAAACCAAAGCTAATAGCTTATAAAAAGGGCAGCAAATTTATAAAATAAGATTATTTCCATATACAGCATCATTTAAAATAATTAATGAATCAATTCCCTGTTTAAGACATCGACGTGAATATCAAATTTAAGAGTCCAGACTAGCTGCTGTTACCAGGGTTCCTTCCCACATCTAACACACACAACACTACCAGAAATAATAAAAACCATTCATATTCTTACATCTACAGTAGTGAGGTATTTCTCTAGAAATCTTGCAAATAATTAGCTTTACAAAGGAAAGACTATGTATGTCTATGTAGGTCTTCCCATCCCTCCACTCCCTTGGAAGTGGTGAGAGCAGGTGGTCTCTTCTGAGTTCTCTGTTGCCTGTACTTCTTTCTTGCCACTGGTGGGGACGTGTCACCCAGTGGTCCCTCTGTGGGTGGAATGAGTGTGGTGAAGGTCAGCACTCACACTGCCCATGTTCTGCTTCTGGTCTCCTCCTCTTGGGTAGGTGTCGGAGTGGCCTCTGTTCTAGCCCCTTGCCAGTTGGGAAGGAGCCACTCAGAAAGGGAAGTTTTTGACTGGCTGCTTTGGCCCCTAGTCCAAGCTGATGATTCAGCTCTGCCGGCAATAACGTGGATGCTGTATTTTATTTCCATCCAGTCTTTCTTAATTGGTTCAGAAAGGAGAGGTGACTTATACACAGCTTGTTTATATTGATTTTAACTTAATGATAAAGTGAGAAACTCATAGACAGTCAATAAAATCTCCATGTGACCTAATTCACCTTGCAAGACAAATACATAGGGGTTAGTGAGAAGCCTCAGTCTTCCCAGAATGCATCTCTATCCATCCCTGGTGGTGGGGGCAGACACATTGTGGTTTATCTTCTACTATTTTCCTTGTTTGGTTTTGGAAAAGATGGTCACATTTTGGAGTAACTGTTTCCATCGGACAGAATCAATTCAAGTCATTTCAGGTGGTATCATAATATTGATTATCTTTTAAATACTTGTGTATGAGTGTGCTCTGCCTTAAACACTGCAAGCATCTTAGAACTGCCTTTTGCTTTTTTTGTTATTGCATAGTAGTTTTGGGCAGATATGTAAGAGACTATTAGAGGAATAATTAGGAATGAATAGGTTTTCTGCAGGAATTATCCAGAAATTATCAAAACATAGTACTTCTTTACCCACTCTCCCATAGATATTTAATCATTTCTCCTTCTCAATAATAAAATAGAAAATTTTTCAGTGAAAACTCTAACTTAGCACACTTCTCTCTTATTCTTATCCAATCTCCACTTTCAGAATGAATTGTGAAGCATTGCTTCATTTCAAATTATGACTACATTAACAACATCATGAAGAGGAACCAGGTATCACTTAGAGACCCAAGCAAAGCCTCTAGGGGTGCCAGAAAGTCTGTCTTTGGCACAGTTTATGAATACTGGTCAACTGTCAGTTAAGTTTCTAAAAGTTTCACCGTATTTCTTTTTTTTTTTTTAATACAGATTATTATAAATCTGATAGTTCTGAAAGAAATGAAATGGTAACAAGAAAGGAAGGAATCCATAAAATAAGCCTACATTGAATGCATTTTGTAAGTTTCCTTCAAAGCAATACAAAGAGCGAGCTATTTCAGTGTTGCGGATGTAAACATCACCAGCCATGAAACACCACCACAATCGAAGGACTGACTTCGTCTGGTCCTCTTACTTAGAGAGTCATGTGCCCATACTTGTGAATTTGAGAAAAAGAATATTATTTGCCATAAACTTTAGAGATAGTTGCTTGACATTGACAAGTTTAGTTAATTATTTCAAATTACTGTGGGCTTACCACTGCTTGTGTATTACATGCAATATTAGTGTTTTTGCAACAGAGTAAGGAATATTTTTCACGTTAAAATATTTTAACAGGAAATACTCTTTTGTCTTCTTAGCAAAAACATTTTAAATGTGGCAGTGAGTGTTTGGTTTCTGGCTCCCCAACATTTCCACTGTAACATTGGCTACAAATAATCTGTAGGAACACAGGCATCACATTCAACGTTGCTGGGCCTCAGATTCCTTCTCTCTAAAATGGTGCTGTTGGCTGTCACTAATGTTAAGTTGCTATCTTCAGTCTTTATCAGTATAGATACAGCACTTTTGACATGCCAGGTATTATTCTGAATTTTTTACATAATGACTTGAATCTCCCTACCAGCCTGAGGTAGGTACTATTTTTATCCATTTTAAAGATAAAGAAACTGAGCATGGAGATGTTAAGGATGGCCTCTAGACCCTAGAGAGACTGAACATGTCTGCCTTCTACAAATCAAGCTATGTAAGCAGGAGAGGTGGGCTCCTGTCCCATACTATTACCATAGACTTGGAGGCTTAAGGAACAGATGTTTATTTTATACAGTTCCGGAGGCTAGGAAGTCTGAAATCAAGTGCTCGCAGATCCCGTGTCTGAAGAGAGCCAGGCCCTGGTTCACAGACATCTTCTTCCTATGGCAGAAGGGGCGGGGAGGTCTCTGGGGTAACTTTTATAAGCCCCATTGATGAAAGTGCCACCCTCATGATCTAATCACCTCCCTAAGGCCCGACCTCCCCAAGACCTCACTTCCCCGAATACCATCACATTTTGGGGCCGGATTTCAACATACACATTTTGGGGTGCACAAACATCCAGTCCATTATTGGGAGCTTAGATGGAAGCCTCACTCCCGAGTCTTCACCAAAGGTTAATTTCCCGCAGATTGAGGCTACAAAGTAAAGTTTTGAAATGTTGGGAGTAAGTATGACCCCTATGCCTGACTTGGGATTTGTGAAAGTTTCCTCTTGGCATCAGCTTCCATTTTCCTGCCTGTTCTGGCACCAGCATGTCCTGGGGCCTGTTGTCCACGACTTGTTGTCAGGAGAAGGATGGATAGCAACAGGCAGGAAGAAACATCCTGTGTCCTCAGAGAGATGTGGAGATGACAGCTTTTCCTGATCTGCCCTGCAAAAGCCAGCCTGGCACTTGATGTGTTGTTGGTACTTCCTTTGTACAAGGACTGGAGCTAAGGGAACTTTGTTCACCATCAAGTTAATTTAAGTCAGGCAACTTTGCAGAAGCATGTTCTTGGTTAGCAGAGCTGGGAGTCTAGTATTTCTGCCTGCACAGCTAGGTTGTTTGTACCACCATCCTTCCATGTTAACTGAGAACAACCACTGAGGGTCACCTTTCACATGGAGCAGGTGTCTGCCTCAGCACTGTTGGCATTAGGGGCCCAACAACTCTTGGTTGTGGGGGGTCATCCTGTGCTCTGCAAGCTACTGAGCAGCAGCTTTGGCCTTTACCCACTCAAAGCCAGGACCCCCTCCCCAAGTTGTGGACATCAGTCATGACTCTACAGATTGCCAAGTGTCTCCTGGGGGGCAGGAGGTATCACCCATGGATAAGAACCATGTTATAGATTAAAGAAGGCTTCTAATGGGCTCAAGTGCCTCAGCAGCCCCGCACTCTTCCCCCTGCCCTCTTCGCGAGGTCATTATGGCAGGTGCAGTGGACTCCAAAGTGGCCACTTTTCTGCTTACAGTCACTCTGTGCATCAGTAGTTGCCAAGTTGTACCCCAGCAGGGTCTCCCCAGCGTTTTCAAAGTTCAAGTATTTTGAGAATTTCATCGTAATACTGGTTACCTGAATGTTAAGAGAGTTAAACCAATTTCCTGCTTCCTTGTTTTTTTCTCATTTTGTTCTCAATACCTCAGTGCCCCTGTTCAGGCACTAGAAAAAGGGAATATGCTTGTGTTTGGTACAAGCTGTTTTGTCTCCTTACCCTCTGGTACACTTCTTGAGCAAAGTGCTTTTAAAAATACTTTCTTACTGTGGCAAAAATATAATATAAAATTTGCTTTTTTTTAAACCACTGTGAAGTGTATAGTTAAGTGACATTATGACATTCACGATGTTGTAGGACTATCATCACTATTTCCAGAAATTTTCATCCTTCCAAATAGAAGCTCTGTACCCATTACCCTATAACTCCCCTGTGCCCCCAGCCACTGAGAATGTCAATCCACTTTCTGTCTCTATGAATTTGGTTGTTCTAGGCAACCTCAGATAAGTGGAATCATACAATGTTTGTCCTTTTGTGTATGATTTATTTCATTTAGTGTGATGCTTTTCAGTTACATCCATGTTGTGGCATGCATCAAAATTTTATCCCTTTTTATAGCTGAGTAATATTCCATTAGAGGTATAGACCAGACTTTGCTTATACATTCATCTGTTGGTGGGAACTTCAGTCATTTGCACTTTTTTGGCTATTGTGAATAATGTTGCTATGAACTAGTACATCTCTTTTGAGTCCCTGCTTTCTGGTCTTTTGTGTATATACTGGGAGTGGAATTGTTGGTGATTCTGTTTAACTTTTGAGGAACTGCTGTGTTATTTTCCATAGTAGCTGCACCGTTTTATATTCCCACCAGTATTGCATGAGAGTTACAGTTTCAACACATTCTCACCAGCACGTATTTTACATTAAAAAAATAATAGATCTCTTAATAAGTATGAAATGGTATCTCATGGTTTTGAGTTGCTTTTCCCTAAGGACTAATGATGGTGAGCATCTTTTTGTGTGCTCATTGGCTATTTGTTTATCTTCTTTGAAGGAATGTCTGTTCAAGTCCTTTGCCAATTTTTGAAGTTTTTGTTGTTGTTATTGTTGAATTGGATACTTTTAAAGACGAGAAGATTTCCCTGATCTTCTTGATTCTAAATAACCAGTCCTTTAAAATTTAAGGCCACTAGTTTGATTGATTCTGTTTATATGGGTTTCATCCCTTCTTTGAAAACATGCACTCAAACCAGTAGCTCTGTCCCATCATTAATGTTTCCTAAATAAGGTTGCTGTAATGTGGGAATTCCCACCAAAATGACACTAGAACATGACAAGGAGACCAGCCCCAGGTCTTAGTTGTGGCCAATGTGATGATGACATAGCCTTGCAGGGAGAGTGGCTGTGCAGCCAGGAACACCAGCTGCTCATACATTAGTTCTTACCATGCCTGTGCACCCAGCCTTTGTGTAGGGTGGAGGGTTGTACCTGTGTCCCCTCTCTCCTCAGAACCCCATTCTCTGGGTGGTCTACAGACAGCGTGGTAGGTCCTGACATGAATGGTAGGATCGGGTCATTTCCCCTGCACGGTCACTGTAAATTCCTGATCCACTTGCTCAGCTAACATAGAGATTCATCCTAATCATTGCTCATCAATGTGAAGGTGTCAGAGTTCTTAAATATAAAAACCCAATGAAGCTCCCCAAGAATCCTCTGAGAATGGAGGCAGACCTATAATATCGGTGAGAAACATGGGGATTGGAATGGTGACGTGACTTGCAGAGGTCAAATGTGGTCATGACTGTCAGGGCCCATCCTCACCTTGGGGTTCTGCTCCTGCTGTTTCTCCCTCAGCATAGCTGGCTTTTCTTGGCTAGTTAGAGGTGGCCCCTTGGCCCTGCATATGTCACTAACTCCATTGTGCCGGGGACAGGAATCTGAGGTGGGTGAGATCATGAAACGTGGAGAAATTTTACAAGGACAACACCATATAGATTATACGTACTTTTAATGTATTCTTACAATTTATAAACAGTAGATTAGTATTTTTAGTCACAGTGTAAGTTGGCATTTAAGCAGGTGTATCCATTGCCCTATCTGTGAAAGTTCTTGGCATAGGATCACAGTTTTGCCACTGATTTGCTGGATGATCAGAGGTCCTATGTCTGAGTATTTGAGGTGTTATAGGGCATGAGGATTATTGTTGAGAAAACAAATAAATATAGAGTCTCCCTATTTCTCACTAAGAGCAAAAGTGATTGGGCTTTCAAGTTACTCTCAGTTCTGATATACAGTAATTCTAAAACTGATGACCATTCACCTCTCAAAAAGTAACCTCCGAGTTTCCTGCCAGTGTGACAGAGCATTCTGTTAAAGGAACAGAACTTCCATCTCAGTAGAGGAGAGAAAGAATACCTTAAGCAACTTGTGAAAGTTCTGATGGGCTGATTAAAAGAATCTGAGATGTTCCTCTTTGTCTTTAATGTTTTCTGTAATTTTGTATTTTCTTCCCCCAAATAAAAACAAAAACAGCTATTATTTCTTGTCTCAAGTAATTTGCTGGACTTTCTTCTGAAATCAGGACAAAGACTGAGCAAAAGGCAATTTTCCTGGCTAGAATTCACATGATATAAAATTAGCAGTGCAGCCTCTAGCTTCTCTGGGATAACTCAGTTTGTTAAAGCTGTCCTGGCTTCACCATAGATTGTGCATCAACCAGCCAGTTGGACGTTCTAGGCAAGGTCATTATGCCTTGGCAGTCCAGACGGCATTAAAATGCAAGCTTGATTCAGAGTCATGTGACATTACATACAGACTTGTGATATTAAAAGGAGGCTGGGTTGAGAAATATAATGCCATATCATGCATTTGTCACAATGATGGATGTGCTTGCAGATAGCCAGAAAAAAACTGTTACAGCTTATCTACTGCTCCTGATAAGGTATCAGGGAGGCAGTGACTTGGAGTGAGTTCATGATGACTGGAATTGTGTATTGATCGAGACCACACAGAATAGCACGTAGTTATTGATCGGTTTAAGGACTGTGAGAGAGGCCTAATGGCACGTGATTTCTCTGTGCATTTTGCATGAGCAGCAGTGTAGCTTGTGATTAGGCCAACACAAGAAAGATTATCCCATTGTGGCAAAAGCTTTTCTATTTGTCCACAGGGAAAATGAAGCAGGATGTCCGTAAATAACATTTATTTAGCGCTGTGGATGTGCCAGGCACGGTGCAGCATACTTTATATATAAAATCTCCTTAAATTCTCCTGAGGGATCTCTGAGAAGTATTGCCTTATTAATTTCTGGTGTCATGGATGTCAACGAGGGCCTTCTGACTTTAACAGCTGGGTAACCTAGGCCCATATCCCCATTTATATAGCCATTGAGATCTGGTCATTTCCCCTGCACGGTCTCTGTAAATTCCTGATCCACTTGCCCAGTCTTCCCTGTAGCCCAGCTCTGTGTCCTCACCTGCTGCATCAGTTAGAGTGGGTCGTATTCATTTTCTACTGCTTCTGTGACAAATTATCATAACTTTAATGGCTTAAAGCAACACAGTTCTATTCTCCACTGTGTCGTTAGAAGTCCAGCATGGATCTCACATGGCAAAATCGAGGAGTCAGCAGGGATGTGTTCCTCTCTGGAGGCCCTAGGGCATTCACATATCTTGCCTATTCTGGCACATCCGTTGGCTTATGGCCCCTTCCTCCGCCATCAGAGCCAGCAGCAGCTGGTTGAGTCCATCTCACTTCACATCCCTTTGATCTTCTCTGTCAGGACCCTTGTGATTGGGTCCTGAGTTGGGATAATTTGGGATAACTCCTCAATTTCAAGGTCAGATGATCATCAGCAACCATAATTCTACCTGCAGTTTTGACGCTTTGCTGAATGCATCATAAAGTGTTCGTGGGTTCCAGGGCTCAGATGCAGACAGCTCTGAGGGGTTCCAATTTGACTCGACCTGGGGATGGAAACCCAGCTTCTCTGCTGGTCTCTAGTAATAGAACACTTATCTGAATTGTATCAGGAGTCTATTCCATTTACTGAAGGCTAAAGAAGTTGATGATAATACTGTGTTACTTCCCCATTTCTCTCTGGAGTTATTAATAAATTACCCTCTCTTCTCAAACCAGATGGATCCTTCCCTTCTCAGGCTCCTCAAAATCTCCTTGCTCTCAGTAACAGATGGAAAACAAAAAAAAAAAACAAAAAAAAGGAACTTTAGGACTAATACAGTATTTATCCTGAAAGAAACTATTGTGAATTTGCTTTTTCTCCATCTCCTATTAGCCCATTTAACAGATGAACAACAACTGGGATGGCACAGGTTAGTGATTCACCATAGCCTCGTGGTTCTCCTCTGGGGATGATTTTGCCCCCAGGGAACACATGGCACTGACTGAGGACATTTTGCTTGTCAAAACTGCTGCAGGAGGGGTGGTGGTGCTACCAGCATCTAGTTTGTAGGGTCAAGGGATGCTGTTAACATCCTTCAATGCACAGGAGTGCCCTACAACAAAGAGTTTTCTGTCCATAATCTTAGCAGTCCTGTGGTTGAGAAATGCTGCCCAGGACTATGTGGCTAGATGGTGGATGGAGGAACATTGATCTCTGTGCCAATCCCAAGTCTGCCAGAGAGCCATGAAGGGGAGGAGACCAGTAAGCTGAGCCACCATTCCAGAGAAGAAAGAGAACACTTTGGGATAAACTTTCAACTTTTCTTGGTTGTAAGATTATCAATTTTTATAAATGAGCGGTCAGATGATTTGTAGATATCCAAAATGCAGTGTTTTGCCTATGTTTGATATGGCTTCCATATTTCTTGGTAGTACAATGGTGATTTCACTAAGTAATTGCCATAAACATTTCTATGAAGAACAGCGTCATTTGTATGCCTTTAAAATTAAGTGACTGTTTGCCTTTGTGCACTGAACTGTTTTTTCTTGAACTGGGTGTCAATGGAGTCTCTCTCTGGTGGGACCCTTAGGTCAGCTCTTGTAGCCGTACTTCTCATTTGGGAAGAGTGTCTTTTTATGTTTGATGAAGACAAATCAAGTCAAGGAATAATTAGGAAATGGAAATGCTGACCTAAGCAATGTAATGAAAAATGGCATTCATGCTCCAAAATTCAGTGAACGATAGAGAATGCCCAGACCATGGAAAGAACTGAGAGTTTTGTTCAGGTGGACTGTAAATTAAAACTTAGATGAGTGTAGGTTAGCCCAAGGTGTTCTTCTGCTGATTTCAAATACCTATCACACCTATTTCATAGAGAATGCTGAAGGGATATCTAGAATTTGGGGGTGAAAAGCCATCCCCTTGTCTTAGACAACTCTAAATCAGACTAACCATCATTGTGTATTATCGCTTATATAATATGTTGCCTTCAAGAAACTGATTATAATATTCTCAAATTGGTTTGGACCGAAGTGGTGCTTTGATAGAAGCAGCAAACTATGGATGGTGATTGTAATTTTATGCTGATTATATACTTGTAGCATAGTGATATTTACCTAGCAATTGTTGATTTGAGCTTCCAGGGCTCAGAATTGATTATTTTCATAAAAATCAGCACTATAAAGAAAGAGCTTCCTTCCCCTCCTGCTTTGCCCATGTAACACATACCCAACCACCTATTGTCCTAATAATTGAATTTACTGCTGGAAGTTATTAATAATTTCATTGTCCTGGTAGCCTCCTTCCATGTAACGCTCTTGGAATAAAAAATAAGTGGCTTGGAAGCTGGAGAAGCCTTTGTGTGGTGAATCTTGTTGTGCTATATCTGGCCCATAATTCGATTTATTCCCACTGAGTAAAATCCTTTGAGATCTACAGCCCTTAAATTCTGAAAGAGAATATTTTTTCAAGATGTATCATTTATGCTAAGAAAAACCAATTGTTTGGCAATCAAGAGTTAGATTATTGAATATAATGACATATAATAACAATATGTTAGGAACCGCAGAGATGCATATAAACATCAATATATGATTTATTCTCTTCAAGAAAAAGCTTTCAACTTCATTAGGAAGATGATTAAACATGAAACTTTTCATATAAGTTGTTAAGGATTAAATGAAAAATGAGAAAATAGATGTGATGAGGTTGCACTGCTAATGTAGGGAATGCTAGGCAATATAGAGCCTCTAAATCACATCTGCGTTGCACAACTGAGTATTGAAGTCTAACTAGTCTTTATATTCATTTTAGCCCTAATTTTTCTATTGAATGGTATATGGGAGGCTATATTTTTAACTTGTGTCTTCAAATGATATTCACTCTATTTCATTCATGCTTGACTTTGATAATTGATTTAATGTTGCCCCCCCTTTTTACACCTTATATGTATTTACAAAATGGATTGACAATAACTATAAAGGACTCTGAGAACTGTCAGAAGGCTAAAAATGGGACACTTGGCCATATGTCAAGGGAAAGAGATTAGAGTATAACCAAGAAACAATGTGTTAATAATTATGATAAAATGAAGACCCCTTTGTGAGGGAAGGGTGAGGAGTGAGAAAGAAGATATCAAGTGGAAATAATATAATCATTATTTTTTTGGTAACTTCAAAATGTCAACTTTTTAGGTTTATAAAACACACTAAAACTTCTAGTGTAGAACTAATGCTAAGAAATACTTCATTTTCTTCAGTTTCCTAACGCCATACTATACAAACATACTTCTGGAATGAATTTTTTGGCTAGATGGAATATAAGTTTATTTCAAAGCCATAGGATCTTCAAGGTAGGAAAAGGTCATGATAGTGAATACTTCGGCAGAGTCCATAATTTGTAAGAAATCTTCCTCAAAATTTGAGGAACTATCCTTAAAATAATGTAGCAACATGTATTACTGAAGCAAATACCTTCATATTTACTAGTTTATTTTGGCCTAAAAAGAACAGTCTGTGAAAAGTTTAGTAACAAAGGATCCATGTTTATATGTTGCAAATGCGGATATTTGGTGACATCAGCAGTTGGAATAAGTCTTGAGTTTTGCTTTCCTTTTAATTCCATTTAATCCAATTAGAGTAGAAGGTGATAAATGATATGAAAACACATAGAGCAAGGTTAGAGGGATTGGGGATTAAAAGATAGGGTGCATTATTTGAAATTCTAGGGTAGGCTACATTGAGGTGGTGTCATTTCAGTTAACGTTTCAAGAAGACAGGGGCATTAGCCTTGTGGACATCTGGGTGGAGAGTCAGGAAACAGGTGTGAGAATGCCTAATATACTCATGGAGGTCAGTTATGGTTGCAGCACAGGAGGGATAAATCATAGGAAGGGTAGTCATGACATCAGGGTAGAATTGGGAGGACAGATTCAGCAACTTTGCACCAGTGTGGGGACCCTGTGGCTTTCACTCTGCAGAGTTTCGAGAAGAGACATGACATGACCCAATTCCCATTTTAAAAGAATTTTCTGATTGTCCTGCACAGCTGTGTGGGGGTGAGGGTGGAGCCGGGAGGCCAGTTAGGTGGCTCTTGCTGGGATGCAGACAAGAGATGTTGGTTTGGACTATGGTGGAGAGATGGTGAGGGAAGCAACCATGTTTTGGATATGTTCTGAAGGTCAAAGGATTTGCTAGCAAATTGGACAGGGGTGTAAGAAGCAGAGGAATAAAAGATGATATAGCAACTGGAAGGATAGAGGGGGGAGAGTGGAATTTGGTGGGAAGCTCAGGAGAGCACTTGTGTTATTATGTTGTTGTTTGTTATGCTCAGTTGTGTGGCAGCGGCTATCAGGTAATCTAGTGGAGGTGTGCGGCCAGCAGGAGATAAGTAAGTCTGGAGTTGCACAGAGAAGGCCATATAGGACTCTAAAACATGGAAGAGTAGAATTGTTAATCCTACTGTATAGACATGAACATGGACTATATATATGTGTTGAGAAAGAGTGTATGTGTGTGTGTGTGTGTGTGTGTGTGTGTGTGTGTGTGTGTGTGTGTGTGCGCTCAGTGTATGTTTGGTTTGTTTTCTGTTCAAGTTATTTTCTATGGTTTACAACTTAGAAGGCAGTAACAGAAAGTCTTCCAGTACCTTTTAGAACACTATCATTTAAAAATGCTATTTAGATTGTGATTTGCAATAGAGAGTTTCTGAAGAATCTTTACCCTTTGACAATAAAAAGAAACCTCATGTTTTGTTGAGACAAAAATTCTGTAATGGTAAAATATGACAATGTAGGCAGACTCTGTGTCATGCTTTATACTTACAATACTTGCATGTCATGTTGTACATCAGATCTTGGATTAATGGGGATTTAGCAATCTTCAAGAGATACTATATTTAAATGTCACATTACAGTAGCTTAGGTCACTGCTTGGACTAAAGTAATAAAAGTTCTAATAGGTATCTAAATTACCTAGTTTAGCTTCTTTACAAATGTGTTGTAAATTCTAGCACTTGTTAAAAAAATGGACAACTAATGTCTGGGTTCTATAGGATGTAATCGTTACAAGCAGTAGAGTTATGTGTATGCTTTTTACTTATTTTGTGCTTGCAATACATCTTAGGTGCATTGTAGAATCTTAGATAGAATTACCAGAAATCCAATTAGATGCTTAAACAGTAAAATTTACAGATGAGCTGAAAAGTGCTTAGCTATAACAGAGATTGTTTATAAACCCCTGGGTTAAATATTACTGATCATGTACCCTTTGAAATATTACAGAATATGATATTAAAATCATACCATATACAAGTGGGCTCTAAAAGTTACTAAGAACATTGTTGTCCAGAAAATGTGGTTACAGAATTGACTATCAGTTGAAACACTAGTAAATCTGCAAGTAGTTTCAGAGAGGAAAGTGTGAGTGCTATTTTGCTTAGAATAGGTAACATTTTTTAAGAGAAGAATTGAACATGAGATTAAAATATTTTTATACCCAATAAGTCTTGGTTGTAAAACATCCACATTAAAAAAAATCTCTTCATATTATTACAAATGCACCATCTATACATTCATATTTTCTAAGGATTCAAAAGTCTTGCAATACTCTAGGTACTTAATGAAATCTCTTGCTAGTTAATTGCAGTGTGAGTGAGCAAGTATAATAGAGTAAGAACACTGTTCAAAAAAATAAGCTTTAGAGCCAGAATTGGTGGCAAGAAGTAGCAATTTTTTCATTTTCAGTACTTCTGCAATTTCTATTTTCATGGGAAATAGAAGTAGAAGGGCTGAAATATGGATGGAAATCATTGTTCCTCTGGCATTGCCTGGCAGTCTAGAAACACAGGAGGTGTAAACAGGGTCCAGGTTTTTAATGAATTTGTACTTCAAATTTACTGTCCAGTAAAGTTGTTAAGTTTTTATACTTCTTTATTGTGGCATAGTCTGATTGACCCATACATACTCTAGAGATTTAACCTGGTATGACTTATATGATGAACTACCATATGATTGACATTTGTATAAAAATAGACCAACAATTCAAACTAGATTTTTTTTTCTGTTATTGTGACAGTTCCTTATTTGTCTTATGTGTGGCAAATAAAGGACTGGGGAGAAATCTGCTTGTCTATTTTAGCGTATTTACACTGTGCTTACACTGCAGTAAGAGTAGGTATTGAAGACAGAGTTCTTTGTATGAAATAGATATGTTACCTGCCCTCATGATGCTTGGTCTTATGGGGAGGCAGGTGTGCTGCTGAGGAAAAGGCTATGTGGGTAGAAGCAGGAGAGAATATTGGGACAGAGGCTAATGTCCTGTGAAGTGTATCTGAGTAACAGACATGTAAGTGAATGTAACAGATGAACAATAATTATCAAGGGGAGTCACAGATAGAAAATTCTGGAACAATGTGGGAAAAGACTCTGGGACAAGAAACAGCTCAGACCCTTCCCTGAATTAATAGAAGGCCAGTAAGAAGAGGAAGAGGCCCTCTAGCTCTGTGGAGAGATTCAGGAGTGCCAGAGCACGTGAGAGCTTGTTTTCTCCTAAGAACTGGGAGTTTATTCTTCCTGTAATCATTTTCATGGTCATAGGACCTGGTGACTGATGGAAAGATGTTTTAATTATATTGTTGTCATTGTCGCCGTTCAGTGTATCTTGTTTTATTTGTTTTTTTTTCAGACCTCTTGCTCTTTGAAGGTCTGGAACTCACTGCGCATGGAGATCATGCAAATTTCAGTACCAGGAACTATGTGTTAAGTATATTATGTAAAACACAGAGATGAACTGCTTTAACCGTTTATAGCAAAGAGAGGTCAATGTTAAAAGAAAGTGAATTTTCCATGTAGGGATGGAGCCTGGGCCGTGTCTTTGCAGACAGGCCTGCAGGAGATGCTGTTGCAGCGGTCCTAGAGTGTGGGGCTAGGGTCAGGCTGGATGCCAGCACCCGGTAGCTTTGTAACTTTGGAGACCCTCTAAGGCTTAACTATGAAATATGGACCATCATAGAGCCTTCTTCATTAGGTTTTCCGAGAAATGAGAGTGGGTATAAAGCATTTAACCTGGGGGTGGCGTATCTGAGCTTGCTGAAATATTAGCTACCATTGTTGTACCTATTACTTCTATTGCGTTGTATTTGCTTATGCTGGTAATAGGAAAGGTGAGCAGGCACAGAATAATTAGTGATTTGGAGCTAAGAATATACATCCCTGAAAAATAGATCAACAGTCTGATTACAGAATTTATGTGGAGCAGTATTAGGACAGAATTGTCCTAGCAATAGGACAGATACTGGTGTTTTATTGCTTGTACTGTAACCTTACACTTGTAGCAGCAATTTGGGGTTTATTCACTCAAGACTGTAAGTTTTCAGTACTACCCAATGCTTTGCCCCTTCACCTCACTCGTATCAACTGAATATTTAGTTATATATGTAAAATTGTGGGGATTTCTTTGTGTGCATCTATACTGACATCATTGTAAGGCAGTATTCAATAAAACCAACCATGCCACCTATTTATGTTGTTAGATAAATCAGGGATTGTCTTAGAAAATGTTTATTAGGAAGCCTTTTAGGGATGGCTTGGTAACAAGGAAGATCAAGTTAAAACTGGAGGAAACAGGAATGAACTGCAAGCATGAGCAATTCTAGCATAAAACTACTTTAAATAAGGGCCCATAGCTGGGTTTGAGCCGCATTAGCTGTGGTTTCATTCTCTCACAGTCACTTTGAGGGAGTAAGTCCAGCCACCGAGCACATGCTGTAGGGAGTCCCAGACTTACTATGGGCCCCTAAGCGGGCTCCTGCGGAACCCATGATATATCTGTCTCCAGCACCAACTTCTGCCCCCTTGTCCCCTTTCCAGTGCTGTGCTGACCACAGCAGGCCTTGTCAGCCTTTTGTGGGTCCTGGCTGGAAGGTCTGTGTTGCAATCACAGTAGGCTACGTGTGTATTCTTTCTTGTCCTACATGTTTATGTACCATGTCAAACCACATCACAGAGCAGACAGGTATAATTTCCCTTATATGGAGATGATATTTTTTCTTTAATAGCATAGGTTTTCAGTAATTAAATATGGATATGTGTAGCTTAGCTCAAACTGATTAAATATGACAGTAAGTAGGTTAACCTGTACTTAATGTATGTTAGCTTTTATGCTTATTGACCCCAAAGATCAAAGATACCCTTTGAGTCAAAGATGATAAGACTGGCATTATTCATTAGAACACAAGTATAAACTAGCTGGCAAAAGGTAGTGGGGTCTTATTATTCTCTTGTTTACCACGCTCTCTGGAAATTCTGTGCAGTAGGAAGGGCATCTTTACTGTGTTCTGCAATGACATGACCTCTTTGACAGCTGTGTCTCCGGCCCACTTGGCACTTTCCTGTTTCTTGCACAGATCAGGTGTGTCCCTGCCTCAGTGCCTTGCATCTACTCTTTGTTCCCCTGGAAATGTCTTTCACAGAACCCCATTCATTAATATGGCTGGCTTGTCCTCAGACCCTCAGTCCCCAGACCCTGAACGCTCAGGCTTTATTCCATAGGATGGCCCATTTCTGCATATGTTTTCTTAGATTAGATTTAAGTTAATTATGTGAGAGTAGACAGCATTGAAGCATGAAAATCAATATACTTAATATTTAGAATAAATTTTAGAATTTTGGAATCAAGTCCTGATGTCAGTAGTACAGGAATGGTTTTTAAGTATATCTAATAAAGGATGTGAAATTTAAAAAATGCACCTTCTCAGACCAGCTAATTTGGTCTTGATAGGTCTTTCTCACTAATTTCAACTACATAAGTGGGTTGTTTGAGAATTTGATAAACTTGAAATAAACAGTCTTATGTAACATTAAATGGTTTCCATAATCATGTTTCCATTTTAGTTTGACATTTCAAAGTCATGTAATTTTGGTTTTGTTTCTTGTGCCAGTAACTTCATATAAAGCTCAAATTTATTCCACTCCACATGTATGTTTTCAACACATGATACACAACCCGATTTCAGGCACATTATCAATAAATGCATCATATTCCATACTGCACACCTGTTAAAGGCAGATAACATTTTTTGGTGCTCTTTTCTTAAACCTGGGACTATATTTCACTGACCCAGTAATTCATTCTTCAGGACTGGATGCCAGTGCCCTTTTACATTCTCTCTTAATTGCTTTGCAAGGTGGACTTCCACTTCATCTTTATTACCATTGTTTTTGGCACAGCTGTCTGCTCTTCCATCTCTGTCTATTCTCTTTCCTCTCTGTGACTCAAATTGCTGCTAAACTGTCATCCTGAGCTGAGTTGGGATGATAGAGAAACACAGCCTTTCTCTAAAACCTTCAAAAACATTTTACTGAAAAGCAATAACTGCCAAACTCCTCAGGGTGACACTCAAGTCCCAATTACAAGTCCAGTCTCCTCTCCAGCACCCCATGGACCGCCTTCCCTCCTGCCACATTGTGCTCATTCCAGGCATGCCAGTCTTTCAGAATTTTGTTCACTTTCTTCTTTGTGATGCAGGAGCTACATGAGGCCTTGTATTTTTGTTAGTCTTTCTGGGCCTGAATACCTCACTATTACAAATTTCCAGGGTACAAGTCTGTATTTTATTCCTTCTTTCTCTCCTGGTTTATAGCATGGGGGACTGACAAGTAGTTATTGCGGGGTAGATATTTGTGAGTTGAAGATTTTGTGTCCTTCCAAACCAAATGAAATTTCCTAATGAATAATGTATTTACTCAGAGTTTTCTAAAGACATTTTTTTGCAACCCAACACCATAAACCTGTCACTTAGATAAAGCAGTGAAGGGTTAAGTTTGATTCTCCATCAATAGTTTTTCTTCTCTCTTTTGATTTGTTGGCTTAGGGCAGTGGTTCTCAGATTTGGCTCCTGTCCCCATTACCTGGGGGCTTGTTAATGCTCAGATTACTGAGTCCCAGACCCCAGTTTCTGATTGCTTAGGTCTGGCTGAGGACCAAGAACGTGCATGTGTACCAGGTTGCCAGGTGATGAGGCTGCAGCTGCCCCAGAACCCCACTGAGAGCTGCAGGGTTAGGGTGCCCAAGATCTCTGGGTGCTCTGGCCTAAAGTTCTGAGCCACAAAATGCTCATTCTGTAGATATTCTTAACATTAGAGTTAACATGCATCAAGTTGTATATATTTCATATACACCTTTGGCTTTCAATTTTCTTTATTTCTCCGCCCAACGAGAAGGGGTTTCCCTACTTCCTCTGCCTATTCACTTGGAAGGGGATATGCTTTAACCTGTTGGATGCATATATTTATTGAACGTTCTTTTGTTTCCCCCATGTGTGGTTGCTCACAAGAATTTCTGTTGACCAGAGGTCTCCTAAATGGTGCACAGGTGGGTGCTCATTAGTCCTCCCAATTAGCCTCAGCTTTGTCTCCCTTTTGCAGGTGAGGGGAGGTGAGGCAGGGTTGGTCTCAGGCCATGTACACAGTAAAGGTCCGTGAACCAGGGGTCAAACCCAGGAAGTCGGTTCCAGAGCCCAGCACCTCACCCCTCTCTGGTTGCTCTAGGCAAAAATGGCTGCTGTTTTTCTTGTTTCTGCCTGTGGCTTGACGCCTTCTCTACAAATCCTTCTGGCATTTCTAGTTAGTCTCTGGTTTTTAGGCTGCCTCCTGGGCATCGCGGGATTTTTACGCTTGAGTGGGAAAACCCAAGTAACCGTCACTCTTTAAGGAACTGTGTCTTAATCAGATTTATTTTCGTCTGTGAGTGCAGCTGCACATTACAATTACAGTATATTTTTATCACTTGCTTTATAAAAAATGACAGCACACAGCAAATGCCCCAGTGCAGGAAGGAATAGATCCTCTCATCATTTGATCTTGTACTTTTGAATATATTGTTTTACCTGCATCATCATATTTGCTCTTAGACATAAAATCAACAACAAAAACCTGTGAAACATTTTCCTGATTTTACAGAGAAGGGACTGAGTCTCAGGGAGACCTAACACATCCTTCAGGGCTGGCTCATAAGACTGGGATCCAGGCTCAGGTCCAGGTTTTAAGTTCTCAGTTCCTTGTGAATTTTACTATATTTAGGAATGTCCATTACATTTTGTAAATGTTAGGGGGCATCTGGCAGATAGTACAGTTTTTAAGCTAGGTTTTTGGGTGTTCGTTTATCCAACGAGTGTTTACTGAGCCTCTTGTTTGAGTGGCACTCTTGTTGGTGCTCGGACTACATCAGGTAACAAAGCACAGAGACGCCTGTTATTGTGGAGTTTGCACCATAATGGTGGGCGACAGAC
The DNA here is from genome assembly GCF_040802235.1 of Manis javanica. Classification (NCBI taxonomy): domain Eukaryota; kingdom Metazoa; phylum Chordata; class Mammalia; order Pholidota; family Manidae; genus Manis; species Manis javanica. Next base: position 141,965,446 of record NC_133156.1, read on the forward strand.
TGTAAGCAGTCAGTTCACATGAGTAAACCACGTATTGGAAGCTGACAGGTGCTGTGGAAACTAGAGGAAATAGAGCGAAGCCACGTGATGGGGAGAGCAGGTGAGGGGTATCATTGGGAGTTTGCATTGGTTAGGTAGAGGGGACAATCAAGCAAGAAGTAAAGGAGGTGAGGAATTAGCCACAGGCCTGGTGAGGAGAAGCTGGCACAGGTAGGGAGCAGCCAGGACAAAGTGTGACATGTGGAAGTGGGATTTGGGAACAGCAAGGGTGGTGTTGCTCTGGGGAGAATAATAGGGAAATACTTTAGAGTTCCCTAAATATACTCCAAAACTTAGCCAGCTTTTCTAGGGCCTTGTGTACCAGCAAAGGTGCGGAGCTAAGGAATGGTGCGATCTGACATAGACTTAGATGCAGTCTGTTGCTCTGTGAAGAATGAACTGGAGGGAAACAATGGTGGAATAGGAAGACCAGGTAAGAGATGTGTCATCAGCCAAGTGAGGGAAGATGGGGCTGAGACTAGGGAGAGAGAGCAGTGGAGGCGGCGGGAGGTGACTAAATGCTGGCTGTGCTCGGGAGGTAGAGGTGACTGAATGGCCTGATGGACTGGGTGGAGGCCAGGAGAGAAGCAGCTGAGGAATGATTCCCGAGATTGTTGGCCTGAGCAGCTGTGCAGGATGGAGCTTGCCCCAGGTGAGAAGTAGAAGGATGCGGTGCAGTAGGTTTGAGAGGTGCATAAGCTTAAGAGATGAGGTTAGAGTTCAGAAGGCGTCTGGGGCATCCAGATGTCAGTGAGTAGGCGGGGTGGGGTGGGGATACTAGGGGCTGGGGCCCAGGCTGGATGTTGTTGTGACTCCAGATTCATCAGCATGTGCACGATGTTTAAAACCAGCAGGATGCGACCCCCAAGGAAGTGAGTGTAAGTGGAGAAGAGGATGTGGGGCCACCGAGCCTTGGTGTACGTGTTATCGGGAGTTCAGGGAGCAGGGACACAGTACAAGAGAGGAGTGTCCAGTGAAATAGGAGGAAGGCCAGCCGAGTATGTCTCTGAAACCGAACGAGATTAGTCAAGACCTTGGCTGTCCTGAACCCCGCGCATGCTGTTGCAGCTACAGGAGGGCAGCCTGCGAACGGGCCGTGCGCCCCGTGCCGGGATGCTCACCGGGGATCCTGACCAAGGCACTTTGAGTGGAGGGACGGGAGCAGACACTGAGTGGCGCATCACCCACGGAGCGGGAGGCTCGGGGAACAAGTGGATTCTTCCCAGATGTTTGCTCAGTTCCCAACTTTGAGCTGCTTTGATAAGGTTTCCCAGGTTGAAATGCAATTTGCTTATTTGGGAGAAGCCGAAAAGAGAAAAAAAAAAAAAAAATTGAACGAGAGACATAGACACACAGGTAGGATAAAGACACTCGGAGGAAAAAGAAAGGCAAGATGTGACAGCGAGTGGCTCTCAGGCTGATCCCGGGGGCCTTTCAGCTGGGAGCATGCGCACGTTACGGACAGGCCATGATCAAATCCGTTTCCTGTTGTTCATTTTCAGCTGCCTGTTTCCTTTCAGATGAATAACTAATCGGGTCTTCTGTGACCAAGTAGTCCAAATACTGATTTTTTTTTTTTAGCTCTTTCTTACATTTCTTACTGCTTATATTTCAGTTGTGTACCACCAGCTATTTCCAAAGGGTATTGTAATTCCAGAATCTAGGAAAGACAGTTTGCAAACTCCATTTAAGCAACAATTTTAAGATTTGAAAATTTAAGTGTACAACATATTTTCCCTAGGTGTGTATTTTTGAACTTGATACTGTTTGTATCCCCCTGACGGTACTCAGAGCATATGACATCTAGTGCTGTTTTGCAGGCCTGTGATGCTGATATCGTCACAGTCTCACAGGCAGGGAGCTGTCAGTTTCCTTTGCGTGATGCTGTCAGCACGGAAGTGCCCCATGTTTTGCTTGTGTGCGTTTTCTCACACTACTATCCTCGGTCCTCTGTTGATCCCTCTAATTGTTCTTTACTGCAATTAGACCATCACTTTATGTCAAGGGGGAAAAGAATGGTTCAGAATTGCTCTGATCAACTGTAGTCCATTATTATTGAACAAAAATTCTACATTCAGTTTTTTGTTTTTAACTTCATTTAGACTTATTTAGAATTACCTTTGATCATCATGAATGGCTTTTCCAGTGAGTATTTTGAGGTCAGTTTGCTGGGTGACATTGTTGGGCTGAGCACAGGGCCATTTGCCCATGGTGGGCACTGAAAAAAATATGAAGGTAATAACTGAAAGCTAATGAATCAGAAAGGTGAAGGAAAGGGGAAAAACAATGAATCACACTGGATACAGTTAAGGAGGGAGCAAGGTGGAGGTAGGTAAGCTAATTCTTCCTGTATAGAGAGAGAGTGGGCAGAGGTGGAGGGAAGGAAAGCTATGACTTGAGGTGGAGAAGGTGCACGACTGTTTGCCTAGAAATCATACTCAAGATCCTTTCCTTGTCTGTCTTCGAAAGCATGGAATGCATTTAACTGCCCTCTGTCCTAACCAATTTGTCTACCACTAATTAAAATACAAATAGCTTGTTCTGGTTAAGGGTTTTGGATATTAAGACTTAGATTTTTGAGATTACTTTTACCACAAGCAGAGTATGAAACATACTTTGTTTACCAAAATGACAAATGGAATTGTCCATTGCCAAATTGGAGACTTGGCAGCACATGTAGGGCAGGCAAACTCACAGAAATATGAATACTATTGCTAGATGCTTCAGTACTACAAAAAAGAGACTATACTACTGCTTCCGTGAGAAGGTCCTGGTTAAACTCTGTGCAACTTTAAAGGTAGGATCACCAAATTGGCCCCATGTTGATTAACAAGGCAGTGGAAAGCCAACTGCTTTTGTTGACGGCAGACGGGTGAGACCGTCAGGCCCTGGAGCAGAGTCAGGAAATTCCTATAAGAAATAACTAGAGATGAGAAAACACAGCACCATTTCTCTGAATCCTGCAGAATAAAGACTTCTCCTGAAAGGTAGAGTTTAAGCCAAGATCTTTTTTGATGCCATTTAAATACTCTAATAAAAGAAATCCTCTCCATGCTAAACCACATGTACATATATTCTGTTATATTTGATCCTTAAGGATGTACATTGTCACTGATGAAAGTATTAATCAGGGTTCTCCTGAGAAACAGAACCACTAGGAGATCTATATCTCTGTAATACCTATCTACCTATCTAGAGCAAAATTTATTTTAAGGAATTGGCTTCTGGGATCACAGGGACTGACATATCCAAAACCTGTAGGCAGGCAGACTGGTTTAGGTAAGAGGTACTGCTGATGTCACAGTCTTAGTCCATTTGGGCAGCCATAATCAAATAATCAAATACCATGGACTGGGTTGCTGGTAAACAACAGAAATTTATTTCTCCCAGTTCTGGAGGCTGTATATCCAAAATAAAGGTGCCTGCATGGTCAGGGAGGGCCCTCCTGCCAGTTGTGGCTTCTCTTGTGTCCTCACATGGAGGAAGGGGCCGTAGAGCTCTCTCAGGCCTCTTTTGCAAGGGCATTAATCTCATTCATGAGGGCTCCCTCATGACCTAATTACTTTCCAGAGGCCCCACCTCCTGGTACCATCCTGCTGGCGGATAGGGTTTCCACATACAAACTTCAGGGAGCGCAAACATTCCGAACATAGCAGTTTCAGTCATAAGCTCAGATTCTGACTAGCAAACCAGGTTTCTATGTTGTAGTCTTGAGGCAGAATTCCTTGTTCTTTGGAAAACATCAGTCTTTTCGCTTAAGGCCTTCAACTGATTGGATGAGTCCCACCCACATTATGGAGGTAATCTGCTTGATTTAAAGTCAATTAGTTATAAGTGTTAGTCATGTCCAACATAAGTATGAGCAGTTATTTCCTGGACACATCTCCTTGGGCAAGGGAAACAAAAGCAAAAGCAAAAATGAACAAATGGGACTACATCAAACTAAAACAATTCTATACAGCAAATGACACCATCAGCAGAACAAAAACGCATCCTACAATATGGGAGAATATATTCACAAACAACTCATCTGATAAGGGGTTAAAATCCAAAATATATAAAGAATTCATACACCTCAGCACCCAAAAAACAAAATCTAGGTGGAGAACCTGAACAGACACTTCTCCAGAGAAGAATTACAAATGGTCAACAGGCACATGAAAAGCTGCTCCACATCACTAATCATCAGGGAAATGCAAATTGAAACCACAAGAAACAGCAAATACTGGAGAGGATGTGGAGAAATAGGAACCCTCCTATACTGTTGGTGGGAATGTAAATTGGTGCCGCTGCTATCGAAAGCAATATGGATGTTCCTCAAAACTCCGAGAACAGAAATACCATTTGATCTAGTAATTCTACTTCTAGGAATTTACCTGAAGAAAACAAAATCCCTGATTTGAATAGACATATGCAACCCTGTATTTATCACAACACTATTTGCAATAGCCAAGATATGAAAGCAACCTAAGTGTTTATCATCAGATGAATGGATAAAAATGTACATATATACAATGGAATATTATTCAGCCATAAAAAGAAAAGAAATCCTGCCATGTGCAACATGGGTGGATCTAGAGGGTATTATGCTGAGTGAAATAAGTCAGGTGGAGAAAGACAAACACCATATGATTTCACTTATTTGTGCAACATAAAAACAAAGCAAAACAGAAGAAACAAAACAGCAGTAGATTCATAGACACTGAGAGGCGACTAGCGGTTACCAAGAGAGAGGTGTTGGGGCAAGTTGGATTGAGGGGGATAAAAGGGTACAAAAATTCTCAATCACAATATGAGTTGATTATGGGGATGGCAGTACAGAATGGAGAATGTAGTCAGTGATTCTATAACATCTTACTATATTGATAGTCACCTCAGTAGAGGGGGTGAGAATTTGATAATGTGAGTAACTTTTGAACCACTGTATTGTACATTTGAAACCAACATAAAATTGTATATCAACAATAAAAAGAAATGTTAGTCGTATCTGCAGACACCTTCACAGCATCAGCTATACTTGCGCTTGACCAAGAACCGGGCACCATAGCCTAGCCAAACTGACACATAAAACGGACCTCAGTATATGGGGAAGCTTTGGGTATTTACTTCCTTTTTAATTAGTGTGCTTGAAATACATTTAAGGAAGTTTATCTCAGATAGTACAAATGATCATATCCATTTCAAATAGAAACATACTCTTCATTAATGAGATACACATGTATGTGAGTGAAATGCTGAGGTTTCGGGTGTGTAATCCTGGGCATTGTCAACTTTATTAGTGTTCAGAAGCAGAATGGATTTGAAAATAAATGAAAAAATGAATTTCTATTATTTTTAGAAAAAACTATGCTTTTACAGTAATAATATTGACCTCTGTTTACTCCCCAGTCCAGTTTATTCTGTCAATTTAGTCATTTATTAAAAATGTAGAGTAGAAATGATACTAGTGTCCCTGAAGGATGTAAAGCTATTTAGTATAAATAATATGAATGAGTCCATGACTTCTATACAAATGAAGAGTTGATTGCTATCAGCTATTTTATTGCCCACCTATAGTACCTTAGAATTTCATATCTAAGGAATAAATTTGTTTACAAAACAAAGTGTTTCATCATTTTTTATTTTGACACAAAATTTAAGTCTAATTTTTCCACCTCTATTTCTCATTTCCTTGCAGTTTTTGGCAAAGTGGAATGAAACATCTCTTATGTTGATATTCTCTTGTCTTTGGACATAGAATATAAATGAAACTCTGTATTAGTACCTAAGCTCATCTTTGACCCTATTTATCCCTTCCCTCACTACTTGGGGGTATTTTAAGGCTTATATCTTATAGCCAGATTTCTGGAGAAAAAGAGATGTGACATTCAGTCTAGATTTGGCTTTACAAAGCCAAGTCATGGTTTTCTGATCTGGCCATCCTGTATTGCTGGGCCTGGATAGAACGTGGCCTTGGGGTCATAAGTTTCTTTTCCTCTGTGTTTCCCAGTGTGCCGGTTTAGACATGTGACTGTCTGTTCTTGGAGGACTTTGCTGAAGGTTATGAGAAGCATTCAGTATACCCCATAAAGTTGTCTGAACCTCCAAGCCCAAGGTCTGAAGCATTCGGACAGGAGTTTGAGAACAGCCTTGCTAACACAGAGGGATACCTTTCTAGTCCAGAACTACCCTCTTCAGTCTGTATACCCTACCCCCAGATCCCAGGTCTGCATTTCTGAACTGCTGGGGACAGTTTTATGATTAGTTGGGACTCCCTTTGTGCATCACAAAAGACCAACTTAAACTGGCTTAATGGGATTAATGGGTTTTCTTGACTCCGATAAGTGAAAATTCTGAAGGTGTGACTAGGTCCTGGCACTCACTCTACTGCTGTGACAGGAGTTGCTTGCCATCTTGTGATTCTGGTTTCTTCTTTACTGTCTTCAGCTGGCTCTTTAAGATGAAGTGTCGATATGCCAGTGCAAATTCCAACTTTATGTTCTAGGAATTGAGCAACCATTAGGCAAAGAGTGTGCCTTTTCCTGAAGGTTTGAGAAGACTCTAAGGATTGACTGTATTGGTCTCATGAAAATCAGCCTTCCTAACAGGAGGAAACATTCTGGCTGGGCAGGCTTGGGACAGGATTCTACTTACATGACACACACACTACATGTACCCTATGTCCCCTGCAGCACCTGGATTCATTACAGGTGGAGACATAGGTATGGAAACTGTAACTGAAGCTTTGAGCATGGAAGAGGTGGCCTGAGCAAAGAGCATAGGAACTGAGATACTTCAATACTCAAAGGTCAGATAGGGATGGACGATCTGGCAAAGAAGAATAAGAAAGTAGGGCCAGACCAGGAGGAGGATGGAGAACCATCCTGTAGGAGGAGGATGAGAAAACCAGTAGAACGGGGCATGCCCTTGAAGCCAGGGAGAGAGTGTTTCAGTGGGAACATCTAAAGCTGCCAGGGGGAGGCATGGAGAGGATGAAAATGTGTGCATTTGGTTTAGTGGCATAGTGCTGAACAGTGTCATCAGCAGAAGTCATGCTGGTAAGAGGGGAAACCACACAGGAGTGAGCTAAGCAGGAAGTCATGTTCTGTGTGTGTGTCAGTGCTCATGGTCACCAGTGTGATCGCATTCATGGCAGGCTCATACTTGTAGGCAGGAACAAGGATGGGCTTTGTGCATCCATGAGGACTTTATGCAAAGTGAAGGCTGTTGAGTCTGTAGTATGTAAAGTTTGCCATGTGTGACTAAAATAGGGGGAAAAATTGAGTCATCCCAGAACATACCAAATTCAAAAAGATTTATGCCCTACCAGTCACTCCCAAATTCATAGTATGAGTGCGTATTTATTTTCCTAAACAACATCATTAAACATACAATATTGATGTTCTTAATTTGAATTTTATTTATTTTATAACTTTAAATTTTATATGGGTAATTGCTATACATATAAGAACTCTTAGCCTAGTTGTATATCTGCCTATGCTTAGGTAACTTTACAATAAATGTAATGTATAGCTGGGTGCCCTTTCTTTTTCCTAAAAGTCTTACTGTTATAGACTGTGTCATGGTTTTTTCTCCCTTAGGCCCTATCAGTGTTTGAACACAAGGTAGCTGTTTGGTAAATATTTCAATAAAAGGAAAAGTAGAAAGCACAGAAGGCAGAATTTTTACTTGCATAGGGTGAAATCTGTGAGAATTATGTGTAGAAATATGGAAAAGTCCTTATTACCATAGCAATCTTGTATTCTCTTTGATATCTTAAAGTATCTTAAAAATAAGCCTTAATTTCTTTATAGAATCTAAACAATGGCCAACTTTTAATATAATTACATTGCTATTGACAGATATTTTTATATACCACTTGATAATATAATCCACATTTAACTCACTAAGGAAGATATCTGTGGATATGTTGGTGTAGTTACAATTTTCATTTAAAAATTTCATTATCTATTTCTGCACTGTTTATTTCTAATCACCCTTTGTAAACAGCAACTTTGCCATCTGCACAGCATGAGGCAAAAGTTTGATAAATACTTTGAAATGTTGAAGATGTCATTGTACTCGTATTTCTCAAGCTGACAACATATGGCATATTTCTAATTTTTCTACTAGGATTTCTTTTTTAGTGACTGACATATACTTGATTAAAAAATTGTAAAACTCTTCAAGTAGAAATGGTAAAGAAACAATTGCTTTTTATATAAACCTATTTCTGGTTTCAATTTTTAGTCTAATGTTAAATTAAGCATGTTCACCAATTTGCTCCTGTAGTTTGAATTATACATCTCTGTATTAGCTGTTCATTAAACAAATCATTATGGTTTATGGCCATAATGTGCTAGGCTGCATTTTAGTTACTGGGGAATGTGTCCATGTGCAAATGAAAGTTTCTTTATTCAAAGGGCTTATGTTTTACATGTTCTGATTTAATTCAGTTGATCTGTTCATGCTTTTAAAATTATAGACTAGGTACAATTTTTTAGTGATCTAAATATTAAGTAGTGTGTTGTAAATACCCCTTGAAAATCTTTTAAGGAGCTTTGATATCCTCTTGATTTTATTCAGAGTTAAACTTTGTATTTTTGTTTATAAATCTCAGGTCATAGGTTGTCTTGTTTACCATATTACTTTCCTGGGCTGCCGTAACAAACTACCACAGCCTGGATGGCTTTAATAACAGGCATGTATTCTCTCACCCTCCTGCAGGCTGGAAGTCTAAGATCAAGCTGTCTTTCTGAGGGCTGGGAGGTAGAATCTCTTCCCTACCTCTCCTAGCTTCTGTGGGTGCTGACAGTCTTTGAAGTTCCTTACATTCTAGTGCACCACCCCAGTATCTGCCTCCGTTGCCACATGACATTTTCCCTGTGTGCATGTTATCTCTTCAATGGCCTTCCTTTTTGAAGGACACTAGTCACATGGCATTAGAGGCTCACCCTGCTTCACTATGACCGCTTCCTAACTAATTACATCTGTACGGACCCTACTTCCAAATGGTGTGGGGAAAATCAAAATTCCTATGGCCAGGATCATCACCTGAACCCAAACTATTTGATGATGTAACTGGCCTACTGCTAGCCTACTGCTTCCACACCCATAGGCAGTAAGCTCTTATGGACTGAGTCACTATATGAAGAGCTCTGCCCAGTGCAGACTGTTGGATGCAGATGTAATTCTAGTGTTCAACCTGTTCTTGGGTGTTCCGCTGTCATTCCTCAGTCTCACTGAATCCATAGTGAACTTGCCTGATGTACTGAGGGTTAGGATTTCAACATACAACTTTTGGGGAAGATGCAATTCAACCCATAACAGCCACCATGGAGTGGATGAGGTTGTTTATTCATTTACCAAATGTTTATTGTGTACCTACTAAATGGTAGCACTGTGCTGAGGATAAATGATACAGAAGTTTTTTAGAAAACAAAAAGACATGTTAAGGCTCTGATTTTCTAAAGCTGACTGGCAGGTCTACTCATAACGGTGGTAAGACCAGTGTTGACATTCCTGGCTATACAGTGTACTCATGGTTGATGACTGAAAGCTGCTTCCCACTTTGAAACTGGTCTGCTAACACAGCTGTGGCTCCTTGGTCTGTCATTGGTCATCAGGTCACTGCATAGTCAGGTCCTTTGCTGTGTCACGTTAGATGACCCAGTTCTGGGCACATTCTAGCTCTCTAGTTCACTAAGAGGACAGCTTCCTAGGCCCTTGTCAGTTACAGGAAAATGCCCCCATCTTCACCTTCCTGCTGTTACTTATAGCAAGACTTGTGACATGCTAATTTCATTTGCACACTTCCAGTGCAGCTTGATTAAAGACACTGACAAGACTTACCATACATGAGGTTTAGGAGTAAAGTAGCTTCCCAGGTGAATGTAGTGATTACTAAGAAGGACCTACTTACTGAGTTTTGTTTTTTGAACCATTGGTGCATCAAAAAGCTGGCAAAAGGATAAACATGGCATCTCTAAAAGAGTTGAGATTAAAGTAAACAACAGGTGCTCCATGAATCCATCAGTTGTACAATTAAAAACAAAGTGATACAGACGTCTGGCTATGCTACTTCATGCTATAACAGATTTCCCAATTTGCAAAATGAGTGAAATAATTATAGCTGGGAAACTGATTTCATTTTAATGGGAATCTACAAATGCAAATCCTAATTTGCTTCAGGAGTTGCATTATTAGACTTCAGATCTGGCAAGGAATGTTGTGTGTGTGTGTATTTCATAATACATTCAAGATAGGTGGCTTTATAAATTTTAAGTCTTTGGGTGCTATTACACATCCTTCTTAGAAATATGTATTAAACTATTTCTATAAGGATGTTCATTCTTAAATATAACCTTGGTTTTATTTGGATAAATATGGGGTTTCTTTGGTGAAATAGGAAGTCCTGTTTTTTTGTCCCCTTCCATTGATGTAGAAATATGGAAAATTAAGAGCTGGAAGGAATGCTAGTACAACAGCAAATGCCCTCATTAAGCACTGAGCAGATGAAAATTTCCATAATTTAACCATGATGAGAACTAGGACTCAAACCTGATTCTCTTGAACCTCAATCTAATCAAACAGCAGTGATCAAAACTCTTTGGGCTACTGCTATTTCACAGTTTGAAGGTAGATCAGACTGCTTTTCAGATTCTCTGTGTCAGATCAAATAATATAGTCTTTTATTTTCCCTTTAAGTGCTGTTCTATTAAAATCAAACAACCCTTGAAAAAATTTACATTTTAAGATTTCATTGATCCAAATAGGGACTGAGTTGATCTCTTAAGACCGTAAGTAATCATTTAGCATTTTTAGTGGACATCTAGAAGATGAACTATTTAGATCTAGTGAAATATGAGGCAAGATTTTATAGCTTTATCTTGGAGTTAAGATAAAATACTGATTTTTTAAATATTATCCTCAGTGTCATTAACGTGAAATAGATATATTTTGATAAACTATGCTGTCAGTCTTAATTATATTTAGGAATCAGGTATATAGAAACAGGAAGGCTCCATATCTATCTATCTATCATTTATCTGTCTGTCTGTCTAATCTATCGTCTATCCATCCTGTCTATCTATCTATTTCTGCCCTCCTGTAATAGTGAAGCAGGCTGGCTGGGAAGCTAGTCAGTCTCAACATGGCATTATCTGTTCTAGGAGATGATGTGTACTATGTTCATGAGGACTTTTAGGAAGAGTATGTGCCATCTTCAGGAAAATGGTCCTCTGCAAGCATGAATATCAGTTCCTTTGGTTATATTATTGTCTATCTAGACCTACACCACAATCATTCTCTAAAGAGAAAATAAAATGAACTGTAACTCTTCTCTGGAGGAAAAGAGAGAGTGCCTAGGGAACTGCTCGTGAGTCAATGTTTCTGATAGGTAATTAGATTTTCATTTTTTATTGCCATGTTTTCAGATTATTTTTTAAGATGAGAAATGCAGACTTTTCATGACTCTTAAATTCAGTGATGAATCGTGGGAGTGATAACATTCTGTACGTGGCATTTTTGGAAAACAAGAGAAGATTCTTTACCTGTCCTAGATCATATTACAGCATTAAGGCTTGGTTCTAATTATTGGCTCCAACTAAGCCAACTTAGTATTTCTTCCATTTGATGGTGCTCTATGTGTTTGAAAAGAACCACCATGCTAATTCTGGTAGTCTCTAATGCAGCACTATCCAGTAAAAATAAAATGTGAGCCACACAGGCAACTTAAAAATTTATAGTAGCCATGTTAATAATTGCAAATAGAAACAGGTGAAATTAATTTTAGTGATAAATTTGGGTTAAACCAGCACATTCAACATATTATTAATTTCAATGTATTTAATATAAAAAATACGATAGAGATATTTCACATTGGTTTGTTTCTTCCTAAGTCTTTTCAGTCAAAGATGTATTTTAGGCTTACAGAAGATCTTAATTTGGACTAGACACATTTTAAGTACTGAAGATTCAAGTGTCATTGTCTAGTGGCTACCATGTATCATACAGCACATTCTGAACTCAACATCCCCAATACCTTTGATTAATTGTGATAGTTTTAAAGGTCTGAGTTTTCCCCCACTGTGTTCTACCTGATCTATATTTCATTAATCTGTGATTACAGGTACTCCTGTAATTACAATGTGGTCTTTCTAGGCTAGACTGGAGTTTTACCTGCTCTGACTTGGTAAAGAGCCTAGGGTGGTGCTTTCCAAACTTTGGTGTGTGTGCAAAATCACCTGGGAACCCTTTCAATCTCCTGAGTGTGATTGTGCACATCTGGAGTGCATCCCACGATTCCTAATCAGTTCCCAGGGGATACTGGTATAGCTGGGGTAGAGATCACATTTTACATAGAAAGCGCCTAGGGCAGCTGTTCAGGGAAACAGTCTTATTATTGGTAATTCCAGCTTATACTTACTATTGCTAAAACTCGGAAGATTTTTTTCATGCATGCTGTTACCAAGCCTCTTCATGCTATTCTTGTTCGTTTGGTTTGCTAGTCCCTAGAACAGAATTTTACAGTTGTTCCTAGTCTACCTTACGAGGGTGAGCGCATCAAACTGGGTCCCTGTGGATTCTAGTTCTTCAGTTGATACTTTGAGAAGCACCTCTTCCATTTATGTAATTTTCTCTCCTGACACCATTTACTCAGTATCATCCCTTATGTCATAAAATAAAAGGTCAGGATTTCTTCATTGAAATTCATTTAATTCATTGGTATTTTTCAGGTTATGAAAATTTGGGCAGTACATAAGTCACCAAATTAGATATTCCTATCTGGTCAACAAGATAAGCCATGTGAAATCCTGAAAATTCTTTTCTGATCTTCAGAAATGTTGTGTCTATTGTGTCTCTTCAATAAATAGTTTTGGCAAAACTGGACAGCCACACACAAAAGAATGAAACTGGATCACTAACTTATACCATATACAAAAATTAACTCAAAATGGATTAAAAACTTTTTTTTTAATGTAAAACCTGAAACCATGAAACTCCTAGGGGAAAACATAGTGGGTAAGCTCTTTGTCATTAGTCTTGGCAATGATTTATGTTGGATCTGATTCCAAAAATAAAGGTGACAAAACAAAAATAAATAAGTGGGACTACATCAAACTAAAAAGCTTCTGTACCGCAAAGGAAATCATCAACAGAATGAAAAAGCAGCCTACTGAATGGGAGAAAATATTTGCAAATCATGTATCTGATAAGGTTTAATATTGAAAAAATATGAAGAACTCATACAGTAGCAAAAAACAGTCTGATCAAAAAATGGGCAGAAGATCTAAATAGACGTTTTTCCAGAAAGGACGTACAGAAGAGACATGAAAAGATGCTCAATATCCCAAATCATCAGAGAAATGCAAATCAGAATCACAATGAGATATCACTTCATACCTGTTAGAATAGCTGTTATGAAAAAGACAAGAAATAACAAGTGCTGGTGAGGATGTGGAGGAAGGGGAACCTTCCTGCACTGTTGGTGGGAATGTAAATAGGTGAAGCCAATATGGAAAAACAGTATGGAGGTTCCTCAAAAAACTAAAATAAACCTTCTGATCCAGCAATTCCACTAATGGGTATTTATCCAAAGGAAATAAAAGCACTAATTCAAGAAGATATGTGCCCCTCCCCATGCTTGCATATATATATTTGCACATATGATGTTATATGATATAATCAGCCATAAAAAAGAATGAAATCTTGCCATTTACAAGAATGTAAATGGGCTTTGAGGGCATTTTGCTATGTGAAATAAGTGAAACAGAGACAAATACCATTTGATTTCACTTATATGTGGAATCTGTAAAAACCTAACAAAGCCAGCCCATACCTACGATGAACAGATTGTTGCTAGAAGTAGTGGGTGGGAGGGTGGGCAAATGGGCTAAGGTGGTCAAAAGGTGCAAACTTACAGGGGTAAAATAAATGTCATGGGGATGTAAAAAACGTGTGTCTATAGTTTAGCATTATTTACTAGTTAGGCACTCTCTTAAATTAAAAAGAAGAGAGCTAGACCTAGCCCCTAGGGGGGAAAGGTTCACAGGGGAATGTGACCTGGTGACAGATGATAGTACTGGTTCCACTGGAATCAGAGGGTCTTTAGATAAGTGAGTTGAGCAAACTGGACACTGTTTGGCTTGCTTGTGAATGAAAGGTCTCCGAGTCATAGAAGCCAGAGCTTGAGGTTCCATCAAATGCCATACTAGTCCAATCCCTAATTTTACAGGTAAGGGATCTTGGACATAAACATGTTGTGTGATTTGTCCAGGAAAAGCCAGGCAGTTTCTAGGCAATCCGTAAGGTATGATGTCACCCCTGTGGAAATGTCACCACCCCAGAGAGGCCTTCCCTGCCAGCGTCACTCCCTACACACCTGTCCTGCTTCGCTTTCCTTTCTTACCACTGTGTCTTTACTTTTCTGTTTGCTGTCTATCTCAACCTAGAGTGGAAGTTCCAAGAGAATAGCCACTTGTTGTTTTAAGGTTTTAGCCTGGTGCCTGGCATAAAGCATGTGGCCAGTAAATATTTTTGTTGACTTATCAATTTGAGGCTTAAATTCAGTGATCTCTTTTCAGTGATCTAATTCCTTAACTGCAGTGACTTATGGAGCTGGAGTGAGGGGTACAATGTCTCATTACTTTTTTTTGTTTTTTGCTATTTTTTTCTGGGATTAATTGCTGATCTGAGAGTTAGATGACCTGTAAGGCTGATGTTATCACTGAACTTCTATAAGGGGCTGGCATGGGAGAAAAGGGGTTTCTAAAATGGATTAGCAAGCAAGGAGAGGGGTCAGTTGCTTGTTGGAAAGTTGTTTTGCTTTATCTTTCATGCTTGTTGGTGTGAGGAATTGAAATGATTCCTTGAGTATTTGTAGAAATTAGGCTATTTACACAGTAGGTTTCTCAGATCTAAAATTGCGAGGATATCATTAGCCTCCTAGGCTTGTGAGAACTCAGTGAAATAATACATTTAAGGCACTCAGGATGGTGTTTAAAATAAATTTGTTGTAGTGACATCAACATGAAAATATCTTAATTTAAATATTTTTTGTAATCACTTTCTTGAAACATTTTTAAAGTTTGAAATATTTTTACATTGAAAACGTTTTTAAAGTTTGTCAGTGGCGGCCTGTTAGTATAGCTATGTCCATTAAAAAGTGGAGTTTTTAAATCACTTTAATCCATGGCATATGGACAAACAGATCTGGGGTGTTTACTGTTTTAAAGGTGAAAACATTATTTGCCAACATTGCCTCCTATTAAACCTATAATTTCCCCTGGTGCCTACTTCCCACTGAAAATTAACCTCAGAATGCTAATTCTGATGACTCTTTACCCTAAACAGCATGGATTCCTGCACCTGTGATTCTCAGATAATTTGAAGTCATACAGAATTATTTTAGTGGGTCCCAAGTGTGCAAGTCCTCAGAGTTGAATCCAAACCACAGAAAATGAGCATCTGCCCATTTAATGTTTATTTCCTTGAAAAATATAAGGCATATAGAGCATGTTTATTGTTTTGACTATTCAGGTCACTAGGTTTCACATTTCTCTGGATGCAGTTCATAGATAAGAAATAAAATCATCCACTAACTTGAGATAATTAATTTCAAGAGACACAAATCCTTTCATAATGCATTTTAAAAATGGTCTTCAACACATGGTAGTAAACAATGAATATTTCATAAAGAACATTATTAATGATATTTTAAGCAACTTTGTTGTGAGATTTTATATTGATCCAGTTTGTGTTTAGGAAAACATGCATTTTTATCTTTTTTTATAAGGTTTTTTAAAAGTGCTGTTGACTCAGAGTACTTACATGTAGTTATATTTTTCTTACGAATCAAACATTGCAGTAATGTTTATAACTTATTTAAGATTAAAAATAACAAGATTTTTCAGGTATTAACTCTCCCAAGTAGGGATTATTTAAAATGGAAGATTTTAGTATTCAGAGAATGATCACTTATATTTAAAATGCCTCTTTATGACTGTTTTAAAACATATCCATACATTGAATTATCTTTCCCTTGAAAACAGAGTGGTTTTAGTGGCTCAATTCGAACACATACGATGTAGCAGGCTCATGACTTTCACTGTCGTAAAGGGCTAAGCAGTTTCCACAGGCTCCCTCGCCCTCTCTCTCTTCCTGGAGACAGTCCCCTAGGAGCCCTGAGCCTACAGGCAAAAAGTCTGACGACCGTGAAGACCACATCTTGGAGAGATTTCATAAACAGGCCACACAGAGATTGAGAGAGAGGCCTGAAGAGCCCAAAAGTTCCAGCCTCCAGCTGGTTGTGGCTTCCAATCCCAGGCATCAGATACGTGAGGTGCTTGTAGCCCCCGTCACTTATGATCTGACTGCACCCATGTGTAAGACCCCAAATGAACCTCATTTAGCTGAGTCCAAGTAACCCTTAGAGCTATGATGATAGCAATAAGTTTTAAAATTGTCCTTGTTTTATACCCCAAGTCTACAGTAGTTTTTTCCACAGAAACAGACAACTCTGTAACACTATTTTCTGAAAGGTTCTCATGATGAACCTGAGTTTGGTGACCACAAATCCTGAAATCAAAGACTGGAGTGTGGCCCAAACCCCACCCTTCTATGGCTCCTAACAGACCAAATTGACTCTTGAAAGGAAAGACTTCACCTCTTTAGGTGTTATATCACCATGGTATCAATCTGTAAATATTCTAGACCAAATTAATCATCTTCATATTGTATCTTTCTCCCATCTTATTTCCATAATAGTAATTGAATTGCTTGGTTACGGCTTCTCTTTTAACTTCAAGTTACAGTAAGATTTTCTTATCTTTAAATTTTATTTGTGAGATGCACCATTATATTAGGTCCTAATATGAAAGAAAGGATGTGGACAAATATTTTTAAGATGTAGCTATTATGACATAATCCAATGTCAAAGACGTTTGGTTGTGAAAAAGTATATCTTACAAGTTTAATATTGATATTCATATTCTAGCAAAGACTATTAAAAATAAAAGAAACTCAAGAATGGCTTCAGGAAGTGGGCTATGAGTTGGGTAAATCTGTTTTAAGGGGTGACTTTTATTCTGAAATAGAGAATGTAAGTTGTCAGTTACTCAAAACTGACCCCTTTATGGGACCTCGTAAAAAAAAGGCCAATGTTCATTTAAGGAGAGGGCCTGGGCCCCTGTATTTTTACCAAATCTCCTAGCTGACTCTGATGTTCACCCAAGTTTGAGAGCCGTTACTTTGAAATTTACTTAATTTCATATTTGGCAGGGAAAATGTAAAATAAATGTGCTGTGTTCTTGAAACCCTTAAAGGACAGCTGGAGGAATCTAAAAATATGGAGCTGGGAGGAAAGGAATTTCAAGAAGTGTAAGTAAATCCCAGGAGTTGTGATGTTCAGTGGAAGCAAAAGGCCAGAGTCATGGAGAATTTATGACATGAAACGTACTGTATTACATGGTAAATAATCACATAAAAATTCTACACTAACTCAGAGGGACGATACATAGAGGATGTGCTGTGGAAATTCTGGCAACTGGTTTTGGTTTTCCTTCATAAGAACACAAGCTATTCACTGATTTCTATCTTACATATTAGATTAACTTAATTTAATTTAGATATTCAGTCAGAATAATTGGTTGGAAATGGATTGTTTCAAACAGGTAAATTAACTTGCCTTCCAGTAGTAGTGTTATCTTTTTATTATCATCAATTACTGTTATGAAACTGCCGCTTATTATATTTAGTGCATCCTACGTATTGAGTAGGTTCTGTGCATATCATAGCTTCATTTGGCAGCCAGGAGGCTTGGGGAGGCACTAGGTGGTGAGAGAGACTAGTACAGAGAAGGCACTTGGTACATTTTTCTTTCTTCCTTTCCTTATCCATCCACTTTTAGATGTTCTTTAATCCCATGTTCCCTATAAGGGATTTCACTTTGAAAGGGGTAAGTTGAAAGACCTGTGAAATTAGGAGATGTGGAAGGTCTTGCCACTTGCATTTTGTAGTTTGGGGTTCCTCCAGTGTGCCAGTCAGAATTTATTATTCAGTCAGTGATGTAATAGGAGGTCACTCACAATTGTGTCCAGCCCAAGGCCCTGTAGGATATTGGCGTTCTTGTCTTCCAGTTTAACAGATAGTTTCAGATCATCTTTTATCTTATATTTAGAAATCAATACTGACGGTTGCTTGCTTTGGCTTCTCTATTTCCTAGAGAAGAAAAATTAGAATGCATAGGTAAAAATACAAAAGTGGTTGCAGGTGTTGTAGATTACAGTAAACATGGGTAGAGTGGGATAAAGAGAAGCAGAGAAAGAGGTCATGAAGGTATTTTGTAAAGCATTTATTTTCAGATGCATGGGTTTACTAAGAGGGCTGTCTTAATAATTTTGCAGGCATTTTGATGGTGGAACTATTAAGCATGTTAGCTCTTTGTCATGGGGAGAGTGCTTTCATTTTATCCCTAAAGCCCTCTTTTCTTAGATTTTACTTAACACTACTCCCTGGCTGCTCCAAGAACAATCTACTCCCTCTCCTCCTGCCTCTTCCATAAATGTTTAATTGGTCATGGTATTAATCCTTTTAATCCCTTTCATTGTGATTAAAATTTAAAAAAATTCAAGTGTCTTTCAGGATACATTGAGGATTTGGTGTGTGCCTATATACATATATAGAATGGACTTCTACATTGTTTCATTTATTAGCTATTATGAATAAATTTGCTATAAACATTTATTTACACATACTAGACATATGCTTTCATTTTCTTAAGTGGTTACCTTAGTATTAACTTTTTTAAAACCACTAAACTCTTCCAGAATTGCTATGTGTTTTTCATTCCCACCAACAATATATAAAGGGTTCCAGTTTCTCCACACATTCTGTAGTTTCAATATATTTCCATTTTATCCATTTTAGTAAATGGGTAGTGGGATTTCATTGTGGGTTTACTTTGTGTTTCTTTAATAGCTACTTGTGTTGAGCATCGTCAGACATCCTATTTGCCCTTTGTCTTGCTTCTTCAGTCAAGTGTCTGTCAAATCCTTTGCCAGTTTTTGGTTGGGTTGTTCTACATTTTAGAGTTGAAAGAGTTTTTTCTATCTCCTGGATACAAGTCCCTTATCACATATGTGTTTTGGAAATATCTTCTCCCAATCTGTGGCTTGCCTTTTCATTTTCTTAACAGTGTATTTCAAAGAGCAGAACTTCTATATTTTAGTGAAGTTCTGCCTTTTAATTTTTCTCTTTGATGACTCATACCTTTTATGTCATATGTATGGAATCTCTGCCTTTCTCAGGGTCCTACAGACTTTCTCTTATGTGTTCTCTGAAAACTTTTACACATTAAGTTTCACATTAGGTCTGTGATCCTATTCAGCTGATTTTTTTGTATAGGGTGTGAGGTTCTTTAATGCATCTGTTTACAAATATGCTGTTGGGAAGACTGTACTATCTCCAGTGAATTTTATTGGCTCACTTGTCAAAAACCAGTTGATTCCCATCTATGAGTGGGCATATTTCTGAACTCCTCTGTTCCCTCATTCTCTATGTCTGTTCTAATTTCAGGTCTTCATTTAAGGTCTTGACTGAGGTAGACCAAGTTCTCCAGCTTTACTATTCTTTTTCAAAAATTGTTTTATTTTTCTTGATCTTTCTCTTTATCATGCAAACTTTAGTACTAACCTGTCATTTTCTACAGAAATGATGGCTGTCATATTTAATAGGATTGCAATGAATTTAAAGATTAATTTGGAGATAACTTAATATTGAGCCTTCTAATTTGTGAAAAAATACCTTCCCTTTAATTTGTCATGTCATTGTTTTATAATTTTCACTGCATAAATTTTGAAGTTAATGAAAAGCCTACATATTATGTATGCTTTGATACTACAAATAGAATAGTTTTATTTCAGTTTCCAGTTGTTCCCTGAAAGTGTATAAGTGTATGTGTGTATATATATATATATATTTTCTTTCTATATTGAACTGTGTCTTGCAGTCTTCCTAAGGCAACTTACTAGTTTTAGAAATCTTTGCATACTTTCTTTGGAAATTGGTACATAACCAATTATGTATGCCTAATTTATTTAATTGTTAACTATGGTACTACAGACATTTATAAAATGACTTCCATTGGCAGAAACACTAATGATGTATAACTCACTTCTATTCAAGTCTGGAGAGATCCAGAGGAACCTGGTGACAGGAGCATCTGTCTAATCCCATATGTGTGTGTGTGTGTGTGTGACATTATACATATTTTGAAAGATAATTAAAACTTACAATGAAATGATATGATCACCTGAGCATCCTTATTTCCCTTTGCATAAGGAAAGGGTAACTTCTTACTTGAAGTTAGACAGCTTTTTTCCCTTCCTTGCCTATTCTAAACTTTCTACCAAGCTAACCTATTTTATACTTTTCTAATTCAGCATATTAAAAAAAAGAACCTTTTGTGTACTTCCCTATTAAAATAATCTTTCTCTTTTAATATTTCTGTTATTTAAGAATTACTAAAACCATTTAGTCTTACTTGTTGTACTGAGAGATAATAATTAAAACCCATCAACTCACTATCTAAAGCAAGCAAACATTCAAACAATGCAATACAAACAAAAACTCACTAATGCTCTCTGTAAATGTATGAGGTGGAGGGACTCTGTGCCCTAGGCTTATTTTGTCAGGTTGGAACAGGAACGCTTGATGACTTAGTAACTCCCTTTTTGATGATATCAAAATATATTTAAATTACCAGTAGTGCCTTATTGTTTTGCTATTTTGAAAAGTGCTTAGAAGAGTAAAATTCTGTATGATCTTTGAAATTTAGTGATTAGAAGTGCCTAACATCATGGAAACACTTACTTAGATATCATTTATAATTTCTACTAAAGTTTTAATTTTTGAATGACCATTGTATAATATGGCACTAAAGCGATATCTAATAGCCTAGAAACCTTTTATGTTTTATCATGAATAATGCCTTCCCTAGATTTATCACTAATATGACAATAATATTCTACCTTATGAAATTATCATGTAAAGAAGTTATATAACATCATTTTGGTAAATGAAAATAAGCTGTGTAATAGTTAAAAGTTCAGTAGCTCTATAATGACTAAATTTACACTATTATTATTCTCTTCTATGAAAACATCCTCAGTTATTAATAGTTTGGGTAGGTCACTAATGTGTTTCTCTAACTAGGGCTGTAATGCTTTTTAAAATCAAGGTAAAAAAGAAATAATTAGATATTTTCTTTGAAAATATTTGAGAACAAATTTGAGTCAATAAAATTCTTGATGAACCATGATAATCCTCTTAATGTAACCTGATCCAAACCTTAAAACACAATAATTTGAGAAAAATTGAATGCAGCATTACTGATTTTCCTTAATCTAGTCTTTCCATCTTTTTGGAGGGCACTAAGTGTCAAAGTGTGAATTCTTTACCATTTGTAGCCCTTTTTCTTATTTTAATCAATGTTTTACTTCTGATCATAATTCCCATAGATTTATTTTAATATATATTTGAATTGTTGACATAAGCATTAAAATTATGTCAAAGAGATTCAAAGAAATTAGTATTAGATATAAATCATCAATGAATAGAATAATTTTAACATAGCAATTCAATATCAAATTTCTCATCTATTGTTTTGTAACAAAAAAACTTCAAAACTTAGCAGCTTAAAGCATCATCATTTTAGGGTTTCTGTGGGCAAGGAATTGGGCATGGCTTAGATGGGTCCTCTGTTTCATAGTCTCTCACAAGACCTGACTCAGAATCTGCGATCTCATCTGAAGGTTTGAGTGGGGGTCAATTCCATGGTCACTCAATAGTTGTTAGCATTGAGTTCCTCGCAAGTTGTCAGACTGAAACCTTTATATCCTCATTGGTTCTTGGCCAGAGATTTTCCTCAGTTCCTTTCCATGTTGGCCTCTCCTGAATGGCAACTTGCTTCATCAGTATACAAGCAAAGAAGGAATAGAATCTGCCAGCAACATGAAGTCAGGATTTTTTAACTTCATCGTGGAAATGACAGACAATCAATGTTGACTCTTATTGGTTAGAGGGAAGTTATTCATAGGGAAGGATGAATTACACAAAGCTATGAATACCAGGAATCACTGGGGTCCATTTTAGAGGCTGTCTACCACATCAAAGTAATCCTTTGTTACACAAGTCAAGTGTTGTTTGAGTCTTTCATTAGACTAACTGAAATTCTTTATCCAATAATTAAGTTGCTTTGAAGAACCTGAAACTCATATACTGTTCATTTTTTTTATCATGTCACAAAATTTCTTCTCATCCACATTTCTTCTCAATTTTAATTCTATTATAATTTATGACAGTCTTCCAAACCATATGCTAGAAATATAGAGCAAGATAGTGATAATTTATTAGGTTCTTAATGGAAGAGGTATAACATGGAGAGGTCAATATATGATTTCATTCAAATTCCTTTCCTGCAATTTACTATGTATCTCTGAGACTCATTCCTTCCTTTTCAAATGGAGGTATCAGTGCCATTCAATGTGATAGTTTTGCAGTTTACATTAAATAGTAAGTATAAAACATTCAATACAGTCCGATACATATTAAGTGTAATGTAAATTGGCCTTGTCAGTATTATGCATAGCATTGCTTAAAAAATGAGGAATCCTACCCTATTGAAGAAAAACAATTACCTAATTCTAGTAAAATGAATTTGTGGTTTGCTTATTTTGAGCCAGTTTTGCTGGTAAGATAGTTTATTTAAGATAGCATATAAATGAAAATGGAATTTAAATGATAAACTGTTAGTTACTGAGCTGCTTCCACAGATCAGTCACAAATTTAATATTGTGAAAATGTCAGTATAATCTAAAATGATTTATGGATTCATTGCAATCTCTATCAAAAGTCCAATGACATTTTTCAAAGAAACAAAAAATCCTGAAATTTGAATGGCACTACAAAAGACTCTCAATAGCCCAGGCAATCTTGCAAAAGAAGAAAAATGATGGAGGTATCACACTGCTTAATTTAAAACTGTATTACAAAGCTGTAGTCACCAAAACAGTATGGTACTGGCACAAAGACAGACAGAGCAGAATAAAGACCCTACAAATAAATCCACACTTAGAAAGTCGATTAATCTTTGACAGAAGTGACAAGAATAAAAAAAGTGACAATGGGAAAAGCATAGTCTCTTCAATAAAAGGTATTGGGAAAACTGGTTATCCACATGCTAAAGAATGAACCAGCCAAAATAAGCAAATGAGACTACATCAATGCAGATGTTTCTGTACAGCAAAGGAAACAATCAAAAAAATAAAAAGGCAGCCATATACCTGGTAAGGGCTAATAGCCAAAATATGTAAGGAACTCACCAACCCAAAAAATAAATAGCCTGATTAAAAAAATAGAAAATAAATAAAGATGTTGAACAGAAATTTTTTGCAAAGAAGACATACAGGTACATAAAGGCTGCCTGACATCACAAATCATCAGGGGAATGCAAATAAGCACCACTGCACACCTGTTAAGAGGGCTGTTATCAAAAAGTCAAAAGGTAGTGTTGGCAAGGGTGTGGCAAAAAGGGAACCTCTGTATACTGTTGGTGGGACTGTAAATTAGTATAGCCACTATGCAAAACAGTATGGGAATTACTCAAAAAACTAAAAATAGAACTACCATATGATCCAGCAATTCCACTTCTGGGTATATATGCAAAGGAAGTGAAATCAGTAACTTGAAGAGATACATCTTCACTCTCATGTTCATTGCAACATTATTTGAAATTATATATATTTACACAGACATAATAGAATATTATTGAGTCTTAATAAGTAAGAAAATCCTGCCATTTGTGACAACATGGATAAACATGGAGGACAGTTGTGCTCAGTGAAAGAAGCCATGCAGAGGGAAATACTGCATGATCTCACTTATATATTAAATCTAAAAATGTTGAATTCAAAGAAACTGAGTGTAGAATAGTGGTCACCACAGGCTCGGGGGAGCGAGAAATTGGGCAGTGTTGGTCAAGGGGTACCAACTTTCAGTTACAAGATGATTAAGTTCTGGAGATATAAATTAATGTACAGCATAGTAACTGTAGTTAATAATGTATATTTGAAATTTGCTAAGACAGTAGATCTTAAGTGTTTTTACCACACACAAAAAAAATGAGGCATTTATAGAAAAAAACGTTTAATTTACAAATGACCCTCTTTTCTAAAATCTGTTACTGTGAATAGAGACAAAGTGAAGTAATTTGAAGTAAAGAAAAATTTGTGGATGTTAAGTACACTGTATTCACCATATATCTAAACACCTGTCAATTAGTATTTAATGCTAGTTGCATACCATCAACTAGGACTTAGTATTTCTTTATGGTAAAACTTAAATAAAATGGCATGAATAAACAAGTGCACCATTTAATAACTTGTGATAAATGAATTTTAGACCTCAGTTTATATGTGCTACATATTTTTTAAAAATTCAGTCTGAAAATAACAGGACACAGTATTTTGAAAACCAGCCAAAATTATATTATCTACAAAAGGTATACATGTGAATTAAAAATATAAATAGAGATTTAATTTTACAGTATGTGAAAAACATTTTCAGAAGATGCCATGGGCATTATTTGACCAATAAATAGTGGTTAATTTGTGAATTGTAAATCCCTCTGAAAAGTTAATTTACTTTTGAAGATAATTTCTGTTACTGTGGTAACCCTGGGGCTACCAGACTACTCCCCATTAGCCCGTGGAATGCACTAAACCTGACAGTGCAAGTGCAAACAGCCTCCTTTAAAACCCAAATCACACAATGCTTGGAGTTCTGAGGAATTTACTCAACCTGTTTAGCAGAAATAGAGCAACCATCTTAGTGAGTACCCCATTGACAAAAGACATTAATTTATAGACCATATAGAAAAAACTGAATTGGAGCAATTCTGTAAACCATGAGAGAGTAAATCATATATGTAGTGTAAATGGCCAAGAGAATTTCATTTGAATATCTAAACTGCATGAGCACTTCTTAGTTTGAGAGTTGAAACTGTTTCATTATACTGACTTACCATGTAGTCTGGTAAATATGGGTTGTGCTATTAATTTTGGAATGAAAAATAATGTAGTATGGATAATAATTTTCAAATATTAAAGTAATGCATTTTAATTTCTACCTGTAGACCTGTTCCATTTTACTGTTCTCCTATGTTTGGGCTTTAAGGTTTTATAGTAATATATTAGATATTATATCTCAAGTTTTGGATCTCAAGTTGACTTTCCTAACCTTTTAGCATGGTGGAGTTATGAATGCCAAGGGATATATAGTTAAAAAAGGATTTACCATGTATCTTTAATATCATATGCCATATCAATCACTGGGATCGGCAGATTAGACTATAAAACTTCACGTCTGAGTCTGGATCCGATGAGAAGGTGGGAGCTCACAGTTTCTGTCTGTGTGATTGTTGCGACTGTTGGAAAGAGGACAGGCAGAGTAGGCGAGGCAGGTAGTTGACCTGCTGCTCTCTGTCCCCGCTTCCAATAGAAGCTGTGAGAGAAGGTGTGTTAGATAAGTGTAGGAGACAGCCAAAGGCTAAGGGCTTTTGAGGGCTGTTCTCTTACAATTGAGAAGAGCTTGCTTGACATGCCACCAGGTAAGAACAAACTCATCAAAGTAAATTCTGAAGCTTTCTCCAGAATGCAGGCTTGTTTAGCTCAGCTGTGCCTGCCTCAGATCCCTTTATCAGGGAAGGAATGAGTCATAGCCCGGAAGTCTGCTGGGACCCTCCTGGAGAGTTTGTCAAGAGTGTTGCAAGACTAGGGTAAAGGACTGTGCAACCAAGGATGCAGCAAAGATGGCTCTGGCCTGGTTCATCCAAACCTCAAGAGGACTGGGAGCATGTGTTGATTCAGCCGAGTCTGTGGGGGAGATGAACTGACTAGATAAATCTGCCTAACCAGAGGATAAGAAGACCCTGTGCAGTTACACCAACCTCCAGCTTCCTTAGCAAAACACCACAAAATGCCAAGGAGAGCAGCAGCCACTCTTCAGCTCCCAGAACAGAAAACAACAATTTGGAGAGTCCATCTCCCCGTCCTTGCACTCTCGTGGCATATGAAACAGGTACCATCTTGGCAAAGGACAGGGAAGGCAGACTCTGACATCCTGAGCACTGATTGCAGGCATACAGGCAAAGAACGCATTAGACTATTTATTTAATCTGGCTGGTGTCACCTCATTGCAGTAGTCTAATTGTCCACCAATGGTTGGCTTCAGCTCAGGAAAATAAAAAATTATTGCAGAGAATTAGGAGATATATATTATGCTGGCATGTAAGTATGAATATATCTGAGATCTCATTCTAGTATTTTTCTTTGTCATTTTTGTCATTAAGTTATTCAGAAGTTTATTTATTGCTATTAAAAACTGTAGCTATTGTATTATGTGCATACACCCAAAATCCATAAGGAACGGGAAATCCTTTTGAATTCTTTGTTTCACTTCTCCCTGCTTTTTACTGTGTCTTCGGGAAGATGCAGATGGAGAGGAAAATGGTGCAAACATATTAGTTGTTGCCTCCCAGCCACAAACCATGAAACCCTGAACAGAGATGGACCCACCAGAAGTAGGATAGTTGCCCAAAAGTATCAGGAAAGAAGAAATGGCTTGAGGTTTTGCAATTATTTTTTTAATTAAGAAAATAAACAGAGGCTTTTGTTTCTTGTACATTTTTGTATACCTTCTTTTCTCGCATTCACAAAGCCTGGTTTATCAGTATTCAGTGTTTATTGATTCCGATTATATAGGTATTATTTGAGGTAGACAGGTCTTAAAGCACAGCCCCTGTCTACAAGGAAACAATAGTCTAAGAGGAAAAAAAAAAATTAGTCCATTTATAAGCCTCTCAACAGGTTCTAAGGAGAAAAACAAATAGGGTTTGAGACAAATTGTACCTCTTTCCCTCTGCTCATCACCTCCTGAGCCATGATTTACTGCTGAGGGGAGCAAATGTGCTGTGACCAGACACGTGGTGTTTTCATTCCTAAATTGACCGGATAGGTCCTTACGGGGAAAGCTTAATTTGGCTGGCCCATGAGCGTCCCCTTTTGGGTGCAGGGAATACACTGGCATACATGCATAATCTTTGCTACACTCTTACTTTGTGAAACCTCCTTATTTCAGTGTTTAATTACTACTTCAGTGCAGCAAGGCTTCGAGATTAAGAATGCGGGTGCTGTAGCCAGTTGGTCCCAGTCTGATGAGATTCCCCCCATTTTAGCTGTGGGGACTAAAAACTGATTTATGGGGCTCCCATCACAGTTAAAGGAATTAATACATGTAGTGAAGTAATACTATTGCTATATTAATGTAAAAGCCCTTACAATAATGTCTAGATACATCACAATGAATATACTTCCTTCTTTCCATCTGTCCTTGTTTCCCTCCCTCCTTTTTTATTGCTAATTGATTTCCATGTTGTTTAATCATTAGGCATGTGTTAAAGAATCATAATCACCTACCAAATTAATGACACATCTATCCTCTGAAAGGAGACAATGGAGGGTTTGACACTGGATGAAAGATAAATGGGGAAAAAAACTCCATAAAATATATCTTCCTTAAACCATTCCTTTTGAAAGTCTAGGGAGATTTTTCTGAATGATGTTATAGTTCTGTATCCTCAGTTTCTATATTCAGATTATATTCTTCTTTCCAAGTATTCATTTTCTTATTTTATCTGTGTTTTTCTTGAATATAAATATCGTGTTTCCACTGCTGTTGCAGATAAATTGCTAGCTCTGCTTGAACTGAACCCGTGGGTCTAATGTAGTGACTATATGCAAATCCCCTGCCTTTCTACAGCCCCCACCTTTCAGCAGGGCAGTGGCACCCCCTGCCGTCTCTCATGGAGACAACATGAGACTCCTGGCCCTCTTTCAGGTATGCAGTGTGATTTTAATAACTACACACAATATTCATGAATTAAGTCCAATTTGATTCTGAATTTCCACCACAGCTACAAGTCAAAGCTGTACCTTCCCCTTCTCCCCACTTCCCATGATCTGTGGACAGGATGGGATTGTGCTGGTGACTTACCAGCCCTGCTGACTGTCAACCATCTCCATTCTCACTCTCTCTGCTGCTTTCAACCTCTCTGGGCTGGGCCAAGGGGAGAAGGCCTCAGAAGAGAGGCGGTCGGAGTGATTTCGGCTCGCTGCGAGCCTCCCTTGTGACAGGCATCCCAGTTGCTGGTTCTGCCTGGACCCCTGATTCTTGCAGTTCTCACGGGTGACGACCTCATCATACACTCTCGGGATACCCTACCCTCAAATGCCTCCATGCACAGAAGACCCCCCTGCCAACCACATCTTACTTCTGTGATCTCTTTGTCCTAACAGGCAGCCCTTTGGGGCAAAATAACACCAAAAAGGCTCAGGCTCATTTAACTTTTATGTTATCCAGATAGCCTGTGGGAACTCCATGCTTACTTACCTCACCAAAGAAAGGATGAACAGCCAGTCTGTTCTCACCCTCTTTTCTTACCCTGCCCATGATGGCTGCATGGGCCATCAGGATAGGCAATCAACCATGCTGATTATGTTTTCAGATTTTTTCAGACACACAAGGCATGTGCCAGCCCCCGGGTGCATGTGTGGCCCCCAAGCCCAGACACACCTGCCAGAGCTTACAGGAGCACTCTGAATGCACTCATGCTGGGTCCCAGGATGGACTCATGGGTTCTGCTCAGGTGGCAAGCAGGGGACAATGAAAAACTCTTCCTTCCTCAGTGTATCACCCTTATAGCGGTTGGTATCTTAGGGACCCCATCAGTGGTATAAGGGGGGGGAACAGAGCCCACCTCTCTGCTCTCCCAAAGTTAGGACCAGTGCACCTATCTTTTCGCATATCCTGGAAGAGGCTGATGGCAGCTCTCCTCAGCTGCTCCTCTACAAATGCAAACCTGCTTTGGGCTTCTGTTGCAAAGCCCTGAAGGCAGGAAGAGCTCCATCCCCCCTCCTGCAGTACTAACAAATTGCTGGTGCAAACCCTGTTTCCTGAATGGCATACTCGGCTTGGCCAAATCTCTCACTAACAGCTGCTGCCTTCATGGTAAGTGTGCACGTACCATTTAGCAGAATTAGATTTAAAAAATTGTGGATCATGATTTGCTTTGTTTGGATTATGCTCTGTTGGAGCATAAAGAGCAACTGATGTTTAATCAGAAGAACTTAGAGTCTCATAAAAATTTTGTAAGATCAAATTAATAGCTGTCAATTGGTTAAAATAGACATCTTTCATTTAA
Organism: Manis javanica; assembly: GCF_040802235.1. NCBI lineage: Eukaryota > Metazoa > Chordata > Mammalia > Pholidota > Manidae > Manis > Manis javanica. The sequence continues at coordinate 141,994,781 of NC_133156.1, forward strand.
ATATTTGCTATTAGTTATAATTATGAAAGCAGGCATAATGATGGCAAGTTCAATTTATAAGTTCATATTGCCTCCAAGTTCAGTATGTAAAATAATATGGTGGCAGTTCTACATAAATGCTGGTTTTAGTTAACATTTTGTGTTGATTTTTTTTAATATATTGGTATAGAAACATTTTCTATGGTTTTGAATCAATTTAAATTTCTTTATTTTCACTTTCATTTCATCCAGCCAATCTTTTTATGCCATTTTTACGTGTGGCTATATATCACTCCTTAGTGATACCTGTATTATCCTAATGAACCTGCATTTTTAGGGATTTGAGTATATATATATATAATTTGTAATTGTAATTCTTTTAGCAAATAGGATCCTGGTATCCACAAAATTCTCACTAATAAGATTTTTACAAAATGACAGAAGAACTTAGAAGTAAGTTCTTTAAGTAGTGTTTTCCTTTTGTAATAAAATCTCGTAAATCTACCCTGGCGAATTATAACTTAACTCTAGTTGATCATCAAAATGGCCTCAACTCACTTATCTTGTTTAGAAGTCTTTAAATATAAATCTATATTGTAACCTCACAACCAGCATTATGGTGTTATTTCTGCTATACTTTTATTTGATGTTTTGTTCTATTATTATTAAACGGAGAAAGCTCTGTTTGGGCAACATGGCAGAGTCCTTTGCAGCATGAGACCTGGGGACTTTTAGCAAGATCCTTGACATTTGCCCATTAAAGCTGCAGCTTGGATATGGTTCAGAATAGCTGAACCTTCGCCAACAGTACTCATCATTGGCTGTATAGCTTTCTCTTTTCAACTGGCCGAGTGCCATTCACTTGGCTTTTCCATATGTACCATGCAGCTCTCCATCCCATCAGCCCATGTGCTGTCACTGTTGCTTGCAAACTTTAAGGTAAATTTTAGACAGATCTGCCTTACTGTCAGAGAACTATTGAAATTGGCAAACCATTGAAGTGTTAATACATCTGTCAGTGATATTCCACCCACATGGACTTGAACTGCTATCGTCTACCACTTCTTTGATTAAATGGGTGCCCACTGGGAACTCAGTGCCCCTGATCATCAAGATGTCTTCCCTCTTCCATATGAGACTCTTCATTGCTCCTGTAAGTGCACAATATATGTGTGCTGCTTCAAAGTATAGACACATTTAATGTTCATTCTAAAATCTGCATTGGTTTAAAATGTTTTTAGTTTTGAACCACTTGGTTTTCATCATTGTTAAAAGGACCTATGCTAGAAATTATATAATATATATAAAATGAATGCATAGATGATGAAAGTATATGTCAGGTACAAAAGCATGAATTTAAAAATCCAAAAATTATAATAGCAATTATATTAGCAATTTTGTGGTACTGGTAATAGATTATACTTCTCAAATAATTATGCAAATTATTACAGGATTTACCTGGAGCAGTAAGTGAGCCTATCAATGACTTGTGGTAAAGCATGAAAATTATAGCTTCGTTTTAAAATGTTGCTAACATTTCAATTAAAACGCTTATTAAAATGTTTGTTCTGAAACAAATGTGCACTATTTTAGAAAGTGGATGTTGACATAAAATGAGATATATGTATCACCAAAAATATCGGTTGCTAGGGAAATATTTGGATATGCATGTCAGTTCATTCAAGACCCAATTAAGAGCAGAAAACGTTGAATGTACTTCTGTAACAAGTGGTAGGGAATGAGATTTATTCAAACTGTTAAAATGATAAATTAATGGAGAACACTCAGATTGTGAACACATTCCTGGATTTGGGTGGGTGAGACAGAGCTATGCTATTTCACTCCATTCTAGAAAATGTAGTGTAAACAAGGTTCTAAAAAAGCCAAATATATGACTTCATGAGGGTATATATCTAAGCATGTGTGTGCATTTTTGCATCTGTGGGAAAGTGATAGTTCAGATTGCTTTGGACCCACAAAGCAGGAAAAAAAACAGAATTAAGTAATCAAAGGAATTTGTTATTTGATATAGCTGAAGAGTCTACTGGTATTGTGGGCTTCAAGCATGATTTGATCAGGGCTCCTTAACTTGGCTGTGTGATTCATTCCTTCACTTGAATCTCTCCTAATAGGCAGCTTGATGCCAGGCTTTATTATCATAAAACAAAGGCCGCAACAGCTGTAGGTGTCACATTCCAAATATATCAACTGGAGAAAGGAACCTTCTTTTTCTTGGTCACCAAACAAATGTTCTCAGCTCTGCCCATATTTTCTGTCTTAAGTTTTGCCCACATCCAAATTTCTCATTGTGCTCAGTGGAACGACCTGCTTGCATTAGTTTAGACCTGGGTTACTGATCTATCACAGCTCTAAGTTTTGTCACAACATGGTGTTCAAGTCAATTGAACACAAAAGCCGTGGCCTCTGAAAAATGGGTTACAAAAGGAGTAAATTCTAGGGAGAATCCCATAGTGCTGCTGCTGGGGAGAATGTGAGCTAGGAAGCTGGAAGAATCACGAGGGGCATGTCAGGTCAGCCTCACAATAGTTTCCAGGCTTGCAGTTAGAAGACAGCAGAAGGGATTTGGACCCACTGCCAAACTGACCTCTTAACTGAAGAATACAGAATTCACAGAAGTAAAAAATATTCTAATATAACCTGAGAATAAAAATAGGGCTAGAGTAGCAAGATGGCAAACACAGAGTAGTGATCATAATATGCAATTGTGGTTAATGTGGTTCCTGTCCCTCAGGTGCCTTCTTACTGTTACGTAGACGCCAGTGTTCTCAGGGAGGGCATCTTGGTCCACTCTGTCTCAAAGAGCAACATCTCACCCTCAGTTCCAGTTCACTTCCTCTGACTGATTTCTCTGACATGGATGGACATCTATAAAGTGCTAACTTATTTCAGTGTTATGTTTATTTCTCTTCTCTAGAAAATAACTCCATGAGGGCAGGAATTTGGGGACTTTCTTGAACATTGAGTGAAACAGTATTTCTATTTGGTAGGTGTTTGAAAAATACTTGATGGAATCATTACCATATATCCTTTTATTATGTTATGGTAGTGCTTGGAGTTTATGAGGATGGCCATTTTAATAAATATTTTTATGGGTAATTGACTAGCAAAACACTCACTTATCTTTCCAAGGATGCCATGTCTGATGTGTTCCTAACGTAAGACACGCTCACTCCCTGCCGTTCAGCCACGGACAGTGTATCAGTCAGCTCAGGCCCCCTATGAGAGACTATCACAGACGGCGTATCTCAAGCGACAGAAATTAATCTTGTCACAGTTCTGGAGGCTGGGAGTCCGAGACCAAGGTTCTGCCCTGTTCAGCTTCTGGTGAGGACGTTCTTCCTGGCTTGCAGATGGCCACCTTCTTGCTCTGCCCTCACGTGACCTTTTCTCAGTGAACTCGAGTGGAGAGACAGAGAGAGTGAAGGAGCCTAAGGGTACGTGTGAGTGTGTGTGCTAGCTCTCTCCTTGTTTCTTCACATAAGGGCACTAGTCCATTCTTAGGACCTCATTTAACATTACTTACTTCTTCCCGCTAAATGAAGCTACAGTGGGGCAGAGGGCTTCAACTCATGAATTTGGGGTGGGCTGGTGGGTGGGGGGCTGAACGTTGCACAAACATTCAGTTCATATCAGACAGCCTACCTGTGGATCCAGTGTCTAGAAACAGGTTGGACTACCAAGCCTTACATTAGAAAAGTACAGAACTTAATATCGTGTGATTTTACTAATCACATCATGCCATTATTGAAATAGAGAGTTCATGAGTAGTTGTTCCCCCTTATCTTTAAATGCCAAAATGAAAATAAATTAGGAGCTTAATTCACTTTTTAGCACTTCAGCCATGCATCATATAACACTATGGTATCAATTGGACCCTGTCCAATACAAATTGAAGTAGGAGGATCTAGCTTTTAAACGCATAAAATAGAATTTTTTACCACCTTACATTGTGACTTATGCAAAGAGATCTTCTGACAGCCTATTAGATTTGTGTTAGTATGTCACCGTATGTCATGACATTCTTTAAAAAATAAGTTGAATCTAGAATCAGTCAGTTGTGTCGTGTATGGGCATTGTGTCGTGTATGGGCACTCATTCAGGGAAATCACGATGGTGGCGAAACAGCCAAATCCTATCAGCATTTATACCAACCCATTAAACTGAGCACTGGAGTGAGTGTTTTAGATTCTAAAGGCCTTATCTAACCAGCTTCTCTGTAGTTAGCACTACTAGTCGGTTCCCGATTAAGCAGCAGTGGTGTGCTCTGGAGACAGCACGGCATTAGGAGTTGGATGGCCAACGTCAGATTTTAGCTCAGCTCCAATATGTGTGAGGAAGTTTGTACAAGTGATGAGGTCCGTTCCATTAAGCTTGATTTCTTCAGAATCTCCTACAGACCTAAGAGAGCCTCGTTCCTAGGAAATCCAATAAGTGTTCATTGGCTGAATGTAAAATCCCAACATATTAATTTTTTTAAATGAAGTATAGTTGGTACATGATGATATATTTGTTTCAGGTATACAATATAGTGATTCAGCAATTATACACATTGCTAAATGCTTACCTAAAATCCTCATATATTTCTAATAATGTTCTTTGAATATAAACTTTTCATTTCTAAGATGGTTTCTTAAGGCTGAAAGTTTAATGAACATATCTAACTTATAACACAACTATGGTGAAGTTCAAATGATCTGTATAAAATATAATAGTACAGATATATATAAAAGAACCATTTCACAATCGCATGTCACAAAAACATGTCTTTCTATAAAAATAGATCCTTAAGTACTGACTCTCGGTGTTGACTCACTTGTAATTTGTGTGAGGATTTTAGACTCACATATAAAGTGGTATGATAATACCTAATTAGCTGATTTAATATATTCACTGCTTTCCATTTAATCAATAGCATACCTGTATACACACATACACCCACATATACCAGTGATTTGGTTGCTCTCCAAATCACAATCATGCCTTATAATGAGCACTAGAAACAAAGTTGTTTTTCATGTTAATGATTTTTGTGACACAACACAATTGATGTAATTGCAAATTATATTTTATAGTAAGTGGAAAATATGCTCAGTTTTAATTTAGAAATCAACATTTGTTAAAAGTAGTAATCCACAATTTAAAAAATTAATGCAGTGCACATTTAATTTTCACAACATTGTTTCAGGCAGTGGTTTGACATTTCTTATACTTTATCAGATTGCTTTGCTTTTCAAAATTAAGCTAAAGAATTAATTTACTCTAGTAAGTCCTTGAAAAAATTATGAGTATTATCCCAAATTCCACAGCCATCCTTAATGAAGGCCTTTCTTTTCCACTGTCAATGTCATAGTTACTGTTCATTACTTTTTAAGGTTATGTCATAATCTCAGCAATTTGGATCAAATTAACATGATAGCTCAGATGGCAACTTTAGCGAGTGCTCAGGAAATGTACATAACACCATTTAAATTTCTGTGCTAGATACCACATATGGATTTTCTGTATAACACATAGCATATTATATGCAAATACTTCATATATTCAAGAATATAAAGTTCAACTTGTGTGCATATGGTCTTACATTTAGTTCACATATTTAGGATGCCAAGTTTATCTGGGTACATCATCTTCTCAGTATTTAAAAAGTAGGGTACTGTTAGGTGCCCATGCTTGTGCTTAAGAGACTGACACATTCTTTGATGCATTCACTGGGTCATTAATGCCTGCATTTATAGCTGATATTGTTACTTAAGTTCTACTCTTTCATTAGGAACTGGTTCAAGTCCTCCTTTTTGATGCAATGACTTTATTCAATAAGAGGATAGCAACTTCCTTCATACCTTGCACCCTTCAGCCCTTATTGATTGCACATTGCATTTGACAAAAAATACCATTAATTGTTCATGGTTGTTTGGTTCTCCCCAACTAAATTGTGAGCTTTCTATGAGCTGTGACCCATGCCAGTATCTTGGTAAAGAACAGAGCTTTACCTTGTTGCTGTGTACTTCTGGTGATAAATCAATACTTGGTGATGATGAGGAAGTGTCAGTTGATGTTAGAGATCTATGAGCCCACACTGCTTCAGTTATTTCTTTCCCTGGCACAACATGTGGGTTTCTACCATGGCTCACTGTCTTTGTAGATTCATGCTTAAGGGTCTCCAACGGACATTAGTAAATTCAGAGTGAGGTAATGAAATTATGAGCATGGTGCTTGATTTTCAAACAACCTTCTCAGTATATAGTCTAAGGAAAAAAAATGATGGAGTTAAAATCCCGCCAATTTATTGGGACACACATATACTTTTAGAATTTTGAGTTTGAAAGCTCCATAAAAGTCCCTCAGAATTCATCTTTTATGTTCTATTATGTTGTGTGTGGTTTTACATCACTTTGAAAGTGATGCAATTCCACAGAAGGCTAGAATAAATGGATAGCCCATTTATAGTTCAGCTGTGCTCTGAGGCTTAAAATAAAGTTGCTATAGTTAAAAACCTGATTATGAAAACATCCAGATTCACCATCCTTATCACAGAAAAGTTTGTGCTTTCACATTTTGGATAAACATTTAGAACTTAGTTCAGTCCTCGTCATGCATCATTCCCAGCGAGTTAACTCCTGGGAATCCTTCTTCCATGATACCCACAGATTGAAGTCTCCCCAGGCAGTCTCCATGGTGATAATTCTGGCAACTTTCCCTTCTTACTGCACTTACGCCATTAGTGGCTCAAGTTAATGTCCTTAGTATCTTCTTGGATGTTTTATTGGGAGTTGTCAATGCTCTCATTTCCTCTTTCAGCATCTTTTGTAATAACACATAATGAAATTTATTTATAACCACTGAGCTTCTGGCCACATGAATTTGTGATGAAAATGTACTTTATATTTCAGTATAAATCAGTTCTGCTGAAATGCTTTTAAACCATGTTCTGATGGATCCATGTTTGAATGGATTCTTGTTCTGATGGATTGGAATAAATAACCCCAGGATAAGATCATTTAAAGACAAAATTTCAGATATGTAGATGATTGCACACAGCTAAAATCAGGTGAGTGCAAATCCTCAGTGCCTTACTTGCAATTTGGAGATGCACAAGGCTCCGAAAAGCAAATGCTGTTTAATGTGTTCATGGAAAACATGACATAGATGGATGTACAACTATATTTAGTCATTGTACATCTCACTTAATGTGAATACTCATATTTTGCCTCAGAAATATCAGCATGTTTGGTTATGAGTACAACCCCAGGTCCCACTGGGAGTGTTATATAAAAGTGGTAGATACATCTTTCTAAATCTAGAAGAATTTGAACATGGGAACCCATACAATTCCAAGGATTCCAGTAGCCAACTGTGGAGACTGTAAAAGATGAAGACTGCTAATTGGTGTTACTAAGAATACCATGGGTCATGATCAGGCACAGAAAAAATGTTGCTATAGTTCAGAGAAAGCAGGAATGTTCCTCTGCCAGCTCTGCAGGGAGGGGCTGTGATTTGTTTGTTCCTCAGCATCGGTCCCTGTAATAGAGAGATGGAAGAAACCAGACCAGGTGTGTCCAAGGTGGTGGACAGGCCAGCAAGAAAGGGAAACTATAAATATAGAAACTGTCTAGTTGAACAGAAACCAACTTCTGGCAGCTCTGAAAAGCACCACAGAACAGTTGGCATGAAACTGCTTGAAGGCCCAGAGCTACAGAAAAGCCCTGAGAGGATCTGATGCTAAATTAAGGAATTCCCAGTGGAAGTCAGACTTAGTTTAAGTAATGATTGATCTTAGCGCTGATTGCGCAGTGTTGTCATTGCCTCTTCTGGTCTCTGTACACACCCTAGACAGCATGCTCTGGAAGTGCAGCACTTTCTGTGGATGTTGTTGAGAGTGGGGTTCTTGGCATCTGGCGCGTGGCCTGCCAGGTGGTGGGTGTTCATTAAATATTTGGCAAAAAGTAAATGAGATGTTTAGTTATGCTTCAATGACTGTTAAGTTTGCACATTATGTTCTAAACTGATGATGTTTAGTGTGGTGTGGTAGAACAGGGGAGTGGGAAGGAAGTGGTCCTGTGCTTCTAAAATCCCCCAGGACAGATAAATTGGACCTATTTTCAAACTGTAGTGCTCATGCCATCCCATCCAAGGTCTCATATGTCAAGGTACCCTACCTCTGATGTGAATTTCTATTGTACGGAGCCACTATTACTGATGAAATAGTTCCTATTTTTCCACTGTACCAAAGTAAGAAATGAGGGTTATAACCACTGAAAAAAAAAAAGAGCACATAATCTACCCGAACACAATCGTGAATGATACAAGTTCATATAAAGGCTTGAAAGTTCTAATAAAGATGGCTTTTTAAATATATATTTGCTAGGAAAACCATGGCATGCATTTCCTTTTGGTTAAGTCAGGCTAGAGTTCGTGCTGACATATTGGTATGTCTCTGTTCATGGGGCATGGTGCATGCAAATTGCAGAGAGTCTCAAGGGGAAATATACAGTGTTTTACAGATATCTTTACACATGAAAATCTGTAGTGATCACACAGTAAACAATTCTAAAAGTTATATTAGAGATTAAATCTGCATTTTCCTGGATTTCCAATAAAATTTGCCATGTGGATCACAACTCTGAACTGTATGTTATAAACCCTTATTCCTCTGGACTTGGTAACCCTGATTTTGCTGAAATGATACTGGGGAACATTGATGGCAGTCAGTTACTTGAGCCCTGTCTGACTTCCTGGCACCACAAGAGGCCCCAGGCTCATCTTGTACCCTCCTTGCTGCAGTCCTAGAATCAGCCATGTCTACAAGGAGCCCTGGTTCCTTTTACTGAGAATGGCGTTAGAAACCAAGAGTGCTAGGTGAGCTGATTGCTACTGGGGTGTCCTTGTTTTAGGCCTGCTCTGCTGACTAAGCAACATATAAGTGGCTATACTGAATGTATACACACCTATCTGTGACTGTTCCTGTATGTGAAAATCTGTATCTGTATGAGGCTATACATGTTCATTTGATGTCTCCAACTACATTCCCTTACCACATGGATCATTCTAGCGTCTTCTCTCTGCTTATATATAACTACCCACTCCAAATTGGAAATATCCTTCTAACCATCTGCCATCCATTTACTTGATTGTTCAGTTATGGTTTGCATATATAGCCGAAGCAGAATGTTACTGTACCCCCGTGGAAAACGTCAACTAAATGACAGTGCTTAAGAACAGTTTGTTTTCCCTTGTCTTACAGTCTCCACTCAATTCCTAACTCACTTAGGTCCCCATCTCTTCACCCCTTCATTGGGATTATTTCTTCCATTTGTAACAGTAAGATTGCTCTATCACCATCTGCATTCTATCCTCCAACTACCTCATCTCCTAAATAATTTCTAAAATTTGTATATATTAAGCTTCACTTTTAATGCTATAAAGTTTTGTGGGTTTTGAAAAATGCACAATGTTATGTGTCCATGATTACAATTTCATACAGAATAGTTTCACTGCCCTAAAATATCCCCTGTGCCTCACTGTTCAGAGCTTTTTTCCTTCCCTCTGAACCCCTGGAATCCACTGATCATTTTACCATCTGTATAGTTTTTCCTTTCCCCAAATATCATATACAGATCTTCCTTAATTGACAATGGGCTTATGTCCTGGTAAAGCCATCCTAAGTCAAAAATTCATTTAATGTACCTAATCTACAGAATATCAGAGCTTAGCCGAGCCTACCTTAAACATGCTCAGAGCACTTACACTAGCCTACAGTTGGACAAATTCATCTACACAGAGACTATTTTATAAGTGTTGATTATCTATATGATGCAGTGAATACTGTACAGAAAGTGAAAAAATAGGATGGTTGTATGGTAACAGAAAGGTGGTCAGTGTATCAGTTGTTGATTCTCGTGATGGCGTGGCTGACCGGGAACTGTGCTCACTGCCCTGCATCACCGGAGAGGATTGGACTGCACATCACTAGCTGGGAAAAGATCCAAATTCAAAATCTGAAGTACAGTTTCTACTGAATTCAAATCAATTTGAATTGATTTCACTCTGTCATAAAGTTGAAAAGCCTTAAATCATAAGTTGGGGACTATCTGTATTAAGAATCATACGGTATATATTCTTTCAAACCGTTTTTTTCATTTAACAATAGGCATTTAAGTTTTATCCTTGTCTTTTCATGGCATGATAGCCCATTTCCTTTTATTGCTGAATAATATCCCATTCTGTGGGTGTACTACAGTTTATCCACTCACCTACTGAAGGAAATCTTGCTTCCCATTTTGGTAATACTGTATAAAACTACTAGAAACATTCACATGCAGGCTCCCTGCCACCCCCATCCCGTTTTATTGCAATATAGTTGACATGTAATATCACGTAAGTTCAGTGTAAGAAATGTGATGATTTGGGCATATTTCCAAATAAGTTTTTCAAGTAAATACTTAAGAGAATAATTGCTGGATGGTATGCTAACACTATATTTAGCTACCAAACTGTCTTCCAAAGTGGCTGTACCATTTTACATTCCCATCAGCAAGAATGAGAGTTAGGTTGTTCTGTATTCTCGACAGCAGTTGATATTGTCAGGTTAATTAGTTTTAGCCATTCTAGTAGCTTCGAAGTGGTATCTCTTTGTTTTAATGTGTCATGATTTTTAGAGAAAAATAAACTATGGAATTATTTATTTTTTCAAAATTCATTATAAAATATATTTTTTTATTTAGATCAATCTGTTAAACTCAAAAGAACTGATTATTGTTTAGCTATTTGATAATGTAGGGTTACTTTTAACATTGACAGCAGAGTAGTGCTCGTTTTATACCTATGCACTTGCAGTAAAAGTTCCAGTTCTAAATAATACAACACAGCTAAGGATACATAGCAGATGTGAAAATTAAAAGAACAAAAGGCAATTGCTGCCTATGGAGATCCGAATGTACCAGCCATTCTCATTTCAAACACTATCCCCTCAGAAGCATTGCAAAAAATGAAAACTGTAATTGCCAAATTATCATTGATAAGGAAAAGCCAGCGCTGACTTTATACGTCTCTGTGCCTACTCAAATTAGGTCATTCACAACTAAGCAAATGCCCAGGTTTTGTGGCTAAACGGAGAGCCAAAAGCAGATGTGAGAGTTCAAAGAGAGACACAAGCAACTGTATCATCATTTCAATGCTCAGTACTTGGTAAATGCAGCTTTTCACTGTTACTCACCAAGGTGAGTAAGAGTTTGCTCATTATTACATTTGTTCTGTATTGGCTCAGAAAATAAAAACCACTGTGCAAACTTAAATAAAAGCTCCATGCTTAACTGGTACCTATCAGCTACTGAGACATTTTGCCAGTGTGCTATTTGTCTCAGGGAACAACAGAAACGAAAGAATGTATTCATTTTGGAAGATACAATTGCAAAGGATAATTACGGAAGAACACCCCTGAAAATGTCTAAACCATATATTATTCCTGTAGGAAATTAGCTTCTTAAATACCTTCTTTCTTTTAGCCCTGATAGGTGCAAAGCACACCCTCATGGAAAACAGTCATGAAATACTAGGCGTGCTTCCTCATTAGGCAATTAGTATGTTACTGCTAGTCAACAGCAGTATTTTCTGAAAGTCATGAAAATACAAGAAGGGAATTCTGAAATATATCTTATTATTTATAAATACTGTAAATTGCCTACTACTTTGTCTTTGAGCTTTAAATATAATGATCAGTTTTAAATGAGATTTGATCAGGTTTCCCATGAGCCAAAGCTATTATGACAAAATGCTATTACTCTGCTAAAAACAATTGTTTGTGCTTTTGCCATTATTTCCTATATTGAAGAAGAACCAAGTTAAAATATTGTTATAAAAGCTTTCTTTAGTGGGCTGAAGGATATGCCATTTCCTCCACTCTATCCTGGGTATCCAGCAGAGTATGTGGCTCACACAGTAAGGCCACAATAGGTATCTGACAAGTGGATGAATAAATTAAAGAATTTATGTTGGTCACTTTCTCCTTATTCTGCTAATTGGATCATTACAGTCAATAACATTCTTTCATATGTATTATGTGATTCCATGACCATAATACTGACTGTATCATATCTATCTAGGATTTTGAAGGGTATGTGTCCAAGTGTTTTATGTGGTTAAACATTTTGAATCATACAGGCAGTACTTAATATTGGGGACCCAAATATCTTTATGCCATACCCTATTGAATCCCCTTTGCCTTTATCTCCTCTCGAGAGTGCCATATCTACCAATAGGTGGCTACCTAGGGAAAGGCAAAGCTGGCAAGTCTGTAATGTAATTATTGGAGGACTTAAATTCCATTCAGCAATTTTACTCAACATCTATTATGCATCAGGTTTTTCTGACATACTATTTTTCGTTTAGTCATCTCAGTGACCTATGAAGTTGATATTATTGCTCACATTTTGAGGTTAAGAGAAAATCATTCAGTTGTTGTAGAAAGTAGCTGCCCAGTATTCTGTCATGTCAGGCTCTACCATCCTATTATGTTCCTCCTTGAAATAATTTAAGAGGGAGTCTAGAATAGTAAAAAAAATGCATATGAGTGTTTTATCATGAATCTGAATCTCTTCCTTGCTGTTTCTTCATTTGATGACTTTGAGTAAATTACATAAACTTTTCAGCTTCATTCTCTTCAAGTGAAAATCATACCTGGCCTGGCACAATTTCTGTTTCACATAAATAACATCATTACTATCTGTACTGTTAGAAACTCATTTCTTTATAAAGTATTTCCAACATACACGATGTTACACAGTTCCCTTTTTATTCGAGTAGAGATTTGGGAAGAAAAAGGAGGGGATATTTCATTAAAGAGGTATAAAAATATCTCAAATCTTTTCCCATTAAATTTTATATAAATGTCTATAAATAGCCTGAAAGAAAGTGAGTACATGGAAAATAATTAACTTAAAAGGGGGGAGGAGAAGGTCATATAAACCAATATTGGGTAATTAAGTGTTTTGAAAAACATATACACCTTAGAGGGGGAAAAACCTAGAGAAGAACTGTAAGCCATGAAATTCTGCCACAAAACAAAGACGTAGAAGCCAGCAGAGAATCCAGATCTTCACTGTAAGAGAGAGAGAGAAAAAGAACAAAGTATGTGGTAAACAAATACAATATGGGGTTAAAAACATCACCAGTGAAATATAACCACTCTAGAAATTAAAGATAGAGACATAGAATGGAAATGTGAAATTAGTGATGTAGAAGATAAAGTCATGACACAGCTGAAGAATGTGGAAAAACTTATTAAGAAGATGAGTGAGTGTGCGACAGGTGATTTAAGACCTACAGGAGAAAGGACAGAAGTCCAAGCTGGACATGTTTCCAAAGTGATGGAACATATGTCCCATACTAAATTCCTAAGTATTTCCAAAGTGGAAAGGGGAATTGAGTTTTCAAGTGGAGAGACATTGCAGACATCTGAGAAAAGAAATGAAAAATACAAACCAACACAAAGAATTATTCACAAAGTTTATAAACACTAGGGCAACATTAGTTAATATATGGTAAAATTGAAAAATGTGCAGTGTGTATACATCAAGTATTTTGGGTGTTTCCCCTGTTAACTGAAAAGTGTGACATATATACATTGTAAATATATATATATATATATATATATACACACACACACACATATGTGTATTATGTGTGTCACTAAGTACTATATATATTAAGTAATAATATATGTATGTATGTATGTATGTATCTCACATACATATATTCCAGTATTTTATGGATGTAAATTTATGTTATAAAAATGAAAAATTCACCTAATGTTTCTCCACAGATTCAGGGACGTGTTTATTCTTGAAGGCTGTGGTGTTGCTGTGCGAGTGTATGAATGATGACAGTTAGTGATCTGGACAACTTTTATAAAGATACCATTCATCATATAAGCACCTGGGGGAACAGGTGAAATACTTACACAAAACTATACCTTGTCAACATCTTAAATATTAATGTTCAGCAGTAAGTCATTCTCATAAGAGAAAAAACTCAGAATGCAACTATTATGGTCTAACTGTGTCATTCCCAAGTTCGTATGTTGAAACCCTATGCCCCAGCAGGCGATGGTATTAGGCAGTGGGCCGCTGGGCAGAGATCACGGTCAGATGAGGCTGTGAGGCAGAGTCCTCACGAAGGGAATCGGGGCCCTTAGAAGAGTCGCAGGAGGGCTTCCTGCTCTCTACCCCGGTGCAGACCCCAATGAGAGGAAGGCCGCGCACAAGCTGGGAAGGGGGCTGTCTGTCTTCAGACACCAGATTTGCTGGCACCTTGATCTTGGACTTTGGTCCCTAGAACTGAGAAAGAAACATTTGTTTAAGCCACTCAGTCTGTGGTGTTCTGTTACAGCAGCCAGAACTGACTAAGTCACCGAAAGGGATTTGATAATGACAGAAAACAGATGTGTAACTTCATTGGCATGACTGACTATAAAATTATGTGGTGAGTTAGTAGAGGTGTTTCCCATGAAAGGAAAGATGCCTCATTCATAGTAGTGACTAAATATAAAGTGATTGGTAATAAATGTTAACCCAGTGGGACATGTAATCTACTTAAAACTAAGAAATTTTATTTGGTAATATGTGTATTCATTTTTTGTTAAGTAATATTTTCTGATGATCTATACCATTTCCATTTGTACTCAAATATGCTGTACCCCTGTTACGTTCCTTGAAGAAAATTAGGAATAAATACTGTGCCCAGGAAATATTTCTTGACTGACTGAAGTCGCTCAGTCAAGACCCATCTTCCCTGTGGATATTATTTGTACTCCAAGCTACATGAGCTCATTCATCTTTGAATTGCTCAGAACGCATTTACTTGTAGCAAACATTTAGTTAATTCAAGAACTAGTTATTATAGTTGCTAGTGAGTTATTCTGCTTAATAATAATGATAAAAAATTTAAGTACCTCTGTTTAGAAAAGTGAAATAAAATGGAAATCTCACACACTTCTATTTTAAAACATGAACTGTGTTGAAACCAAAGCTTATATCTTAGGGAAAGTTGTGTCTTTACTATTAATGTAATCAACTTGAAATGTGCAATAATAGTTTCAGTTTTATAGTGCAAATTCCTCAGGGAACAATGATGAAAATAAAATGCATGAGAGGAAGCTTACGAACTCATATTTGAATGCTGCTGTTAATGCTTTAGGAGAAAGTGCCTTTTCAATGGTTTAATAGTATATTGGCTTTAAAAATACTTTTTTGAGGATAAGATTATTTTTCTGTGGAAATGCATTTCTCAAATATAAGCCAGTTTGAAAATACGTTGTTCAGTCTCTCACCAATATTCTAAATTGAAGATTGTGTCTCTTGGAGTTTATTGAGGGAAAGTATTTTTAAAATGTGATCTCTTCCTCTAAGTTATTCTCTAAAATCCTATACTTTAAAATAAATAGCCCATCCAATTCTTCTGAATAAATAATTTATATTCTAGCCTACTCATTTGCCATTTGAATCTGCATAAAAGTTTTGTTGCCCGTATTTGTTAGTGATATTCTAATTAGTATACTTATTTAAGATACATTGTGTCATGAAAATACTGAATTATAAAAATTAGTTTATTTAATTGGACATATTAGGATAATATATTTCATAATATATATTACCTGGAAATGCTCCCTTAGAATGATTTTACATTATTATACAAACTCACAAATGAGTGCTAGTACATTGAAGAGTTTACAAATGAGAAAATTGAGGTTTATAAAGGTTAATTTAAAGAACCTCCTGCAAAGAAAACAATATTGAAAAAGCTAGAGTTAGCTGCAGGTATTTCAGATTTCTGAGACAACATTCTTACCTATGAATGAAACTGCCTTTTTCCACCATTAAATTCTGCAGATTAAAATAATGTCTATCTAATATGGCACTTTCTAACCATGATTTATAGTGTATTTTATATGCTGGACTGTATGTATTCAGTATGTTTTAATACAAAACTATTTCTGCTGAATACTTGCTGCAGAAAGATGATTGCAACCCTCTAAGTCCTCCATCTTTGTAGGAAGTGCCATTGAAGTATGTGATGTTCCTTTACACCCATACATGCAGAAACCAGTAGTTGTCACAACAGAAGGATTCAAACATATGAGAAAATAGTTTCGTAGTAAAAGAAAATAGCACCTGAAATAACTAAAGAAGTAAATATCTTGGTTTGAAGAAACAAACTATTAAACCACTTCTTTTCACTTTTGCTGTGTGGTACATTTAAAATACGTCCAAAATTATTGATGAAAGTTACTTATAAACATACAGAAAAGATAAAACATTATAGTATTACATGGTTACTGAGGGGAAAGGGCAACTTATGACCCTGTTTTTTTATAAGTTAAGTCAAGCAACTATGCTATAAGTTTAAACTATTGAAATGTATAGATAGAAGAAAATAAGTGAATTTTAAATGCAAAGATTACATAGTCTCACATTTCTAGGGTCCTTGCCAATATTTATTGCCAAGCTAATTTTAAGATAGCCTATTTTCATAATTCTTGTATAAAAATTTCACACACAGAAATATAACTACATGCATTTTAAATTGTTCAGGTAAATAATGTGGAGGTGAGTTTAGAGATGAGTAACTTAAGAATAACATATTTAATACTGAACATTTAATTTAGGGTAATGTGCTTAAAAGACGGGAATTCCCCTGGGTTGTGGTCAGAGAAGGACTCGACCTGCCATCGCTGGTCTTGAGGATGCAGGAAGCGGCCATGGTGAATGTGGGCAGCCTCTAGGAGCTGGAAAAGGCAGGGAACCAGATCCCCCTTGAGCTCCCAGAAAAGAACCCAGCTTGCTGGCACCTTGACTTAGCCTGCTGAGATCCGGCTGGCCTTCCCACCTACGGCGCTGTAAAGTGTGCCTCACTGTACAGCCATGTGATGACGACTGTGTGGTTTAAAGCCACTGAGTCTTGGTAATTTTTTCCATCAGCAATAAAAGCTGATAGGTAAGGGGGAAATGCCAAACCTTTCATGTTAAATGGTTCCTTCTCATAAAGGAATAAATACCGTTTTGGGTTTTAAGAAATGTTCTCCTTCTCAACACATCTTTGCCCCCTCCTTCCTCAGCCATCATGTGCCAGCGGCCACTGTGGTCTTGCACATCCCCATCCTACATCAGTCTCACGTCCGTCTGGCTCCTTCCAGCCATCCTTCTCTCCCTGCTGTTCCACTTCTAACCTAGACCCCGGAAGCCACCTAACTGGTCTTCATCAGCCAGTTTCACCCCTGCCTTCTCCTACCCACTAAACCTGGAGTTACAGAGCCCCAGATTGGACTTGACTGTCAGCTCTTTTCAGGGGAAACTTCTCAGTGAGTTGTCCTGACTCCGAGGATAAAATTGTGTCTCCTTAAAGGAAGGTCCATCTTGCTCCAGACTCATTGCTTCTCTGTGGTTTGTATCCTCCCCTGTTAGCTCGGCGACTCCCTTTCTTTCTTCAGTGCTCGAATTAAACGTCACTTCCTCCAGAGACCATCTTTAACCTTCTACGTAAAGATGACTTAGGCATTCATCTCATAGGTGTCATTCCCCATAATGGTGGGCACGAGGTTTACCTGGGCAGCACTGGAGTCGCAGCCCCTAGTGTGCCATCCTAGCATTGAAGGATCACTCCATATTTGTTTCAAAATGGCATGAGTTAATGAAAAAATAAATGCATATATATCATTGAGGAGCATTTATTGTTTTTTCACCCAATTGCATAAGCATGTGAAAAGAGAGAGCATAAATACCTGAGAAAATATGAGACTGGTAAGGACAAATATAGTAATGTTTGGAAAGAATAATAGTAAATTTGTTTTTGTGGGGCTAGTAACATACATTTTCCTGTGTTGAGTTGACTAATAATGAATATAAAAGTTTATTACAAATGCAAAAGGACCTTCAAGTAGCTATTCCTTACCAAGAAAGATGTGGAGCCATGCAAATGGGGAAAACCCATCTGCTTGGGTCCTAAGCATTTATTTCATTTCCTGTCAATCACTTATACATTGGAGAAAATACGGCATAAAAGTCTAATTTTGTAAATGACTGATGTTCATAATTCTTGCTCTCCTTACTGGTTTGTAAGTTTTCATCTCTCAGTCCTGTTGAAAAATCAGTATTCCTTGTGGACAAAGATGTTCGAGTATGCTTTCATATTGTAAATTAATTCTAAATACTTAAAAATATCCCAGAGGTGAGTTTACAGATGACAATACAAAAGAGAGAAACATATACTCATACAGCGAGATTCCAGTCCTCCAGTGCACTCATTGATCTAAGATTCCTCTGATCTCTTCCAAGCATGTAACATCTGTGTGCACAATTTACCCCCTAATTACACAGTGCCTTGTACCAGTAGCTGTGGCATTTGTTTTTGGTTCACAATTTTTTCTAAGTTTAGCTGGGTTACTAGATTTTCAACAGACTGACAGAAAAAAATATAAACCGAATAGGGGTATTAAAATATAGTGAAAAATGATAGTGCCTAGTAACTTTGAGGACTTGGGGTAGCTTGTTTTGCCCATCCCTCTTCCAGAAGAAAAATCCTTTGGGAAACAGAATTAATGTTGAACACTTCACTGTTAATAAAGATGACTAAAATCTCAAGTTGGACTAATGAAGGCTCATACTCTCCAAGGTGAAATTGCCCTGTGTGTTGACCTGCAGAAGGTAAATAGGCTTCTCTGTGGTGAGCCAGCCAGGGTGAGCTCAGCCAGCCATAAGCTTCACCCCTTTTACTATATTTTTTTTAGTCAGTGTAAAATAAATGTGTCATGAGAATTGGAATCAAGGTGAAACTAATGCTTTTCCAATGAAAACTTCCTTATGGGAAGCAAAATCTAGGAATGACCCTAGTGTTAGAAGACAAACATATTCAAGTATTTTTATAGATATATGGAGCCAACAGGATTGGTTGGTGGATCAAATACTCATAGACTGTTGGGGCCACTGTAACAGAGTACCACGCACTAGGTGGGTTTGAACTACAGAAATGTATTTTATTATGGTATTGGAAACCAGTAGTCTGAAATCAAGGTATCAGTAGGGTCATGCTCCCTCTGAAGACACTGAGGAAGGATCTGTTCTCTTCCATCTTTTAGTAGTTCCTTGCTGGTGTCTGCATCCCTCCATTCTTTGGACAGTATTCACCCATGTGTGTGTCTGTGTCCAATTTCCCCCTTTCATAAGGACCCCCATCATATAGGATTAGGAGCCCACCCTACTCCAGCAATACCTCATTTTAACTAATTATATCTGCAGTGACTCTGTTTCCAAGTAAGAATGTTTCTAAGTTATTGGGGGTTAGAACCTCAACATATCAGTTTTTTGGGGGTGGCTTAATTCAACCATAATCATGTGTGTGAAAGTATGAGTCAATAATGCATCCGAGTTTTTTGGGCTGTGCAACCAGAAGAATAGAATTGTGCTTTGGTGGGAAAGATGAGAATGAAAGGAGCAGGTGGGTGAGGGTAATCAAATGTGGGACACAGAAAGATTGATTTTGATGGGTCAGGGTTAGAGAGAAGATTGGAGGACCCATAAACTGATAAAACAAGAAATTGCAAAGTAGTTATTTAACTCTCTATCCCTGGAAATTTATATCAGTAACTCAATGTCTTTGAAAAAATTTGTATTGATTGCATAAGAGACTTTTAAACTATCCAAAGTGTTTATAATTTTTCATAAAGTGTGTTATGGGTTAATGGTGATATGTATTAAAGAGTTCTGCAAATTTGGAATGTTCTTTTTTTCTCCTAAATGTAGCTCTTATGCATTTTACCCCTGAGTTAGTTTATCATTTCAAGTGCTTTGTTGGCAAGAGTTTATTGGCTGTGAATGGGATCTGGCAAGGAAGCTTTCCTTAGGGAATGAGGAAATGGAAGTAGAATAGAAGCATTGTGTGCTGTTAGAATATTTTTCTTTTGAGAGGACATTGCTGTTTTACTGGTGGAAGTAACCATGGAATTTGATAATTAAAAGAAAGAATAATTAAAATTCCGGTGACAAGAAGTGAGAATGTTATAAAAAGCCATGTCAAGCATGAATAATGTCTTGAACACTCAATTCATTGGTTTTGATATGCTTCCTTTTAGACCCCTGTAATTATACTTAAATTTCTGAAGGCTTTCACACTTGCACAAAAATATACAAGGAAGAAGTGTCTCAGGACTTTTTCTCTTATAAGTAGTAGACCATGTGATAATAAAATATTCATGAATTCATTGAGTTTACCAATATTTTTAAATTACTTGAAATGGAAAGCAAAACATAGGCATCAGAACTAATTGGATGGCAACAAATTTGTGCTAATAATCATTAATGATGGCCCTTTAAAATATATATATATTCAGAGAATTAAGAATATGTGCATATATGTTTTAATGAAAATTGAATCTTGGTATCTAAATCAACCAGCATTGCCCTACAATTTTTGAGAGAACATTGCCCTAATTATCATCAGTCCGCATAACTTTAATTAGGGTGTTGAGTTTGGCAGGAGTTCTCTTATTTAAGTTGATGATTATCGGGGAATAAAAACTTGGAGGCTGCATGGTCTGGAGAAGAGAAAAGAGATTTGATGGTGAGAAATTCTGGTTTTATTCCCAGATTTAGAATAGCTCCATCATATGACTTGGAGAACAAGTCAATTAGTTCTATTTGTAGAATGTTAAATGCAGTCACCCACTTTCTGGACATGTAGTCCACATCTTTGGTCCTGTTGGACCAGAGTGAATCCAGCATGACTGCATTTGGTTGCCTAGAGTTTCTGATCAGATACAGTAATGATCAACTTGGCTCTAGTCATCAATCAGAAAATAGGGAGTAATGAAAAAGATGAAATTCTGAAAGTGGAGATTGGCACTATCCAGGATAGATTACAGATCTGAAAGTTTGACAGTAATGAATTGATGGGACAAATATGAGTTACAAGGCAGGAAAGATTCTCAGTGCCCAAGATGCTTCTTCACTAACCACTTTTGGAGCAGTTACCTTGAAGATTATAGCTTTGTCTAGTGTTACTGTGCCACAGAAATTGTGTTTAGCAATATCTGCTAAACACATTATCAAATAAAATTGCACCTCTTACCCTATGAAATAATGAGCATCTGATAAAATTTTAGGGACTCTTTACAACAGTTTATCATTATGGCATAAATGACCATATATTTTGCCCCCTTCCAGCCATTTTCCCACTTGTTCTGCTTGGTGCATAGTTCAGAACATGTTCCTATTTTCATTCTAGCTCAGAAAACATTTGGCTTAATGTCAACATCGTCTCCTTGCTGGTGCTGTACTGTCTTCCTCTTGGTTAACTACAGTGCAGCCTGGGTCTCCTAGCTGTTCCGTGGTTCTGATCCACAGGACATCCCTAGGCTACCACAACAAAGTAACTTCAACAGGGTGACTTAAAACTGAAATTTATTATCTTAGCATTCCGGAGGCTTGAAGTCTGAAATCATGGTGTTGGCAGAGGCGTGCTCCCTGCAGAGCTTGTAAGAGAGTCCTTCCTTGCCTCTTTCCAGCTTCTGGGAGCCCAAATGTTCTTTGGTTTGAAGACGCCTCACTCCAGTCTCTGCCTCTGTTATCACCTGGTGTTCCCTCTGCATGCCAGCATCTTCACATCATCTTAGGACACTAGTCATATAGATTAAGAGTGCATCTTACTCCAGTGTGACTTCATCTCAATTAATTATATCTGCAAAGATCCTATTTCCAAATTAGGTCACATTAGGGGGATGGTAGGCCCTGAATGTAACTTTTTGGAGAAAGTAATTCAACCCAGAACAATTGGCTACCTGGGATCCTAATGCTACCATATGGTTTTTATTTCCTCTACTGTCTTAGGATCTGTATCTAATTTCTGGCACTGATCTGTTCTTACAAGACTACTCATAAGTCTTTCTTTTCTGAGTGATGCTTGTGCATTTCCCATGTAAACCCCATGTATCCCTCCCCATGCAAAGATCAAAGCTAACATTCAAAGAAACTAATGTTTATGTGCTTGTTCATCAAGAGAAATCATCACCATCATTACTTATAAAAGCCTTGTATATACCAGATACTGTGTGAGCATTAAGTTATGTAGCCCTTACAGCAGCATACAGCATAGGTATATCCATTTTGCAGAGGAAAACATAGGTCTCAGTTCACACAGTAATGGCCACACATCAGATGTGTGTACCAGACTCCAGACTCATTCTGTGATTGTATGACATTGCCACTCCACACAGAGGACTCTAGGAGTGCACATTAAAATGCTCTTCAAACAGCCGTGGTAAGCATATGGTGGATATAATATGATCTGGGTGGAGGAGAATAGAAAACCTGACAAGCAGTGACACAATGAAATTCAAGTTGGCCAACCGAGGAATAGCACATTATTTTAGAGAAATTTAATTTTATATAAGCAATACAGGACCCCAGTACCCAAACCAGAAATTTAAAACTAAATGAAATTACAGCTCAACTTCACTTTTATGCATTGGAACAAAAACTATATAAAATTCAGTCATGTAAGTGTAAAATAATCTTAGCAAAGGGTTTTATTTCAAATATGCAAGGATGGCTCAACATTAGAAAAGTAATTGATGAAATCTAGTACTTTAATATTAATCAGAAGAATAGCTTGTGGTTTTCTCCACAGATACTCAAAATACATTTGATAAAGCCTAATACCCAGTCATAATTAAAAAATAATTTTATTAGCAGAATAACATAGAAAGGATGTTCTTTACCTCTTGAGGAGATACCAGTCAGAAATACCATATTTAGGAGTGCAATATGAGAGGCACTTCCATGAAAATCTGAGAGTTTGTGCCTTCTATCACCTGCAGTATTCTACATTACACTTGTATTATTAGGCAATCTTGAACATAGAGGATGAAAGGGTGGGAAAGCAAGAGACATGCCATTATTTGTAGACTTCACAATCTTATACCCAGAAAGCACAAGGGAATAACCGATAAGCTGTTATAACTAATAGAGTGAGACTCTTAAGATAACTAGATCCAATCTCAAAATACAAAAATCAATAGCTTTCCTATACACCAGCCGTAAATAACTAGAAAGTATAAAAGGAAATGCTATTCCATCACAAAAAGAGTGAAATGATAAAATACATAGATGAAATCTTAACAAAAATATGGAAAACTTTTTGGGAGAAAAATATTAAGTGTTAAAAGCCCATAAGGAGAGGAAAAGGACATACGTATCAAATTCAAGAATAAGCCTAACTATAGAAGCCTTGAATATAAAAGAGAAAATTCCTTTTTATATATAAGTTTAATGTTCCATTTAGAAACTCCACCAAGATTTTTCAGGAGTGACAAAAAATTGATAAGAAAACATGTAAACATAAATGAATGCAACATCATCATAATAATGATAAGACAAAGTATGCAGTCACTATGCTGTTTTGTTTTTATATGAATTGCCTTATAAAGTCCTTATGATAATATAAAAACTAGAAATAGACTCCTACATGTGTGAGAATTTTATATATGGGGGTGAGAAAGAGACTTTTTAATCAGTATTATTGTATAAGTGTATCATTGGCTCTGTCTAGATGGAAAAATTAAGTAAAATTACATTTTAATAAAATTTCAGTTTTGGGTTAATGTAAAGGTCTGAATGTTTTAGGAGTATAATAGTAAAGTTATGGAAATGTTTATTTACATACTTAATGTCTTTGTGGACATTAAACATGAATTAGACAACAAAATAAAGTATGGAGGAATTTGACCATTTCAACCTTCTGGAGAGGAAAAAAGTCTTCAAAGCTAAAGTTAAAGTCAAGGTATATGAAGAGTTAACATCCAAAATATATGAAGAACTCAAATGCCTCAACACCAAAAAAAACAAATAACCTGATTAAAAATAGGCAGAGGACCTGAACATTTTTCCAAAGAAGAAATACAGATGGCCAACAGACACATGAAAAGATGCTCCACATCACTATTTATCAGGCAAATGCAAATCAAAACCACAGTGAGATCTCAACTCACACCAGTTAGAATGCCCAGTACCCAAAAGACAAGAAATAAAAAGTGTTGGTGAGTATATGGAGAAAAGGGAACCCTCCTACACTGTAGGTGGGTTGTAAATTGGTGTAGCTACTGTGCAAAGCATTATGGGAGTTTTTCAAAAAACTGAAAATAGAAATACCATATGACCCTGTAATTCCACTTTGAGGAATTTACCTGAAGAAAACAAAATCCATGATTCCAAATGATATATGCATCCTAATGTTTATTGCCACATTATTTATAATAGCCAAGATTTGGAAGCAACGAAAGTATCCATCAGTAGATGAACAGAAACAGAAGAGGTGGTACATATGCACAATGGGATTCTTTATTCAGCCAAAAGAAGAAAGATACCATGTCATTTGTGACAATGTGGCTGGACCTAGAGGGTATTGTGCCAAGTGAAATAAGGCAGGCGGATAAAGACAAATACCATGTGATTTCACTTATTTGTGGGATCTAAAAGCAAAACAAAATAAAATGAACAAAACAGCAGTATTACTCCTACACACTAGGCACATGGGGGAGGGTTAGGAGTGGATGGGTGAAGTGGGTGAGAGGTATAAAGAGATGCAAAAATTCTCAATCATAAAATGAGTTGGCCACAGGTTGGCAGTACAGCATGAAGAATATAGCCAATGATTCTGTAACATCTTCCTATGGTGAAAGATAGTAACTGTACTAGTTTGGGTAAGGATTAATAATATGGGTAACTGCTGAGCCACTGTTTTATATATTTGAAATCAATATAAGATTGTATATCAACTATAGTTAAATTTTTAAAAAATGACATTCTCAGGATTCAAGATGGTGGCATGAGAGGTGAGACAGAGAACTCCTCCCAAAACCACATATATTATGAAAATATAGTTAATACAATGAATCCTAAAGAATAACAGGAAAGAAGGCTGCACCAGACTGCATACACCTGTAGAACAGAGTAAACCTCAAGAAACAGGGTTAAGTACCAAGCCTTGATCAGGTGGGTCCCAAGTCATTCTCCCACCCCAGCTCACAGGTGGGAGGAAGAGAAACAGCAGGGAGTGGGTGGAAGCCTAGGACTGCTGAACACCCAGCCCTGGAGATCTGCTGTTGGGAGCACAAACCTACATTGCATGGTGTTCTGGAGATCAGTGGGGTTGGAAAGCTAAGACAGGCAGAATACTTGGAGAAACTGAGATTTCAGCTGTTTGTGGAGAACAGGGATTCACATCTGGCTGCTCTGGGACAAAGGAAAGGCAGGTTGTCTGAGAGGCTTCCTAGCAGTGAGAGGGCTGCTGAAGGGGTGGGGTTTGCACAGAGCTTGCTTTGAGGGAGAAGGGATAGGTGGACAAGGTTGTCTGGGCATGCTTTGCCCAGCATGTTGGGAACTTTCAGGAGCTTTAGGGGCTCCATTCTGCTGGCTGGCTACTCAGCTCTGAGGCCCATCACTGTGATACACAGCCTGCTGCACCTTCCTTCTGGCCTTCTGGCACCAGCTTGCAAACCAGCATTCCCTGCCCTGGCATCAGGCCAGCCAGAGGGAGGCCTGCCTATGGCAGCTACAGATGCAAAGCACAGAGGCTTATACCTGTGTACTCGCCCACTGGTTCTGACAGTGGAGATAGTTACTGCAGCCAGAAAACAGGAAACAGCTCTTTCCTCCTCCCAAGCACCAGCACCACTCCCCTGCGACCCCCAACATCACTCCAGGGGTTGAGCAGCTTCTGCAACTAGAGTTCTGGGCACTAGAGGGTGCCACATACAAATATGAAATGTCAACCTGGTTCAAACAAAAATTGTGCAAGCACCAGAGAAAGAGCAAAATGAAACTGAACTCACCAATATTCCTGACAGAGAGTTCAAAATAAAAATCATAAACATGCTCTTGGAGGTTCAGAAAAATATTCAAGAACTCAGGGACAAATTTAAGATGGAGATTCAATCATTAAGAAATTCCATATCTGAAATGAAACATACAGTGGAGGGATTTAAAAGCAGATTAGATGGAGTAGAAGAGATGGTAAATAGAATAGAAATTAGAGAAGAGGAATACAAAGAAACTGAACCACAGAGAGAAAAAAGGATCTCTAAGAATGAAAGAATATTGAGAGAAGTGTGTGACAATCCAAATGGAAAAATATTTGCATTATAGGGGTACCAGAAGAAGAAGAGAGAAAAAGGGATAGAAAGTGTCACTGAGGTGGTAATAGCCAAAAACTTTCCCAATCTGGGGAAGGAGATAGTCTCTCAAGCCATTGAGGTGCACAGATCTTCCAACACAAGGGACCCAAGGAAGACAACACCAAGACATATAGTAATTAAAATGGCAAAGATCAAGGATAAGGACAGACTTTTCAAAGCAGTTAGAGAGAGCAAAAAGATCATATACGAAGGAAAACTCATCAGGCTATCATCAGATTTCTCAACAGAAACCTTACAGGCCACAATGGAGTGGCATGATATATTTAATGCAATTAAACAGAAAGACCTTGAACCAAGAATACTCTACCTTGAAAGGTTATCATTTAAATTTGGAGGAGGGATTAAACACTTTTCAGATAAGGAAAAGCTGAGAGACTTTACTTCCAACAAACCACCTCTACAGTGCATTTTGGAGGGACTGCTATAGATGGAAGCATTCCTAAGGCTAAATAGCTGTCACCAGAGGAAATAAAACACAGCAAAGTAGAACAATTAATTACTAAGCAGATGCAAAATCAAATCAACTACACCCAAAGTCAATCAAGGAACAGACAAAGAGTACAGAATACGATACCTTATATATAAAGAATGGAGGAGGAAGAAAAAGGAGGAAATAAAAAAAAAGAACCTTTCAGTTGTGTTTGTAATAGCCTACTAAGTGAGTTAAATATGACTGTTAGATAGTAAGGGAATTACCCTTGAACCTTTGGTAATCATGAATCTAAAGGTTGCAATGTAAATGTGAATGAACTGAATGCACCAATCAAAAGATATAGAGTCACTGAATGGATAAAAAAACAAGATCCATGTATAGGCTGCCTACAAAAGACTCACTTAAAACCCAAAGACATACACAGACTGAAAGTAAAGGGATGGAAGAAAATATTTCATGCAAATAATAGGGAGAAAATAGCAGGAATTGCACTACTTCTATCAGAAAAAAATAGACTTCAAAATAAAGAAAGTAACAAGAGATAAAGAAGGACATTACATAATGATAAAGGAGTCAGTCCAACAAGAGGATATAACTATTATAAATATCTATGCACCCAGCACATGATCACACATATATGTGAAACAAATACTAACAGAATTAAAGGGGGAAATAGAATGCAGTGCATTCATTTTAGGAGACTTCAACACACCACTCACTCCAAAAGACAGATCAACCAGACAGAAAATAATAAAGAGACAGAGGCACTGAACAATGTATTAGAACAGATGGACCTAATTAGAACAGATGGATATCTATAGAACACTCCATCCAAAAAAACAGGATATACATTCTTCTCAAGTGCACATGGAACATTTTCCCGAATAGATCATATACTAGCCCACAAAAAGAGCCTCAGTAAATTCAAAAAGATTGGAATTGTACCAACCAGCTTCTCAGATCACATAGGTATGAAAGTAGAAATAAATTACACAAAGAAAAGGTAAAAGCCCACAAATGCATGGAGGGTAATAACATGCTCTTAGATAATCAATGGATTAATGACCTAATAAGAACAGAGATCAAGCAATATATGGAGAAAAACAACAACAATAATTCAACACTGCAAAATCTGTTGGACACAGGAAAGGCCATGCTAAGATGGAAGCATACTGCTATATAGGCCTACCTCAGGAAAGAAGAATAATTCGAAATGAACAGTCTAACCTCACAATTAACAAAACTAGAAAAAGAAGAACAAATGAGGCCTAAAGTCAGAAGAAGGAGGGACATAATAAAATTAGAGTAGAAATAAATAAAATCAAGAAGAATAAAGCAATAGAAAGAATCAATGAAAGCTGGAGCTGGTTCTTCAAGAAAGTAAACAAAATAGATAAACCCCTAGCCAGACTTATCAAGAAAAAAAGAGAATTTACACACATAAACAGAATTAGAAATGAGAAAAGAAAAATCACTATGGACCCCACAGAAATACAAAGAATTATGAGAGTACTATGAAAAGTTATATGTTAACAAACTGAATAACCTAGAAGAAATGGACAACTTTCTAGAAAAGTATAACTTTCCAATGCTGACCAAGGAATAAACAGAAAATCTGAATATATCAACCAGCAAGATAATTAAATTGGTAATCAAAAAACTACCTAAGACCAAAACTCCTGGACCAGATGGTTTCACTGCTGAATTTTATCAAACAGTTAATGATGACTTAATACCCATTCTCCTTAAAGTTTTCCAAAAAAGTAGAAGAGCAGGGAATACTCCCAACTCATTCTATGAGGCCAGCATTACTCTAATACCAAAACTGGACAAAGACACCACAAAAAAGAAAATTACAGACCAATATCCCTGATGAACATAGATGCAAAAATACTCAAGAAAATATTAGCAAACTGAATTCAAAAATACATTAAAAAGATCATCCATCATGATCAAGTAGGATTTATTCCAGGAATACAAGGGTGGTACAACATTTGAACATCCATTAACATCATCCACCATATCAACAAAAAGAGGTACAAAAACCACATGATCATCTCCATAGATGCTGAAAAATCATTTGACAAAATTCAATATCCATTCATGACAAAAACTCTCAACCAAATGGGTATAGAAAGCAAGTACCTCAACATAATAAAGGCCATATATGACAAACCCACAGCCAACATTATACTTAACAGCAAGAAGCTGAAAGCTTTTCCTTTAAGATTGGAAACAAGACAAGGATGCCCACTTTCCCCACTTATATTCAACATAGTCCTGGATGTCCTAGCCACAGCAATCAGACAACACAAAGAAATAAAAGGCATCCACATTGGCAAGGAAGAAGTTAAACTGTCACTGTTTGCAGATGACATGATATTGTACATAAAAAACCCGAAAGAATACACTCCAAAACTACTAGGTCTAATATCTGAATTCAGCAAAGTTGCAGGATACAAAATTAATACACAGAAATCTGTTGTATTCCTATACACAAACAATGAACTAGCAGAAAGAGAAATCAGGAAAACAATTCCATTCACAACTACATTAAAAAGAATAAAAAAACTTGGTAATAAACCTAACCAAGAAAGTGAAAGACCTATACTCTGAAAACTACAGACACTCATGAGAGAAATTAGAGAAGATACCATTAAATGGAAACACATCCTATGCTCATGGACAGGAAGAATTAATATTGTCAAAATGGTCATCCTGCCTAAAGCAATCTACAGATTTAATGCAATCCCTATCAAAATACCAACAGCATTCGTCAATGAACTAGAGCAAATGGTTCTAACATTCATATGGAACCACAAAAGACCTTGAATAGCCAAAGCAATCCTGAGAAGGAAGAATAAAGCAGGGGAGATGATGCTCCCCGACTTAAGCTCTACTATAAAACCAGAGTAATCAAGACAAATTCTCACTGGTACAAGAACAGACCCATAGACCAATGTAATAGACTACAGAGCCCAGATATAAACCCAAGCATATATGGTCAATTAATATATGATAAAGGAGACATGGGTATACAGTGGGGATATGACAGCCTCTTTAACAACTGGTGTTGGCAATACTGGACAGCTACATGCAAGAGAATAAAACTGCATTATTGTCTAACCCCATACACAAAAGTAAACTCAAAATGCATCAAAGACCTGAATGTGCATCATGAATCCATAGAAGTCTCAGAAGAAAACATAGGCAAATTTTTCTTGAATATAAACATGAGCAACTTTTCCTGAATGCATCTCCTTGGGCATGGGGAAAAAAATAAAAAATGATCAACTGGCACTACATCATGCTAAAAAGCTCCTGTACAGCAAAGGACACCATCAGCAGAACAAAAAGGCATCCTCCATTATGGGAGAATATATTCATAAATGACATATCCGACAAGGGGTTAACATCCAAAGTATATAAAGAACTCAATTGCCTCAACACCTTAAAAGGGAATCACCCTTTGAAAAAATGGATAGAGGGTATGAACAGACACTTCTACAAAGAAGAAATTCAGATGGCCACTAGGCACATGAAAAGATGCTCCACATTGCTAATTATTAGGGAATGCAAATTAAAACCACAATGAGATATCACCTCACACCAGTTAGGATGGCTAAATAGAAAAGCTTAGGAACAGCAAATGCTGGTGAGGATGTGGAGAAAGGGAGAGGGAACCCTATTACACTGCTGGTGGGAATATAAAATAGTTCAACTATTGGGGAAAGCAGTATGGAGGTTCCTCAAAAGTAAAAAGAGAAATACAATTTGACCCAGGAATTCCACTCTTAAGAATTTACCCTGAGAATACAGGATCCCAGTTTCGAAAAGACATTTAGAACCCTATGTTTATTGCAGCACTATTTCCATAGCCAAGAAATGGAAGCAACCTTAGTGTCCATCAGTAGTTGAATGGATAAAGAAGATGTGGTACACATACAGAATGGAATATTATTTAGCCATAAGAAGAAAACACATCCTTCCATTTGCAACAACATGGATGGAGCTAGAGGGTATTATGCTCAGTGAAATAAGCCAGGCAGAGAAAAGACAAGTACCAAATGAT
This sequence comes from Manis javanica, assembly GCF_040802235.1. Taxonomy (NCBI): domain Eukaryota; kingdom Metazoa; phylum Chordata; class Mammalia; order Pholidota; family Manidae; genus Manis; species Manis javanica. The sequence continues at coordinate 142,025,519 of NC_133156.1, forward strand.
TTCACTTATCTGTGGAGCATAAGAACAAAGCAAAAACTGAAGGAACAAAGCAGCAGCAGACTCACATAGCCCAAGAATGGACAATTTCCAAAGGGAAAGAGACTGGGGAGGGTGGGTGGGAAGGGAGGGAGAAGAGGAATAAGTTGCATTGTGATTAGCACACATAGTGTTGTGGGTGGGGGCACAGGGAAGGCAGTATAGCACTGAGAAGACAAGTAGTGACTATAGCATCTTACTACGCTGAGGGACAGTGACTGTAATGGGCTATGTGGTGGAGAATTGATAATGGGGGAATCTAGTAACCACAGTGTTGCTCATGTGATTGTATATTAATGATACCAAAATTTACAAAAAATATGTCAAGGCAAGTAATGACTCTATAGCATCTTACTATGTTGATGGACATTGACTGCAATGGTGTGTGGCGGAGAATTGATAATATGGGTGAATGTTGTAACCACAATGACACCTCATGTGAAACTTTTATAAGATTGTATATCAATGATACCTTAATAACATAAAATAAAATAAATTGATATAGAAAAAGATTTTAATAAATCAAGAGATGGATGTGCTCATTTAAAGCAACAGTGAGGTATCATTATATATCTATTAGAATGACCAAAGTAGAAAATACTGGTAATACCAAATCCTGGTGAATATGTGAAGTGACAGAAACAGTCTTTTATTACTGATGGAAATGCAAAATGGTCCATCCACTTGGGAGACAGTTTGGCAGTTTTTTACAAAACTGAACATACCTTTACCAGGTGTCCAGCAACTTTGCTCCTTGATGTTTGCACAAAGGGATTGAAAATTTATGTCCACATAAAAATACCCACAAATATTTATAGCAGCTTTATTCAAATTGCCAAAGCTTGTAAGAAACCAAGATGTCCTTCAGGAGGTGAAAGGATAAGCTGTTATGCATCCAGAATATGGAATATTAGTTCAGTATAAAAATAAATGGCTTATCAAGCAATAACAAGGCATGGAGGAAACTTAAATGCATATTTCTAAGTGAAAGAAGTCAGTCTGAAAAGGCTGTATACTGCATAATTCCAACTCTCACATTCTGGAAAAGGTAGAACTACAGAGACACTGAAAAGATCAGTGGTTGTCAGGGGAAGAAGGGTGGGAAAGGATGAATAGGTGGAGTGTAAATGCTTCTAGGGCAGTGAAAATACTGTCTGATACCATAATGGTTACATATCATTACATACTTTCCAAACCCAAAGCATGTACATCACCAAGAGTAAGCTGTAAGGTAAACTCTGGACTTTGGGTGATTATGATGTGTCAACCTAGATTCATCCATTGTAACAAATGTACCACTTTGGTGGGTGTGTGGGCAATGGTATGCATGTGTAAGGGTAGGAGGTGTATGGGAAATCTCTGTGCCTTCCTCTCCACTTTTCTGTGGTCATTGAAGTGCTCTAAGAAAATAAATTCTTAATAAAAATGCCAAGGAACTGATGGGAATATACACTTAGAAAAGCAAAGAATGAATATCACAAATATGCAAAGAACTCCCATGAATGTGTTTTCAGAAGTCACATACACTAATAAAATGGTTGTAAAATATGAAGAGGAAAGGAAAAGAAAAGGAAACAGAAATGAGCAGTATCCATAAGAAGAGATTCTCAACCTTGTTTGCACTCAGTACAGATTGAATGAAATACAGTTTTTCAACCATCAAATTGATGATAATTAATGTTGGATAATATATAGGTTAGCTGCAACTGTGGGAACTCAGGGACACAGTGCAGAACAACCATTTGGTAGGAGGCACTTTGGCAGTATTATTTCAAATTTGGCATTTGAATTTCTCATCCTTCAGCAATGTTACATCTTTGTCCTTTCTCTGAATCAGTGAATCCCCATTCCGGATGCCCCAGCATCCCTGGGAACACATTAGAAGTGCAGAGTTCCTGGCACCACCCTGTGTATATCCAATCAGCAGTCAGTGCTTCAGGAGGTCACCCAGCTTATCCAAATGCTAAAATTTGACAAACACTACTAGGGCCATTAATAGGGAAATAGGGATGTCAGAGCACTATGCTACAATTAAGAAATTATGGGATAGATCCATATGCCTTGTCATGCCAAGGTACATTGTCATCAGCAAAGCAAGCTATAGAACACATCATGGAGAACAGCCATTTATGGAAGTGATTGAGATAAGACTTGAGTCTTACTTGAAATGATGATATTTGTTACCAAGGAGAAAGTATTATGTATTATATTTGTAAATTGAAATGATCAACAAGAGGCCTTACCAAGAGTGACTAGATAGTGCAGACCAAATAGGATCACTGCTCCCATGTGGACTATGTTTTGCATGGTCTCTGAATTGGGGTACACCCATTCCATGGAGTACATGTTGGGCTCTTGGAGAATATATTAGATAGTAAACTTAAAGGTGCAGTTTTTATCCTGAAAAGCAAGAAAAACTTGAACCTTCTTAGTTTTATTCATGGACTGACATAAGGGCCTTTCCTTGTTCTATGCATCAGGTGGTCATATGATATTTGCAGAATGAGTGATAAACTGAGGGAAGAGTTGGAATTTCTATAGAGCAATAATGTGCCTCAGTGATTGCTCATTGCCTTCAGTTCATTTGGTTTAAATGGTTTCATGGGACATGTTCCTTTACTATCTTAGAAACTTGATGTTACTCTGTAATGGCTAGAGAGGGTGTAAAAGAAATTATATCAGATAGATGTTCACAGGTAAAACTACTGCTGGAAAAAGCTGCAGACTTCAAATTTACCAAAGAAAAAGGTTTCACATTTCCCTGAATTTTTCTGTGAGGACAGGTGGCTGTCAGCAATGCCACATATTTGAAAAGAAAACACATTTTATAAAGTGGATATTGAAAGGTGGCCTTTACAAGTGAAAAGTAAGTTAACTGGTTTCATGAATACTATATTCTCTGTAAAGAACATTCTGAATGTTTGAAAGAGCTTGAAATATTTCACTGATCATCATATGACTTTGTTGCTAAAATCTGTATTTTTCTCATATTTGCTCACTTAAAACCTGAGCAATAAATGTTCTAAACATTTTTTATTATTCAAATAATTTCATTAAAATTTGGACCCATTGATCAAAATGTTGACATGAGACAGCTGGACAATTGGATGACAGGAATAGAAGTAAAAAATTATTACCTCAAGTTCAACAAACTATACCTTAAATTTAGTCAGTTATAGATGTTACTGATCAAGCATGTGCAGAAATGTGCTCATGTCTGACTGTTGCATGGTTTCCTTCTTCCAGTTCAGCTCTGTCTCTGCTACCCTCTTCAGTGCTAATTCTGATGGTTCTGTATTGTCTGTCAAAAGTCACCTTTTCCTTTCCTTGTCTGTACTACTTAAGCATCACTCACTTTGCCTGACTACATAGAAGTTGTTGAAAGGGCACCATCTTCCTGTGCATAAGTCCAATTCAAGGAGCTGATTCACAGCAACCATGGTCAACTCAGAGGGCTTCAGGACATCTTATTTCCTGTGCATGTGATATAGGATGCAATAATCATTTTTTCATGAAGTTCATTTCATTCACTTTAATTTTCAAAAAACACAAACACCTGCTGGGGACTGGCATACCTAAGATGAACAAAATATAATCCCTTCCCCCAAAGAACTAGCAATCTAGAGAGGAAACAATTAATACAACATAGTAAGTATAGTGACGGGGAGAGTCTGGGGACCATATGACTTATCTGACCAGATAATGGAGGAGAAAGAGATCAAGGAAATCTTCCTGGAGAAGTAGTTTGTCCAGGAGGAAATAGGACATTCTAAGAACAAGCAAAAAGAAGCAAGTGAAGAGCAGTATAATTTTAAGGGGATATTACTACAGCTTGCTTTGTTCTGGTAGAAAGCTGATGAACTCTCTTGGTTTTAGCAAGTTTTTATTATTATAAACTCATGGTTCTCAGCCCTGGCTGTGCATCAAAATTGTCTGGGACCCAACCCCCAAGATTATTGAATCAAAAACTTCAAGTGGGAAGCTCAAGCACTTGACTTTTTACAAAATCCATTAATTATGAGGGGTTGAGAAGTTTGTCTAAGGGTGTGGGTATTTATGACTCTTTTGAGATTGCCTGGCCTTCTTACATTGATGTTTATCTATTTCAGCAGGTATCCACTGCATTTGGAAGTTAAATGTTTATAGACCTTGTTCTTCGCTAAAGTTGAAGGCAGTGCTCTTATAGATTTGAGCAGAGCACTAAGGGTCCTTAGCACTGTCTAGAGCATAAAATTGTTAGGCTGATTTAATGTGCAGGAATAATATTAATAACGAAACTGTGAATGTTCTGAATACCATGCTAAGTTATTTAAAGTTTAAAATGGCTGAGAAGATGGTTAATCAAACTGAGCAAAGCTAACAAGATAAAAATTGAGGTAGCCTATGAAACATTCTTTAGGACAGTTCACATATTAGGCTATAGAAATCTCAGTAAGTTCAATTTTGAAATCATATCAAATATCTTTTTCCAACAAAATAGTATGAAGCTAGAATTACAGGAACAAAACTAGCAAAACCACAAATCCATATAGATTAAACAACATACTACTGAACAACCACTGGGAATAAATCAAAGGATAAATTAAAAAATACCTAGAAACAAATGAAACCAGAAATACAACATAACCAAAATCTATGGGGTGCAGCAAAAGTTGTTATAAGAGAGTTCACAGTAATATCTATCTCAAAAACAAGAAAAATATCTCAAACAATACAACTTTTACCTAAAGGAACTAGAAAAAAAAGTCCAAAGTTTGTAGAAGGAAGAAATAGTAATAATGAGAATATAAATAAATGATATAGAGACTAGGAAGACAATAGAGATCAGTGAAGCTAAATTGCTGCTTTGAAAGGAAAAACAAAATTGACAGACATTTAGCTAGACTCACCAAGAAAGATAGAGAGAAGGCTCAGTATTAAATATGAAAAGAAGTTACAATTGATAGTACAGAAATACAAAAAAAATCATTAAAGACTAATATGAACAATTATACACCAATAAACTAGATAGCACATAAGAAATTGATAAATGCATAGAAACATCCAATCTTCCAAAACTGAATCAGAAAGAAATAGAAAATCTAAACTGACTGCTTACTAGTAAGGAGATTTAGTCAGTAATCAAAAACTTCCCATCAAACAAAAGTCTGGGACGACATGGTTTACTGGTTAATTCTATCCACCATTCAGAAGCTTAATACCTATCCTTCTCAAGCTTTTCCACAAAGCTGAAGAGGACAAAGTGCTTCCAAACTATAATTTTACAAAGCTAGCATTACCATGATACTGAAACCTGACAAGGAAACAATAAAAAAAATTATAGGCCAGTATCGCTGATGAACATAGATGCAAAAATCCTCAAAAAAAATTAGGAAAATGAATTCAACAATACATTAAAAGAATCATACAGCATGCTCAAGTGGGATTTAGTCCAGGGATCCAAGGATGGTTCAATATATGTAAACCAATCAATGTGATACACCACGTTAACAAAATGAAAGATAAAAATCTTAGGATCATCTCAGTACATGTAGCTAAAGCATTTGACAAAACAGCATCTATTCATGACAAAAACTTTCAGCAAAGTGGCTATGGAGGGAAAATACCTTAGCATAACAAAGGATATATATAACAGGCTCATAGCTAATATTGTACTCAACAGTGAAGAGCTAAAAGCTGTTCCTCTCAGATCAGAAACAAGACAAGGATGCCTCCTCTCAACATAGTTACTGGATGTCCTGGTAACAGCAATTAGACAAGAAAAAGAAATAGTTGCTAAGGAAGAGGTAAAATTGTCACTATTTGTTGATGACATGATACTGTATATAGAAAACCCTACAGACTCCACCAAAAAATGGTTAGAACTAATAAATGAATTCAGGGAAGTTGCAGGATACAAAAATAATATACAACAATCTGTTGCATTTCTATGTACTAATAGTGAAATATTAGACAAATTAAGAAAGTAGTCACATTTGTAATTGCATCAAAAGAATAAAATATCTAAGAATAAATTTGACCAAAGAATTAAAAGACCTGTACACTGGAGGTTATAAGAAATGGATGTAAGAAATTGAAGAATACACAATAAATGGAAAGATAGTCCATGCTCATGGATAGGAAGAATTAATATTTTTTAAATGTCCATACTTCCCAAAGCAGTCTACAGAGGCAATGTAACTTTTCTCAGAATTCCGGAGGCACTTTTCACAGAACTAGAAAAAATGATTCCAAAACTTGCCGGGAACCACAAAAGACCCTTAATAGTCAAAGCAAGCTTGAGAAAGAAGAACAGAGCTGAGCGTCTCATGTTCCTGGATTTCACAGTATACTACAAAGCTGTAGTTAATTAAAACAGTATGGTATTGGCATAAAACATATTTCTTATAATGTTTTTTATCTAGATTGTCAAGGAAGAGGTAAAACTGTCAGTATTTGCTCATGACATGATACTATATATAGAAAACCCTAAAGACTCCACCAAAAAACTATTAGAACTAATGAGTGAATTAGTTGTAGCAGATGGTTAGAACTGTCCAATGGAACAGAAGAGAGCTCCAAAATAGCCCCACACATATATGGTGAATTAATTTATGACAACAGAGGCAAGAATATACAATGGGGAAGTTAAGTCTCTTCAACAAAAGGTACTGGAAAACTGACAGCCCCTTGCAAAAGAATGATACTGGACCACTCTCTTATACCATATACAAAAATTAATTCAAAATTGACTACAGACTTTAATGTAAAATTGAAACTATGAAACAGCTGGAAGAAAACACATGCTATAAGCTTCTTGATACTGGTCTTAGTGTTTCTTTGGATTTGAGTCCAAAGACAAAGGCAACCAAAACAAAAATTAAAAAATGGGACAACATCAAAGCAGAAAAGCCACTGCACAGTGAAGGAGATCATTAATAAAAGGCAACCTACTGAATGGGATAATATACTTGCAAATCATATATCTGACAAGGAGCAAATATCCAGAATATGTAAATAACTCACACAACTCAATAGCAACAGCAGCAAAAATGTGATTATAAATGAATGGGGGATCTGAATAGACATTTTCCTAAAGAAGACATACAGATGGCCAGTAGGCCTGTTACTGGTGGAATGCAATGTGTTTCATCCATTCCTGTCTTTTTGAAGGAAAGAATTCTGTCAAGAGATCAGATAGCAAGTATAAACATGAGGAATTCATTGGGGTAAAGTGAAAGTACATACTTAAGATAGTAGAGCAGGCTGTCTGGAAACCAGAAGCAGCCCTGCTATTAGGGTTAGGTTGGCGTTTATTTTTTCTTAAGGTGTCAGTAAGTCCTGTTCTGTGTCTTATGTCTTTTGATTGATCAGCTCTAGGTTACATAACCTTTTTCTCAGTGTAGAGGAACCTTACCCTTAAGTACCTAAGCAAAGCCCACGGTGAAGCTCAAACCACAATGCTAATTAGATTTAGATGTTATTTTAGTGAGGTAGGGTTACTTTTGGACAAGTGCTTGGACCTTCTGCATGTCCTGTAATCAGGGAAGCCCCTGTGGTCCTGGGCCTCGACAATCTAGGTGTTATTGACTGTGGACCTGGGAACTAAGGAGGGCTCAGTTGTTGGCCAGGGAGGAGTCCTACCTTGGTGATGGGCTGGCTCCTCTCCTGCTGATGTTTAACTAACTGCCTTCTTTAACAGGGCCATGAAAAGATGCTCCACATCACTAATCATCAGGGAAATGCAAATCAAAACCACAGTGAAATATCACCTTACGCCTGTCAGAATGGCTGTTATCAAATGACAGGAAATAACAAGTGTTGGCAAGGATATAGAGCAAAAGGAACCCTTCTGCACTGGTGGTGGGAATATTAATTGGTGCAGCCTCTCTGGAAAGCAGTATGTAGGTGTCTCAAAAAATTAAAAATAGAACTGTCATATGATCCAGCAGTTCCACTCCTTGTTAGCTATCCAAAAAATCCCACAAACTTTAATTTGAAAAGACATATGTGCACCTGTGTGTTCGTTGCAACATTGTTTACAGTAGCCAAGATATGGAAACAACCTAAATGTTTATCTGTGGATGAATAAAGTTGTAATACATACACATGCACTGGAATACTATTTGGCCACAAAAAGTGAACAATTGCAATTTGTGATAACATGGATGTGTCTTGAGAGTATTTTACTAAGTGAAATATGTGAGATAGAGAAAGCCAAACCCATATAATTTCTTTACTATAGAGTCCAAACAAAAAAAGGAAAAAAATCCAGACCCATACATAGAATAGCTTGGTGGTTGTCATGGGGAAGGGGAGTTGGAGGTGGCAAAACTGGTAAAGTTGATTGAGAAGTACAAACTTGGAGTTATAAAATGTGTAAGTCATGGGGACATAATGTATGGCAATAGGGAATACAGGCAATACTGTGCATTAACATCATGCAGTGGTGATGGTAACTAGACATTGAAGTGAGCATTTCACAGTGTATATGAAGTCTGATCACTATATTGTACACCTGAAGCTTATATAACTTTACAAATGCTGTACATAATTAGGTAGACCACAAATCAAAATAGTCATAAGTGGAGAACCTATTTCATGGTGTGGCTTTGGTGGCTAAATGGTGGCAAAAAAAATGATTTTCTGGAAAAGAGACTGAAATACAGTGCCTAATAAATCATGAATTGTGGTTTTTAGTGTTGCATTTGTTTTACCTATGATTTATGTTCACTGTCAAATCTTTTTCCTCATTTGCTGTGTAATTGGGAGTATGTCTTGATTATGAACAGACATTTCAATCTAGGTGTACATATGCCTAACAGTTTTGTTTAGCTTTATTTAACCACAACAGTGTTTAAAGATGCCATTTTATCCTTAACAATTTTGCTTAGCTCTGTTGAACCCCAAAAATGTATAAAGATATCATTGTCTAAGTTTAAAAAATTATTAACATTAATAAAGACTTGCATTTTTCAAAAATTTAAGGGTTTTTGAATAAGTTGGCCACTGTTGCATAGTCCAGAAGTCCTACAGCAGGGCTGTGGGTTCATTCCATTTGTAACATCACAAACTGAGAGCTGATTTCATCTTCATAGGACATTTGAATTGTTGCTATGACGTGACTTTGTCAGTTAAACATCTTTGCATCTTTGCATCTCTGTGGTGCATAAGCATTAGGAAGGTCAAGTTTTCCTTCCTCTGACATTTTCATGACCTGATGGTCCCCAGCTCTATTCTAATACTTAGAAATTTAGAAAAAATGAAACTCTTTACACAAAAGTAAAATGTGGGTAAATCCTAAAATATTATTGGGAATCACAGTCTCAGTAAGTTCACACAATGTGAGAACTTTGGAAGGTAGATATTTATTCATGGAGGTTATTAGGCAAAAGATGCTAAACTTAGGAGAGTGACTTTGAAGAAAAGTTCTGCATTTTTTACTTTGGTTCAATTTCTTCAGTACACAATCAACTAATTTGAATGGTCCTAAGGCAGTATTATTTTCATTTATTTAGCACTCAAAGTCAAGTTATTTTTCACAAAAATTTTAATGTTTTTTTCTCTCATTTTCCCACTGTCCATTTGACCTCCGTGAACGTTTGCTTGATGTCCAGGATGTTTTTGAGAGTGTTAACTATTGCTGCCATTTTGCCTAGCCTGTGTCATTCTCAACAAGGCAACAAGAAAGTTTGCAGTCTCAACTCCATTTTTATCCACTGATTTCAGCAGAAAGTCTACCTGTTCCTTAATGATTTTTGTAAACTTGTTTTCGTTCTGCTCTGTTTTGAAGCAGCAACTTTGTGGTATAGTCCACCTGCCGAGCATGGCTGGGTGCTCTGTTGTGTAAGTGGGCTCACAAGGCTCCTCCTGTCTCTTGCAGGTTCTCTGCCCCAGGGCGCCATGCAGAGCATCGCCCGTGAAGTCCTGGGGAAGGGGACCACAGCCCTGGTGGTCAGGGTCTTAGCTCTCCCTGGTGGCCCTGGGAAGGAAACCGGGAATTCCCTGAGCGGCAGGGTAATGGTTATTCAGAAATAGAGCAGATAACATCATCGCAGGTTGCAAATGGGAGCAGGTGCCAAGATGAAATAATAGTGCCCATTTGGGAGTGACTAGTGGGGATCCGACTGGGTCTGCAGTGTACTTAATATGTGCACACGCTGGGGGAGAAACGTCCTTTGCTTGGCCTTCTCTTGCCACAGGGAGACACAAAACTGGGGAAATCTTGCTGACTGAATTCTCTGGGTTCCCTCACTTACCTCGGCTTGGGTGACTGGGGAGCCCACCAGAAGGAACCAGACATGTATGATCCCACCCCTCTCTCTCTTTGTGAGATCTGCCTCTCCATCGTTCTGCTTCCTAATTCATTACTTTGACCAAGGGCAGCCTCGGCGGGGTCTAGCTATATATATGCTTCAGTATTAGGACCCTCTCTGGTCCACAGCTGTAAGCCACATTCTCCAAAGTCCACTAGACCAGCACTGAAGGTGAATTTTTTATGTCTATTTGCCTGAATCTTGTATCAAGTCTCTTCCTTGGTTCTAGATTTGAGCACTAAACATGAGCGAATTCACTCAGCCCCCTAAAATGCTATCATCGTACATGTTGGGTAATTGGATATTAATTGTAAGAAACACCAACATGAAGAAGAGAAACAAAATCCGAATATCATAATGGAATGGTAATGAAATATGTGAAAGATATTTGAGATTTTCATGGTGAATCTTGACAGTTCAAAAATGAAAAAGTTAAATTAGGCCCAAACAAACGGTTCTTTTTGGAATGTTGCTTGACGTAAATTTTTGGTGGTAGTCTGCAACTGTAACTATTATTAAAATATTCTAGGAGTAGATAATAAAGGATGACATTTTGTAAGAAAACACACATATATGTAGGGTTGTTTTTATGCCTCCATGTAGACAGAGGGTAGAGAGTTAGGGGACGAATCTATGATTATCATTTTATTGCCCTCATGAGTGGATGATTTAGAGTTAATCTTCGATCTCATTTCCTAAAAAAGAAATTCTAAATACAGTAAATTTACAAAGATAACTTTTCTCATATATAGTATTTAGTACAGCAGTAGTTTTCAACCATTACTATGTGTTAAAATTACATCCCCAAACCCCATCCACATCCCAGTCCAATTACATCAGAGTATCGTGAAGACAGGGACCCATGTGTCAGTATTAAAAAAAAAAAAACCCAGCTGATTCCAGTACATTATCTGTCAAGTATATTTCAGAGAGACTCAAATGTTTCCTCTTGTACACTACTCTTCATTTAAAAACTGCCTCAGCGTAAGTTATGTTCAGAAGGCACTCTGCAGTTTTATCAAATATTCTTCAAATTATACAACTGATTGATAGTTGAAGTATAATAAAAAGCAGAAGCAAGGGTTTGGGGAAATGGGATCTACAACATTTGAGGGCTCCCTGATGGCAGAGCTGGGAATCCTTCATTTCCCTGCATTCCTCAGAATCCTCAATACTTGGTGTGGCTTTGTTGAGCTCTCGATATTCAGAAAGTGGTCATGGTAAGGAATTTATGAATCAGAATGTTGTAGTGGAAAGGGGCGGCGTGAAAAACACGGGCTTTTTTTATTCAGCTGGGCTGCAGCTCCAGCTTGGTTCTTAGTTCCCTCTGTAAATGGGATTCGCATTCTCCATCGTGTCCGCTGGCTGGGAAGGTTGCGATAATATTTGTAAAACACCTAGTGAATGCATAACAGGTGCACATGTTAAGGTAGCTCTCTTCCACACCCGTCTTGAAATCGGTGTATTATTAGTGTATTTAGTTAAAGCAGTGCCTATGAAAAGGAAATAAAGTAGTTGGCTTGGAACAAAGGTTAAGGTGGTTATAACATATTTGAAGGAAATGGAGAGCTCTTATTAGTTAAAGAAATTATTGTAGAAACCTGTGGCCCCAGGCACTTTACTCTCCTTGTTCTCTGCCCAACAGAGAAATGACTGGCCAGCTCCAGGTGGGCTCCTTGGATCATTAGTGACGTCGCTGTCCCAGCTTTTGCAGGACTGGCCTTGCAGAAGGCACAGGGGTGGAGGCACCCCTTTTTGAACATCTCCACTATCAGCTTCTGTGCCACCCCCATTGTGCCATAAAAAAGCCCCTGCCAGCTTCTCCCAGCCTCCTTGTCCCTCTCTTTGTAAATCTGGTGAGAGATGACTGTGTGACCAGTGTGGGCATGCTGGGTGGAACTTCTTCTCTGGGCTTGGCAGTGGGGACCCCTGGATTCAGTCACTCTCTGCCTTCAGAGGTTTGCCAGCTGTGCGCCCTCCCTCCCGGGTGTGATGAGGTGCCATTTCACAGAATGGTCCCCGTAGCCTCAGCACTCCCCAGGCGAGAGGACAGAGGGAGGGCACGTGGTGGCCTTTGGGGGTGCTAGGGTGTTTGCAGAGCGATCCCTGCCTTCTTCCCCGGGCAGAGGGGAGGCTGAGGGTAGACCAGAGCCTGTTCCCTTCCTGACGTGTCACTGGCAGAGTTGGCATATGCCAGCAGGGGTCAGAGAACGACATCTTCTTCGAGCTGGCTGAAGCTGGCAGTGGGGAAGAGGTGTTTTGGATGGCCAATGTGGTGTTGAGTATCTGGTTTCTGGAAGGCATGGAAGCTGGGTCCAGTCTGTTCTTGGGCGCTCAGATCTGGGCTGCAGTGGGCAGATGAGATGGGGGCTCTCGGCTTCCCGGGGACACGGTGCTGTGGTGCTCCCAGGCGTGTGACCTCCAGGTCGCAGGGAGTCGTCTGGAGGACTTGGCTCTGCCTCTGGAGAGTCTGTGCCCAAGAGATGCTCTTGCCTGAGCTCCCCTCGCCTGGCTTCGGAGAGCCATGCCTGTCCACGTGAGAGAGGAGAGGGGTCCCTTCCAGGAGGAGACGTCACACTCAATGGGGAAAGTCATGTGGAGGCCCCTTTTTTATCCTTCCCTTGTCCTTGCCTAATTTTTAGAAGAGGAAGTAAGGGGACGCAGGTTGTGGGTGTGGCCTCCATCCTCTGCCTTCTAGGGAGTGGGTATGGACTGGAGAATGATGTTGGAGTCTTAAAATTGACAAGCATTAGGTCCTATTAACAGAAAGGAGACTGTTTTAGAACCGAAAGCTACTGAAAGTTTAGTAAAATGGACTGAGCTATTTTTGAGGAAACCAGCCACCCAGCAAGAAAGCGAAGATTGACAAATAAATCACAGCATATAGAAGTTACTGGAAAAAATAAAACCATATGATATTTGTCCATCAACAAGTAGTGATTGCTCATATAACCAAGGTCGATATTTTAAGTCCAGAAGAAGTTGGGCTGAGAGCTGACCTTCATCTAAGTGACTTAACTGCAGGGTCTCCCCACTCGTAGCTCATGTTATAACCCAGGTCCTAAGCCATGTCCTAACCCATGCTCGATGTGGCCTGACCCCAGCAGCTTACTGGGGGCTCCCTCTCTGCAAGGATGCCTATGATTCTCCCTCCTGGGCTGTTTTGTGCCTGTTGTGTCACCAGAAATAGGTAATCTAGCCAAACAGCATCTAAACCAGTGGAGCATGAGGGCAAAGTGCAAGCTGTTGTTTCAACGAGAGTTTACAATAAATGCTGCAAGGTGAGAGCAAAAAGATAGCTGTTGGGTTAGAGTATGTGAGAAAGCAGTAAATAGTAAGAAAATTCGTGAAAATCTAAAATTGGTCCACACTAATTTCTATTTATTAGTGATTTTTAAATTCCCCCATTTCTCCTCAGTGAACTGAAATGTGAGCTTATAGAGGATGCGCTGTGCTTCATGTACCACGCGTCAGGACAATGTGGCCTTCTGATCTGCAGCCAGACCCCAAAAGGGCCTGTCCTTCCATAAAAAGATGGGAGATTGAGTGTGTATTATGTTCTGAGTTAAAAAAAGAAAAGGGATGTATCTTTCTTTGTTTCTTTTGTCAACTTTTTTGCTGTCGATGACTTTTTGACATTTTTTCTTTTCATAACTTTTTCTGTATTTTAGAACACTCTTAGATTTATAGAACTAATATGAAGTTAGTACAGAGAGTTTCTATGTGCCTCACACTCAATTTTCCTCATTATAAACATCTGATATCCCTGTATTACATTTGTCACACTTAATGAACCAATACTGATCCATGGTTCCTAACTAAAGTCCATAGTTTGTTGGGGTTTCTTCAGTTTTTCCCCAATGTTGTTTTTCTGTTCCGGGACCCTGTTCAGGATACCACATGACATTTAGTAGTTGTGTCTCTTTTGTCTCATCTGGGCTGTGTGGTTTCTCTGCCTTTCCTTATTTTTGATGACCTTGACAGTTTTGAGGAGTACTGGTCAGGTGTTTTTTAGACTATCCCTCCGTTGAGATTTATCTGATATGTTTCTCATGATTAGACTGCGGTTATGCCATTGGAAGGAAGACCACAAGGAGAAAGTGCCATTCCCATTGTGGCTACGTCCTGTCAACATGACTAAATCTCTGTTGCTGTTGACCTTGATAGCTGTTGACCTCTTGCTGTTGTTTTCTTCCTACCAAGCATCCAGTTCCCTATTTCATGCACAGTCCCTGATACTAGAGCAGCCCACCCTCCCAATTTTTAGGGTGACCTCCAAGATTCAGCAGCGAAGCTTTGGCCCAAGCCAGGCCTATCAACCAACTTCATTTTCCTGGTCTCAAAACTTGATACAGGGCTAGACGTGAACCAAGTCAACCTCATTAACTGGAGTTAAGCATATAAATTGGAAATGCAGCTATAAACACCACATCTCACAAATTCAATGTATTGAATGTTGACATATGAAATGCCAAGGTAACGTTGACTCAAGAAGTGTTTTGTAATCAATAGTCAATGAACTGATTATTTAGTTATGGGTGAAATGCCATTTTTGGACTAATGATAGATGGCTATTGTTAAACAAATTGTGTACAAAGGTCTTGCTTATTGAAGAGAAAGGTGATTCATTTGTAGCTAGGAGGCAAATTCACATGCCAAGAGCTGTTTCTAGATGTTTTACTCATGTGAAGGTCAATTATGGTAATTTATTTAAACGATTCACTGAGTGTATTAAAACAAAGTAATTGAGAATGAGATGTGCTTATACAATTAACTTTCTGAAATAGCAAAATTATGCCACACAAACATAAGTATTACATACTCACTGCAACTTAGTTAATGAAGATGAATGCCTTTTAACAACTGATCAGCCCCTAAATCATCCTTTTTGAAGATCTGGATTTCCCTTTTTTATTGGAAGCTCTGATAGCCAGTAGTATAACTTTTATTTATTTTTATTATTGGATGCTTTCAAGTTCTCAATAATTCAATTATTTTGATCATTGTTATTAAGGTCTTGTAACTACAGAATGTTTAAAAAGAAAATATTTCCTTTTTCTTGTCAATATTATGCCCCCCACCACCCCCATTTTAAAGGAGTATGCAGGTTTTGTTTCCTATGTGATTCACTGGGGAACATCTTCCTGGGATAAGGCATCATGTAATAGCTATAATCAGATATATTTTGTGTGGAGTTCCCAGATCACTGATTGATCAGGTGTTTGCAGAGTTGAGTATATTAGTTAAGTCTCAGTTTTCCCATCTATGAAATAATTGGGATTTTTAGTAGTACATTTTTGATTCTGTGGATAAAAATGATATGTGCAGTAAACCTAATGTATGGCATATACTCAAATAATGGCAGCTGTTTTAAAGTCTCACAGATTGCATCTGTTACTTTCCCCATCTCTGTTCCCACAGAAATACTTGCATTCTCGGTAGGAGCTTATGATTAGGAATTAAATGAACAGAAAATATTCCTTAAGATACATTGGTGGTAGAATGGAAGTTGACAATTGCAAGCCTCAGTATTGGTGACATCCTTTTCTTGCTCCCTGGTTGCTGAGATGAAGGTCTTCCCCTCTGTTCCCCAAACCCTCTGCCCTGCATCCTCATGCCCACAGCAAAACAAGACGAGGACGCCCCTCCTGCTCCCCAGGTGTGCTTGTTTCCTAAGCCTGCTGTGACAGATTACCACAAACTGAGTGGCTGAAGGCAATAGAAATTTATTCTTTCAGCGCTCTGGAGGGTAGAAGCCCTAAATCAGTGTGCCTGAAGGGCCCACGGTTCTCCCTCCCGAAGGTGCTAGCAGAGAGCCCTTCCTCACCTCGTAGTGCTTCAGCTGGCGGCCAGCAGTCCTCGGCATCCCCTGTCCTGCGGCAGCCTGCGCCCTTCTCTGCCTCCGTCATCACCAGGCACCTTCCCCCATGTGTGTCTGTGTCCAAACTTTCTGCCTGTAAAGACGCCAGTTGCTGGATTGGCTCCCACCCCAATTCAATATGACCTCATCTTAACTTGAATACGTCTGGAAAAACCCAATTTACAAATAAGGTCTCTTTCAGACTTTCACATGTTCTGGGTAGATGTAAATTTGGGGGGACACTATTCCAGCCAGTCTGCCAAGGCTTCAGACACCTGCACCCCACAGAGTCCCTTCTGGACACGAGGGCCTCTCACATGCTCTGATCTTTGACTCTTCTGCAAACAGCAGCACACACATGAACATAGCCTGTCATCTTCCATGAAACCATGAAGGAAGGGAAAAGGCCAAGTTCTCCTTGTGATAATATCCATGTCACGTCATCAGGTAAAATACCGCCAGCTGTAAATCCCCCATGGGGTGAAGTTCTCCATGAGAAAGCGATATCAAATGGCAACAGAGTTGGGGAAGCGCAGTGAAGGGACACTCAAAAGCAGTTACTGAATGTTCACCGGCATGATGATCTAAACCCTCCTATATTCTCTCGTCCTACCTCAGGAAAGTATGTAGTGTTACCTCGATTTCAGAGATGAGGACATAAGTATTTCAGTTACATGACTGCTCAAAAGTCCTACAACTAATACATGGTAGAGGAGAATTTTATGTCCAGTTTTCTCCAACTCAGATGTCCAAGTTTTTTCCTGTTTACTGAGAATTTAGGTATTTCTTTTTCTCTTTTAACTGCACTGAACTTCTGTCATCTTTTCTTACATGGAGTCAGACTGGTAGAATAATTTCTGAAAGGACAATGTGGTGAAAACAGCCCTCTTCTTCACCCTTTGAAAGAGGTATGTACTACTCACACGTACCTCTTTGTCCTCCTTGTATTGCTGGTTTTGATAAAAACCTTTTCTGACTACTGTGTAAAAGTCAGACAAGACATGCATTTTGAGGGGCAGAAGGAACACCACGATGGATTTGGATATAAGACGTGAAGAGCTGGTGACTGCGGTTCCAGCTGAGCAGTGTTGCGGTTGGGAGATGGAAGCATTTGAAATTAGTTGTTACAGGCGGTTTCTTCCGCATGCAGAAAAGCACGTAAGGTGACTTAAAATAGAGTAGCTTCCTACAGTTGAAAAAAATTCATTCCTTAAAATGAGACTGAGATGGGTATTGTTTCCATTTTGCAAATGAGAATTTAAGTGACTCTGATCATCACCGTGGCTAGCGTATAAACCAGTTACTGACAAAAGCCAGCATTGTTCTTTTCTCCATCAACAAGTAAGCAAATTGATTTAGGCTTGAAATATATTCCAATGAACTGTTCTTTGTATTTACTGAATAATACATGACCCAGTAATGTTAAGGTTTTTTCAGTTGTTTTTTTTAAAAAACTAATACTTGAATTTCCTCCTGCTCAGTATTATTTGAGAACTAATTTCAGTCCTACAGATTAATGTACTGTCTCTTCTTGCTTGACGACATGTCCAGTGCTTTATCTCCTCTAACAAATTGTTCAGAACAGCTATTGCAAAATTTATAAGATAATGGGTGTGGATCAATCCTATTGTTCATCCCCTTAATATTAAAAGAGAATTTAATGGCTTTTACATGGTGATTTCCTTTTAAAATTGATTGGGTATAAATTTTTTTGTATGCTTTTTTATTAGGTCCTGATACATGGAATCTAATTGTAAAGCAAAACAGAATTATCAAAGTTCTGTCACCCAAACAGGATCTAGGGCTAAGGTTAAGCTTGGCATGACTAATTCTGTATCACAATGGATTCCAGATAAATTGACTATGTTATTCAATAAATAAAAATTAATTGTTTTGAACAATATCATTAGTGTCATGCAAATTAGGAAAGCTAAAAGAATGAAATTTTGCTGTTTGAAAAAAATTACATTTGTGTGGACTTACACATTTCTATTTATACACTGATGCCTTTTTCCTGTTAATTTCTAAAATGGGTAAGTGAACTCGCGCAGATTATTGAGAGGCAGTTTGGGATATTCAGTGGCCTGCACTGGTGTTTGAGGTTGATTTCATGGTGGATGATCACCGTTCTGCACAAAAGCCCCCTCTGATGACTTCAGTCCAACTTTTCACTAACACCAGAGTCTGATTCAGGATGATGCCTGAGGTCATCTTATATTCAGCTCTTTGAGGCAAGGGTGCATCTCCCTTAACTTGTTCACTGCATAGTTTATTTCAGATTCTATAATTGCCACAGATTTGCATTATGTTGAGTCATTCTGAGAATTTCTCTTTGAAGAGATAGAATATGAATTTATATGCAACATATTTTGCCCCCTTGAACCATATTCTAATACAATATTTTCAAATTCCGCTCGAGATTTCCAAGCTCTCTGACACCTGTTTTTAACAGGAGAACTTTGCTGTTATCTGTTGGACTTTGTGACATTTCATTGGAACAAAGGATTAAAAGATCATGCAACTATATCTGCTGTTCTGAAATTAAAAGGGATTTACCCTCTTTTATAAGAAAAGAACCATTGTGTGCTTATCTATATTTTACTCTTTAAAGCAAAGTTATTCACCATTTAGGGTCCATGTACCTCTTTGAGAATTTTATATAAGATTTGAGATTTCTTAGTAACATTCACAAATACATAGACATCCAGTTTTTCAGTATTTTTAATTTAAAATATTCAAAGTCTACTGTAAGCCCTTGGGCCTCAGGTGAAGAACTCTTATCTAAATTTTGTATTATTATTATTAATCCTGCCACAAGAAAACATGAGACAAAGAGCCTTATAGTTTGACTTCATGCTCTTTATCAAAGTGAATTCAATAAATATATAACTTTAAATATAAGAACTAAAATTTGAGAAGTAGCTAAGAAAAACTGTGTTTATAGAAAATCAAAGGAACAAATAATAAAGAAAAAGACTCAAAGATTGAATCAAGATTAAAACGTAAATTTCTAAATAGCAAAATCATTATGAATATACCACACATGACAAATAAGAAAAACATGACTTGATACACACAGTTGCTAGAGTTTGCCTCTCTCTTACATAAGGAGCAATCTATAAAAAAGTCACTATCATCAAGGTAGAAAATAGGCAAAGACCACAAATATGCAGACTGTAAAGGAAGAAATAAAAATGGTCACAGAGAAAATGTTCATTTTCCTAAGCAACTAAAACAATGAGGTAGCTCTTTGTCTTGCAGATCAACACACTTGACTGGTACTGAGCCCGTAAATTGAACCCCCTACCTGAGCGAAACCTTTCAGGATGTTTCCAAAGCCCTGAACTGATACCAGATAGGAGGCAGTAATCCCATGTCAAAGAGTTTATTTAAGAAGATGGATAATCAATCACAAGTTTCTGTTGCAGCCTCTTTTAATTGTGGAAAGTGAGAGACAACTTAAATATTCAAAACAATCAATGGAGCAGATAAATTATGAAACATCAGCTAATTAGATAGAATCTGAATCTTCATTAGTATTTCAAGATCCTTATATATTCTAATTATGTTTACTTCATATGGTATTATTAGTTCAGTACCGAGCACTCAGATTAAGATTAGAATAAGTTTCTATCAATTTCCATGAATACTAATTTCTTTTTTGAAAAATATGGGACCAGGTTCAGTTTTGCTTCTGTCTCTCCCTAAGTCTGTGATGCTGGTGGGGTCTCTAAGCTCCAGAAAGTCTCTGTTTCTTCCTGTCTAATGTATGACTGTGGCTTTTCCTCTCCAAAGAAATTAAAGTGTAGGCTATTCTTAACAGTTTAACCTGGGTTTGTAGATAGTTTACTTGAATAGTTCTCACAAGCTGATACATTCTTTTCAATTTTTTAACCATTTTGAATTTCATTATCTTCCCCAGAGTTCTAGCAGAATATAGTCCTAAAAATATACAGAAAGTCATTAAACCTGGAATTAGACTGCCAACATATTTTCAACTCAATGTTTAATTTCATAATTGGGAAATGATACATCTGCCTGGAGAAAATCAGAGGGGTTGGAAAACAAATTATGTGTCGACAGTGTTGGTACAGAAAAATTATGCATATTTATGAATGGCCAAATCATCTTATTACTGGAATTTGAAAATATAATTATCAGTCATTTATAAACTAATGACTTCAATTGAATGCCTTTTCCTGGGGCATGTGTTTTATGTGAAATGTGCACATGTCCAGTTATCCCTAGCTACCATCTTGCTTGATCTTTAAACTTTTATTAATATAATTCAGTTTTTAGAGAATTAAGTTTTTACTTCAGTGCCACAGCAAATAAATACTATGTGAAATAGATTAGTAAACAAAATTACCATTTTTAAGCTCTACAAAAATGCTGTTTTGCAGTATTTTTTGTGAAATAGTTTAATATTTGTCACATATACTTTAAGTACCTCATGTGAATTGTTCAAACAGGACCATATTAAACTATGTTTCTTTAAGGACTTATATTTGTGATTTTAAGTTAAAGGATTGTCTTTTATTGATGGGTTTTTATTATAGTTCATTATTAATATGTGTGTTATCCATGTCATTTTCTCTTAATATTGTTGGAACCAGGTGCCATCAGCCTTCAGAGAGACACTCCGGAGGCCCCACCACTGCCTCTGACAAAGTTCCCAAAGAGATGACCTCACTGCAGTCTGTCTGAATTTTCAAAGTGAGATGCAGGTCAGGTGGTCCCTGCAGTGAGCCAGGCCTGGATCCTTAGAGGAAACCCCATACCTGTAAATCCAATTTTCTGCCGTGCTGCCTAGAATTCTACATTTTTCCTAAGGTCCCAAGTTAATTCTGCTGTGTATTGAAATTTGAGACCCACAGATTTGATTCAGAGGGGAAATGCATTTGTTATGTAATGCATGGAAGTCAAAGCATAAAAAACACTCTTCTCTTTAAGAGAAATTGACTGTATTGTGTTAGCTGAGTGAGCTCTTTTCTGCAGAAGCATAAATCCTAACAGAATAACTCTGTGCAGCATTCCATCACTGAATCCTCCAAATGGCTGAAGGGCAGAGAAAGGACCCAGGATCCTGAAGATACAAGGAATCAGGGCCTTTAGGGGCAGTCTATTCCTCCTGGGAGCATCTCAGTGATGTGTCTATAGCACTGGTTTGTCCTCAGAAAGGTTGCAAGATGCAGGATGGCATGCTTCTGAGAACACTAAATGCCTAGTCAGGCCACCTGGATTCTGGATCTAGTTTGGTCACTCATTGGCTATATGAACTTTGGAAATCCTTAGGGTCCCAGATGCCATGGCTCTGCACTAACGTCCTCATAAAGAAGGAGGCCCTTGGGTTCTGGATGGCCCAGATTGCCCAGGATTTAGTAGAATACATCTATAATATAAGATGGTGGTTTTCAGAAAGGTGATAGGCTAATTGAGAGACCACAGAAAACCTGGTTTATTTAGTTCTGTGAAGTTTCATGTGAGAGCTTTTTCATGCTTAACACTGTAATTAGAAAATGAATTTGGCATGACAAGGCACGTCAACCCCCATTTTGGGTTTTTAATAGGAACAAAGGAATCTATAGTTTCAATATGGAATTTTTATGTTTTACTTAAGAATTTAGTGAAACATGATCAGAATATTCTCCTAATTGACCAGTACAACTATGGGTTATCCTGCATGATATTTGTATCTTTCATATACAGTGAAGGAGCCAGGGGCACAGCAATGAAGCCTCTGGCAGCAGAGCTCAGATGTTATCGTATGTTTATTGGGTAACACCCTTGCTCTACGCCGCCTGCAGCCCTCCTCCAAGTGGTCCTGAGACCTGGTCAGTGGGCACCTAGCTCAGATGCACAGGATTGTGTCTTCGACCAGCCTGCCTTGATACACATCCTCTAGGAATCTGTTTTCAGTATTTTAAATTTGATTTTAAGAGAAGCTAAAAACATTATGCTGGAGGTTTACCAAAAGACAGTAAGATAAAAACAGGCATTCATCTGACTCACTCTGCAGAGGAGATGTAATTCTTGTCTGTGGCTCGCTTCTAAATCATCTGTTGAGTGTAGTGTGTATGCAGTGGTTCTTTGTCTTAGACACAGAGGTGCCTAGGCATGAGCTCTGCATTTCTGGAAGTGGAATTAGAGACCTTCAGTGGGTATGTATGAACAGAGACCTAGACACAGCACACTTGCCCTGTCACACCTGCAGTCATTGGGCACCTTCATAATTGACGCACATTGTGTAGCCAGGGGTTTTCCTTCCATCAAAGTAGTTTCCAAGTAGTGGTGGTACTGGGGCTGCCATATACAGCTGCACACGTTAGGATGCTATTCGTTTTCTCCTGTGCTCCTCAGATATGCTTATGGTCTTGTTACAATGCTGATTCCATTCTGCTCCCAGGGGATAGTCCTGCAGGAATACTGACCAAACTGGGCAGTGAGTATCCAGAGAGATAACAATGTGGGTTATCTCCCTGGAGTTATGTGGGGGGCAGCCCTAGTAGAGCTACCACACTACTGGCCACAGCTGCATGCCCCAGGGATCCTTGGTCTCCTCACCCCAAGTGCACATTACTCTGAAGACTTCTGATTCACAAACGTTGCCCTAAACTACAGGCTAGGGTTGAGATTTTGTTACCATATGTTAAAAGCAAGAAGAGGACAAATAAAAAATAGCACCTTAGTCCATGCGTGACAGAACTAAACAGCTTCCCTTCATGACTTGTATGGGGCCCCCAACAGCACCCTGGTCTGAACCCAGGATCAATTAAGTGGCCCCAGGCTTCCCATTCTGAGCATCCTAGGGCTGTGAGGCACTAACACTAACATCGTTGTAACTTGTATTATTATCCCCATGTAACGCTTCCCACAGAGTCTCCCTAAGGGAGACTCAGCCAAACAAAGACAGGTGAAATATGCAAATCTGTATATATGGTTCATTACTGAAATGTGATTTAGTTATTCAGTGTAAAGTTAATGAAAATATAAAATTCACGTATAACTTGAGTTCTCATTACAGGAGTAAAATAGTTAAAATGCCTGGTGTCTATGCCACAGAGTTTCCAAAATTGAATATTATAGAGCTGGCTTCCTTCCTGGATTGTCTTTCTGAAAATTCAAGCCTTTGTTTCCTGTCTCTATAATGACTTCTAAGTTAATAAGAAATTGTGCAAAATCCATGATGTATAATGGATCTATTCTGATGTAATAAACGATAACACTTTACTATTTGAATAACTGTTTTGAATTGAAACATTTTAATAACTTCTTATTAATAAATTATTTAAGTCAGGATCTGACCCTAAATACTTTTGAATCATTTTGAAAAACCCATATGCATCAAATGGGCTTTCTGATATTCATCTGGCATCTCCTGTCTTTCCCCTTCTGTCCACCTCATGCTAGCACATTGCACACACAGATGACCACAGGAACCTTATAACTGGGCTCTGCCGTAAGTCCTGTTATCCTCTCTCAAAACAATTTTCAGGCTGCATTTAACATAAAAATGTCAAAGTATGAAAATCTGATCTCAAAGGTCTTTACCCCTTGTCTAAATTCTTGTAATTCATCACAAGGTTCTTTGAGATAAAGACTGCAAATTCAAATGTGTGGACACCAGACCCTCTCTGGCCTGGACTGTCCTTTCTTTTGCGTCACGTCTTCTAAGATTCTTTTCTTTGGGGCTTTGGTCCACTTTTCTGCTCCATTTGGCATCTGAAATATGGCTGTATGTGGTACTGCCTCAGACTAGCATGAATGCCCCCCATAACTAGAACTCCCTGCCCTCTACCCTCTGCTGGCCAACTTCTGCCTGACCTGCAGGCCTCAGCTGGGTGTCCTGTCCCCCAGGTATGCTCCTGACCTGGTTCCATCAGGACATTTATCTCACTTCTTCAGAAGTGACTCTTTATTCAGCTGTTTCCTACCCGGGACTGCAGAACTCCAAGATCTTCCAGCTTTGCTCCTCTAGGTGATAGTCTCCGTGCACAGTGCGTAAAGTAAGAGCCTCATGAACACCTGCTGTGTGAGTAAGTTGAAGAAAGGAAGAAGGACCCCACCTAAAGAGAGATTCAGTGAATCACTACTGGAGGATAGATGTTATCATATTCACAGTGTCCCCTGGGGGCCAAAAGAATTGGATTTGCAGCATTGAAACTGCTTCTCTCACTGACCTCTTGACCTTCAGTGCCCTACACAGTGCCTGGCTCTTAGGACATAAATTAGCACAACCAATGGTATAGCTACAACCAGGTTAAGTATCTAACTGAATGAAATATGTCAGTCATTGATTACAAGTCAAAGAACCACTGATTTGCTTAAGGGGGAAAGGCCATTTGTTAGAAGTATACAAGATGCTCATAAAAATAATGGAAATGTCCAAAAGCCAGGGTTTAAGAAGGGCAGGACTCAGGAGAACTCCAGGGATGTAAGCAGCAGGCACTAGTAGACGGTGACTTTGGGGTGTCCCATGGCAGAATTAAATTCAGCTGTTTTCTCTTTTGGATCCCAAGAGGAGCCTGTTAGATTAGAGACATGCCCACGGTTGGCCAGGAAAGCATGGTGTCTTAGTTTACTGTAGCTATTACAATAAATTACTACAAATTTTGTATTAAAACAAAACAAACTTACTATTTTGTAATTCTGGGGGTCAGGAGTTGGAAATGGGTCTCACTAAGCTAAATCAAGTTCTTGATAGGGTTGCACTGCTGCCAGAGGCTCTAGAAAAGAATCCATTTGCTTGCTTTTTCCAGCTTCCAGAGGCTGCCCACATTGCTCATTTATGGCCCCTTCTGCCTTAAAAGCCAGCAGTCACATCATGCCATCTTCCTTCATTGCCACATCTCCTTCTCTCTGGCCCTAACATTTTAGATCCCCTCTTCCGCTAATGAGGATCCTCGAGATTACATTAGGCTCCCTGCAGACGATCAGGATAATCTGCCCAATCAAGGGCGGGTAGTTAGTAACCTTGCTTCCATCTGCATGAATCCCCCTTGCCATGTAACATAACATACAAAGTGTGGGGATTGGAGCATGGGCAACTCTGGGGCCATTATTCTGCCTACTGTGAGTGGGAGCTCTTGATTACGAGCCTAAGAAATGTCGTCAATTTATGATGGATAATTTGCTCCAGGAAAATCAAGGCTCACTTAACAAAATCAGGGAAAAGGGGTACAGATCAGACAGAAAGAACAGCTTCCCACTGCAAATGTTCATTTCATAGTGCCCATTTTGAGCACTGAAAAGTGCTTTCTGTGGACATTTCTCCTTGCAGTGAGGGCCTCTGAAGTTAGGTGATTGAAGGTGTCATTGTGAAATATTTAAGACATGTCCAGGCAAGCCGCTCCTCCCCCTGGGAGCTCTTGGAGCACCAGGTGGCTACGTTTGGCAGACAGTTAAAGCCAAGTCAGTGTCTTTGTCCATAAAAGTGTTGCTCTGGTCATTTGACCCATAAGCTGGTGGGACATTAATAAGTTAAATAACTAGTACAGAATGGGTTGCCATCCTACAATGAAATGGCATAAAGGATTTTTCATCAGTTTACTTATTTTCAGAGGATTGTATTGGCTTGGTTATTGGGGAGAATTGTAATGGCTCTGTGTAGAAGTGTGTTTCCCCCATTTCCATTACCTTTACAAGCTTTTACTAACAGGATGTAGAAAGGGGTTTCATACCCTAGATAAAGAAAGGTTGTCCAGATAAGATGTAATTGATGAATTCCTATGCAAATTTAATTGTATAATTTCAAATTCAAACCCATAGATATGCAGGAGAAAACAGGACCAGGGGCAGTGTTTGGGGCTGACTGACCCCTACAGAAGTTGTACTTCCTGCGTGGAGTTGCTCCTAGTTATTCTAAGAAAGCTAAACTCATAATTCATGATGCCCTAGATTAAATTCACAAGGTCATTGCAAAGTACACCAATAAAAGCAAGCAAAGGAGAAATAGGTTTGAACACTGTCATTTATCTTAAAGCAAGCTATCATTTGGAAATTGTAATGCACCTGTATTTTGTCTTTCATTTACTTTTGAAATAGTTCTTTTTTGGATCATTTCGTGTCTTGGATAAGCAAGTGTTTCAAATTATATATAGAGGTTTGCGTAGTGCCAGATCCTTCCTTTCGGTTCATTTTGTAAGACTGCAAGATTGGGAGCTTGCTCCAGACATTATAGTATGTACCTAATAGCCAAAACTTATGGTTTTATTCTCTGCTCTATTTCAGACTCAGGGTATGACCTTGATAATGTTACTTAATTCCTATACGCCTCATTACTCTGCCATCTATAAAACGTAACTGCAAAAAAAGTCCTTGCTCTCCCTTGGGCTGCTTCCTTAAGGGCTGCTTCTGTGCTTCTGTACTTTTTGCTCTGTGCCGAGAAGCATGTAGAGTGGATGTCATTGTAGGGGACTCTAGATTTGATGAGGTGAAACTGAGATTTCTCCTAGTTACACTAGCAAAGATAAGTATAATTTGTTCATGTTTAAAAATGTAATTTATTTTCCACCATAACAAAACACTAACCATATTAGAAACCACATATGCATATGCATAACAGTTTTTCCTCCAAATGATTTGACCAATACTCTTTATTCTGCATGTGATTCAGTCAGTCCTTGACTTTGCATTTCCCATATTGTTCTAATCATTATAGAATCCAGTTTTCTAAATTTGTGTAGTATGTTAACTACTGTGGTCCATTTGAATTTTAAATTGGAAGATTTCTTGGTGATGAATGTAAGCTACACCTTTTGGGGGAATGCATAAAATTGTGTGTTGGAAACAGACATTGGTTTAGACCCTAGGCTTGCCTAAGTGTAACTTGATGAGGTCTTAGGCAGCCAAAGCAGTTTCTTGTACTCAGACTAAACTCCTCCTTTCAGAGGTTGGTTGTTTCTAAATCATTATGTAGTGACTCTACTAACTTGAATTTAATGATGTGTCTGTGTAGTAGAATACAAATTTAAATACAAAAAAAATTAAAATTCAATGCTTTATTATTCAGTTTTCTCTAGGTACTTACAGAAGATTAAAGCAAGACCCAATATAGTATGATCTTAAGAATAAAATCTACAAATTATTAATTTTGGATTACTGTTCTACCCCAATTTTGTCATTTCGTTCAATATATCAATGGAACTTTAATCCTGTGTTCAAAGTTCAGAGACATTTGTTTTTTTTAAACACAGTTAATTGAGAGACTTTTTCTCACTTGTGCAAATTATATGTGTGGTATACAGAAATTAGATAGTGATTTTCCAATAAGATGATGTGTAGATTTGTTATTCTAAATTGAAATTCAGTCACTTGTGCAATTTAAATTTAGCATCGTTCTCCGAGTAATTACTGTTTCATAAAAGCAGTCTATCAGACTGCATTGCCTCATGCCGATACCGTGATCAGCCACGAAGTCATGGAGGCGGAATCCATGAAAAACAAAAGGTTCTTTCAAAACCTAACATCATTTTCTTTGCTGGAATTGTGGACACCTACAATTACCCATAGCCACTTGTTTCTTAATTAAGATAATACATAACTAATTGATCTAGTAAGTAAATTATTCTAGGCAAAGCAAATGCTCAGACAATGGAAAGACCAACTCAGTAATCACATAACAGATAGAATTAAGTTAAACATATTAATTCATTTACTACTCATTCATTGTTTCATTCATTCATTCAGTAAATAATATTGACACCCTGGTTGTTAAAACTATTTTAATCAATAGATTGCATCCAGTCAGCAAAGAGAAGTCATTTAAAATAGGGAATAAAAAAAAAGGAAACCTACCTAAAGCTGTATTAACTTTATTTTAACTTAATTATACCTTTGTGCACCAACCGTATAGAACCAAGGTCATTTCTTTAAATATGGGTCTGCTCATAATAGTTCCAAATAAACATTTTTGCAGATCCCTCCCTGGCTCTAGTCTGTCATCTTTGCATCCTGTAGCATTTTCAATTTCCATTTCTTTAAAGTAAGGGATCTAAGATGTGTGGATCTTTACATTTTAAAGGAAGACTTCTAGGTGTTTATAATTTTTCTCTAGCGCTTTACAATCATCTCATCCATAATTAATTCCACAGCATTTTTAAATGGGCTATCTTACAGGAGTTTCACCAAAGCATTAATAAAGAAACAAAACCCTCTTAGTCTTGATGCATTTGTATCTCCTTGGTTTACAAATGTTTAATTAAATAATGAAGTCACCAGTTAAACTGGAGTGAATGGATTTGGAAGCCACACAACTGGCTCCTGGTAAGCTACTCCTTTGCCAGTAAGAGGAGAGGTGACCACGGGGATGGGGAGAGCTGGTCTGCAAGGGTCACAGCGTGGAACCAAAGAGCTTCTAGAAGATGTTCTGACCATAATAGGTGCTGGGACACCAAAATAATAAGCCCTCTGAAGGCGTCGTATAAATTTTCCCTGTTTACAAAAAGAACCATGCTTTAGGTCCAATCTCAAGGTTCATTATTTTCCTCTGTGATTCCCACTATGTGAGAAGAGAAAATTTCCTATTTATCTTTTGCATCCAATACTCAGTGCCTAGTGGGCCTGGCAATACTCTGTGGTCAATAAATTATTTGAAAATTAATTAATTATTTTCTAGAGTGTCAGTATTAAGAGGCATCCTATAGATTAGCAGCTCTGCATTAGTGTAGGGACTGAGAACCATAAGCTGTGAGACATTAGACAATAGCCCCTACATGGGCTGGACCTGTTTCATTTTGTAGAAAATGAGGATAATAATAGAAGTACAACATGGAGTTGTTGTTTTAATGGAGTCTATAATGATGAAGAGCTTAGAAGAATGCCTAGAATATAGCAAGTATACAACATTATTTTTGTCTTATAAAAACTATTTATTTAATTGTAACTTAAAAATTTTAATATACCTTCATGGCTATTACTTAGTATAACCATCATTTATAGATAATATTCTTTTGCATACCTCTAAGGACTGGTATGACACTGATACTCATTTTTCATTGCTTTTTCATCTAAGAAATACAGTAATTAACTGAAAGGAAACCTGATTGTAGAAAAGGTAAATATAAAAGAATATTAAGGTTTTCTAACCAAAATCTATATACGTCCAGTGTTTACATAATAGGGATTTTTAAGAAACAACATGTTGATTTATCCTTAATTTTTTTTAAATTGAAGTATAATTGACATGCAATATCCTATTAGTTTAAGGTGTACATCATAGCGATTCAATATTTTTATGTATTATGCTATGATCCCCATGATAAGTCTAGTTACTGTCTGTTACCATACATAGTTATTACAATATTATTGACTATCTTACCTCTGCTGTACATTATATCCCCATAACTTATTTATTTTATAACTGGAAGTTTGTACCTCTTAATCCTCTCCACCTATTTCATCTACCCTTCTGCCTCTCCCATGTTTGATAACAGGTTTGTTTCCTGTATCTATGAGTTTCTGTTTCATTTTGTTTTTTAGATTACACAATAAAGTGAAGTCATATGGTATTTGTCTTGGTCTGACTTACTTCACTTAGTATAATACCCTGTAGGTCCATCTATGTTGTTGCAAATGGCAAGATTTCATTTTTTAATGGCAAGTAATATTCCATTGTATATGTACTACATCTTCTCTATCCACTCATCTGTTGGTAGATACTTAGATTGCTTCCATACCTTGGCTCTTGTAAATAATGTTGCAGTGAACATAGGGTCCTCTACCAATTTTTTAATTAGGTAGTTTTTTGATATTAATATCTATTTTGGTATTTGTAAGTTCTTTATATGTTTTGGGTATTAACCCCATCATTGGTTGTGTGATTTGTAAATATTTTCTGTCATTCAGTAGGTTGCCTTTTGTTTTGTTGATGGTTTCCTTTGCTGTTCAGAAGCTTGTTAGTTCTATGCAGTCCCATTTTTTTAAATCTAAACTTTTGTTACCCTTGCCTGAAGAGACTGGTTCAAAAAGATATTGCTAAAACCAATGTCAAAGAACTTACTGCCTGTGTTTTCTTCTAGGAGTTTTATGGTTTCACATGTTATGTTGAAGTCTTTAGTCCATTTGGATTGTGTGTGTATGCGTGTGTGTGTGTGCTTATGGTGTAAGATAGTGGTTCAGTTTCATTTTTTTGCATGTAGTTGTCAGTTTTCCCAACACACTTTATTAGAGAGATTGTTTTTTGCTCACTGTATATTCCTGACTCATTTGCCAAATGTTAATTGACCATGTATGTGTGGGTTTATTTCTGGGTTCAATATTTTTTTTACCTTGATCTATGTGTTTTTGTGCCAGTATCATACTGTTTTGATTACTGTAGCTTTGTAGTTTAGTTTGAAATCAAGGAGTTGATACCTCCAAGTTTGTTCCTTTTCAAGATGGCTTTGGCTATATAGGTGGGATCTTTTATGATTTTATATAAATTTCAGCATTCTTTATTCTGGTTCTATAAAAAAATATCATTGTTATTTTGATGGGCATTGCATTGAATTTGTAGATGGCTTTGGGTAGTATGGACATTTTAACAATATTAATTCTTCCAGTGTGTATCTTCCATGAAATATCTTCCATTTATTTGTATCATTTTCACTTTTTCATCAGTGTCTTATAGTTTTCAGTATACAGGTCTTTCACCTCCTTGGTTAAATTATTCAGGTATTTTATTCTTTTTGTTGAAATATGTATTATTTTCTTAAGAAGCTTAGACATTTGTATAAGAAGAGATTCATTCTCAAGTGCTTATTATTGTGCTATCAATAATCCCAGTGGGTTAATAAGATGAAACTTTAAACCTTTTTTCCCTTTTAAAAAATAATGTCATCCTTAATTGATTGCAGTTTCATTTAGCAATCATTTTTTGGAGTCATAAACATTTGTCAACAAAAAGAGACATGAAAAGGTAGATTTTAATCAAGCTTACTCTTGGACTTTTACAGAAAGACCAATAATAGCATCAAAATGTTGCCAAATAAAAATAGGAACTTCTACCTAATTGGCAGAAATTTTATTTTTCTGTGTGGACATAAAGTCACAATTTCTTTTTATAAAGCTATGTTTGTTTTCTTCAAATTTGTTTACATATTTGAGCTATTACAATTGACTAATTTTTAAGCTAATTTTTAAACTAAATATTAAAATATTTGATCTTTCACTCAGGAATAAATTGTGTATTAGAGAATAGTAACCGGTGATCATGGCAGATATGTAAATATTTAGAAAAAAGGAGAAAGGAGAAAGTGGAAAATCAAATGCTACAGAGTCATTTTCCTTCACATAGAATAAAAATTTAGTTTAAAGGAAATTATTTTTAAAAATAGAGTAGAAAAATGAATTACAAATGAATTTAAAATGTTAAGTATTATCATTTTTAGACCAGGAGTATATTATCATTATAACCAAACCTTCTTACTCATATCTGAAATTTAAAATATGATGTGATTGTGTATAATAACTAGAAACACACAGGGAAATTTCTTTTGAAAGAGCCTAGCCAAAATTTGCCAAGGGAGATTTGAACAAGCTTGGTCTCTTGGAAGATGATGGACTTTGCAACACATTAAAAAGATGTGGGCATCATGGTGACTTAAAAAGATGACATCCTCTTGGCAAGAGTAATCATAGTTACAAAACCTAACTATCTAAAAATTACAAAAAAAAATCTTCCATGAAACTGAGTTTTGTTTTATAATCAGATTTATAGTGTAAAATAACTGTTGCATTCAAGCACTGAGAATCATGAGATCTAATCTAAATAATATTTAAGAGGCTATCAGATGTTTGAGGTTAAAGTCCTTTATGACTATTGACATCTGACTTCTGAGACTAGACTTGGTATTTATTTGTTCCAACCCTCACTGCTCTCCATTTTCAAAATAAATTTATTAGTAATTACTTTATACATTTGATGTGAGGGTCAGGTGATTTTTTTCTGTCATTCTAGTAAAACGTATAAAGTGCCATAAGAGAAACACAACATCCATTTGATAAGTTACAGAGTAAAAGATGACTTGTGCTTCTCTGTCACTGGAACCAGCTCTTGTTGGATAGATTCCACAGTTTAAAATGTCATTTTATGGGCAGGGGAACTGAATAGTCATTTTTTCCAAAGAAAACACACAAATGGCCAAGAGAACCAGGAAAAGGTGCTCACCATTGCTAATCATCAGGGAAATGCAAATCAAAACCACAATGAGCTATCACCTCACACCAGTAAGAATGGCTAATAACAGGAAAAGAAGACATGTTGGTGAGGATGTGGGAAGATGGGAAGGAACCCTTGTGCCCTGTAGGTAAGAATGTAAGTTGGTACAGCCACTATGTATGGAAAGCAGATTGGAGCTTCCTCAAAAAGTTAAAAATAGTACTGCCATATGATCCAGCAATTCCCCTTCTGAGTACGTATCAAAAGGAAATTAAAATAGGACCTTAAAGTGAAACCTGTATTCCCATCTTCACTGCAGCATTACTTAGTCAAGATACAGAAACAACTTAATTGCCATCAATCCACCAGTGGATGAATGGATGAAGAAGATGGTGTGTGTGTGTCTGTGTGTGTGTGTGTGTGTGTGTGAATATCATTCATCCATGAGAAAGAAAGAAGTGCTACTGTTTGTGACAACCTGGAGGGACCTTCAGGGCATTACACTAAGTAAAATAAGCCAGAAAGAGAAAGACAAATACTGTATAATATAGATAATCACTGATATGTGGAGTCTAAAAATGCTGAACTCATAGAAACAGAAAGTAGAAAACAGGAAAGAAATTGGCAAAAGTAGGGATTGATAATCACCTTTTCATAATATCAACCATTTACCCATTTAATGTTATTTAAAGATCACATATCAGGATATTTAAACTCCTCGTGTTTATTTAATGAATATAGATACCAATAAATGAGAGGTTCTTTGTTTGTTATCTTCACAAGTACAATGAAGCCCCTTGTACACATAGAATTTAGATTTAAATCTCTAAGCAAAGCTTTACTTTTTTCTCAAAGTTGTATGTTATACTAAGCTAATTATATTACTTAAATTTTCAAAATTTCTTGTCTGTGGGTGCAAAAAGTCAACATATCTTGATAACTATCAAAAATTATTACAGCTCTGTTCAGTTTCCATTTTAATTTTGTTCTTTTAAGACCAGTCGAGATATTTATTTTAAAAA
Organism: Manis javanica; assembly: GCF_040802235.1. Lineage (NCBI taxonomy): Eukaryota > Metazoa > Chordata > Mammalia > Pholidota > Manidae > Manis > Manis javanica. The sequence goes on from NC_133156.1 coordinate 142,058,870, forward strand.
TTTCCAAGTCAGTGGTAGCAACTAAAATTCTATAGAAGTAGTTGGAATTCTCTGTTCTATTATTAAATTTAAAACACTGATTGACAGTTTCTCTTCTGTGATAATTTAAACAATTTGGCAAAGAAGTGCAGATATTGAAAGATTTTTGTCCTTAAATGTTCACTGATAGTAATTCTAGGGAGAGAAAAGTGGTTGAATTCCAGTATCTTGAATGACAAATTGCCATAATTTGAGTGGACACTTTCAAGTACTATGAAGTGAGAACATGTTGCAGGCCAGTGTGTGGCTGGCATTTGGGGACTTCCTGTTTAATAGATTATGACAGTCAGAGTTAGTACTTCACAATAGTTAAATTGTTATTGACTGGCTTTAAAGCATTAATTTTGGGGGGACCAGATTTTTATCGTGTCAATCTATGGTTAAGGAAAAGAATATAAAATGGAAAACTGCATATTTGTTTAAAATATTAGAATTTTTGGAAGACAGATTGTTTTTCTGTTACAAGCTTAGTTGCTGTTATTCGGTGCCTTGCACAGACACAGTATAGGAGATGGCAGGTAAGTCTTTAGAGGCCGTCAAAAGAGAATTCCAGAGCCTGGGACGTTTGGCAGTGACTGTGTCTTGGGCAGTCACTGTGTGTGATGAGCCGTGCTGTGCATGCTTCTCTGAAGTTTTAGCCAAGAGGACAGTCAATCTATTGCTCAGTGCCTTTATTGTAGAATATATTAGAGCTTCCCCTCCTGTGCAGGGAGAGTCAAAATTTCAGAGTTTGTGCCTATTTCAATTTTTCTTCAACTGTTATTGTGATGGATTGTAGAATGTCAGACTTCATTGATCTGGCATAAGGAGAAATGTCCTTATCACTTAGTAAACCCATGAAATCAACTGTTGAAATGTATTTGTAGTGTCTAGAGCAGTGAGGAAGGTCATTGATCCTAGAAGGGTGTCACTGTCTGTTTTTTGGTGAAGATGAGCCCTGAAATTTTATATTGTTTTTGTCATAATCATTTATTCAGATATATTCCCACTATAAAGGTGAACAAAGGTATGACTGGTAGAAATATATATGGGTTGGCTACTTTAATATTATTTATTATCCAATGTCATTAATTTGAGCATTTCTGTTTTATAAACCTGGGGATATTTATAGGACATTTATGTAACAATCACTCTTGGACATGTACAATTCCTTGACAACTATAAATAGGGCTAATGATGAATTACAAATGTTCTTTCACTGTAACTTACTCAATAAGCATTTAGTGTCAGTTGTTTACCAGGCACTATTCGAGGCATTGAGATTATAAATATGAATGACAGTTTCTGTGCTGAAAGAATTCATGAACTAATTAGGAGACATGTAATGTAGAATATATGGTGTTTCCATACATAAATCTATGATGTTGGGTAGTATATCACTGATCTAATAACACTGTCATTTGCAAGTGACAGAAAATCCACCCCCCGATGGCTTAAAGGAAAAAGGGACCATTAAAAAGAATCCCATTAAAAACATCCCAATTTCAAAAACATTAAAAGATTTAAGAAATCCTGGAAGAGGTGAGATAATTCCGGCTCTTGGTGATAAATGCACTGCTTGAGAAAGGTTCTACTCACAAAGGTACCTAACACTGAGGAGGGAGTGATTTTTATTGTAGAATTGTTCTGAAGGGCTGCAGAGAAGAAATTCATGTGTGGGATAATGAAGGAGGAAAGAGTTTGACGGCCAAACACAGCCTTGGAGAGAATAAAAGCAGGCAGGAAGAGCAATACGGGTGTGTAAACTGATTCAATGACATGTATTTGAAACTACAAGAAGCGCCGTGTATCTGTAGTGGAAGGTGTGAGAGGAACAGCACCACAACTTGGTGGATAAGCAAGCATGGTCCAGGGCAAGAATGTGTCGCGCATGATGTAGAGCAGATTGCGCTTCCTCCTTTTGTGTCAGTGGTTTACAGGCTTTGCATCCTTCAGTGCAATGGGTAACCATTCACATTTTTTTTTATTAAAGAATCATTGATATACAATCTATGAAGGTTTCACAAGAGCAACATTGTAGTTACTACATTCACCCCCCGCCACACGCATACCCAATTGCAGTCACTGTCCAACAGCCTAGTAAGATGCTATTGCGTCACTACTTGTCTTTTCTGTGCTATATTGCCTTCCCCATGCCCCCTCTACATTATGTGTGCTAATCATAATACCCCTTAATCCCCTACTCCCTCCCTCCCTACCCCTTTTCCCTTTGGTGACCTCTAGTGCCTTCTTGGAGTCTGTGAGTCTGCTGCTGTTTTGTTCTTTCAGGTTTGCTTTGTCGTTATACTCCACAAATGAGGGAAATCATTTGGTACTTGTCTTTCTCTGCCTGGCTTATTTCACTGAGCATAATACCCTCTAGCTCCATCCATATTGTTGCCAATGGTAGGATTTGTTTTCTTCTTATGGCTGAATAATATTCCTTTGTGTATATATACCACATCTTCTTTATCCATTCATCTATTGATGGACACTTAAGTTGCTTTCATGTCTTGGCTATTGTAAATAGTGCTGCAATAAACATAGGGGTGCATGTGTCTTTTTGAATCTGTGATGTTGTTTTCTTGAGTTAAATTCCTAGGAGTAGTATTCTATTTTTAGTTTATTGATGAAGCTCCATATTGCTTTCCACAATAGTTGAGCTAATTTACATTCCCACCAGCAGTGTAGGAGGGTTCCCCTTTCTCCACAACTTTGCCAGCATTTGTGGTTGTTTGTCTTTTGGATGTTAGTCATCCTAACTAGTGTGAGGTGATATCTCATTGTGGTTTTAATTTGCATTTCCCTGATGATTAGCAATGTGGAACATTTTTTCATGTGCCTGTTGGCCAATCTGAATTTCTTCTCTGGAGAAGTGCCTGTTCATATTCTCCACCCATTTTAATCAGGTTATTTGCTTTTTGGGTGTTGAGGGATGTGAGCTCTTTGTATATTTTGGATGTTAATCCCTTGTCAGATACATCATTTATGAATATATTCTCCCATAATTGTACGATGCCTTTTTGTCCTGCTGATGGTGTCCTTTGCTGTATAGAAGCTTTTTAGTTTGATGTAGACCCATGTGTTCATTTTTGCATTTTTTTCCCTTGCCCAAGGAGATATGTTCAGGAAGAAGTTGCTCATGTTATATTCAAGAGATTTTTGCCTATGTTTTCTTCTAAGAGTTTTATGATTTCATGACTTACATTCAGGTCTTTGATCCATTTTGAGTTTACTTTTGTGTATGGAGTTAGACAGTAATCCAATTTCATTCTTTTTCATGTAGCTGTTTTGCCAGTTTTGCCAACACCACTTTTTGAAGAGGCTGTCATTTCCCAATTGTATATCCATGGCTCCTTTATCATATATTAATTGACCATATATGTGTTGGTTTATATCTGGGTTCTCTATTCTATTCCATTAATCTACATTCTGTTCTTACACCGAATTGTCTTGATTAATGTGGTTTTGTAGTAGAGCTTGAAGTCAGGGAGCATAATCCTCCCAGCTTTATCCTTCCTTCTCAGGATTTCTTTGGCTATTTGGGGTCTTTTGTGGTTACATATGAATTTTAGAACCATTTGCTCTAGTTCATTGAAGAATGCTGTCTGTGTTTTGCTAGGGCTTTCATTGAATCTGTTGATTGCTTTAGGCAGGATGGCTGCTTTGACAATATTAATTCTTCCTATCCATGAGCATGGGATTTATTTCCATTTATTGGTGTCTTCTTTAATTTCTCTCAGGAGTGTCTTGTAGTTTTCAGGTATAGGTCTTTCACCTCCTTGATTAAGTTTATTCCTACATATTTTATTCTTTTAGATGTAATTGTGAATGGAATTGTTTTCCTGATTTCTCTTTCTGCTAGTTCATCATTTCTAAAAGCGCCTCCTTTTCAGTACCTAGGTAAGTTGTTAGCATGATGTTTGTTACAATGAATGTAAATGCCTAAGATCCCGCTTTAGGAGGCAGGCCTGTGAGACAGCATCAAGAGAAGACCTTGTCCTGTGCTCCTTCTGCTGGAGCTTGCTTGCCTCTGAGCCCTTCCCAAGCCTGAGCTTTGTTACCTCTCCTTGCTTTGTGGTCTCCACAGTCTTCCTTTTACCTTCAGACACAATTTATGTTATTAAGAAGAATAATTAGGTGGGGTCTTAAGTCTGTGGAGATATTTGGGTTAGTACCATCTTCCTCAACAATTAACAGCCCACACAATGGCACTAAATAGATTTCTTAACCTTCCCTGTTATGTTCAGACTTCTCCCATTCCTACCTCTCTGAACACACAGGTAGAAACATCATCCCCTGTGTTTCATATCTGAACTCGGCACTCAGAGCCACTGATCTCCACCCTACCATCATGTCTTCCACCACAGCAACACATGACCTGTGTCTTTGACTCTAAGAATGATAACTCATGTCTCACCCCAACTTGTCAGGCAAAATTGGACATTTCTCTACTCCCTGGCTTCACCTATTGGAGCTCTTATATTTGTTCTGAATATGGCCCAGGGCCGCTTCTTTCCATCCTTATGTGATACTCTCCATAGAACTGGCCAGATTTGCCTGCATGTTTTGAATTGCAAGTATCAAGTCCCAAAAGCCCCAGAGCCAGTTTGATGGTGTTACCTTAGATACTAATGACCCAGGGTATATATTCTCAGGCCTTTGACTGAGGCAAAAGACTTACGAAAGTCCTAGGATTTCAGAAAAGCAGCTCTCTTGAGTCAAAACAAAAAGGTGTCCTTTCAAGTATCATTCAGAGAAATTCTCATGCAAAGCCCATTTTACTTACGTTACATGCTCTACTAAGCAACCATTATTGATTTTACACTAATAGTTCATACGTTAATTCAGCAAATGTTTATTTACTAGCTGCTGCATATTAGAAACTTAGTTAGGTATGGGAAATTGAACATAGATCAGACAGACTGAGTTTCTGCTCTAATTGTATTGAGTTTTGGAAACTATTAATCATTACATTGTTTATATTATTTGGACAAGCTTCTTTTTAAATTTCCTTTTAAAAAGAAGCAGCAAGGATGGATGTATTTTCTGTGTGCATAAAGCATCTTGCATCTGAGTGCATCTGTGAGAGAATGATACTATATGTATTTCTCTTGGTAGGGAAATACTAGTTGCAAATACAGAATTGCAGTTTCAGTGGACCAGAGTGATTACACAAATGAGGTGTTCAGGATCGTTGCTAATGTCACTAATTTGTACGGATTTATGCATTCTCTGCACCCTAGAATTAATAATGAATATGCTCACTCTTGTTTTATGTAATTGTTGTGTTTTAAATGTTGTTTGTGGAGTGGAAGGTTATGTAAACATAATATATTAAATTTTATTCAATTTTAAGACATTAAATTGCATAAACATGTATATATATGACAATATTTAGAGTATACCAATGGCCAGTTTCATCATTCACTTGGGTGTAAGGTGACAGCAGGTGATGAACATGATGCCTGATGATGCGATCACACTAAGGTCAGAGTCTTTGGCACTGATGGTTTTGTGTTTTGGAACATAGGCTCTGGAACAGAGAGGGAGATTGTCTTGAGTGTGGGACACATGAAGAAGGAAATAAGGCAAGGTGCGAGCACCTGGGCTTGCTCACTGGTTTGGTGTGAAGGCATCCATTGCTGGGCAGAAGTGGCTATAGAAGAAACAAGTTTTAATTATAAAATACAAAATAAGAATTTTATTTTCTTTCTGTGTGTTGGAGGTCAATCAGCTATAACCTAGGATGTAATCCTTGCGGGCAACAGTTTGGCTTTCTGAAGTCAGATAAGATTTTGATATGTTCCTAAGTATAATGTAACTTTACAGTGGTTCATGTTTGGGGAATAAAAATTTAGAATATTTATTTGGACCTTGTAATGTCTTGTTACTGCCTGTGCATATAAGAGTTCGAATTGAAAGGGAGGCTCTGTATCTGAAGGCTACCTGCTTTGGCTATTATTGTCATCCCAGCCAATTTGTCTGAATTTCAGATTGCATCATCTTTGAAAGTGGTAGTTCTATGCATGTTCTTAAGACAGTGTTTCGTCCTACAGGCTGTTTCACACCAGTGGAGCATATAACCTTTTGTAAGCTTTGTTCAATCCAGGTGTGCTGACTGGAAGCAGCACAAGCCTTTTCACCTGTAGTCCATCTCAGATGAAGATATTAACAGAGAGCAGTACTTAATAGAACCACCCTGGTACCATTGGTTCCCAAGCCCACCACTCCCACCCCCTGGGGGAATTAAGTAGAAGAAGCTGAGAACAGTCCATCCCTGCTTGTACTGGTCAGCTTGGGCTGCCATAGTAATATGCTACAGACTGGGTGGCTTAAACAACAGAAATGTATTTTCTCACAGTTCTGGAGTCTAGATGTTCAAGATTAAAGTGCTGGCAGAGTAAATTTCTGCCAAGAACTGTCTTTCTGGCTGCAGCCTTCTCTCTGCATCTTCACATGGTGGAGAGAAAGAGCTCAGGTCTCTTCCTCTCTGTAAAAGGACTGTACTCCCGTGGGGTTAGGCCTCCACCTTATGACCTCATTTAACTCTAGTTACTTCCTAGAGCCCCATCTCAAAATACAGTCACATGGGAGTGGGCTGGACATCAATGTACGGATTTAGGGACAGGGTGGGGGTGAGAGGTAACACACCTCAGTACACAACTCTGCTCGCGCACGTGAGCAGTGTGACTTGTTTTCTATTTTCTGGACATAGAACATGTTAGTACCAAGTTTGGCTAGAAAATGAATCCCCTAAAATTTGGTATTATGCTTCCCTCATTATTATCTCTTTTTCTCAAGTCAGAGCTGGGTCTGTCTGAAATGCAGCTTAGGCATTTTTAGGTGATCATTCCCCTATTGTTAGAAAGATTTCCTGCACAGCAAAAGAGTATGAGAGGTGTTGTGTGTAGGAGGAATAAAGCTGTAGGAAAATGTCCACTGTATTCATTGTTAAGCAAAAATAAAATCAAAGGGCTGAATTTGTGTCAAGCAGAGGACAATAAAGGCCAGCATTGTTAATGTTGAGGGGAGGAGACAGTCTCTTGATACTAATGGTGGGCAGATATGTCGGACCAGCCTGGCTACAGGGCATTTTGTTTTGGTTCTCGAAAGTCTGAGATACACATGGGTTCCCCATTCTATCAGTACCACTTCTAGGAATTTATCTATTGAAAATATCTTAAATGTAAGAATGGGATAAAAATGATAAACAAAAGATAGCTAGGTAAGTTATGCATTTGAATACTAAGAGTTCATGACATTATTAAACTATAGAATAATTTTTGTTGACATAAGAAATAGTTTATGATATGTTGATTGGCAAAAAACTTTTCACAAGGCAGAAACATTACATTAGTACTCCATTATGTAAAATTCATTATACAGAATGAGTTAAGCCAGAAAAAAACATTATGTCAGAAAAACCTATTATCAGAAAGTAGTAAAGTAAACGTACTTACCTGGGATGGTAGAATTACCAATGATTGCTCTTCATTATCTTTTCTTTATGTTTTGCTACATTTTCTAGATTTCTTGGATTTAATACAGAGTAGGTACTAATTGTTAGTAGATTATCTCTAATAAAGACTAAAGTACTTAGCCATATCCTGCAAAGTCAGAAGACATATCTTTTTATACTTATAATTATGCAACCCACAGCTTAGTTCTGGTACCCTTTACATAGTCCCCCTTCTTCTCCTATGCCCTGAGCTAAGAAGATTGGGAGTGGAGGTTGGCAGTCCCCAATTCATACACAGTGATGACCAATGGTTGAATCAAATCTGGATATTAAAAGCTGTGAGCTATAGACATTATTCCAAGTCACTTTCATTCAGGCATAGAGAGTGCCTGGGAAGCAGGAACTCTGTGAGGTGGGATAAGCCTTTAAGATTTCACTTTTCTTTCTGTTATTGCTATAAGGAGAAAGGGGTAGATAAACAGACTGAATTCTTCCTTATACTGTGTGGGTCAAAGCTGTCAAGTGCCTAAGGATATTCCTTGATTCATTGCTTATTAAATCTCATATTTTATTATGGCAGAGTAAGATTTTATAATGCTGTGTGGACTAGCATTTATGAGACAGTACAGGTGGAAACAGGTTGACACATCAAAGGACACTAAAATAGGGATACAAGGGAGAAAACCTGAGTAACTGGCCCACTTATATTAATAACTTTGGGACCTTAGATCATTTCTTTGTCAAATAAAATATGTGAATAATAATACTGGCCTAGAACCTGGATTCACAAAGGCACAACAAAATTTAGAGAGCACAAGGGAAAATAGTAATTTGAGAAAGACTCCTCTCCATTCTCCACTGAAGGCTGTCCTTGTGCAGAGTCCCCTTTGGAAGCCACTGATGTGGATATAGGTGGAGACGCAGCTCAAGGGGGGCCCTCCCAAGGACAAGAGGTGGTTTTGCCCTCAAAAGCTGCCATTTCCCTTCTTACTCTCTGCTCCTGTCCCTCCCCCATCTGTAACCTCTTGACGGAAAATGGCTTGGAATAGAAATAGGGCGTGGCTTTCTGGCTCTTAGCCATGACATTTGTTGATCTGTTTGTCTAATTCTGATAATTCTAATGCTTGATCAAATAAGAAACCACATATGAAAGCCAGTTGAATACACAAATGTACTTCGTTATTGTCTTCCCGAACCCACCACAATTAATTAAATCTCTTGCTTTCATCCCGTTGGTATCGATCACCTAAAATGCTTTCAAGTTTTTAGCTATGCTTGCATTTTGCCAAATCATGTTTAATTTGATCCTTACTCTTTGCTCAAATTCTGCTTGCTAATAGTTCCCCAAACTCTCCCATAAATTCTGTGTTTGTAACAGATTTGTCTTCCCAATGTGCTTCCATCGGTAGTATTATAAGGAACTTCAAAACACAAAAAACAAATCAAAACTAAGTTGGAATGCCCAATGAGAAAATTAGATGGCTATTTCTTTATCATATATTTTGAGGAAAATTCTGTAATGGAGGCCTCCTGGGTGTGCATGGCCTTGAGTTATTAATTGAATGTAGCTAATCACATAGTGCTGAGGCTGCTATGAAAATCATGTCCCTTGGTGTAAAACCAAGAGTGCTCAGAGACAGTATGATAGGAAATACCTTCTAACATTCACACAGCCCTGGCTCCTGGAGGGACATGTAGTATGACAGCTTTAGGCAACACAGTAGCCTTTGGTCACTCCCTTCCTTTTATGTAAATAGTGATTTTGCAGTGCCTTGGAAAAAATTGTCCTGAGTTATTATTTATTCTGCTGATGAGCATTGCTAGATAATATATGTAAGAAACACCTCAGTGTTCTTTATAGGTGCTAGAAAGACAAATACAATGGAACAAAATAACTTTTGGGAATCCTGTTTGTAACCTGTACATATGTGTGTCCAGTTATGATTTGGGCTTATGCTATCTGAGTTTCTCTTTTCTTTTATAAATGAACTCGGAATAAATTGTGGCAAATGAGCCTTGTCAGCTTTAAGGAGCATTTGTTTGCTGCTGGTCACAGAGTAGGAACTCAGTGAGTAACTGTGGAGTAGGCTAGTTCTTTACTGTGCTTCTCAATACTAACTAAGCTTTATATCTTAATTCATGTGCCAGTATACCAATACATAACTAATACATTTACCTAAAGCAGATAGAAAATGATATTTCAACTGGCTTCTTTTTACTCTCAGTACTTCTTAGGTCTTTTCCCTTACAGTCTTACTTGCCTTCTCTTTTTTACCCTTTCTTCCTCTGCTTACTTCAAAGACAAAACACAAGTTGTGAGTGTATTCTGGAATCTGGTTGGGATGATAAAAGAAGAAGCTGTTCTATTTACTTGTGTTGTTTCCCTCTTGTAATTATGTCACGTGCTTTCTCTGTAGCTCACAGTTTTCATTTTTCCAAAATGTGCTGCTCTAAGTTGCCTGACAGTTATAACTGCCTACGATGTCGGTATCCCGTTGCGCTGAGCATGTCTGTTTGCATTTCAGGAGCTATGCCTGTCCCAGACCAGCCTTCATCAGCCTCAGAGAAGACCAGCTCCCTGAGCCCCGGCCTCCCCACCTCCAATGGGGATGGCTCAGAAACGGAGACCACCTCCGCCATCCTCGCCTCGGTCAAAGAACAGGTAGAAACATTCCACTTTTGCAAGATACTTACTGTGGGGACATTTTAAAATTGTTCTTTTTCAGATGACCAATGATGTCTTGATTATGTTGGACGAAAATTATGATTTTCTAGCAGAAGGTTGATATTTGTTATAAAAATAATATTAAAATATAATTGCTTTTGAGTCAATGATTTTATTCATGATTTAGACAGCTTTCCTTGAAAAAAATATTCTATAAGGGAAACAATCTTTACAGTCAAAATTCTGTATAGCTGAAGCTTTAATAGCCTTGGGGATGGTCCTGACATTTAATGCTATTAAGTGCATGAAGCCAAACAATTTGTCTTTAGAAAATATAAGGTCTAGCCAACTGTCAAAATATATCTACAAGGCTAAAAAAATTAGTTTGTGTGACAGCAGATGAATACCATGTTGGGTCAAGGCGAATTGGTCCTCTCAGTGTTCCTGAGATGGATCAGGAGAGATGCAATTTAGAACTTCCCTGTAAAACTAATCAAAATCTGAATGATTGCTCCCCCAACATTCTTTGTTTTAAAAATGGATAAGTAAATAAAATCTGAAGTATTATATTTGATTTTTTTTCATGAAAGATATGTTTCTTGTAAATAAAAGGTGATAAATAATTAAAGAAAGCTGGAAAATCATGACTTTTAAACTTGCCTTTTCTTTTAGCTAGACTACAGATCAGAATATATCTAGATGTGTTATTTGAGTTTCTCGTTAAATAGAATATAAATGAGTATTCTTCCTTCAAAAGTAGCAAAATGTCCTGTGTTTGGGTTATATGATTTAGGGCCGCTGATTTAGCAACAGCAGTGAAATGAGAGTGGACATAACCTACATGACTCCAGGAAATTCCTAACAGAGCAACAGCCTAAATGGGGCAGCTAAGGGTTCCTCTACTCAAAATGGAGAAGAGCCCTAATTTTGTCAGAGGATACTTATTTTTTTTTAATAAGTGGAGACTGATTAAGGTTAGGGTTGGCAACCATCTAGATGGTCGAGATCAATAGCATAGCTGAAGAAAGATCCACTGATATGAGGGATCAATGATGCTACCAGTCAATAGTGTGCCACCCGGTTAGGTAGGTACACAAAGGTGCTAGGTAGATTGATTGGGTAATCTAGTTTGTGAAAATGGTCAGGAAGCAGGAAATTGGGTGGGGGCATAGATTGTATTCTTGATTAGTTTGCTTCCACAAGCCCACTGTGACAGTTTTCTGACTATTTTTATGGGGTAATAGAAAAGTGAGCAAAGATTCATGCCGCTCCCCATTCTCAGGATTCTGCTTTGTTAAAGTTGGCATATGTCATGGTTTCTTTTTCTGGTATATCTGGAAGGCTTGCTAAGCAGCTTTGGAGTAGTGACAAAATACAAAACACAAGGAATAAATTTAACAGAAAATGACTAAGACCTATCTGATGAAAATGATAACATTTTATCAAAATGCATAAAGTAATTCATAATAAATGACAAGGCACGCCACAATCCTGTGTAGAAAAGCTTGATATCATGACATTATTCCTCTCTCACAAATTAATATATAAAATTTAGGCAGTAGTAATCAGGATCTTGTGGCTGACTGTTTCTTTGGCAAGCTGGATCAAACTATTTTAAGGTTCATATGGAAGCATAAACATGTGTTGCAAGGAAAATTTTGATTAGAGAGATTTTACCTTTATAACGATAAACCACAGGGGTGTCCAGTTGGTCCAAAATAGAAACAATGATCTCTCTGTAGGATAGAACTGATGGTAAAGAACAGACTCAAGCATGTATAGGGAACTAATTCCTTTAAAGTATTTCAGTTTTAGTACAAAGCAGTGGTTTAAATGGTGTTAGCCTAACTGGCTAAATACTTGGAGAAAATTAAAGCCCTTACCTCACAATATGTAGGGAAATAAATCTCACTGTGAAAGCAGAGTAACTGTAAAACTATAGACATACTAGAAGAAACATTGGGAAAATGTTCATATAAATTAAAGTTAGGGAAGGATTTTAAGTATGACAGGAAACTCTGAGCCATAAGTGAGTGGTTGATGCAGTTGGCAATTTGAATACTGATCTGAAGGAAAAATTCAACATAACAAAGTAGAAAAATAGACCAAGAGAAAATATGTGCCACAAATATGACAAGTGGTGATATAATTCATATATTAAATCTTTCTAATATCAATGAGAAAAAATAGGCAATTCATAGAAGGAAAATGCAACTAATCAATGAATATGTGAGGACATTTTCTACCCTACTGTACTAATCAGGGACATAAAATTCAAAATGAAAATATGATTTTCTTTAATCTACAAAAAAACAGACAAACATTTATAAACAGTATAAAGTATAAAATTTGTTAAAGGTTAAAGCTTGAGGAAATTCACATGTAATCTTTGTTAAAATGATATGTTGCTATGGACTGGCATTTGAAATGTGCATTAGCTTTTGAGTAATCATGCTTAGACATAAGTTCTATAGAACTGAGTGATCTGGAACAAAAGATATTATGTATATAGGTGTTTATTACAAGATTATTTGGAATAGTAAAAAATATGGAACAATATTGATTGATGAAGAGTTAAAAAATTATGTATCCTTGAAGGACTATCCTTCATATAAAAGGTTTATATTTTCTATGTAGTTACTAATAAAGGTTAATTTGGGCTATATATCTCACCTTTGAAAAAAATCCATGAGAATTTTAGAAAGGCAGTGACATAGTACTATATTATCCTATTTTAAAAAAGAAAGTGATTATTTTTGTTTATATGTGTTTATGAGCGCCTAGAAAAGTGTAGGAGGAAATACATTAAACTGTTAACATTGCTTACTGTATATGTTTACAGTTAGATGGAGGCTAAATCAAATATGGGAATGAGCAGGGGATATAGAAGACTGGAAAGGTGATCGAAAATGGGAAAAAGAATTAGAGACTGGAGTAAATAATAATTGAATTTGAATAATAAGAAATATTCCTTCTGCTAAAAAGTGATTGCTCTGGTTGAGAGTAGATGAGGTCTTTAGAGCAGAACTATATTGCTCTAAATAAAATGGTCTCTCCAAATCCTTGATGAGAATTTAATAAAAACATGTGAGGAGTTGTTTTTTTTAATAACTAAAATAAACTCATCCATTTTGGACAGCAAAGGGAAGAATTCCTTGTGGTGGGTAACCAATACGAGCAGGAATGAGAATCTGTCCTAGGAGGCTGAGATGGAGCAGCCTTGAGCCACTCAGAATCAGTTGTTGAGACTAAGAAGACATATATTTAGATATGTAGTTAACAGTGATAGAAATGAATTCTAGTTTATGACCGTAGAGTGAAACTTATGCCATGCCAATCTCTAAGTCACAAAGTGTGTCCCATATAACGTGTGGCTTGACTGAGATATTTGTAAACTGAACCCTAGAGTTCTTAAACACAGCAGCCATGATTTTTCAATGAAAAGGTATTTATTGATTTTTTTGTTCTAATTTCCCATTTTGATTCCTTGTTAACTAATGAGTTTTAAATCTATATATTAACAAAAATAGAACCATGATTTATATTACACTCTATGGATAATCTTCTGTATTTCAGACATATCTGTCCTATGTCCCTCTCTTCCTATGGGGCTTTAAGAGAGTGACATCTACTCCCCATTCCCCTCCTATAAGTGAGTGTCCTTCACCAGAATAGGAGGTGGGGGCATGGAGGTTGGGCATGTGATGACTCTGGTCAGATGAATGGGATATACAACTGAGAGAGGTGATTGAGAACCATTCATTACAAAGAGGACCCCAAATTCTCTGGTGGCTGAAAGGTTAAGAACAGTCAAGGGATTCTTCTTTAAGGATGGGAGATATTCCTTTGATGATGGCAGTGACATATAAGAGGAAAAATTAAGCATGCTTGAGAGAGGGGGAATAGTTTCAGGGGAACAGTCACCCAATAGGTTAGGGGCAACAGGACCCAGTGCAGCAGCAGAGGGAATGCCTTTTGGAACAAAAATAAGTCATTCCTGAGAACAGAAGAGAGGCCAAGTGCATGGTAGCACGTAGGCTGATGACGTGGTCCTGGGAACATGTGGTTCTCTTCTGCTGTCTGTAGGCAGGCAGTTGTCTTGCTTTGTGTTGGAGCCTATTTGGAGTCTGTGAACTGTTGGGCTGAACCCTGGTGGAAAAGGGAGGCATTGGAGGTAAGGGACTGAAGAGAGTGATTGTACTGATGAATATTGGAATCAACATTGCATGAAAGTGCATAAGAGATAGAAAAATTGGTAGAGATGGTGAAGTCACAGAATGAGTAAGTATGGAGTCACAGAATGAGAATGAGCATTAGCTTGAGAACCATGTGCTTAAAATCAGGAATTTGGAAGTGATTATTGATAATGTCAAAATCAAGTTATGACTCTGGGAAATGAGATTAAAATGACAAAAGAGAAACCTTGTTGTTTCTGGGAAAGCTGGTGTGAGTGGCGATGGCATAAGGGTGCTGACTGAAAGGGCGGTGAGCAGTGGCTCATGTTACCTGTCGCAGTGGGGGAGAGGCCTGAGGTCACCCCACATCTGTGAACAGCACATGTTTGCATGTGATTCTCCGAGATCTTAATTTGTATATTTTCATTAGAAAAATTGTTATAATGTCAGTCTATTCCATTAGACAAGAATTCGTATTCACTCACTATATGCAAGTGTTTATATTTTTTCTTAAATCTGTAAGTGCACCACTTAGTTCTTCAGAAAACCACGACTTTCCTAAAAATGTGCTTACTTCAAAATATTTCTTTCCCTTCAGTTGATCATGGTTTCATTTGATCAGCCCATGTTTCCAAAGTTGTCATTGAAAGGGTCTTTGTATATAAGTTAGAAAGTTATGGGGCATTTTTAAAACCTTTAGAGATCATATAATTCATTGATCTTTACAAATTATTATTGCTCAGGTAAAGGTGTTTTGGTAGTAATTCTACCAGCCAAATATGTTTAATAATGAATAGATTAAATAGAAACTTTTAGGTATATAACAGTATATACAAATGTGTTATTTCATTGCATTTATTTTTATCAAATGCCTACTATGTACATAAAACAGTGCTTCTCCTGGGTGGCACACAGATTTTGAATTTGCTTTCAAGTAAGCAATGGAGTTAAAAATATAAGACAAACATATAAAAAGTTATAAAATATTTTAAAAATTGTCAGTGAAATTCTCTAGTTAATTTATTATAAAGCTCCAGACGATTTATAACCCAATATGGGCAAAACCACTCCATAGAGTACTTTACATATGTTATGTCATATGAAGTTACTAAGAGAGCATTTAAAAAGGTTCATCTTACATGGAATCTAAAGAAATCCTGATCTTTTACATTGAGTCATGTGTGAATATAGCATATGCCTTTGTTTTTGTTTAGGTTCTACATTTATTACATAATCCCTGTATAAGAAGGATATTATCCAGAAGGAGCGCATTATAAAATATTCTCTTAATTAATATTCTTCCAGTGCCACCTATCATTGCAAAATCTTTCAGTATATTCTACTGTAATGTGCAACAATAGTTTCTGTTAACACAATGTGAAAATGACCTATACCTATTAATCACTTTCCAAACTACATTTTGAAAAAGGATTTTTTTAACGTAATGACAAAATCATCATGTATGAAAAAGAGGAAATTAAAACACCTTTAGGAAAGGTCAAGAAGATAGAGGAGGATTATCTGCAAAGACTAGTGAAGTTTATATTCATTAGTCAGAGAAGAAAAGATTTATACATCCCATAGTGCCACAAGTTGAATTTTCTCCACGTATCAGAGTTCAAATGAAAATTACTGGGTTGATGATTTTTGAATGTATTTATTTCAAGCCAGATACAGATCAACAATGAAAAGTAGAAGCACGCTTTCCCCTAATTTTTATTGCTAGAATGTGGACTGTACTGGGGAGTGATTGTGTTAAGATGTGGATTGAGATACAAAGGTGGAAGGAGTGAATCTGCTGACCTGGGTCCTGGTAGATGATCTCATTCGTAACAAGGACAGGTCAGAGCCCAGAGTCAGCAGGAAACAGAAAGTCTTGTAAATACCATAGGATCAGGCTAGAGGCTGGGTGTAGATACAGACCGACCAAACTGGGTGTTTAGATTCCAGCAGGGCAAAGAAGGAAAATAAGTATTGAATGCAGAGTTCTGAGGTTCAAGTTTGGCGGGTGGCACCACACTGGTAGGACCATCTGGGTTTGAAGTGGCTCTGTTTCTTTGTGCTTTGTGGAATCTTTTGCATCACAAAAATGGTGGTTGAAACTAGACATCAAAGAGAAACAAGGTCCTGAACTATTTGTATAAGGTTTAGGGCATAATGCTGAGAGTTCTAGCAATGGGCAGATAATTATGAAAGTGGGGATAGATCCTCGCCCTCCTTTCCTTCTCCCCCCTCTATGCTACTTTATGTGTATTTTATTCTTGCATCTAAGTTATTTTGACTTCTTTCCTAAATAACTGAATTTTTCCCTTAAATTTTTGGTTTGTAACTTTTCTCAAGACACATACGTACTTATCCATATTTTTAATCACCCCAAACACTATTCTAAGAATTAATTTGGTTGCTGTCTGCTCTGTCCCCTTTGAAGGTGTTTAGTTCTTGGGTTTTTAGGGGACTGGAGGCTATGGGGAAAATAAAGCTTTTTTATGCTAAATTAGAAGATAAACTTAATATGTAAGGCTTTGTAACATAACATTATAGTGCATTTCTAATGCCTCTTTCATATTTATCAATAGAATTAATTGTTAAATATTCATATGTGAAATCACATTGAACATTTTAAATGTGATATTTTAATAATTTTTTATGAATTTTCCATTATAAAATAGTTCATACACATTGTAGAAACTCATAAGTTTAGAAACTCACCCTGGAATAATGATGGAAATTTTATTTTAGAATAATATTACAGATAGAGGTTATTGCAAATATTTAGAAAGATTTCCTTCTAAGATTTTTATATGAATACATAATTATTTGTACAGAATTTTTATTCCCCTTTACAAATAGTTTATACTTTTTTCTATAATTATCATATCAAGTATTTTTTCATGTCACTAAATATTATTTTAAAACTTCTCTAGTAGCTATAAAAAGAAATACACCTAATTTAAATTGTGATTTCATTTAACAGTTCAATCTTTGTTGATCTCTTAGGTTGATTCTGTTTTCTCGGAATAAAAAAAATGGCATGTCATACTTTCTTGTACATAAATCATTGGGTCTGCTTTGACAGAGTCCGCCTTGAGCAGAGTTTTGAGAAAGGGGTTAAAAACTCTTACTAGGAAAATATGTCATAATTAGTTAGCAATAAGAGTCGCAGGCAGGAGGTATGAAGCAGGAACTCTTGGGTATAATAATACATGCCCTGTACAGGTTTGCACAGAGCAGAAAATTAACAAAAAGACTATTCTGCAGGGAGTAAATGGGGAAAGCATGTTCACTATTCAGAGCACAGGAACCAGTGTGGGAGAAATAGTCAAGATAAATGAATTATCAAGGACAAGGAAATAATGTCAAATAATGTATCAAAATAACAAAAATGTTCTTAAAAAGTCAGGTATAAAATTCTTTAAAGTTTACATTATTTAAAAAACATATATTATGTATTTTTATATAAAACATTTCATCTGACATTTAATTAAATGACTTTTCTTTGGTAATTATTTTGTTCAGTGTTTTCTATTTATGGCCAAAGAAACTCAGACTTTAATAAATATTCAGTTTACCTACCCAAGGCCAAATAACATTTCTGTAGAATTGAAATGAGAAATGAGGTTGTTTAACTCTGAATCCAGTGCTCTGTTCACTATACTACACTGCCTCAAAATTTAGGCATAATAATGGACATACAACACATTGTGTAATATTTTTCCAAATAGAACTTTGTCTATATGCCTGAGGTTTGCTGAGGTTAAGTTAAATGGTGTGCCCCTGCCTGTCTAGCTCTTACTTAACTAGGGAAAAGGGAGGTGGGTAACTTCACATCAATTTGATCTGTAATTTATTTTTGGAATCTGAAGGAATCATTAATGAGGCTCTGAACAAAAAGAATCCAAGGAGCATGTGCACCTCTTTGTTAGTTAATGCTGGTAGAGAAAATGTGGCACAGAGAGAGTACTATGAGTTAAAACCCCATTTTGCTTTCTTCGAATATTCCCGTTTCTGAAAGTCAGTGACTTGGACAGAAGTTGTCTGTAGCATGCATCAGCGACACAGGTAAACATGCTCGAGGCAGCTCATCAATCATGTTCAACTTGCTGTTGTTCGGCCTCCGTCATTAGAAGAATGTGCAAGTCCATGCCCTGGGCTCTGAATGAGCCGGCTGTACGGTCTGCTGCGGTAGGCGAGTGAGAATCAACATCCACCTTTCTGACTAATGATAAGTTCTTAATTTCATGTTTTGCTCATGGCCTCCAGAAGCAGCTGCACTTCTTTCCCAGTTACTAGGAAAAACGAAGGACTTGGTATCAACATGACCAAAAACCAACATACAACAAAAATCGCTTTTGACAGGTAATTTTCAGCATTTAGTAGCCAATACTAAATAAGCTCCATTCTCCAAGTCAGTAGACGTAGTTATCTATCGCATTTTGCAGCTTACACATTCTGGAAGCTCTGCTGGGTGAAGAAATTATGTTCTAAATTAAAAATTAGAATTTTATTTTTTTCTTGCATAAAAGCCAACCTAAGGTTATTCCATAGTTGTAGGCAAGTAAGTGTGAGTTATCTTGTGCACAGATGACACCGCCACCTCTTTTGTCCTAAGCAGGAGAGCTCTGAGGTTTCAGCTGGCGGTGTTTAAATATTTGGGTTGATTGGAAGCTTTTGAAGACACCTGTAGCCCCATTGGCCAGCTTTGCACCCACCACCTTCACAACAGAGAAGCAGCCCTCCACCCATACTATCACCTTTGTACCTAGCCCACCTGTTACCGAAGGCAGACATTCAACAAATAATCCTGTCAACCCTAAGTACTTGTCAGAGACCTGACATGTCCTGCTATAAGACCTGTCAAGAACCAGAGGCAAGTTATTTTTAAAATTAATAATCTAGCATATAAATCCTATTTGGGGAACTCTGATCCTGTTAGGAACAGCATCTCAGTCCTCCATGGGAATGCCTTCCAAAAACTTGGCTTTAATAACGCTGCAGTAATTTGAGGATTCCATCTTTGTGGAGACTTGAGATAAAGAATGACCATACTGGGAGCTTTTCTGAATTGCGTGAAAACCTGATACTAAAAACCTTTCCCGCACTGTTGTCACCTGATTTACCATGAGTGAAACATTTTAGGGTTTAATATATAACATAGTAATTATAACTAAAACCATTTTTTTTTCTGAAAAACACCTAACTTCATGATATAGGACTGTGGCCAGGTCTCCTCCTTACCTTGTGTGGTCAGCTGCCAAAGCAGAGCAAGACGTGGGGGTTGAATTCGGTATATTTGTGTGGACGGTATGAGCTTATGAGTGACCTTACTGTATTTTCCTAGCCTATTTTAGTTCAAAAGTAAATGCTTTGCTTAATTGTGATAGAAGCCCTTAGTTTAGTTTTGTGGTACAAGGGCCTCATCTCCATTGTTGAATTGATCATATTGTTACCCTTATTTTAATGGTTGTACTGGATTTGTGTCTCTTCCTGTGAGCTATCTGTGCATCATTTCAGAATCAGCCCATTTACTTTGATGAATCCCAGGCCCCCAACTGCAATTTCCTCCACAAACAACCCAAATCAAAACTCCTTTAATGAGCTGGAATGAGATATTTTTAATTTAAACTGAGGTGTATTAACTGTAACATATTCTCTGTTAATCAAATATATAGGCAAGTGTCCTTTATTCTCAATCTAGAAACTGTGTGCTTTGTTTTAGCTGAAAGAAAAAAAACAACAACAAACCTCATGTTAGTATATGAATGGGCAGCTTCACGCATTAAAAACATAGCAATACTGAATGCTTTTTGTTTATATGCAGATATACCAAATCTGTCATATTTGCTGCATATCTCTTTCAGTGATTTCTAGCTACTCTTTGAAAACACACTTTTCCCCAGAGTTTAGAGTAATACAACTATTTGCTTATTATTATTTGCTTATCTTGTATTTATTTTGTTTTGGGGAGATTTTTTAATATATTTATACTTGATTAAATTCTTGTCACATTAACATCTACTTATGATTACAGATTTTGAAGTAAGGTTTTCTAAAGTTGCTGTTTGTTTATTTGCTAATGGTGTTACGCTGTATGTGTTGTATGTATGTTTGGGTTTTCTTTTATTGTTACTGGCTTTTTTTATGTGTTAGCACAAGACACATCTCAAGTGTAATTATGTAGAAGTTTCTGGACACACAGAAGGTGTATATAAGAGTAATTTCAGTCTTATCTACAGGTTAAAGAAAATAGTCTTCATATAAAAATCCTCTAAGGATTTCTGTCAAATAATTGTAAGCGCTACTGTAACAAATCCTGTCTTACGCACCCAGCTCATTTGAGGGTTTATTTTGCAACATTTTCTTAGGAAAAAATTTCTACCAAGTGAAGATGGTATCTTAAAATAGCCTGTTATTGAAAGCCTCTCCACTAAAACATAAAATTGGAATATACTTTCATGTTAATGCAGGAAGCGGACAGGATGTTTTTGCTAGAAATGCTATATAGAAGTCACCAGATGGTAAATTAAATCAGGTGATTCTTGGTGATGTATTTTCCCTGATAGTCACTGTGACAGTTGGTGTTGTTAAAAGTGGCCGCACATTATTTCCCACCTCTCGTGACCTTCTGATGTGAGTCTGACACTCTCCTGATGTCGTTGACTCTGTGTTACTGTCCCCTTCACTCTAGGTGGGCTTGAGGCAATGGCAGACATGATACCACATGACTTTTATGTCAAGGTGTGCAGTGCAGTGTGCCTTCTCTCTGGTTCTTTTGGATACTCATTCCTAGGAACCAGTCACCACAAACAGAGGGTGGCTCTGTGGAAAGACGCTCAGCCTGTGAGTACATAGCCCCACCTGAACTCTCAGCTGACACCAGCATCAGCCTGTGAGCCTTTTAAATGGGCCACCTCAGTCAGGTGGCTGCAGCTGATGACATGGAGCACTGCCAATCTGTTCCCATTGATATTTGTAGATTGATGACCAAGATAAAAGATTGTTTCAGTTTTAAGCCAGTAAGTTTTGAGGTGGTTTCCTACATAGCAGTAGATAACAGATTCACTCATTTTTCCATGCTTCTGAAAAAATCAGTTGGGTTGGACCATCCCTATACTTTATTCTACTTCTAAGTCTTAAGGGTCTACATATCCTGAGGTAACTTTAAAAAAATGAGCTTATTGATGTATAAATCCCATACCATACAGTTCACCCATTTCAGTGGTTTCTGGTATATTCACAGTTGTGCAAACATCACCACAATCTAACTTTGAAACACTCTTGTCCCCTTAAAAGAAATCCCATGCCCATTAACAGTTCCCCATTCTCTCCAAACCTTAAAACCCTAGGAAGCAAGTAATACATTTCTGTCTCTATAGATTTATCTATTCTGGCCATGCTATGGAATCATGCATCCGTGGTCTTTTGTGAATGGCTTCTATCACATCACTTATCATAATATTTCAAGGTTCATCCATGTTGTAGGATGCATCATTTCATTCCTTTTTATTTCCCAATAATATTCCATTGTATGGATATGTATCAGTGTCTATTGATGGACTTTTGGGTTGTTTCTACTTTTTTTGGCTATTGAGAATAATGTTGCTGTGAGTAGTTGTGAATAAGTTGTGTGGGCATATTTTTTTTTCTTTGGCTAAATACCTACGAATGGAAATGCTGGGTCATAGAGCTCTAGGCTCAACAGTTGGAGGAGCTGCCAAATTGCTTTGCAAAGAGGCTACACTTATGAGGGCTCCAGTTTCTTCATATCCTTGTCCACACTTGTATTTTTCTTTTTTATCACACCTTCATGGGCTGAGATAGCTTTTTGAAGAGTCTAATGACATATGCCAAACAATCCTATCAAGAATGAATTTTTAAATATTTGACATATTATATCTTAAAAAATATTTAGCAGTAGACTTTTGCAGTAGACAACATAAGCTCCCAAACATGAGTTGTCATAAGCCTCAGTACTCTTGGACAGCATACCCAGGCCTGTGAAGAGTCTAGCAAATGTTATGTGAGTTTCAGGTGGAAAAGCCAATGATGTTTGGCTTGCAGATGGTGATGGTAGGGTCGGGTGGGGAGGAGGGCTGCAAGAGCTGCCTTCAAATATTTGCTGTGGAAAAGAAGGAGCAAATTTCTGTTGGGCAGGTGTCATGCAACTAAGAAGAGAATTAGGATAAAGGATCAACATTTGGAGGAGGCAGGTTTCAGTTTTGTATCAGACATGAAGATTTTTTGTTGCAAACTTAGGCAGATTTAAGCTGGAAAGGAATAACTCAAGGACTTAGGTTACTTATAAAATATTTGGAAGGTCTAAATAATCAGGTTTGGGGTTTACATTGCTAAGGACAATGGCCAACTTTATTGCACGTCTACCTTGAGGATGAGTTCAAAGGTGGAAATTTTCAAAAATGGAAGAAATGTTCTCAAAGATGCTGGCATATAACAAATTTAGGGAAGTGTCAGAAAGTCCAACTGGTTCCTGCTGTCTCTTCAGGAAATTCACTCCAGCAATAATCAATGGCAGACCTTTTAACCAACAGTGGCAACACAGAAATGCACCAGGATGTCTGTAAATGGGCTGATATTTGATCCCCACAGCCCTGAGTGGGACTGAGTGGGCCCTTTGCTGCCCGCTTCACCCATTGTCTTTCCACAGGATGCTCAAAAAATATTCTTTCTCTGACTGAGGTAAGAAGTTAGGATATGGAAATGATAGGATACTAGAACATGAATAAAGTTGGGAAAGATGTATGCTATAGCATTACCTAACAACAACAACAAAATCGGAGCTGCCTATAAATTCAAAGAAAGAAATAGTAAATTCTTAGTCATTTGAATTAAGCAAGGAGAATCTGAACAGATATCTGTCAGGGGCTCACAATGGATGAAAGGTTTAACTAAATAAACTCAAATCTCCTCTAAATGTTAAATTTATTTTTGAAGTCTTCCATATAAGCTGTTATTAAGTAAAATCTACTTTATTAGTCTTTCATCACTAAAGATAAAAATTTGCAATTTTTTTAATACTGGTGAAGTTTAAATATGTGCAGAATATTTGTAGTAGCTAAGTCTTTTCTCAGTGAGATATTCATAATTTCTAAATATTTGGTATTAATCAACAGACAAATTATTATTGTGTAGCATTAGAAACTGTTGCCTCCATGGCAAGTTCAGTAAAAGACTTGAGCTAAATATCTGATGAAGCTTTGACGATTAGGGGAAAAGGCAATTGGCATTACTGCGCTGAAAATATTTCTTTCAGTTTCAAGGATAAGGTAACTTTTCAGAGCTTTTGCATGGCACAGAGTAAGCTAGTAGTGGTTCCTGAGGGTAAAGTGTGACATTATGTTTTAAGGGTTTATACATAAGTAGAAATGGGGTTTGGGGCAATATCTGGCCTGGTGTATATTTGGCATCAGTAGATTTTATTCAGATTCTTTCAGCATTTTCTTATTGAATAGTCCTAATTAAGGTATGTAACCTTTCTCCAAAACTAAGTTTGACTATCTAGTAAAATGAAGACTGTCATATCTCGCAATAATGATGGAATATATGCAAATTATAACACATATTGTACAAACACATGTTAACTAGTTTATTATGACCCCTTGGAAATCTATGTTCCTTAATTAGTTATATCAGCTTGATGAATACTCTTCATCTTTCTGAAACAGTTAAACATATATGCCACCTCCAACTTTGGATAAATTTGTGAAATCCAAAGGTAAATCTGAGGTTTCTTCAGTTACTTAGGAAATTGGGAGAAAGAAAGAAGATATTTGACTGAGAAAAACCAATAATAAATTAGCCTTTAGAATTTTACTTATTGTCAGATTATTACATGAGATGGTCTATAAATATAATGCTGAAGAGAGAGTGTGGGAGGTGTTTTGAAGCTCCTTGATTATACTTAACTATGTTAAATTTCAACTTTCTGGGAGAATATGTAGATAATTCTTTCTCCCACTTTTCTTAAACTCTTCATAAAACAATAAAGAAATATGTGCATAGACCCTACCATTCACAACCAGGTCATCTGTATTGCCGTGATTTAAAATCCTCTGAAGCCACAAGTGTGTAGGCAAGCTCCAGCATCAGCCAACATCTGATTTCAAGGAGTCTGGAGAAAATTAAAGAAAGCAAGTTGTGTTCCTCATCTTGCTCTGCACGCGGGGCAGTGTTCTATCTGAGAAAAGAGGAAGATCTTTCTTATAGAAGCATGAGCTCGGAGCCAAAGGGGACTCGAAGAACATTAGGCCATTGGGTTTGCATGAATCCTGGACCAGCTGGGATTCTCACAAAATGAGATAGGAGACTCCAAGTAGTCCTAGTTGAATCTCAAGGACATTGGCCAGTCTTTGAATTTTACTACAGAAAGTGCTCCTCTGTCTCTTGTATACATCCTCCTTTTGTATGTTATTGGAATGGACTTTCATAGTGCCCGGAATATGGAGGCTGCCCTTTACAAAGTGGTTACAATCAGAAAATTGACATTATTTTATTAATGAGTAATATAGGTATCAGTAGTTGTAAATTTCATTATTAACCACTGAGGTTGAACTGATTGCATAGAATCCATTCCACGAGTTCTGATGTTTTACTGCTATTGGTCTGTTTTATGTGAGTGAATTGAATCCACCCATTTCATTCAAATTGTTCAAATATTTCATGAAGCATTAATTAATAGTGAGTTTAGTAAAACTCATTTAATGCCTTTCCCAAAAAACTCTATTTGATGACAGATTCCTAGTATCTAGCCTCCAGTACTTTCCAATTTGGGGGTGATTTAATTTTAGGTTGAATGCATAATGAATAATTAAATAACATCTGTTAAGAATTGTATGTACAGAGAAAATAAGTACATAAAATTTAATATATTTAGGTAGAGAGTCAAGAGTTGCCTGGTCATGATGTGAATATTTCAATAGCAATAGTACCTCACATTTAATTTTAAAAGAAATTAGCCCACGTAAATCATCTTCCTTATTCACAATAATGTGATATGCCTGGGTATTTGCCTGAATTTTACCTTCTTGATTCTGTGCACATAAAGGAAAGAATGAGAAATTGCATTTTCACCTTGTTAACATCCCTCATTTATGATTTCATTATTTAAACTAATTAGCTGTGTGCATAACTAAATTGGTGTTCTTTTTGTTGCTAGAATTTACATTTTTTAAAGCATTACAACTTTGTGATGATGAGTGTTACTTCAGGCCTGGTGGAAAGGAATCCGGAAGTGTCCTTTGGGAGATGAGATGCCTTAAGAGTGGCTCTCAGGCTCACCCTAAGCCCCTACTCTGTGTGCAACTCCAGACATCCAGGGTCTGTGCTGGCCATAGAAGATTGATGGTCTCAGAGTGGCAACTTCAACAGATGTGGACACATCAGCACATTTCTCTGAGTTTTTTGTCCCAGCAGTTTGTATTAGGTGGCGTCTGCTGGTCTACCATAGGAAGTTTGGATAATTGGTGGCTTTGTTTTCTGACCTGTGAAGAAAACCAGAGTGCTTTGTTGTTCAGTTTTTTGAAAGACTCGGTGAGATAAACCAGTATCCTTCCATTAAATTATTTTTTCTTGTTTTTTTATCATTGTTTTTCACTTAAATTCTAATAGAAGTTCTAATAGAACTTCTGTCACTTACAACCAAACTGAGTCCTTGCTAAATCATATATTTGGGAATTGATAGAAAATCTTTTTAAAGGCAGATGCATCACTTTTTTTTCTCTATCTGAAGACATGTATAAGATGCTTAAAAAGCTATTAATGAATTGAAGCATTCCAGAATATTAACTTCTGGCAAGACCTCTAAGAACTGGATTCCCAGTAAAGAGCAGGATAGATAAATCTGTTTTTTACACACATCTAAGGTTTGGATAACAGTCTGGTTCATTAAAGGATCTTTTCTTTAGGTGAAAAGACTTGATCAACTAACAGGAGAGCTCTGGAATTAACTGTTAGGTCAGTTACTTTTGAATGCTTGTAGTAAAGTCATTACGAGGTGCCAGTCAAGGTTCACTAAGGGAACCATTACAAACTGCCTCGTTTTTTTGTTCATTTTTCTTGTATTATTTTTTTAAAATAGAATACCACACAGAGCAGTGATAGTATGAAGATACAATGCTTTACAATTTCAGTAAAGCCTTTGGCAATCTCTTGTGATATTCTTGTGTACAATAAGAAATGAGGACTTTATGTATGACAGTAGCACTTGCATTTGCACTGGCCATGGAAATAAACTCTTGTCCAGAGAGTATTAGACACTGAATTGGGGCAATTTTTTTGTTACTGTTCTTAAAATCAGTCTTCCTGGACTTATGGCAGTGGAGGGAAATTCAGTCTAAGAAATCATGTCTCTCGAATGCTTAAGGTATTTTATTTTCTCATAGCTACTATTGTTGCTCTTAATAATAGTAACCATTATAGTAGTAGCTAAGAATTAAGTGCTGAAATACAAATAAGTTTTCACTGTATCTTGCCGAATGCTTGCAACTTACATATAAGGACAGTTCTATTATCTCCATGTTTAGATGAGACTGAGAAAGATTTTGCAATGTGCTCATGGTTAAGGCCTAAATTTCTTTGCCTTTAAAGTGAGTTTACTTCCTCACTACTCTATATAAACATAATATAAATGAAGTAAGAGACCAGGGCAACCAGCGTCATGCTCTTTGACTTTACCCGAATAGGGTATTAGAGAGGAGAGAAAGAAATTCAGGAAATAATCTTTAGAAAAATACAGAGTTTTTAATAAAGAGTCATGTCATTATTCCTAGGAGGGTAAAAATCATCTAAAGATTTCTTGCACTGTTTGTTTCTCTGCCTAGAAGAGCAACTCTGGTCAATTTTTGCTAGAGTTTCCTTTTTTCATTTTCTTCTTCTTTTAGCTCCACAAGAATACTCATTCCATCAAATCCATTTGCTTTGTTTTCAGATACAATTGCAAGAAAAATCTTTCAAGTTCTCCTTAAAAGTAAATTAAGCCATCACTCACAGTGAACATATACTCCCCATATAATGAAATTAAATACAGAGGGTAATTTATAATTAAGCTAATATTTAACTTGCTGTCAGAGCTACAGAATTATAAACCTGAGGTGCTTGAATAGGTATAGCTTGGAATCCTCAGAGTGCCCCAGGGTCTCCTCTGCCATGCCTCCAGGAGAATAATAGGGCACGGTGGCCAGTTTAGATTTTTATTGATTTTTTTAAACCACTTATTTTAGTCTTCAAATCCATTACAAATTTTCTTGTATTATACACTAAGAAAGAAGCAGGATTGTACCTCTATGTTAAACATTATTTCTCCCTATTGAAATGGAGCTCATGTTTAAATACTTTCATGACATTAAGGATGTTGATTTAGAAGGCTTACCTTCCCTATGAAAGTAGTAGGGAAAGAACTGTTCTGTGCATGTGTATATTTAAATTTCTTATGTAGCTAGGTTCTAATTTTTTTTTATTCCACAAAGAAAGCAGGCATTTTAACTCAGCCGTTATTATAACAGCAGTAGTAAGAATAACAACAATAAATGGTATTGATGAACTGCCCATTTATCATAGTTTCTCTCATCTGAAAATAAGGAAATGAAATGCTAATTGTATTTATTATTTCTGTCTGGTCATAGTAAATTTTTTTTTCATAGGAAGATATGAATATCTCTAGTTAATCATTTCTTTCTTCTATCCAATTTGCAACACTATGTACATACCATTTCTGCAGTGAATGGGATTCTCATTTTATTTTTATTAATCTTCAGCATGACCCCAGCCTCATCTAGTAGAATTTCTATTCAAGGAATAACCCTACTTTCATATGCTGCTGTTCAGTACCATTTCCCCATTTTCACTATGGCATATAATTAATGAAACATTAACCTTATATAAACTTTTTTTCTTAAGCTAGTATGTTTTTTAAACTTATTTTAAGCCATTCAGTATGGTAATTGTGGGAAGTTTCTAAACTCCAATTTCTAGAATGAATGACTGTTGAGTGTCATTTTACTCTCTGTTTGTTATATGCAAAAGCAATCCTTATGTTCATATGTATAAAAATATTTATATTGTACTCATTTACTGTGTCATTGAAAAATGAGTTTCAAATAAATAAGACTATTTTTACTTAGAGTTTGATCCTTATTAGCAACAATGAAATTATCTCTATGAAATTATTTTTATCAGCATTGCTCTATGTCTTTTAGTGAATTAAAAGTAATACTAAAAGTGCTTCAACATTTTCTAGATGCATTGGTGTTAGTGGGAATGCTGCATTTCTTGGGTTTTATCCATAATTATAGGAGGGGCTGTGAAACTTCAGAGAGAGGGGCCTGTAGCCCAAGAAAGTCCCTGAGAGTTGCTTTGTTGATACAGTCCTAAAAGCTGTTCTTTTTTTTTAATCATCTACCATTTTGCCATAAAAAATGTAGTGAAACATTTAGCTGTGTGAGCTCAGGAACTCAAATTTTCTGAAGTGGTAATTGTGGAATAAAAGGTCAAAGCAATTTCCTCCCAGTTGATGTAGTAACAGTGATAGTTTGTATGTGTATCATTCTTTACAGTTTACTGACTTCTGCAAACATTGTTCATTTCTTCTTGCACTACATGATGCGGTTGGCAAGGGACATTAGCTAATCTAACGCCACAGGTAAAGATGCTAGAGAAGCAAAGGGCTTAAGTGTCTTGTCCAACATCACACAAATTATAAGCTCCAGATCCAAGACTAGAAGTCAGTGTTTGAATTCCTAGTAATAACAATATTATCTAAAAATCACTGGGGACATACTCTGAGCCTTGCACTTGTGCCACACAGGTCCTCTTACCAGTTGTCTCCACATAAGAGCGTGGACACTGGCAATGATCTGACCTATCAGTACACTGAGGCTGACGGAGGTAAGTTAACTTCTCTAATGCCATGCGGCAGAGCAGGGAATGATCACAATATAGAGGTTCTCCATGACTGAAAGAATAAAGTGTACTTTATTACATTACTTAACTCCTCTATGCTTCTTTTTCCTTATCTGTTCAAGTAGGGCTAATAATACTATCTACTCCTATGGTTGTGGGAATTTCAGAGTTAATGAAGGTAAAGAGCTTAAAACAGTGCATGATACGTAGTAAACACACAATAAGAATTAGCTATTTTTAGGTACAATTAGCCAAAGAATATCTGCTTAATTTTTTATTTAAAAGGCCATTGTGAAACCTAAACATTTATGTAGTAGAGCTTGGTATTAAACTAATTAAAACTGACAAATGCATTTCCATATGTAAGTGGCATGTAATAAAAGGTCCTGCTAATTAAGATTAGGCCGATGCCAATTAAATTAAAAACAATTGATAAATAGGACCCGTTATTGATAAGAAAAATATGAATCTCAGCGATACCCCTTTGAGAATGAAATCAGTAAGAAAGACATTTGAAGGTAGAGTTTTCTTTCATGCATTTGTTTAAAGTTAATCGGCAAGGAATCAGATGGCATTGTGTTTTGTTTTGACATGACAAAGAATGAAAGAATAATTCAGCAAAAGCTTTGATGGTAAGTAGCTCATTCCTAACCTTCTCCTACTTCTGAAAATGATGCTATCATGGCCCCCTGGCCTTAACTAAAGCTGTAACTGCTGGAGAAGTGGTAGGATAAGGTGTTAGGTGAAAAGGCTAGATGCATAGAGTTAAAGTTTTTCACTGATCTTCATCAATTCCTTTTTCTCTGATCTATTCTGGAGGAATTCCATTTGTAAATAAGCCAGTGAAGAAAAAAGCATAGACATCCTTCATGTTGTTTTTGTTAGATCTGAGATCAGTTTGCGGGAAACTATTTTAGGCTTCTTCACAACTATTTAACCACCAACTCCCTTTTTTTTAACTTCCAAGAAATATGTAGTTGACCACATAGACACAGCCTTGGATTCATATCTCAGAGCTAGAGAACAAATTCCCTGGAACTATGGGAGACTCCACCCAGTTAAAATTAGACTTAACCCCTATGTCTCTTCAGATTTATTGGGCTGGGATTTTGAGAGCATTAACTCAGGAGATTTGCAAGAAACATGCTAAATGAGATGACTTGCATCATCTAGGAAATGGGACAGCAAATTAGGGGTACAAGGGGGTCTCAAGGAAATTAATTCATTTTTTCATTCAGCTGCATATTGATTCACCCAATCAGCAAACATTTATTGAGCTATTATATGCCAGAAATGGATGGATTAATGGAAAATTGTGCCTCTTTCAAGAAGTTTAAGTAGTAAAGCAGGAAAGGATATAATGACTGACCACATTGTAGGAGTATAAATTAGGCTAAGTGCACTGATGACATAGGCACTGATGACAGGCTAACCAGCCTGGATAGATGAGAGGAGTGTGCTCTCGTGAAATCTGGGCATCTAAGACTTACTAGAGGCATAATTAAGTGAAGACCAGGAATGAAGTAGTCAGGGTATCTTCCTAACTGGATCACCATCCAGATCATACAGAGTGAGTTTCTTCTGTATGGGTTTAGTGAAATTAAAGAAAGAATCCTAACAATGCCATGGATAGGTTTATGACTTTTATCTATAAATGAACCTGTGAAAACAGTAAAGCCATATGCATCACTGTTGGATAATATCTGCCTTGAAGTAGAAGCAGTGACTGTAAATATTTTCCCAAATAACCCTCTCTTCTTGTTGCTGGCCAGGCATTGAGGCTGCAGGGTCTAGCCTCCAGAATAGAGCCAGTGAGGCGATGGAAGGATGAGGTCTATAGTGTCCAGAGTAAGCCATCATCCTGAAGTTGCCAGCAGGCACAGTGGGGGGCATTTACTTTCAGCCTCAGGGGAATTCTGGGACCAGGCAGTACCACTGTGGTCTTTCATGGTGTCACAACAGGCACGGGGACCAGGGAGATGAGATAGAGGGACAGGAGCATGGGGCCACCACCCATCTATTTTTTGTATCTTAGCTTTCTGAGTCATTTTTTCTATCACTCTGACTTGAAAACTGGGTCATTTCCCTAGAGATAGAATTCAAATATTAGAGTTTTGATTTTGTTCTGTAGACCATGAAAAGTCACATTTAGAGGTGGTGGTGATGGTTATGGTGGTGGTGGTTGTGTTTTAAAGCAGGGGATGCTATAATCAGACTATCCTTTGGGAAAGAATGACCCCAGCAGCCTTGTTGAGAATCAAATGGAGAAGTTAGGAGCCTTTTCAAGTCTCCTGAAGAGAGAAAACGAACGCCTGACCCAAGCAGGTAGCATGAAGAGAGAGCATGAGAGAGCTGCAGACAGTGGGATTTGGCCACTGGCTGATCCTGACAGTCACCGGCAGGAGTTGCATCCTTCTAGAAGAAACCTTCATGTGACTTAGGAAATGGAGACAAAGCAAAGCAGGTGGAGATCCATATTAACTGTTCTTGGCTTCTTAAAGCCTCTCCAAGGAATAAGCATCTCTGCTTTGCCTGCTTCTCTCTTGGGAACCTTAGTAATTTCTAACTGGTGTTAGAGTTAATGCGTGTATGGCTCCCCTCCCTAACTACACTGAAAGATCCCTCTGGGTTTAGGTTAATCACTAAAATGAAAATGTGTTTATATTCCATGTATCACAGAATACATAGCATTCATGGGTTTTAAGTAAAGCAGTACAGGTATTTTCTGAGAAAGTTTATGGTAATAATCTACCAATATGACTTTTGTGGTAAATCCATGTAATTTTATTTAAATGAACATACTTTCTGTTTTTATAAGAAACTTAGAGGAAGTTTTACTGTAGGGTGTTCTAGCTAACAAAACATAAGTTTAGCATTAAAATACTGTTCTTCCCAAAATCTCTCTGTATTAAAAATAGCCCCATCTTATACTTACTGACAACATCATTTACGTTCTTTGTACATAATCTGAATCCTTTTTCAACATTTCAGAAATAATGGAAGCATTTCTGTGTGCTGTACTTTTTGTTTTCTGCATAGCTTTTAATTTTGTACATTGCTTCTGCAGTGCACTGTATGTTCTTAGTAAGCCATAAGAACTAAATTAAAATAACTCAGACAAGTGTCTTAACAGATCAGAGGACAGAGAAGCTTTTTACATGATTAAATTATTCTAAATAACACACACATGCATGATGTTATTGTATAGTTGCAAATTTTCCCAGAACCAGTAAACACTGAATAAGAGAAAATTCACACCTCTATATAACTGGGCTTGCAAGTTTACTCTAGCTGACAATGTCCTTAAAGAATAATGGCTATAAAAGCACCTAGAGTTTGTAAAGTCTCTACCAGACACTGCAGATTCACCGAGTTGAACCACCTTCTCCCTTTCTGACCTCTGGTCTAAAAATGGGGAAGACGAATTTTACCTTCCAGTCTTGTTCTGTAGCTACATGTATGCTGAGGAACATATCTGACAAATAAAAGCAGGAACCTACTGAGGTTTTTGAGACAGTTCTTGCTTTCCTGAAAATGGTCAGTGCACTGCCCTTCCCCGTAATCCCTGCCTCAAATGTGGACTGATGCCTGGAACTACAATAGCCCATGGCCCTGAATTGACCAGCAACATGTCCAGGATGGGCAAGCATCAAGAAAGATGGAGCATGGTTGGTTCAGCATCCTTGAACCACACCACACAAGTCCTGAATTAAATGCCTCCAAACTCATCATGCAAGAAAAATCAACCTCTAGTTTTTAGACATTTATTATTCAGATTGTACAGAAGGATACACTGTACCAGATGTATGGAAATAAGAGGGTCATTGTTAGTGTTATTATAAGTATTAGAAATACTGTATGCCTTTAAGTCTGGAGAAAGCCAGAATTAAACCCTTACAGGACAAAGTGGTCTTTCCTAACTTAAAGCCTTTAGCTGTAGGAGATTTTGTTCAGCCTTCTTTGGTGATGTTTAATGGCTTTCTTTCATTAGTAAACTGAGGCACATTTTACATTATTCTAGAAATGAAATACAGATGATTGCTTTCCATGTTATATTTTACCACTGATGAATCTACTCAATTCTTCCTTAGGTTTAAAAAAAAATCACCTTTTAAAACACATTTTTAATAATGTTAGTATGTTTCCTTCCTCTCGATATATATTATTATTTAGTGAGTGTCATGACTAATATCCTAGAATTAGCAAAATATGGAAATGTAGAGTTGAAACTTTTTAGGAATGTTTAACATTGTCATGTTACTTTTAAGATGTGAAGACAGAGGATCCAAGAGGTTAATGAAAGTCCAATAGTAAGAGTTACCTGTAGTGATGGGTCTGAAGTGAAGACCTACAAGGCTTTTATGAAGCTTTTCTTCTTTTCCTTCTTTTTAGAGGGGGGCCCTTTTTACCTTATAGACTTCATAATCAGAAGTTGTTGCATGTCTGAAACACTGGTTTGTAAAATGTAATTTCCATAATGGAGAGAGTAGGAAGAGAATATTAAAACTCCTATTTATATGTAGGTTTAATCTGCAAAGCAATTGAACTTCTAACATTTTGCATGTACCATGGCAGTAGCATGACCTTTATTCATGACTTTGGACATTGGTCTACAGGTGAGGCAGGGATGAACAGAGCAGGGATGTCTTCCTGGATGACAGAGGCTAGAAAGGTAAAAATATATTTTCTGGACTCCTTTTCATTCAGACTTCTGGATTTGTTTGAGGATTTTACCAGTTGCATCACTTGCATTAGATTAAGAAGACAGAAATGAGATGGGGTCACAATTCTGCCCTGAATGCGATGGAGGTCTCCTGCAGCACATCACTGGTCTGTGCCTATCAAGAGGAGATGGTTCTAGCAGGCCTGCTCTGTTCTGGAGTCCCCAGGCATTAAAAGTCAGTGACTGGATGCCTACCTTTTTCCTCCTTATTGTAGTGGCTTCCCCAGTAAGCAAATTCAGAAATGAAAAGGAACTCGTTACTAATCCAGCAACAGCTGGGTGAGCCTCAAAAGCATTATGTTAAGTGAAGGAAGACACATAAGAGGATATGTAATATATGATTCCACTTCTAAGGCATTCACAAAATGATAAAATAATGACAAATCATATCACCATATATCTAGGGGTTAGGGACTGGTGACAGAGGGGCAGGAGAATACTCCTTGGGATGATAAAAATATTCTTTATCTTGATTGTGGTGGTGCTTACACAACTTGAGACATTTATCAAAATTTGTTAAATTTTAAGCAGGGTGAATTTTACTGAATGTAAAACTTACTCAGGAAACTTGACTTCAGAAAAATAAAAATGTTTGGGGAACATCTTAAGAAGTTCCCCTCATCCCTCTCTCCTAACCTGCCCATGTTTTATAACCATTGTTCAGATCATACCAATGGAAATGGTTTCTGGGTTTTTAAATTTTATTTTGGTTTTGGCTGTGGGTCAGAATGGAAGTCCAGGCAGGCATGGTTTAAGCTGCGTCCTCTGCTCATAGCTGCAATCAAGGCCCAACCGAGAAAGATTCTGCTTCTGTGTTTACTCAGATTATCAGCAGAATTCATCTTGCATCTGTAGGTCTGAGGGCCAGGCTACATACAGGTTAGAGGCTCGAGGCTGCCTCAGGTTTTAGAGGCTGCTCATGGCTCCTTGAGATTGCCCACAGTTCCTAGTCATGTGGGATTTGCCGACATGTCTGCTAACCTCATCCAGGCAGCCAGGAGAGTCCCTCAAGTGAGTCTGTTAGCAAGATAGTATCTTAGATGATATAGTGAATCATAAATAGGATGTCCATTCACTTTGCCATATTCTGTGGGTTGGAAGCAAGTCACAGGTACTGCCCCCACTTTAGAGGCAAGGATCACACAAGGTGTGAACATCAGGAGACCAGCATCAGGTGGGGGCACCCTAAAGTCTGTCCACCAGAGTCAGAGGGAGGATGGCGGGGAGCTTGCTGGTTACTGTTGGGGAGCAGCTCTGAGCATGGTAGAAGCAGGTGGGAAATGGGAGAGAATTTGCTTCCATGATGGAGCTGGGCGGGGGAAGTAGTTTTGGCTGTGGTACTGCTCAGATGCATTCTGCTTCCCCTGCACAGTCTGTAGCAGCCTTGGACTGGCAGCAAATAACTGATCATCCTGGCAGAGGGTCAGTGTGGTATTTGCCTCTCATAGGCATTTGATTGGCTATTTGGAGATGATTATTTCCTGTACCATTAACAAATGTTAGCTCTTCAAATGTTCATAGCTCTTTTCTTGTTCTCTCCCCTCTGGCTTCATCTCCAGACAATTTCTCTAGTTTAATCATCAGAAAATGGATCACTGGTTGAGACGCTGAGGATTCTCTCACTTCATTTCGGAGGACTCTGCCTTCGGCTTGAGCTCTGGAGAGAAACACATTGGCTTTGAGTACCCTCAGTTTTGCATTTGTGTTGTGGATAATTCCCATTTTTATTATACATGATTACTTTAATTATATTCCTTCATTACAGCAGGTTTCAGGGAGGGGTGCCAAGTAAATACACTTTCCTTAGGCAGCTTTTCCCCTTTTCCTAACTCTGAGCCACAACTAAACTGTAACAACTCTATAACTAGGCTGGACAGAGGGTCTCCAAAGGACCGAGCTGAATGTATAGTCATTTACATGTGAACTTAAGTGCATTTGCCTTATGATGGGTTAAAGGTTAGGAGGTATCCATTAGAGCTGATATAAGTTGACTTTTGTAGGACTGGCACATTTGGTTCTAAACCTAAGTGACCTTCACTAATATTTTCTGTCATCTGGGGACCAGGGCTTGAGCTGCATCTCTGATGCTCAGGGTTTGGGTGCAGGATCCTTCCATGTGACTGAGGTGCCTTCAACATTCAACCAGGTGAGAGCAGAGAGGCGCTCATTCATATTTTCACCAGGCCCATGTTAAAGTTGACATTTTAAAAACTTTAAAGACATCTGCTACCCTGTCATC
The DNA here is from genome assembly GCF_040802235.1 of Manis javanica. Taxonomy (NCBI): domain Eukaryota; kingdom Metazoa; phylum Chordata; class Mammalia; order Pholidota; family Manidae; genus Manis; species Manis javanica. The sequence goes on from NC_133156.1 coordinate 142,095,062, forward strand.
TGTTTCTTGACCTAAGTGAAAAATGGTATGTGTCACTTGAGATCTCATTAGGTAGACATCTGTACTCTGAGGAGGCTTCTTAATTAATCGTCAGGTAGTATATGCTGGCTCAGGCCAGGAGTGGAATTGTTCTAAAGTGTGAGCTGTCTCTTCACACCTTTGTAGGTGGTCTTTTGAGGTCAAGACCAAACATGATGGATGGGATGGGTGCTTTTGAGGCTTTTTAGATAATTAATTTCATAGGAATCTGACTACATCTAGTCTTCTAGTCATTGCTATTAACACAGCATGTTCAAATATTTGCTTCAAAAACATTTGCTTTCTTCTTTTATATCCTCCTCATGAAAGATGCAAAAATTGGAGGATTGTGGACCAAGGATATTTTTTGGGTGAAAATTCTAGTACACATACTAAGACTCTATATTTTGTTTTTTAGATTCCGTGAGAAACACTCAGTCAACTGATGATTCTTTTAATTTTCTCCCTCCAGAATAATATTGCTTATCTCCTTCTGAACTATGTCAGTTCCTAATTGTTTCTGATCAGAGACAGTTGGCTCTAATCAAAATATATTATGTGTATTTATTACAAATCAAAATATATTGTGTATATTTATTACAAATTAAATCAAAATATATTGTGCATATTTATTACAAATGCCAATTTCTTGGTTAAACATACAAGATAGCCATAAAAATAATTTGGTCCAGTCTTTTTGAAAGTTGCTTTATCAGACACAAAAGACTGAATGTCATATGCTTACTTATTTCTTAGGCACTCCTATGAAATTATCTGTCTGCTCACTGAGGGTAGGGACATTGTTTTCTTCTGCTCTAAATCTTTCAGATAACTAAAGAAATACCTTTGACATAGCATTTGCTCAATAAGCATTAGACTGAAAGTTATTTGAAGATGTACTTGATGTTGGCAGTAGATGTAGCTCTACAGTGACAACACAGACATGCATGTGTAGCCTGTGCCTCCGTATACATTCAGACTCTATAAACCCACCTAAAGGCAAGATGGGAGCATGTTACTCTCAATAAACAGCATGGTTCAGGTACTATACAGACGTCCTGATTGTAAAGACACCATTTTCTTGCTGGAAAAATCCAGTAAATAGATCAAATCCATATGGTCAGTTGCCATCTCCCAGTTCAGAGGTATTAGCCTAGTTGTATATATTGTTTGGGCCATGTGAAGTTAAAAAAAAAAAGTTGGCAACTACATATTTTTATTTCTCTTGAAAATTTGTAAGATTGAAACTACATTCTCCTGGTATAAGATTGACAGAGCCTACCAGGTCTTCAGTTCCTTGGATGGAACTTTCAGGATCTGTGCCCTCCAGTCACAACCAACCCAGTGTACTCATGTGCTCTACCAACCTGATCCTTGGGAATTTGCCTTTATGGACTCTGGATGCTTCACCCTAGATTTCTCTGGGCAGATTTGTCCTGTTGCCATGTTTTTGGGTGGAGTACTGAGGGTCAGAGCATCAGGGAAGTCAGGTAGTAAAGTTGACCTTATCGGGTCCCCCACCTCGCCTCTTAGTTAAGTAGAAAGCTTAGTTCTCTGGCCCAATGTGGAGTCCTCAAGTCAGGACAGGTTTGTGTCTGCAGTAATCAGAGCAAGGATGCATGGAAGAAAGCATCCCAGAAAAAGGGGAGGTAATACCTCCAAGTAGAAAAAAAAATAAATGAATAAATAAGTTAACAACCTCTTTGTTTTTTAAAAGTACCCAAGGGAAACTTTTCCTATACAAACGGAGAAATTCACATCTAGGCAGAAAAGCCAGAAAAGATCTTTCCCTCAGATTTTCACCCCCAGGACCTAGTATAACAGTCCTTTATTTTTGGAAAGTGACTGGGAGAGAGTGACATGTGGTTGTCTTTGTGTCTGGGTGTGGAAGGAGGAAGAAGAGAGGGGTGATGTTGGTGGGCAGGTAGAAGCTCTAAATAAATCACTAGGAAGAAGAGGAGATCTGGGTCAGGGAGAATGACTGGTCCTAACACGTGGCAACTGGCCAAGAAACATGGTAAAATAAGTTCCAGCTGAGTATGTCCTTCATGTAGCTCAGTAAATCCTGGGCTATGGATTGGGACCCTGACATATAGATGTGGGCTTGAAACTTTTAAATAATGTCCATCAAAACAGGGAAATGAGCTGGGAGGTACAATCAGATACTGGGGAAGTGACAGCTCTATTAGGCATCCCTTATCCCAACAGTGCTGGGTAACAAACAACCAGAAACCCTCAGAGGTGTACAGCGAGAAGCATTTAGCTCACAGCGTGGGGATGGTTAGCTCTGTCCTGCTGATCTTGGCTCTTACGTGTGTCTGGGGTCAGCTGGATGTCAGCTGGGCCAGTTGGGCACCTGGGCTCTGCCCACTTTGCTTCCTCCTTCCTTAGTGTGGTCCTTAATATTCTTATAGCAGTGGTTGAGAGAGCAAGCCCAAGTGGCAAGTGCTTTGGAAGCCATGGTCTCTGGGCACAGCTGTGTAACTGCTAATGTCATTCGCAGTTACACAGCTGTGCCCAGAGACAGCGCGGGTGGGCTCTGCACACCTGATGGGCAATAGCTCTGGCAGGGTTCAGCCACTAAAATACTTAGGGTGATTTTCCTGCAAACAGAACTTACCTACCCTGATGGATAAAATCATAAGCATTTTCTCAGCATTATTTTTGTGTCACATGAAAAATTTACATAGATGGAAATTAACTTACTGTCATACATTTTTCAAAGCTTTATAACAGAAATTCGGTACTTACATGGTAGGGAATTTGTATACTTTACAAGGCATCATGATAGTCCTTTTTCTTATATTTTTATTCTCATGTGAGTAGGCATCTTTTTGTGACTTTTCATATGCAGATTATATGACAGTAAGTGAAGTGGGTAAAATTATATCCTCATACATTGTTGTCACATATATAATCACATAAAACCCTTCTGTTTCTGATATATATTATTTCAACAGTTTAACTCAAAATAAAGTAAACATAAATATTGAACATATAAAGATTCTTTGAGATGTTGGCGGTGCAACTCATCAGCATGATTTTCGGCTGTGCACCAAATGCGTTCCTGTGGTCACCTGTGTGGGTGGATGAGAGGATGAGGTGAGTGTTCCCCCAAGTGAGGTAGTACATTGGAGTAACACGGAGGAACTCTTTCCTGATCTTTTGTTTAATATGCTCTAGATGGTTCATTGAAAAAGAGACTTGAACACAAACAGGCCTTTCAATGCCTGATGCCTCACAGAGGGGTAAGATAGGGTGAGAAGTGGTCTGGGGAGGTACTGGATGGGGAGCGAGAGTATGAGAGCATGTTTGAGGCTGGGGCAGGGGAAGGGGATGAAGGGTGGGTTTCAAGAGGAGGGTTGGATTAAAAGAGTCTGACGTCCCTGCGGAAAGGAGGAGGGGGAAGGATGGTCAGGGGGAGACGACAGTGGGGAGGGATTTGGACTTTGCTGGGGCTGTGAGAAAAGAAGAAGAAAAAAAAAAAACTCCTGTGCTGAGAAAGAGATTTTGGTCCCAGGTTATGGTTTCTCCTGCAGGTTGGGCCTAAGAGGTAGGCTCTCAGTGGGAGGTCAGAGTTGTGTGGAGAACAGAGGGAGTTGCCCAGGGAGGGTGAAGGCTTGGACTTAGGGAACCTCTGACCATTTGCCAGTCCTTTGGAGGAAGTTACTAAGATCTCAAGAGAATTTGGAAATAGAAATTGCCCCCAGCTGGCCAGTGTGACCCATTATCAAGTTTGTATTGGGCAATTTTTTTGGTTTAATGTACATAAGAGACAGCTGAGGGGGGTGTCTCCTGATGTCTTTGAGGGAGAATTGCCACGAGAAAGGGTGGCTAAGGTTGGGGAAACAGGCCGCCAGAATGTCTCCCTGCGATCAGTTTCCCAGCCAGAGTCCATAGTCTCCCAGAGCTGAATGAGATTTTCCTGCACACTGAGAGGACGTGTCCCCCTAGTCAGAGTGCAGGAGGTCCCCTAATGGTGTTCTCAACTGGAGAACAGAGAGGAAGGGACAGGATGAAAGGAAAAGGGGACTTGGACCAACTTTTTCTCGGCGCCAAGAGAAAGCCGATGAGAGACCAAAATTTTACCCTCCTGGGAATTGCAGCTGGTGGTGGATGTTCAGACTGAGGTCTGGCAAGATGGTCCCTGGAATGGAGTTTGCGAGGGGGTGTTGGGTGAGGGAGGGAAGGGAAATGGGCCGAGACACAGGAGGCTCTCAGAATCCAGGCGTTATGTTAGCCCCGGACAAACTGTGGCTGTCCACTACTTCCTAGGCTGCAAAAGAGTTCCTGCTCTCGGCTTCCCACTCCCGAGTTTCAGCACCAGACGAAAGGAAAAGGGGATGTGAACTCAAGAGTCCAGGCAGGTTTATTGCTAAACCTGAGAGGGACCCCTCTGTTCTGGCCAGCAGAACAAAGGAAAAAAAGGGTCTCTAACAGGCCAAGAGGCTTTTTATGTTCAGGGTTTTTGGTGGGCTCTTTGAGGGGAGGGGTCAGGGAAAAGGTGGGCCTGTGGCTTGTTGATGTGTCCTCTGGAGGATGCTTGTAGCCTAAGTAAGATGAAACCTAGGTCTCTCTGAGATGGTGGGTGGGCTTATTCAAAAAGGCAGTACTCCTGTCCAGGCTCTATCATCAAGACTTACTTTAAACCTACAGTAATCAAGAAAGTGTGGTGCTGGTGAAAAAATAGACAAATCAATGGAACAGAATAGAGAGCCCAGAAATAGACCCTCATGAATTTAGTCAGCTGGTCTTTAAGGCAACAGGATGCAACAAAGATAGTCTCTTCAACAAATGGTGCCAGAACAACTGGACGTCCACGTGTAAAAAAATGAATCTAGACAGACCTGACATGCTTCACAAAAAAAATAACTAAAAATGGATCACTGAGCTAAATGTAAAATGCAAAACTATAAAACTCGTAAAAGTGACATCTTTTATGAGTTTTATAGTTTTGCATTTTATAGTCAGAGCACAGAGTATTTTGGGGTGTGGTGATGCCTTTTTAGATACAATACCAAAGACATGACCAATGAAAGAAATAAGTGGATAAGCTAGACTTCATTAAAATTTAAAACTTCTGCTCTGCAGAGGACAATATCAGGGGAATTTGAAGGCAAGGCACAGTATGGTAGAAAATATTTGCAAAATACACATCTGATAAAGAACTGCTACCCCAAATACACAATGAACACTTAAAACTCAACAATAAAGAAACAAAGAATCCAATTAAAAAATGGGCCAAAACACCCTAACAGACACCTTACCAAAGTAAAAGTAGTGATGGCTCATAATCATATGGAAAGATTTTCCATATCACATATCATCAGAGAAATGCAAATTAAAATAATAATAAGATACCACTATACACCAGTTAGAATGGCCAGATCTGGAAGTCTGGCACCACCAAGTGCTGGTGAGGATGTGGGACAACAGCAACTCTCAGACATTGCTGGTGGGAATGCAAAATGATACTGCCACTTTGGAATATGTTCTGGAAGTTTCTTACAAACTTAACATACTCTTACTATAGGATCCAGCAGTCACACTCCTTGATCTTTGCCCAAAGAACTTGAAAACTTGGTGCACACAAAACCTGCACATAGAAGTTTGTAGAAGTTTTATTCATATTTGCCAAAACTTGGAAGCAACCAAGCTGTCCTTCAATGGTTGAACAGATAAAGTGTGGTACATCCCGACAATAGAATATTATTCAGTGCTAAAATGAACTGAGCAAACAAGCTGAGAAAAGACATGGAGGAATCTTAAATATTGTTCAATGAAAGAAGCCAATCTGAAAGGTTACATATTATATGATTCAAACTATATGATATTCTGGAAAAGGCAAAACTCCAGCGACAGTAAAAGATCAGTGGCTGCTTGGGGCAGGGGACAGGGAGTTACATAGTCAGAGCACAGAGGATTTTTGGAGTTGTGAAAATACTCTATACAATAATATAATGGTGATGTTATATGTTTGTCTAAACCCATAGAATGTGCAACACTGAGAGTTGAACCATTATGTAAACTATAGAGTTTGCGTGATTATGCTGTGGCAGTATAGGTTCATCTTGGGTAAAAAATACCATTTTGGTGAGTGATGTTGGTAATGAAGGGGGCCATGCAAGTGTAGTGGCAGAGAGTGGATGGGGAGTCTGTGTACCTCCCTCTCATTTTTTTTGTAAATCTACAACTTCTCTAAAAAAATATAACTCTTAAAAAAATTAGTGATTACCTAACTGGCTAGATATAATTATATATGCATGTGCTTGCATATTGTGTGTACACATATATATCTAGTTAAAACATAAATTGTAATACAGTTTAATCACTTTTAGTAATAGCACAGAAAAATATGGTGGCAATAGGTAAAAGACAGGAAATGTGTCTCTTGATATAAATTATGCTTGAATAATTATATTTACAGTTTACAATAAATGATCAAACATAAATTCTTTAGAACTTAGTTTTCTAAAAATAAGTAATCTGTGTAACATATTATATTTAGCAGTTCTTACTTTAAACCTTGTTGTGCTACCAGCTCCATTGTTTTTAACATTTTAAATGAGTTTATGTATGGTTCAGTAGAATAAGAGAAATTCCTTCATATTAAAATTCTTCCCTTATTCACTTCCAGTGCTCCATGGAGAGGTGTAAGCTCAAGACAAAAAGGAGGTGTGCAGTTGAGTTGAGAATAATGTATTGCTTTAACGTGAGAAATACAGTGATTTAGCTTCAGCTCAAACACATTTCACGGAGGATTAGGGTGGGAGCATTGGTTGAGAGCCTTCAGACTGTTTTGTTACATGCGCTCTAGCTGGCTCTCTTTTTCTCTGTAGCATTTACCCTGATCTGAGCCACTGTTGTTTCTGATCTTCAACAACTCTTAGCTTTTCTCACCCTTTATACCTGTGTCCCCAACTTTACCCAACTTGTACACTGCAGCCAAAGTGATTTTTAAACTTAGGTCTGATCATAGCTCCCCTGCTTTCAGCCCTGCCAGGGCTTTCCATCTCCTGGAAAGGAAAGTCAGGCTCCTCACCATGGCTTCCTGTGTCCCGGCACGTTAGCTTCCTTTCTGTTCCAGGAACGGGAAAACTCCTCCAGACTTAGGATGTTAGACCTGCTGTGTTTGGAATGTTAGCTTTTATTATGGATGATTCTTCCCATCCTTCAGGCCAGCACACACCTACTGCCCACCCACCTAACATCCCTTCCCTAAGGGCAGCCACCCCATCCCTCTTAAAATGCAGAGATTAGGAACACTGACTTCAGCCCCAACTGCTTGGGGTAAAACCCCAACCAGCACTTTAAAGTTATGTCAAGAGATTCCTTAATTCCCTCTGTCTCACAGTTTCCTCATCTGAAAGGCGGAAATTATATCAGGGATAATGTATTCCTAAGGTTGGGGTTTTGAATGTGTTGTTATATGTCCTGCACTGGGGATGGTGCCTGGCACATAGAAATCCCTCTGTTAGTGATTATTACAGTATATTGTTATTGTCCTATAAAATAGAAAAGAGAGTTTAATACATTTTAATGTGCTTTTTATTCCATCTTCTATAATAACAATGTCAGTGGGGGACCATGTCTGGCTTTTTTCCACAATGGTATCCCCAGCTATTCCTATATAAGGAACCTCAGCAAATATTTTACCAAAGAACTGTGAATTGAGAGCTCACTTTTGCAAATTAAGTAAACCATATTGCTGAGGCACAACCTTTTTTGGTGGTGGGGTGGGGTGGGGTGGGGTATGTTTGGCGATGGAAAGGCAGCTGCTAATTAGAACTGGGTGAGTCTTAGCCACTTCCTGACAGTCTCTATATAACAGCTAATGAAAGCGGTTCTCAGAACCAAATCTGCCATGACTGCAGACGTTTAGAATGCCAATATCCATCCTCAAGCAGGCACAAAGGAGTTCACCCAGTTGTGTGTGGGATCAGATGAAGTCCTTTTACGCAGGGCTAATCTTCAGCCACTAAGTACCAGCACAGCTGTATCATTGATAGCTGCTTGTCCTTCCTGCTGGTTGGTATATAATTCCTGGCTGGGTTCCCGGAGTGCCTCAGACCTCCTTTACGCTCCTCAGGAGCTCAACCTGAATGCCCCCAAAAGGGTGGAAAGCTGGTTTTGAATACCACTAATTTCAACAATGACAGCACATTTCTAACATCTGTTTTGTTAACAAGCTGCTAATTTCACCCATGAAAACTCATTCTGATGCAACTTATTAAAAATATGCACTATTGATCATATATACAGATAGCTGAAACCTTTTCAGTAGCCTGCCTCTGGAGGAAGGGGCTTCTGATTAGAAGGTAGTTGACCAGTCCTGGAGCATGAAATTCCTTAGGGCAATTGACTAAATTTGTAGTGTGGCTTCAACTAGGGATCTGCAAACTGCAGTCCAAGGGCCAAATCCAGCTGCTTCTGTTTTTCTATGGCCTATGAGGTAAGAATGATTTTTAAGTAGTTGGAAAAAAATCAAAAGAACAATATTCTATGACATGAAAATTATGTACAATTCAAATTTTAGCATCTATAAAGTTTTATTGGAACACAGGCTACTCTGTTGTTGATATACCATATATCACATCATAGCCTTGGTATTGCTGTGACAGAGATGAGTAGTTGGCACAGAGTCCTTATGACCCAGAAATCCAAAGATTATTTGCTATTTGTTTACAGAAAGAGTTTGATGATACTGTTTTAAAGTAACACTTGGGCAATACCATGCTACTTATGCTCAATATTTTAAAATAAATAATAGATACCCATAAAAAGTACAAAAATACTTATAATAAAGGTAACAAATGCTTAACTTATTCAAACAGGTAATATAAAGATGTTTGGAAGACTTAGTGACACTAGATGATACTTAACTATACAGTATATGCTTTAAAACAATGTAAGACTACATATAGAATATGATCAGAACCTTAATATTTAATATTTGTACATGTACTATTATATATGTTATAATGAGAAATAAATGGAGCTGATAATAGATATTATAGTGATATTCTACTTTTCTGTTTTTATTGCTAAAATAAACCTATATTTATTCTAAATAAGCCTGCATAAGTTTTAAAATAACAAGACTATATAATAATGTAGAACTTCAAACTCATTTCAAAGCTAAGTAAAAGGACATTTGCATAGTCTCTTCATTAGCAAATTAAACATGAACATGTGTCATAGCATAAAAATATTCCATTTATTCTCAAGAGATAGGAAAACATTGCTATAATATAGGAATAGGAAACACTCTCCTAGTTGCCTGTTATTAATCCATTCCATTATAAAAGAAGAAAAAAGAAGTGGTGACTGCTCTGTCTCTATGTTTTAATGATTCTGTAAAGAATATTCAACTCTTGAGTTTCAATGAAATGGGAAGTCCTAATTCAATACACAGGACACAGACCTGTCAAGACAAAAAAATCTTTCCTCCTCATTATATACCACTGAACCAGTAGCTTGGATAGATTATCATAGGGTATTAATTTCCTCTAAGGCCAGTTGCTAGACATTTGTCTTGAACAACAAGTGATGTGGCAGCATATGACAGAATCGGCATTTTTAATAACATATTATTTCAACCAGCCTTTCCCCTTTGTGTGATCCCTCTTCTTTCAGGGTTGCGTCTTCCTGATCTGATCTTTCCATTATTATAAATTCCTATCATTCCTTATTGAAGCTAGTGATTTTCTATCAACTTTTTTTTACTCAACCTCATCTAACGTATTTCAGTTTCTTCCAACTGTTTCACAACCCAATAATGTTCATTTAAGGATATTCCTCCATAGGTAATATCTTGCAAAATGAAAGATGTATACAATATTTTTTGGTACATACAATATTTTGGGGGGTGACTACTCTGCCATAGATATTTAAGATGACTGACAAAGTTGTGAGGGTCTCAGTCCTGTTGGGTATGTAATTTCCTTTGGAATGAAAATCCCCAAAGCATGCTCATTTTCCCATGCAGCAAGTGTTGATTGGGAAAAGCAGTATTTAAGATATTACAAGCAGAGAGACACACAAAATTAGAATGTGTGGTCCTTGTGTGAGTATCTTATATTAAGTCTTTGTTAGTTACACAGTCTTTATTCTTTACAGATGCCATATTTTCAAATTTGCCTTCTTTCTGAAATTTATTTGTAGCCCCCAAATCAATATTCATATTTCTTTTGCAGTTATTTATAGGACTTGCACAGTGGTGAAAAATTCTAGTCACCTAATTTGCACATTCACAGCTGAATCAGACAAGGTGACACTCTACCTTTCTGTTCCAGTTCTTACAGCATAAACAGGGGCCCTTTTTGCAAGCTGTTTAGTGCCTCTTTTATTGTAACTTTTGTGGTTTTTGCATGTGATTTTGCTGTTTAAATGTTCCCCAAGCATAGTGCTGAAATGCTGTCTGGTGTTCCTACGTGCAAGAAGGTTGTGATGTGCCTTACAGAAAAAATACATGTAGGTCAGCTTCATTTGTGTATGATGTTGGCCCTGAGTTCAGTGTCAATGAGTCAACAATGTATATTAAGTCAGGTGTCTTTATGCAGACACACACACAATAACAAAGTTATATATCAATAGGTTGATGGAAGTGTATGGCCAGAAGCTCACAGGAACCTAACCCTGTATTTCCTCTGGGAACAGTGGTTCATTTTTCACTAATTCAGTGTTTGCATTGACTTCGTAGAGCATAACTAATAACAAGAATCTACTGTATTTTGTGTAGGCTGATACGTAAGTTTAGGGAAATTCCTAGAATAATAGCAATTATTATTCATTCATTCAACAAATATTTATTAGGCATTTCTGTGGGCTAGATGTACATCAGTGATCAGAAGGCACAAATATTCCTGTGCCCACTGAACTTCCCTTACAGTTAAGATTCATTGACCTCTAAGGGCCTGTGTCAAGCACTTCATGTGTATCATGTAATCCTGTCTACAATACTAGGAAGCAGATATTTTTAGCCCTATCCTAAAGAAAGGAAGCTATAAGTTAATTTAAATAAGTTGTCCAAGATGAAATAAGATTATCTTCCAAAACTGGTTTTCAAACCCAGGTTGAATTGATCTAAAGTCTGTGCAATTGAATAATAGGCTTTCATGTCATCAATTATATTTTAAATCACCTCAAATGATATGCTGTGAATATAGACATAGAAAATCCGCATGACTCTTGAATATTCATTTTATATGTTAAATGTTATAGAATAGTAGTTCTCTAGATTCACCAATTTAGGTGGGAATTACATTGTGGTAGTAACGTTGTTTCGCCTTTGGTAGATATTGATCATGTTGCTTCTTTGGAAGTTGTAGTTAACTTTTTAAAATGTCACTGGTTTCTGGACTCTGTGGCTTTATATGTAGCCATTTATGAAAATGGACAACCTGGACATTTTTAAGATTAAACTTTGAAGAGGGATGGAGATCTTTACCAAGGTTTTGGGGTAATAAGAAAAATATTTTATCAAACATCTCAGTTAAACTTTCTAAAAATGTTCATTTTCAACAGTTCTCCAGATTTCACCTAATGACATTTATCATCTCAGCGTCCTTGGCTTTTCTCATTCCCACTCCCAACCTCCTCTTGAGCCCCCCTCCCCAACATTCCTGAGACCCTCCTCAGTCCTTACACCCTCTTACCAACATTCTGCTTGCTGGCCACCCAGTGGGACATCTCGACAGTGAGATCCCAGCAAAACACCATGTGTGTGGCAGTCGTCTCCTTGTGCCTATCACTAGTTTCATTTCAACACATGATCCTTTACTGATATTTTTCCAGTTTGAGTTTTATGTTTTGAAGACAGCTTAGGAGTCATACCACCTTCATTTAAAAATAGTGAAATTTTATGGCGTAAGTTTTAGGAAAAGGGTAAATAAAAGGGAGAAAAGAAAATCTCCCTTAATGACATGCCCCCCATTAGCCAATATTAAAATTCAAAAATATATTGCAGCCATGTTTCCAAAGTATTAAATACTCATCTGCTAAAACATTGTTTTAATGATCACATTGTTATTCAGAAAAAAATACATGTATGCTGTTTTTAAGATATTAAACTTTTTTTGACAGAACTTTCATTTATGTACTTTTTTATTATTAGCTACATATACTTTAGATTGTAGAGAACCACTTAAAAGCAAATGTTAACACAGAGTGTGGAAAAGGGCATGAGCACATTTAAAAAATTTAATTGCATAATTGGGAGTCAAACTTTTTTTACTTTCTTTTATTGTATATTTATTATTGCCTTGAAAAACATTCCAATGTGAACTGTGTGTCTTTAAGATGAGAGTCACTTTTCAAAACTTTGATGCTGCCATTGAGTCTGAGGAAACTATAATTTTTAAAACTCACACTAAACATCATATTCTGTGATCTCTTAGCCAGCTATATCATTTCTTTCAAGATATTTTTTTTGTTCCCATCCCTTTGTCCTTACCTTGTGGAGACTCACTCTCTGATGGGTTAAAAGAAAATCAAAACAACGCAGCTGTTCAGAATCATTAAGTTAGGTTAACTAAAGTTGCACTTTTTCTTCCAAGATGTTTTCAGGTCGGAATTCTTCTTTGTGGAGTTACTGATTTCATGTTAACCCATCATGCACACAACAGCATTTTGTATCATAATTATAAACTACAGGCTTATTGTTTCAGAATGGGAGTATATTGTCAAGCATAGACGTCTGAGGTCAGGGGCCACTCCTTTGACTGTGTAAGGAGGGCTGTGGAGTCCTTGGCACCTTTTTGCTTTGTTTCATTTCTCGGTGTTACTGTAAAAATGCAGCAGCATTCCAGGACCATGCAGTTTTCAGTAACTATGCTTCCTTATCCCTTTATAACATTGTTTGACAGATTTTTTTTTTCATATATTTTATCGGACATTTAAGCTGTTGTGTTGCTGAGTAAATATTTGTCAGCAGTTACGTGCTTTTGAAGTCTTGTGCCAGTGGGCCGATACGGTGGATTCTGTTCTCTTCTAGCTCGCGTCTGGCACTGACTTTATGTCCCCGTCAGTGTGCAATTTTCTTCAAGTCCATCACCTTCATTTCAATCATTTTGCAATTGCAGCAATTTGAAAATTGCCAAACCTGAAATGGTAATCTTTTAAAACTTATCCTCAGGTTGTAACTTTGAAAAGAACAAGACAGATTTTCTCCCTGATATCTGACTAGTTCAAAATACTCTCCATGGTTTTGTGTAGGAAGGAAGAAGAATGGTGCTCACATTCATTTGCCAGGCTGGACTCGAGGCCAGGGCTTGTAATGCTGCCGCATCTAGGTGACTCCCACTGTGTCACAGTATACACTGTTCAAAGAACGTGATAGGATCAGTCACCCTCACAGTGAGTTGGAGGAAATAAATTTCTTTCCTTTAGCTTTCCAGGTAATTTGATGTAACTGTTCCCTTATTTCTTTATAATCACAAACTGTCATATTTTCTCCTTCTCAAATGTGACAATATCAGTGTAATAAAATATAGATGGGGTAGTATTGCTGAATAACACACATATTCAATTATTTCTGCAATAGAGTGATTATATTAGCTACATGAAACTATGGGATATTATATGTGGGAAAAAACTAAGCTCAATATTCTCTATAGTGGATTCACAAATTGATTTACTTACTCAAAAGTGACATTAAGAAATGAATGGGAGTGGAGTGTGATTCTGTTTTCAGGTGTTTGTAGCTATTTCAGTTGTGGAAAACTTCTTTAATATATATTTTGTAATTATATTAAAATAAAATCTTAGTAGACGGTCATGTAACTTTAGGGCAACACAATCCACAAAAATACATGGAGAGAGATTTTCATTATCTCTTACCTTTATAGAACACTTCATCATTTTTAATATGGTACCATATTATTAATCTTGTAACAAGTCTTTAAACTAGACATTGGCATCCCCATTTTACAGATTAAAAGACCCAGCCCTGCGATTAAAATAAAGAATCATGTCTAAAATCTGCTCTGTAGTAAATGCAGTCTCTCCTGGGTCCAAGCCAAGGGCTCCTCAGCCTTTGGTGCTACAGCTGTTCTGCCTTATACATTACAGGTGGCGCACCTGGGTAAGCATTAGACCTGGACAAAAATGCAATATAATAGGACAGTGGCATGGAGGACAGCCACCATGGGCAGTAATTTGGGTGGAAATCCTGTTCATTCAAGTTGCCTTGGCATCTCCTGGCAGCACTTCTTATCTGGTGCTCGCTCTCTCATCCATCAAAAAGGTGACTCCATCTGTGATTATTTCCAGGTGATGTTCTTCCCCCTTGCTCTCGAGTCTTGCTTCATTATCTCAGTCTGTCGGGACCATTTTCTGCCTCACTGCAGCCTGGTCTGCCGTGTCTGTCCTGCTGGGATGCCCTGTGATTGCTCTCTGTGCTGTAGAAAGCAGGGCTATTATCCCACGTGGGCAGTAGGGCCCTCTCTCCAGAAGCGGGACCGTGAGATCTAGGGCTGAGTCTGCCACTAGCCATTTGTTATTTTGGGCCTCGATTCCCTTATTTGGAAAGTGGAGATGCTTAAATCTGAAAAGCACAGGGTTATTTTTGAGATAGATTTGGATAACGCAGGCAAGAATTTTGAAAATTATGAAACAGAATCATTTTAGCAAAGTAGTCTAGCATCTCTAAGCATTGTTGCTGAAACTGCTGAGAATTCAAATGTGGTGTCAGTGGAAGAACATGTTTATTTTCCGTCACTATTTTCAGAATCTTCTAGAGTATACACAACTCGCTATGGCATTGACACTTTTTATTGATCTTCTGAAAGCGCTTTGATGACTTTTCATTTGTTTCTTCAACATGTATTCACTCATTGTTTATTGACCGTGCCTGCAGGCTGAAAACCGTATGAGTGAGCCGGGATGGAAGGGAATAGCTGAGCCTTGTTCAGTGGGAAGTTGGGAAGGTCTCCTGGAGGAGTTCCTTCATGGAGGTGCCAGGTGCCCCATGGAGCAGAGATAGAGGGCTTCTCATCCAGCTTGGAAGATTTGGGTAAAATTTCCCGGAAAGATAAATAGATGATAAAAGCCAGCAGTAGATTAAAAACCAGTATCCTTAAAATGGCTCCCACACAGCAGCACAGCCTGCTTCACTACTGCTTTTCTCTCTGGTGCCGCTCCTTCCCTCAGCCAGGCAGACTGGGCCTCAGCTGTGCTAGCCCGCACACCCGCAGGCACATTCCCACCTCAGGCTTGCTGCTTGCTCTTCTCTCTCTCTGACTGCTTTTTCCCCGGATGTCCACATGGCTCACCCCTGGTCTTCTTCACATCACATCTTTGGTGGAATGCGACATCCTCAGTAAGATAAGGTCTTTTCTGCCTGCCCTGAAATAGCTGTCCTAAGTAGTCCTGTTTTCATTTTCTTCATAGTTCTTACTTCTATCCAGTATATTTATGATGTTTTAAATTTCTACCTCCACTGAAATATGCGCTCTGTGGGGCCCCCCACCTCCTTTGCTTCAGTGTAATGCATTCTAGGGCCTCGCAGGGATCATCCACGCAGGAGCCA
Source organism: Manis javanica (assembly GCF_040802235.1). Taxonomy (NCBI): domain Eukaryota; kingdom Metazoa; phylum Chordata; class Mammalia; order Pholidota; family Manidae; genus Manis; species Manis javanica. The sequence continues at coordinate 142,110,609 of NC_133156.1, forward strand.
CATGCTGTTGCCCAGCCTTACGTGCACCATCTCATTTGGTGCTTCCAGCCCAGCTGTGACTTATAGTGACCTTCCCCAGAGCATCGCAGAAACTTTAGCATCTAGAAGTAGTAGCTTACGCAGGCCTCCTCAGCGGGTAAGCAGAAGGAGGTTTGAATCTGGGTAGACTGCTGCTGGGGAGCGCACACCTACTCTACCCTTGAATCCAGGCAGGGACGAGAACACGGAGGATTTAGGGGCCAGGTGTAGCTTCACATGATGGCTGTGATAGCTGTGATGGCCGTGGGTAGGGAGTGCGAGGAACTGAGATCAGAGATGAAGGCCCTGTGCTGGCTTTGCAACGGAGTTTGGTTTGCATATGTGATAGTTACTGAAGGATGCCAGGCAGGGAGTGATGTGATCAGACTTGTGTTTTAGGAAGATCAAGCAACTATGGTATGAAGAATCAATTGGAAGAATCAATCAATCACTGTTGTGTCTGGGAAGCCAAATTAGGAGGTTATCAAAGTAGCCCGGGCAAGAAACTGACAGATAACCAGGTGACTGGCAGTTGGAATGGAAAGAGAGGGTGAATTCAAAAGACCTTTTGAAGGCAAAATGGGCTGAGTTGTATTCAAAGTAGGTATGGAAGGCATGTGAAAGAGTCTTGGATGACACATTTCTAGGACAGATGGTAGACTAACAGTTTCATTTTCTCACCCTCTTGACTAAGTTTTCTACTTTTCATGTTTAAAAAATAAAAAATACATTCCTATCTTATATATAATTGTTACATATCATATATACTTACATATTATTTCTAATAGAAACCATGTTATGAAATATTTTAATGTGCTAACATTGAGGAATGTGTCACAATTCATTAGCAAAAACTGTCCCTTGAGAAGGAGCCAGAGATCCTGGGTCTGGGAACCCCTGGCTGGAGTTCCCAAATGCTCCTGGGGGAGCCCTTTGACTACGGCTAAGATAAAAAAATAAATATCATTTACTCAGTAGTAATAGCATTATCATTATTATTGTATAATTTAATGGCACATTCTTCCCCTCCACCCTCCATCAGCTAATTGCTCACCTCTCCAAAAGATCACTTTCCTAACTCTGCCTGGAAAAGACTACTAATTATGGAGACATGTTGCTGAAGATAATTGATGCAGTGGCCTTCTGTTGGCAGCCTCCCTTGCTTTGCCTGGCCAAGTTATCCACAGTCGGTCTCTTGTTATATCCTTTATCTTTTGTACTACAGAAGAACTTCCCAAAGTGCAGTGCTTCACAGGAGGTGTTTTGTTTTGTTTTTTTAATTTGTTAAGCTCCTTTACATAATGACATGAATATTATAGGGACTGCAAGGATTTAAGGATAAACACCTCTGATCTTCATCGCCTCATCTCTAAACTAGGAAAAATAACCCCCATCTATTGCTGTGGGGAATTACATGAGATAATGTTTGCAGAGTTTCTTGGAACAGAGATCAATACTATTGCAATTGCTCATCAGATAGCAATTAGTAGTAATAGGATTTGTGTTATTATTAAAATGATTACTATATTCTTTATTGATGCACTTTAACCTAGGAAAACCTGTCAATGTCTACATGTAAAGTTTTCTGTTTTTACAGTTTCTATATTAAGAAGCAAAAGGTTGAGTTTAAGAATATAATCTTTGATAATGTAAATAAACCATGGTTAGAAGAAATTGCTTTATTTGAATTAATTCTTACATCTACAACCCAGAATTTAGTTACAGCAACTAGCAGACCTTTATGATCCTAGTTTGTTTATGTGCAACTGAATACTACCTGGCAAATAACCAGAAAACCCAAATGATTACACATTTCTTGTGAAAAAGTCATGAGAGATGAGATTTATTTTTTTATCTTAGCCGTAGTCATCTCTCATGACTGTCCATGTATTCATTATGATGGCTGCCATTTTTATTTCATTTTTTAAGAAATTGATCCAGTTTTGGCTGAACATAGGTTCCTGGGTCCCCGTGGTCCCCGTGACCCCCTACACTTGCTGACTTGACACCTAGACTCCATCTACGGCCCCCCCTTGAAGTATGTGACTCCAAGTGTCGTGGAGTAAAATGTCTTCAGAGTCAGCATAGCACTGATATTCCCGTATTCTGTCCTCTCCTTTTAGTAATAATCCACTTTTCTCAAAGTAACTAGTCCACTTACGTTGAACCATGCAGAACTGCTGAGACTAGGCTGTTTAAACTCACAAAATTGCACCTTCATTAGGTTCCATCACTAATAAGATGAAGGCAATAAGCCACAAATGTCAGTCTAATGATAGTTTCATGAGGGTCATGAGTAGGTGATCATTTAAGGGGGAGGAGGGAAGTGGGAGTGTATCATTCTTTATTCTTCCTGTCAGGAAAGGAAATCTCCTAAGAGAGGAAGTTCAAGGAATTTCAGAAATGGGGAGATCTACAGTCTTGAAAGCAGTTAAATGATGAGATGATTCACCTAAAAATCTTGATAAGTATGGGTGAGATGCCCTACCAAAGTGATTGTCCAAGCACACAGCAATTACCAGGACAGAAGGCCTGAAGTATTGTTATTCTTGGCAACATCAAGCCTTTTTATAGCCCACTTTGATTGTGCTTTAAGTTGATGTTGATAATAAGCCTAACATGTTTTCCTTATTTTTTGTTTTTATGTAGCATGTGATTCTTTGCCAGGGGTTCTCCTCTAGTCTTTATTCTGTCCCTCTGCTCCAGTGTCCCACATATCAAAATCATAACTGTGGTATAAAAGTCATTAGTCAGTCCTATTGATGTCCTTGGTCAGTACAGCAAACATAACTGTGGTTCTGGAAACCATCTTATAATTAGAAAGGACCTTTCTGAGGCGAGAATACTTCTACCTGTCTAAGAACTAAAGTTCTTTTGGCATTTAGCATGGACTCTGTGACCACTTCTCTCTGAAAGTGAAATTGCCACAGAAAATGCATCATTCCTTGGGACATACACTTTAGGGTGCTGAACACAGGTGCCTGTGAGCAATCAAAGAAACAAAAACAAAGGCAATATTCCTTTGCCTGTTCTTTTACCCAGAGGTGGCAAGGCTGCAGAAACATTTTTAAAAAGTGTCTGTCTCTAACCTGAAATCATGCAATCTTCACACTTTTACTGCTATAACATTTTAGAGCTGTTTAGAGCTCAGAGTTTATTTCCTCCAAACCCTTCATGCTACACAAGAGGACATGGAGACATAAGCAGGACACAGTGCCTTGGAGTTCTGACCTAGAGTCTGTCATTCAGTCATCCTGGTGGCACTACACTGCCATTTGACCTGGAGTTCTCTGTTGTTTCTCCATGGGGTCTCAATGGGATTCCTAGCTTACCCTCTGTGATTCAAACCACCTGTTAAAAGGAGAGAGATTGGAAACTCACTGCAGCGGATGAGGGTAAACTGTTCCCTGTACCATTTTAGTCTTGACATTTCCACTTCCTGGCATGTAGTTAACTTCAATTAAAAGTTCAAGAAGATATTCATTCATTCTCTCTCTGAGCACTTTATGAAGAATAGTCTTGTAGAGAAAAAGGAAGAACACTAATTGTTGGCACAGTACCATGTAAATACAATGGCAGTCTTCAGTAATTACAGGGCCAATAACTTAGCTTGTGCTATGAACCATTATAGAAGATAAATATGGGTTTTGGGGAAAAAAAACAGTTTTTATACCGTATTGTAAGTATTCCATTGATGATTTTAGCCTGGGTTATAAATCAAGGTTTAAACGTGTGACTGAGGAGAAAACAAATGTTAGAAGCAAATGAAGCCTGTTCATTTTCTGCTGCTGTGTGATAGTCGGCACAATGCACAGAATGCTTAAAATTTTTTCAGTGACATTTTTATCACCTCATTAGAATTTACATTTTGACATGGAACCTTGATATTCTGTTTGATCCATTGCATTTAAAAGAATTTTTAAATGCCTTGGGTCTCTACTGTGTGTCTGTGGATTTCTAAGTGATATACAGAGCAGGGTGAGATATATTAGAAACTAGTTAGAGAGAGAACCCTAAGCACATGATGAGTTATCATTGCAAACTAAGCCAGAAGGAAATTCAGGTGATATTATAAGTGAATGCATGACTGACTGGCAAAAAAAATGATGTGGAAAATGTGTTTTAAATTGTGTTGTTTCTGCATTTTCTGTTTCAAAAAATAGGTATCCTATTTAATTATGATGTTTTTCACATGTTTAATCTGTAAATTCTAATTCTCCTGTTCTTTCCCTCCTTGTTCTTAGGTGTGTGTTTCTGCGCTATTTCAAGTGGCAGGGTTGTTTTTGTTGTGATTTTTTAATCCCATGCTACACAGCAGACTGTCAGTCGACATTATTTAGCTTCTTGATCTGGTTACTTGTTACGGTTCTAACCAAGAACAAGGACCCTGCACGTAACACAATTCCTGGTATGTTTGAGGTGGTCAGTGATTTCCATGGTGCTGTAACTGTATGTAACATACAATAATGTCGTCTCATACCATTCACCTTCTGTTTATCATGAAGTGTGTTAGGATTAACATAACACCAAATTTGTTGACCTTTGTGGATATAGCAAAAGGATTAGTAAGAAAGAAATTAAATGAGGATCCTTTTTCCCCCCTGAGTTGATACAAAGTAATGGCCTTCCACTTTACAATCTGTGGAATTTAAAAATTGTGAACACATTCCCCATGCAGGTTAGAAATCCTCACATGTTTATGAATGTATCCAGGTGTCATTAGATAACATGCACAGGGTCTGAGTAAATTGTGTTTGGGTCAACTATAGGATAGTGGGTATTAGTGTACAAGGACACACTACATCTGGGCTTGTCTCTGTCACCTTGTTTTCATCTGTTGCTTCCTAATAAATATTGTCCCCAGTCCAGGAGAAGTGCCCAGGGCTTCAGGTGCAGAGAATAACTTTAATATAAAGAGTTGAGTATCTACAAAGAGGATATGAAATTGCCATATGCTAAACCAGAGTGCAGCCTCTGCACGTCTTCCCCATAGAAACCGGAGAGCATTCAGATGCTACACAACTCTGTGCCCTGACTTCGAGGCAGGGAGTTACCGACAGGCCCCTGTGCTGCTTGCAGGCAGCCGGGAGAGCAGGCAGTGCGTTTACCTGCACAGAACGACCGCAAGCTGTTGCAGTTGTCACAGGTGAGGACAGCTTGTCTGGTTCCTATTATATTGTGATGATTACTTCAAGCTGTGGCCACAGGAATGCTGATGAGAAAAATTAACCCTTTCCTGACAGGTCAGGAGAGTTTCATAACAGGTATTTAGTAAACTTGCAGGTAGCTGGCAAGATCAGCCTTTCTGTTGGGTGTAAGTATGTATGTTTGCTTTAAGGAATTATGCATAAAATTATAACATGTGTTTACACGGAATGGTCAATGGTACTTATCTTGTGATAAATGACTATAATTAAGGATACTATACATAATGAAAAATGTCTACTCGTACAAATTAATTAGTCTTTACACTGTCTGTTGCATTTACTGTTTCTTCATACTTTCTCTGTTGGAAATGGAATGAGGACATTCTGATTCCTCAAGAGCCAGGATTGAGTAGCAGGTACATGGTCAAAGCCCCATGGAATAGATAGCAAGATCAGCATTCAGAAACCAAAGTGAGGGTTTAGTAATATGGGTAACTATGGAACCACTGTGGTATACACTTGAGACCAATATAAGATTGTATATCAACTATACTTCAATAAAAGGGAAAAGCTGTGAGGCAATAAATACATATTGTTTTAAGACACTTAAAAAAAAACACATGTGAAATCCAAAAAACCTACATGTGAACCTAAAACCTAAAAAAACTGAACGCATAGACACAGAAACTAGAAATGTCAATGGGTAGCGAGGGGCTCAGGGGTGAGGGAAATGGTAAATGTTGGTCAAAGAGCACAAACTTCAATACAGTTAAGAACACTGTACTGTGTTGTCTTGGCAGATGCTAAGACAGTAGATCTTAAACGTTCTGGCCACAAAAAAGAATTGGTGATTATGTGAAGTGATACAGATATTAGCTAATCCTGTGATGGTAATCATCTCACAACATGTAAGTGTCTCAAATGAACACATTGTACTATTTAAATTTATACAATGTTACAAGTCCCTTGTGTCTCAGTACAGCTGGTGGTGGGGAGGGGAAGAAGCTGAGCCAGGAAAGAAAAGGTGGCCTGAAAACGCAGGACTCAGATGTCATTGCAGACACAAACCTTTGACTTTAGAAAATCTAAGTGTTGATTAACTTCCAAAGTCATTTAACTGCAATCACTTAGATTCATTCAGTTGAAAAGGACACTTCTTGAGTGTCAACTGTGGACATGGTTCTGTTCTCATTTGACTTCATCTGCAGACTCTATTCTATACTTTGAACACTCCATCCTTCTTGAAATACTTTCCTTGTTAAGTAGGAAATGTCCTTCTTCTCTGGGTTGCCTGTTACCCTCTGGCTACTCTTTCTGTTTCCTTTGCCAGCTTATTCTTGCCCATCCACCTGTTAAATGTGGGATAAAACTCCACGAGGCTTAGCCAGAGCCTTGCTTTGCATCTCATCCTGTCTTTCCTAGATGAGCACCCTTGACATCTCTAAATTGCATCAGCACCCCAGCCTCCCTGACTTCTAAGTCGCTGGTGCTTCATGGCACCTCAAACTCAACACGTTCGAAACTGCATGTGTGGTTTTTCTCTCCAAAGCCTGCTCCTCCTCGGGCATGCCCCTGGTTAGTGATGGTATCTCCACCCCCAGCTGCAAAAGCTAAAACCATGGGAATCATTCTTGGAAGCTTCTTTTTCCTTGCTCCTTGTGGCCGGTTGTGAAGAAGGCTGTTGGTTTTGGCTCCACGACGTGTTTTGAATAGGCCCAGGCTAGCCGCGCCTCTGGCCACCACCTCCTCTGCGCCCTCATTGCTGTCTTGTCCCCCTGGAGCAGCTCCCCACATCTGTCCTGCTCTCCTCTGCATTTCTCTGGTAGGAGCATCAGTATACTGGTTGTTTGAAGTGCATATTGGGCATATTGTAACATGGCATTCCTCTGCTTACAACCTCTGTAGGTCTTCCCATTGTGTTAAGGCATAGTTTTCTAACCTCTGCCCTGTTGACACTGGGGACAGACAACTCTGCTGTGAGGCCGTCCTGTGCATTGTAAGGTGTTTAGCCTCATCCCTGGTCTCTACCCACTTAATGTGGGTAACACCCCCACTGCTACAGTTATGCCCATCCAAATGCCTCTGCTCCACACCAGCTGCCCTGGGGCCAGGGGTATGTGTGGGTGTGTGTGTTGGGGGTTGGGGGGACATAAAAACTATTCCTCTAGGAATGAAGAGCAAAGTCATTAGCACGACTTTGGGTCCCTGCATCATCTAATCTCTGCTTTGGCTCATGGACCCAATTTCATGGCACCCCTCCCTTTGCCCAGTCAGCCTCCTTACTGGCATTTCTCAGCATACCGTGCATGGTTTTTACATCTCAGCAAACACTTTTCCTAGGCTGTTGCCTTTGGAACATTCTCCCTCCCTCTTACCCCCATTGCCTCTGCCTGAGTTACTATGTTTCGTGTTACAATTCCAATACCACTTTCTCAAAAACATAACCTTTCTGTAACCACCCCCAGAATTAGTCATGCACTTGGATTATACTCTCTTCACATCACTGTACTTGAGAACATTCATCAGAATTCAATTAAGTGATTGACATGTAGCTATTTGATTTCTGTCTCCCTCATTAGAGTGCAAGATCCATGAGGGCAGGACCTGATCTCTCTTGTATAACTAGTTTCCAGAACAGTATGTATTTAAAGATTGTTAGGTAGAATTCAACTAATCATAATCAAGTATGGTGGACTGAATGCCCCCATACCCCAAAGATGTCCATACCTAATCCTCAGAACCATGTTTATTACCTTACCTGATAAAAGAGACTCCACAGATGTGATTAAGTTAAGGCTCTTGAGATGGGAGATTGTCACAAAATGTCCTTATAAAGGGAGGCAGGGGGAGATTTGACTACAAAAGAAGGCAGTGTGGTGAGGGAAGAAAGACATTACCCTGCTACTGATAAAGTTGGAGGGAGGGAGGGGCCGTGCGCCGAGGCCTGCGGGTGGCCTTAGAAGCAGGGAGAGAGAGTCATCCTGGAGTGTCTAGAGGGAGCTAGCCCTACTGGCACTTTGACATTAGCTCAGTGAAACACACTTGGGGCTTACAACCTCTAGAACTCCTGTGTTAAGTTGCTAAATTAGTGGTAATTTATTACATAAGTAATAGCAACTAATATGTTAAGCAAAGCAATATTCTAATGGTGACAGGATCCATAGAGAGAAGATCATCTTTGGCATCAAAGGCTTTATAATCTAATAGGTAAAAAATGCACATAATTATGGGACAAGATAAATGGGTCATAATTGAGGTACAAAAAAAATGTGCTTTTCTAAAGCAAAGGAAGGCATGCCAATATCCTGTTAGGAAGGTCAAGAAACATCTTTAGAACATTTGAAATTTAAGGGGGCATGGAAAGACACATGGTATTTGACTGCACACAGATGATATGAGAAAGTTAGGTGACAGAAACAGCTTGCTTGATGGAAGGATGATGGAAAATATGAAATGCATTTGGGAAAAGGACTAGTTTACCTTGAATGTTGAGTGCATTGAAACTAATTCAATGACGTGAGTTTGGTAAGGATCTTGAGTGAGAGCTATCCAGTGATTCAGTAGCCTGTGAGAAATCACTGGTTTTTGACCAGTGAATGAGATGATAGAGCTCTGCTATAGAAAGCAAACCTCCATGCACTGTGTAGCATGAACGAGATTAGAGGCAGAAAAACAAAGTAGGTATCTTATCAGTCTAGGTTAGAGAGAACTAGACCATGATAAAGGGTGGTAGCAGAGGGAATAAAAATTAAGGAACATCTTGAGAGACATTTTGAAAGTAGGAACCACAATGATGGACTAGAAGAAGGGATTGATATTGTTACCAAATAGGAATTTCCATATGAGAAATGAGGGTGCCAGAAGAAGGAGCTAGTTTGAGGCAGGGATGGTATTGAATGAACTTGGCTTACGCATGGGACAACATTCAGGCGCATGTATCCAGCTATAAGCAAGAAAAGGTGAGTCCTGTTTACAGAGCCACAGCCTGAGGATCCTTCATCTAGAGGCTTAATACATGAAACCCTGGAAGGCAGGAGAGATTACCAAGGAGGTGGGGGCTACAAAAGGAGCAGCAAATAGCAGCCATAAGGGCTTAGGGCCTGTGGCAGGATGCCTTAGGCTGCAACAAACAGAAACAGAAAATCTCACCTCCAACTGGCTTACGCAGTAAGAGCATGTATTATTCCCCAAAGCAAGAAATGTAGAGATAGGTTGGATGGTAAGTTTTGCCTTTCTGCTTTCTTTTAGCCCTGCTCTCCTCCACTCACTAACTGAGAATTCAGGCAGGTAGGAACAGGCTGCAGTACATCTAGATGTGACAGTGTCTGAATAGGTAAGGAATGGATTTTCAGAGATCTCTTTCTAAGCAGAAAAACTACTTATCACAGAAGTACTGCCCACCCCTCCCATGTCTTCCCTTGAGTTTCAAACTGGTACCTCCCAGAACCAGACACTATCAAAGTGACCAGATGAGCACGCTTTGCTTGGAAGACCCTCCGCCATTTACCTCTTCCACCTTCCTGACTATCCCCGTCAACACACACTGACTATGTAGAGGCGAAGGGGACTTCTTCCATCAGAAGCCCAGTGTTGGGGATGAATGGGTGTCTGGTAAGCATGCTAACAGTATGCTCAGGATATGGTGGCATTTAGGAAGTGGGCAGAGGAAGAGGGGCAGCTTCAGCAAGCATGGAAAGAAAAGTCAACTGAGAATAATACGAAGATGTTAGCTCATCAATAAAGATGAGAAAGGAAAATTTGAAAACACTCCTCAACAGTACCAAACACCATAGAAATGGTACAAGATAAGGTAGTAGGAAGATTATAGGTACCACTAGAGGGGAAATGTCAACAGATAGGCAGGGCAAAGAAATCAGGTTAAAGAGAGACAAGATCTGGAAAATCTTGAAAACAATGAATATTCACTTTACGCTCAAAATGTTTGACAATGAAGGCAAGCTGGAAAAAATATGACACCAGTTTAAGAAGTATGTATTTTGTGGCATTGGTTTCCCTATCTATTCGTTGGCATGTTTAAGGAGGTATTATGTGAGTCTTGAACAGGTCTGGGTACAGGAAACAGAGTGTGGGGAGAGAAAGAAACCACTGGATTAGCCCATTTGATCAGAGCCAGCAAAGAGTTATTTCAAAGCGTAGTCCTAAAGCCATGGATTGTGGTTAAAATTATTAGCACCTGAGAGAGGGTGATTCAGTCTGGCTGAAGATGCCTTGACTTTATTAAAGACTTTGTTTCAAAGATCCCTACTGATAATATGATCCTACCTAATGTGCTTAAAGATGGCATGAAAATGAGACTCCAGTTAACTACATTACTTTAATTATGATAGGAATGAAAAGCAGCTTCAGTTTAATTCCCGTGTCTCTAGCTTTGTAGGGCTTAGCACGAGGCCTGGCCCATGATAGATACTCAGTAAAAGCTGTGTGTTGCTGGGCAGCTGCGTCTGGGGAGGTCTCTCCCTGTGCACTAGCTGAAGCACTACAAGAAACCTCAGCCTGAACCGGGAAGGGTCTTGACTCTGAACCAGAAAGAATTCTCAAACAGGTCAGGCAAATGTAGTTAAGGAAAGAATTCATTAAAGCAAAGAGCAGCAGGGACTGGCAGCTGCCTTGGAGGCAGCAGAGAACAGGAAAGTGCAGAGGGCAAGAGGGAAAGGTCTTGGCTTAGGGCAGATTTCCTTGCCACTCGTGAAGCGGGGGTCACCTGGCATCCTATGTCCGCTTGGATCAACACAGCCTGGGGACTAGCCCCTGCCAACCCAGGATTTGGGGGAGCCGTGGAGGACAGGATGGAGAGAGAAAAAGTTTTGAGAACTTCCCAAAGAAAGGAGATTTTCAGGCAGGCTACTGAGGGCAGATCTCACAGCTGCAGTTCCGTCCGGGTCATGCAGGTGACGGAAACATGGAGGTCCAAACCTGAGCTCTTAGCAGCCCCTTCCTACTTATTAGGGGTAAAGCAGAGAAAGAGTGAAGATCTGGAAATAAAATGAAATAGCAAAGAGACAAATAGCCATAACTTGAACAGTGAGAAAGCTTAATTTGAGAGTATGTACTTAAAGGAAAGTGCGGGAAAGTCCTCAGAGAGGAGGTGCACTGAAAGTTTGGGGACTCTGTCTTTTGAGGCTATCAAGAGTGGGGTGAAGGGCAGAGTGGAAGTTGTTGGGCATAGGCTTGACTTGCAGTTTCAAGTTGCTTCCCTCTGGTGAGAGACACCATATCTCATCTCCTCTGTTATCAGTCCTCCAGCTACTTTTGCTAAATAAACCCAACACCAGGGATTTATTGATCCTGTTCTTCTCCAAATAGTGGTGACGCTCAAGCAGTGGGGACATATCACTTAAGACTGCCTGCCCTGCCTTAAGGTAGGCTGTTGGGTTATCGTCCGATTACTAGAGAATATGTTAGGAATTTTAGTTTTCAACACTCTGCTTTTTAAAATGGAATCTTCGCCTTAAGATGGGATCCCTCCTGTTCTTACTCTACTGTTTATATCTCAGCACCTTTCATCATAGGCAGGAAAAGTTCATCATGATGCTTGTCCCATGTCCCTGCCCTGACTCACAGCCTGAATGGATTGAAAACATAATTTGACTTTAGTAGTCTTAACAGTGTTTGTCAGCCTCTTCATGTGGTTCTGTTGGGATAGTTGAGTCCAGTCCTTGGCATGGGGATGTGATTCATGAGTGGCCAATCCAGGACCTCCTCTCCCTGATTACAGTGATTAGTTCCTGAAGGCATCATTCCTGAAAAGGCTAGTCAGAGTCCCTCTATGAAATGATACAAGGATGCTGAGAAACCACGTCCCTCTGCTATCAACTAAATGTGTCCCCTTCCAAATGCTTATGTTGAAACATAATCATCAATGTGATATTATTTGGAGGTGGAGCTTTTAGAAGGTGATTAAGTCATGAGGATAGAGCCCTCATGAACAGGATACATGTCCTTATAAAAGAAACCCCAGAGAGGTCCCTTGCTCCTTCCATCATGTGAAGACACAGAGAAGAGGGGCCAGCTATGAATCAAAAACAGGGCTGTCACCAGATTCTGCTAGCACCTTGATCTTGAACATCCCAGAACTCCAGAACTGTGAGAAATAAATTTGTGTTGCTTGTATGTCACCCAGTTTATGGTATTTCATTATAGTAGCATGAATGGATGAAGATACCCTTTTTTCTTCTGTGCTTTTAAACTTTTAGAATGATGTAATCCCAGAACCACTGGTATCCATCTTGTCACCATGTGGAATATGTATAACTGTTCATGTGACCAAGCACAGGACAATAAGGAAAAGAAGTGACAGTGAGGGGCTGATTGGTGAGGGAGGTAGGAGCACACCCACAAAGCTCTGCTTTGTTCCTTGAGCTAGCTGTGCCACAGCGTACTTAGGTACTCTGGGCTGCTCGTTTATATGAGCCAGCCAATTTTATTTTCTCCTTAAATTAAGCTATACCTTGCCATGGTGTTCAAAAAATAGTGTTTGCTACTTTTAATTAAATAGCCTTAACTCTTTTCATGCGTGATTTGCATTGTTTTAATCAGATTATTTTGTAGCATGGATGCAAAAGACATAGATCCTCATGATAAACTCAATCGATTTACTCCTATCAATAGTCGATAGCACTAGAGAGCTTTGCCTTAGAATATATTTAATTTCCTAGCTGAGGATGATGATTGTCATAGCATTAAAAAATTGTCCTCATTTCATTAATGAATCCATCTGTCTAGATGAATGATTGTTGGTTGGGGAGTTTTATTTTAACTTCTGACTTGGCAGAATTGCATAGCTCTAGCCAATTCTGTAAATGTAAAATAGAGACCTGAAATTTTGAGGTCACTTCTCACGATGCCCAGTCTCCTGATAGATATTGGATTTGTTAAGCTGAAGCTACTTGATTAGTAAACAAAAGCACATTTCTATCAAAGTTTGCGGTAATTCCAAGCTGGCATACAGAGGATCGATCTATTGCATGAGTTTTCTAAAATACTGATTCAGATTATTTTCCTGATAGTGATGGGAATTCTGACATTATATATTTGCCTCATTGTCAATGCCACGTCGTGTTTAACTGTGTTATTAAAGTTCTGGTCTGATGTTTTTAAATTTGCCAGTGGTGTGTGGTAGAATAGATGTTTTCCTGCCATGATGGAATCTTTGCCCCCTCGTTTTAGTTTATGACCTATTTTGGGGATGTTGGAACAGAATAATATTTTGAAGAAGTAGAAAATAGGACAAAAATACATTTAATATCAATAAGACCCCTGCAGTGGTCTGGTCGAAACTTCCTGAATCAGATTAACTTGGCCTCTGCCACAAACCAGGACTTCTTTCTTAGAATTGCCAATCATGTTATTGGGCAAACACCAATGAAACCCAGGTGTTCTGTGAGGAAACTACATGTACCTATGTTCAAAATGGAATTTACTTATATGTTCCCTTTCACATTTTTGAACAACAGCAACAGAAAAAAAAAACAAGCAACCTTGAATCAATAGACTTGCATAGGTCATATGTACATTTTTTAATTGCCCACATTTAAATACCTTATTATGCATCAGAGTTTTAAATATTTCTACTCAAAACCATTTTCTTTTCTGCCTCTTACTATAGCTTCATATTAACTTCTGTTTCTAGGGAATGGCAGTCACTATAAAAGTCTGTCAAGTGGCCTTTTACTGGAAAAGCACTTACAACTAAAAAGTAAACAGAGAATCAATTAGGAAAACCAGTGGAGAAATGAGAAGTGGTTTACAAAGGAAGCACCTATTTGACAATCAAGTTTTGGATTGTCTTTTAGAGAGGATAAGATGATTTTGAGAAAGTGAGGTATTTGGTAAACTTAGTACCATTTACTGGTAATATATTAATTTACAAAAAGGGGAACGGATTTAATATTAATTGGAGTAGTAACATTTCAAAAGAAACATCCTGGAAATTAGAATGGGAACTCAAGAATGGAAGAGCAGCCTTAATAGAACATGAAATACAATTTATCTGCACCAAGAAGGGGTGGCTCAGGAGCCTTCTAACTTTGAGGGGAAAGCTCAGTGAAGTAATGACAAAATATGGCACAAATGCATTTAGGATTAAAAGTTTTTTCAAGAACAGAAAAAAGAGCTCTGAGAGATTTGAAAGATGTACATCTTATTTTCTTTCACTTTTGTGAGCATCCTGGGACTGTTTAGACAGTTTTGTATTCTTGCTGTTCTAAAACTTTGGAGATTTACACCACTCCTAAATACTCATCTATTTCCAGTTTGTGGGTTCCTCCTACTCTATTTAATCACTGAATGTCACCCTGCTCTCCTCCTTCCTTAATTTTTCTCCTCCATAAATGGGGCTCCAAACACCCAGGACTGACTATGCTGCAGATGTGTAAAACATTTATTTCACTGCTGTATTTTATGACTCTCTAAGAATTTCCCACCTCTGTTCCCATTAATTGTGACCCACTTGAGAAGGACACAAAAATAGCGACAATATTAAGCGAAGATCTAGACTTCCTTACCACAGCTAGTAAGGCCTTCCTCTTTGGAAAGCAAGCTGCTGTATAGAGCTTTCTTTGTACCTGAAAGGCAATAGAGAAAAAAAAGAGAAATTATATGTAAGCAATTGAAAAATATTCTGTATATGTAGCCCTTCCATTCTTTTAAAAAATTCATGATTACTGAAATTAAGAGTATTTCATTCATAGAGAAAAGTTTTGATTGTTGCCACATTGCAAAATTCTGCAGGGTCCCCTATAATTTGAAGGACCGACATCCACAAAATGCAGTTGACAAAGGAAGAAAAATAAAGTGACAAAAATTGGAGAGAGTGTGGTTACACAGAGGTAGTGAGAGAAGATAGGGTCTGAAGGAGTGTGAACTGGCACTGCCCAGATCCTCTCTGATCACACCTTTCTCTCCTTCTGCCCCAGTGCAGTTCCTGACCAGCCACAGCCATCTCCGTGTGGATTCCAGATGTCTGCACTTGCCTGGGGAACACAGCTTTCCTTTCTATAAGTCTCTGTTAGCCAAGCTAGTAAGGTTTCAGAAGTGGGATAACAAAATATGTTTTATGGTATAAAAAGTTGGGTGCTGTGGACAGTAAGTTTCTATCCCTCTGCACTTTATTTTTCCTGATTCATGTATTTCCCATTCCAGGTAGGAGTGTGACGAATCAAGTCCCCCTCCTCCTTTTCTTTCTCCTCCTCCATATCTTCCTCCTCTTCTTTCTTTTTTAGTAAATGCTATAATTTCTTCAGTTCTGTGTCTTACAGAATAATTCCATGTACAGCCTTACTTTGAATTTTTGAATCAACTCAAAAATTCTGCTTTCCTTATAAAGCACATAATGAAACTTGGCATATGTTGTCACAAGTAGACTCCCTTCAAAACTTGCTATCATTTTGGAAGGCAGTGAATTAAGGATAAAAGCCCTAGATATTATTTCACTTAAAAATCTGCTGATGTATTTTATGGCATATGAAGATACTCAATGAGTCAACAACTAAACCAATCTAATTGTATAGTTGTTTGGGAACCAGAAAGTCACTGTATCTACTCATTTTAAATTACAGATGACTTTCTGGTAATTAGATACTTATGTCTATTTCCCAAACCTCTGTGAATAAATATGGCTTCGTTTTTTGTTTTTTTTTTTAATGGGAATGAACATGCTCAGGTCTGGTCAATATGGTTTAAATTGAATTGATTGTCTCTAAATCTTGAGTTTATCCAGTCATAATTATGGTCTGGGGGAGATGCATGGAACATAATCCTCAACCCTGAGCCAACCCTTGGGCCACTTTACTCTCCTTTCCTGTGGTCCTGATTGAGGACTTGTGTTGATCAATGATGGAGCTCCCAACTAACACCAAATTATATTTACTTTTTTTCAGTTTTAGTGTAGCACATTTTCTCTCTTATCTGAAGTTATGAATAAAGTTGTGAATTAAGTTAATGTAAATATCAGCTAAATTCCTAATATTGAGTACGTAGATCAGCAATCTATTGTCAACTGGAATCCTTGATGTTTTTGACTTGAGGCCATGCAAAACTTCTAGAACAGTAAAACACAGCCTCCAGAATAAGCTTTTAAAATATGAGGGAAAGAAGATTATACTGAATTCCCAAATGCAAAGCAACATCCCAAGTTAATTTTAACTCAGAAAAATCAAAGCATCTGCATAATTATTTACGGCAATTTGAAATGTCTTTGCTCAATGTTTGAAGCAGCTTTAAAAAAAATAAAAAAGACTGCAATAACTGCAGACATGCATTTGTAATACAGTGGCATTTATATCTGTATCTGTGACTATAGTGAGAGCTATATCTATAAATATATGGAGAGAGAACTATACAGAGAGATAACTACAGGCAGTAAGAATCGTGAGCCAGTAGCTTCTGCCCTCTTGCTGCTCCCTACTTGGGTGGAAAAATAAAATTGTTCCCACCTAGGGACTCATAAATTCCAGACGTTCTTGAAAACAAGGAGTGATGTGTTTCTAGAACAGAGGTCCTGGATTTCTGATTGTAGAACCTCTGAGTATTGAAATGATCAACTAAAACATTAGAAGAGATTCAGCCTTATTTGCACCCCCAATTTGTGGACTTCTGAACACTTCCATAGAAATCACAGAGTCTCTGAATTTGACGGATAGGATTCATTCACTTTCCATTAGAAAAGAGTGCTTCAGCCCCTTCCCTGCATTCTCTGTTTTGTGTAGTAGGGGAACTGGCTATGCAGCAAACTCTGATGCCAAAGGAGAACAATCCCAATGATGAGGCACAATTAGTTCTATTTTAGGATTGCTTTACGGTGCACTTTTATTTTTACCCAAACATATTCCTCCAACTTAATCCGCACCTTTCTAATTTTGTTTCTTCAGACTGCTCAGATAATCCCATCTATGAAAATTCTTTATAGAACTTCCTCTCTGAAGAGTATGTTGATTATTCTAGGCAAAAGGAATCATAGGAAATGATAGTCTGTCCTTTTCTTAAAGTGTTTGTTCCATTCCGGGCCTCTAAAGTTTATTTTCCCCTCTGGACTGATATAAGCCTGCTGACTCAGGATGCTCCTTCTAGGAAGACACAGACTAGGGTACGTAGCTTAGCCAGTGTGGTAAGGGTCAGGCGGCAGCCTTTTAATTACCTCTTCTTCCAGCTGGTTTTTTTTTGGCAGTGAGCTAACTGTGCAACTGGACATGGAAGCTATAATTTTACCTCAGGTTGCAATTTGTGTATATGCCTCTATCCTCCGAAACCTTAGGTTTGACGCTTAAGTCTCTTTCTTCATCCTTTTCTAATACAAATTCAGTTTGTTTAAAGTAAATTTATTAGTCATATGGTCACTCATGCAGGTCTGATAAGGTGCACAGATCTTTGGAAGTTGTTTATATTTCTTTGCATATGATAATACATATGATTCCTAAGCGGTGATTATCTGAGAAAGTATGCTACATTTCTTTTCTTCTGATGTATTTCAGTAGTCACATCTTAAGCATGATATTGTCTTTGTGAACCAGGAGGTAACAGGTCCACTTGGAAGGATTCAGACAAGGGAAATTCAGACAAAGGAATTCAAGCAAAGGGATTCAGGCAAGGTAAGGGAGGTAAGGTTAAGGGGACTGACTGCCAATTTCCAATCCACTGTTGTACATTGAATGTACACTTTAGTCAATTCTCAATTTCACATCAATATTAAGATAGAGAGAAGTGTTGGTACATTTATATAAGTAATTATGTAAGTCTGCCATTTTAGAATGTTAAAACTAACCAGGAAATAGCCATGTAATATCCCATATAACATTAAGATATAAAACCACATTATAACACCTGTAAAGATAAAGAGCCCTTATATCACTTAGTCTGTCTTCCCCTCAAGCAAAATGCCTAAAGACAGCAATGTTGTGCTTGTGGAAATGTAACAAGAATTACACACAGGTCTCAGGAGATCTGTTTTAACGGACCTGCTATATACTAGACCTCGATGCTGTGCAGAGCAATTTATATCAACCTGTGCAACAGATCTTTACTGTAGGGTCATTACCCCAATTCTAGCAATTAAGCAACTTGGAATAACTTGCTCACTATCTCATAGCTGCTAAGTAGTAGAGTTGAGAATCACAGGCTGACTTCTCAGGCAGCACGTGGACCATCACCAGATTTGTGGGCTACATAATTTCACTACTGAGCTCTAGACTAAGATACACTATGCATCAATCACATATATTCAGCCCATTTTCCATAAACGCAGCCATTACTTCAGTTATTCAGGAGATGTCTTTTTGGGTAAATTAATTTCCAATTCACCCTTACATTTATCGTCTAAAGAGGGCTAGTGTCTTGAGCATTAGAAAACCAGGTGGCACCAAATATGAACATTTTAGCAATTCTTCATTCAGAGGAGCCATTCCTTTAACTAGGGTTATGCCTTCAAAGCAATTATTTCACAATGCAATTAATTTGCTTTCATTCTACAAATACATACTTAATCCTGCAATGAAGAAAGACTTCATACTTCATTCCCTGAACAAGAGCTATTGGAACAGTTCATTCTGTGCTGAATGGAAAACTGAGTTGTCAATTCCAGCTTTCCCCGATAGTTATCAATGGGGGGAAATAGCAAGTCAAATGAATTAAAGATGGTAATTTGGATGAAAATGAATTCAGCCATTGGAGACTCAGGAAATGAGAAAATACTTTTTGGTGATAAATTATTTTAATTTGTTTATGAGTTTATGTTATGAAATTGAAGTATAATATCTATTAATTTTTAAAAGTCTCCTTAATACAATAAGTCCTGAAAATTTTTTAAAGATTTTCTGAAAGTATAACACAGAAGTGATCCTTTTTGTCAAATGCTGTTTTGATAATGATACGGTATGTGCATATGTATTCGATAGACATATGACATTTTGAATGAAGCTATCAATGGTGGCAACCAATTTCCATTATTATGGAATAGTATTTTCATTAGCAGCTTCAACTGAGGCATCCATAGCTGAGTGAATTTAAAAACTAAACCTTAATTAACTCCTCTGCCACTTGAGATTTGTTGGCAACTAATGGAATTTGAAGATGAAATAGCATCTGGTCTTGAGATGGTTTCTACCTTCTTGGCTCACTAAAAAATGCTGCTTTGGAATTTTTCCAGTCAAATCCCTTCTACCTTCATTAAAATAAATTCTACAAACTAATATAATTCAAGAACATAATAACTGGAGTTACTTAATGCTGTTAGCCATGAATGCTCTGGTAAAGAATATCTTTAAGCATTATTATTTTACATATCTAATATCTTAGAATTACTTTCATATTCTCCCTAGGTCAAATTCTGACTCCTTTCTGGATTATTTAATTAGAAGTAATCTTTGATTTATACAGAACCTTTGAACTGAACATGCCTATTTTAAGACTTTGTGCAAGTTTAAAATTTGAGCATATTAATCCCCACTTCTAAATACTGCACTAGAATATAGTATTTTAGAATGGTAATTAAGAAGAATTTTCATCCTGTGTTAATTGAAAATACACATTTTATACATATACACATGTAATTAATTCATGGTATTAGGAACACATTTTATTTCAATTTCTTTTTATTGTTATTGTAAAGAAAAAGACCATTTTATTTTCAGGAATAGATAACTTTTCTTCCAGGAATATCTCCATTCTACTCTTTAAGCACCTTAATATGTAATTTGAGTCACTTTCCATTGTGTATATTGATATGCTGTATATATTAAAAATATCAGTTGCAGATAGAAATAGAAACTCAAGTTCATGGTTGCATATTTCCTCTTCAGTAGAAAATGTGATTCTTTTTCTTTATAATCTATAGACAGAGAACATTAAGATGACCTAGTTTTTATTAAAAGTTTACTCTTCAAGTAAGTTTTGCAGATGCATTTGGTCACTTAATCTCCAGAAAGTCCTACTGTATGGAAGGTCATCAGCAACAACTTGGAGGTGCTGTGTTTGAGTCTTGCCTTAATTTTTAAAAGATGCAGATTTGAGACATTTTTCTGAAATGAAAATCTTAAAAATCGCTAGGAATCATTGCCTTCTGCACCCCCCAAAACTCCCTTTAACTCATGACTTACTATGATCCTGGTCTTGACATAATTCTCTGATGCTTTCCCTCTCAAGTGAGTACAGACTGGAAGTATTTTGGCTACTTTATTTGTTCACTGGTGACTTTTGCCTACTAAATTGTTTAGTAATTGTGTTTAGGCTTATAGACTGAATTAAATAAAAGCCCTACTTTGCTTTTCTTATTGTCTAGATAGGAAGACTTTTCACTCTGAACTTATTTCTGTCTCCAAAAAGTAATAAGAAAATAATAGATACGTATTTCCATTTCTGAGATAGAAATCTAAAATTCTTTCTTATTTGGTCTTTCCAATCAGAAAAAACTAACTTCTTTCTAAACAAGGGGGAAATATTTCCATTTTTAATATCGACAGTGAGTGGCTTTTTCAATTTCCTAACAAAGATAAAATTTACAATTTAGATATGTACTTTTATAAAACTCTTGTTTACATGTTTTTAAAAACACACTGAAATAATTTTGAAGGGGGGTGATCCAAGATGGTGGCATAGGAAGACCTGAACTTATTTTCCTGCCATGGACACACCCAATCTACAGGTACATATGGAATAATTCCCACTGAGAAAGAACTGAAAACTGCTTCAGCCGTTCCCTCCACAACAAAGGACAAAAGGACCACATCAAGAGAGGCTAGAGAGGCAAAGATGCAGTCTTGCCAAAAACACAACACCTGGTGCTGCGACGCACAGCAGGGCAGGAGACCGTGGGTCTGGAGCTCCTCCCCAAGGCGTGAAGAGTTTGTACCACATCAGTCACCTCAACTCTCAGGACCTGCACCAGAGAGAGGAGGCCCCCAAAGCATGTGGCTTTGGAAATCAGTGGACTTCCGTCCAGGGGATCCAGGGGGCCGTGGGTATCTGAGATATTCTTTGAGGGGCTTGTGTGTGGACACTTATCTTGGGACTTTGTTCAAATGCATCAGTTTGAACGATGACAGGAGTGTACATGAAAAAGCTTCTTCTGCTGATCTTGAAATGTCTGTTGGAGGGGCAGCGACCAGTTGGGAGTTTCTCTGGGTACAGAGGCACTGGAGAGCGCCTTTTTGTGCTCTCCTTATAACTTGCTAGCACAGGTGAGTTGCCTGTGGACACAGCCTTCCTAAAGCCATGGGCATACTGCATACCCAGCACTCTTGTCCTGTGTCTCCAAAGCCGTGGGTGTGCCTGCCTCCAGCCCTCTTTCCCATCATCCCTAAAACCACAGAGATGCCCTGCGCTCAGCACTCTCCTCTGGCTGGCTTGCTAAAGCCAGCTGGTGACAGCAGTCCACACAGGGGATAAAGAATTCAAAGTAATGTTCGTATAGATGCTCACTAAACTCGGGAGAAGAATGGATGAATATAGTGAGACCTCCAACACAGTACCAGATGAAAGTCACAGAGCTGAAGAATAGAATACCTGAACTGACAAATACACTAGAGTAGTTCAACACCAGACTAGGTGAAGCAGAAAAATGGATCAGCTACCTGAAAACACGGCATCAGAATGCATCCAAACAGAGCAGTGAAAAGAATTTTAAGAAGTTAAGATAGCTTAAGAGAGTTACTGGATGATACTAAGTAGAATAACATTTGTAGTGTAGGAGTCCCAGCAGAAGAAGAGAGAAAAAGAAGACACAAAAATCTTATTTGAAGAAATGATGGCTGAAAATGTCTCTAACCTGGAGAAGGAAGCAGACATAAAGATCCAGGAAGTGCAGGGAGTTCCAAGTAAGATGAGCCCAAAGAGATCCACAGCAAGACAATTCTAATTAAAATGTAAAAATTTAAAGAATTTTAAAAGCTGAAGGAGAAAAACAGCTTATTATGTACAGGGACCACCCATAAAACCCACAAATATGTGGAAATTAAACAACATGTTACTGAACAACCAGTGAGTCAAGCAAGAAACCAAAGAGCAAATCAAATTTTTTTTCTGATTTTTTTCAGCAGAATCACTGCAGGCCGGAAGGGAGTAGCATGATATATTAAAAGGGGTGAAAGTGGAAAACTTCCTACCAAGAAACTATTCCTGACAATGGTATCATTTAGAACTGAGGGAGTGAGAGTTTTCCACACAAGCAAAAGCTATAGGAGTTCATCACCAGTAAACCAGCTTCACAGGAAATATTAAAGGGATCTCTTTTAGCACAAAAGAAAAGGCACTAATAGCAAGAAAACTTATGAAATTATATATCTTACTGGTAAAGGTGAATGTATAGTAAAGGTCATAGAATAACCACTTATAAAACTAGTGTGAAGGTTTAAAGAAAAAAGTAAAATTAACTGTAACTATGGTAACTAGTTAAGGGATACACAAAATAAGAATATGTAAAATATGACATCAAAACCATAATGGGTGGATGGGAGTGAAAATATAGAGGCCTTGGAATGCATTCAACTTCAAGTTGCTGTCTACTTAAAACAGACATATATATGTTATTATATGTGAAAATCATGGTAACCACAAAGCAAGAACCTTTTGTGTAAGAGATACACAAAAGATAATGCTCAAGGAATCTAAACGTAGCAATAAAGTCACCAAACCAAGAGAAGAAGAAAGGAACAGAGGAGCCATAAAAACAGGTAGACAACAGACAACAATTAACAAGATGGCAATATACATACCTATCAATAATTACTTCACATGCAAATGGACTAAATTCTTCAATCAAAAAGCATAGAGTGGCTGAATAGATGAAAATAAGACTCATTTCTATGATGTCTACAAGAGAATCATTTCAGATATAAGGACATACAGAGACTGAAAGTGAGAGGGTATAAAAATATATTCCATGCAAATAGAAACAAAAAGAAAGCTAGGGTAGCTGTACTTATATCAGACCAAACTGGGTTTAAAACAGAATGTAATAAAAGACAAAGAAGTCTATTACATAATGGTAAGGACATAAATCCAACAATAAGATATAACATTGGTAAATATTTATGCACCTGACATAGAAGCACCTAAATATATATAAAGCAAATATTAACAGACCTCAAGGGAGGAATAGACAGCAATACAATAGTACTAGGAGACATTAACAACCAATCGCATCAATAGATAGAACATCTAGTCAGAAAATCAATAAAGAAACACGGGTCTTAAATGATACATTAGACCAGATGGACTTAATAGATATATATAGAACATTCCACCCAAAACTAACAGAATACACATCTTCTCAAGTATACATGTGATAATCTATCTCCAGGATTAGATCATGTTAGGCCACAAAACAAGTCTCAATGAATTGCTAAGATTGAAATCATATCAAGCATCTTTTCTGACCTTACTGGTATGAAACTAGAAGAAAGCTAGAAAAATCACAAATGTGTGGAAATTAAATATGTTACTGAAAAACCAGTGGATCAATGAAGAAACCAAAGAGCAAGTCAAAAAATACTTTGAGAGAATGAAAATGGAGATGTAACAACCTAAAAATCTATGGGATGCAGCAAAAGTGGTTCTAAGAAGTTTGTAGTGATACAGGCCTACCTCATGAAATGAGCGCTCTCTCAAGTAAACAGTCTAACTTTAACCTACAGGTACTAGTAAAAAAGAACAAATGAAGCCCAATGTTAGTAGAAGGAAATAATGAGGATCAGAGAAAGAATAAATGAAATAGAGGCTAAAAAGGTAAAGAAAGAAGGTCAATGAAACTAAGAGCTTCTTCTTTAAAAGGATAAAATAAAATTGACAAACTTTTAGCTGAATTCACCAAGAAAAAAAGAGTGAAGTCTCAAATAAAATTAAAAATAAAAGTGGAGAAGTTACAAATGACATCACACAAATACAAATAATTATAAAAGACTAATATGAACAATTGTACACAAACAAAATGAACAACATAAAAGAAATGGATAAATTCTTAGAATTACACAATCTTCTAAGACTGAATCAGTACAAAATAGAAAATCTGAATAAACCAGTTACTAGTAAGGAGATTGAATCAGTCATCAAAAAACCTCCCAGCAAACGAAAGTCCAATACAAAAGAGCTTCACTGGTGAAATCCAAACATTCACAAATTTGATACCTATGCTTTTTAATCTTTTTCAAAAAATGGGAGAGATGGGGACTCTTCCAAACTAATTTCATGGGGTCAGCATTACCCTTATACCAAAACTAGACTAGGAGACTACAAAAAAGGAAAATCACAAGACAATATAATAAATAGAGACAAAAATCCTCAAGAAAATATTAGCAAAATGGATTCAGCAATACATTAAAAGGATCATACATTGTGATCAAGTGGGATTTGTTCCAGGGATGTGAGGATGTTTCAACACCTGCAAATCAATCAGTGTGATAGAACGTGTTAAAAAAATGAAACAGAGAAATTATGTAATCATCTCAATAGATGCAGAAAAAGCATTTGACAAAATTCAACATTTAGTAATAACAAAAACTTTCAACAAAGTGGAAATGGAGGAAACATAGCTCAACATAATAAAGGATATATGTGACAAAACCACAGCTAATATTGTACTCAATGGTGAAAAGCTGAAATACTTTCCTCTAAGATGAGGAACAAAAAGAAGGATGCCAATTTTCCCGAATTTTTTCAACATCGTATTGAAGTCCTAGCTATGGCACTTAAGCAAGAAAAAGAAATAAAAAACATATAAATTGGAAAGGAAGAAGCAAATTTATGAGTATTTGCAGATGACAAGATACTGCATATATAAAACCCTAAAAACACCACTAAAATATCATTACAGTAATGAATTGAGTAATTTTGGAGGATACAAAATCAATACACAGAAATCTGTTGCATTTATACACACTAATAGCATTTCTACAAACTAATAGCAAACTATCAGAAAGAAAAAAAATGGTTGCATCAAAAATAATAAAACATGTGGGAATAAATTTAACCGAGGAGGTAAAAGACCTTTACACTGAAAACTGTAAGACACGCATGAAAGAACTTTAAGACTATACAAATACGTGGAAAGATATTCCATGCTTATGGATTGGAAGAATTAATATTGTTAAAAATGTCCATGGTTCCTAAAGCAATCTAGAGTCAATGCAATCCCTATCAAAATTCCAGTGAAATTTTTCACAGAACTAGAACTCAAATGCATATGGAACTACAAAACATTCCAAATTGTCCAAGCAATCTTGAGAAAGAAGAGCAAAGTTGGAGTTGTCATATTTCCTGATTTCAAACTGTGCTACAAAGTTACAGTAATCAAAACATTGTGGTATTGGCATAAAAATAGACTTACTGATCAATGTAATAATAGAGAGCCCCAGAGTAAACTCACACATATATGCTCAATTAATGTACAGCAGAGGAGCCAAGAATATGACATGTGGAAAAGAGAGTCTTTTCAATGAATGGTGTTGGGAAAACTGGACAGCCTCATGAAAAAGAATGAAACTAGACCACTATTTTATACCATAGACAAAAATTAAGTCAAAATGGGTTAAAGATTTGAATATCAGACTTAAAACCTAAATCTAGGGGAAAACGTAGGTGGTAAGCTCCTTGGCATAAGTTTTGGTGTTGAGTTTTTAGATCTTTTGACTCCAAAAGCAAAAATAAACAATTGGGACTATATCAAACCAAAAGGCTTCTGCACAACAAAGGAACAAAATGAAAAGGCAATCTTCTGAATGGGAGCAAACTTTTGCAATTCATATTTCTTAAAAGGAGTTATATTCCAAATATATAAAGAACTCATACAACTCAGTATCATAAAATTGATCCAATTAAAAATGGGCAGAGGATCTGAGTAAATATTTTTCCCAAAGAATATATATAGATTGGCAACAGGCAAATGAAAAGATGTTCAGTTTCACTAATTATCAGGGAAATGCAAGTCCAAACCAAAATGAAATATCAGTACCTCACACCTATTAAAATCGCTGTTATTGAAAAGACAGTAAATAATAGGTGTTAGCAAGGATGTGCAGAAAAGGGAACCACTGTTGGTGGGAATGTAAACTGATGCAGTCACTATGGACAGCAGTACAGAGTTTCCTCAAAAAATTAAAAATTCCAACCATGTGATCCAGCTATTCTACTTCTAGGTAAGTAGAAGAAAATGAAAAGTCTAATTTGAAATTAGAAATGAAAGAAAATGAAAAGTCTAATTTGAAATGCTTTATGAATCCTTATGTTCACTGCAGCATTATTTACAATAGTCAAGATATGGAAACAAACTAAGTGTGCATTGATGGATGAATGGATAGAGATGTGGTATATATACACAACGGAGTACTACTTAGCCATAAGAAGCAGTGAAATCTTGCTGTTTATGACAAAGGTATGATACTAAATGAAATAAGTCAGACAGAGAAAGATAAACACCATATGGTTCCACTTACATGTGGAATGTAAAAAACAAAACAAAATGAACAAACAAAACAAACATGACCTGTAGATATGAGGAACAGATTGATAGTTGTCAGAGGGAAGGCAGGCTGGGGTGGGAGAAAGGGCAAAGCGATCAATTGTATGGTGTCACATGATAACTAGACTTACACTGTTGATTGCTTTGTAGTGTATACCAATATTGAAATATTAAGTTGTACACCTGGAACTAATAAAATATTAATATTAATTTTACCTCCATAAAAATAATAATTTTGAAATTACATAACCATGTTAGCAAATATAAATTTGGAGTAATATTAAACTTCTGGAGAGATCACATTAAAGAAAGTCACAAGATTTAAAAAGTTGACTTTCCAGAGATACTCAGGTGGTACATTCCACAAGACCAGCACTTTCATTTACCAAACCAGGAAGTTTCTACAGGGTCTGTGGAGGCATTTAGCAGTAAAAAGTAAGAATTGTAGTTTCAGCTGTGCTACTTTTTTCAGTAACTTTTGCAAAATCTCCTTACCTTTCCTTTCTTTTTTTTTTAAGCAGTATGAAGTCTTTATTTAAAAAGTACACACTTGAAGAAAGGGGAGTGTGGGCAACCTCAGAGAGGCAAACCACTTAACGGTTTAGGATTCTGTCTTTAAGGGCTTTCAAGAATGGGGCAAAGGGTGGAGGGTGGGGGAGCATAGGCTTGACATATGGTCTCATGATTTCTCTCTTCAGTGAGAAACAATATGTCACCATCCACAGTCAGTCCTCTAGATAATTCTCTACTTTAACACAAGGCATTTATTGATCCAGTTCCTCTCCAAGATAGTGGTTTCCCTCAAACCCTGGGAACATATCAATAAAGACTGTTCGCCCTGCCTTAAATTAGTGTGGGTTATTGTCTGATTACCAAAGAATGTGTTAGGAATCTTACCTCCTAACTCCCTGGTTTTTAAAATGGAATCTTAGCCTTAAGAGGGAGTCCCTCCTGTTCTTACTATACTATTTATGTCTTGGCATTTTTCATCACAGGCAGGAAAAGTTTATCATGATGCTTGTTCCATGGCTCTGGCCCACCTCAGGATTAGCCTGTGTCTGATCCTTACCTTTCTAAACCTCAGATTTTCATCTCTAGAATGGCCAGCCTCTAAGAGGTCTTACAAGTAATATCCTTTGGATTTATGTGGCAAAACAGAGTTTTCTTGCCTTTGTCCAGTACTTTTTGAAGTCTGGAGACTCCTGCTCATTTCTAACTCCTTAAAATGATACTATAATGATAATCAATTTAAAACAAACACTGATTTCTTAGTAATTTTGTAACAACTGCTTTCTTTGTATTTAGGGGGAAATAACAGACATACACTTTTATTTCTTTTCCTAAGAGTTTGTTTTTCAGGTATGATAGGCTTTTCTTTTTAGGTTTTATTCTTGTTTTATGTATTTCATGGGGAAAGTTATGATTTTTAGTAAATAAATATTACTTGAATAATCCCCTAATCCAGGTACTGACTACATGCTCCAGAAATTCAGCCACATTTTCAACTGCCAATAGCATTCTTCTTAAAATTTTGCGCATGTTATTTTTTCTCAAGGTTTTGAAATTAAATTTTGCTTTTAATGATATTCATCCTAAATAGATTTGTGTACTTTAACTATATTTTCCTTCATTACCACCTGGGTAATTTTGTGCTATTACAACAAAAGCAGTTTTAAGGTTTAATATATCGACTTGGGACACATATGCACAAACACACAAACTAGATTAATACTTTAAGAATGCAAATACTTCTGGTCCCAAAATATGAATAATTGAAACAATGTAAATATTACCATTTTTTCTCTCCCAATTTGTTTTTTTCTTCAAATTCTGTCTTTAATGAGTCACTTTCTCTTCTGTGAAACTCACTTATCTCCTACATATATACAAATATTCTCAATTAATTTCTAGAATTCAGCCCTATTTAGAGGCTGCAAACCCATGTTTTCAGCTGTCTCCTGGTCATTTCCATCTGGAGATCTCTTTCAACATTTGCTATCCTACCTGTCCTCATGCTGGAAATGATGGAGTTAATAAAATTGTTCTTGAAATCAAATCCCATATTTCCAGTCATTTTACTTCTCTCTGCTCCTAGAAAAGACAGACTCAAAGCCTTTGATGACTCTCTGACTTACGCTTCTCTTGCACCACACTCATCCAGTAATACTTTCATAATGGAGCTTATTACCATCCTTGCACTGAATTCCTACTGCCTGCACCCTCCTTCATGTCCTTTCCACCTCAGGTAACAGCATCTTGACTGGTCTCTCTAGGCAGATCTCATCCTTTTTCCAGCCATCTGCTAACAAGCAACTGGATTAGATTAAACTTCCTCAAGCTCAAACTCAAACTCTTGATCTCATCCCATCAGCTCAAAATTCTTCAAAGCTTTGCCTTTGCCAATCTGATACAGGACTCTGTTGGCAGCTGAGGAAGTCCAAAATCGGATTCCATGTATCCTTTCACTACATCAGCACTGGTATTCAATATTTTAATCTGTTTAGTATGTGCCATTCACCTGAAGTGTTTGTTAGTGTTAGTTAAATACTATTACTGCAATAGCAACAATTATTCTTAACATGTATTTGACTCGAATTCTGCTTCTGGCCATAAAGAAGTAATTTGGTGGAAGAAGACACAGCATAAGCTGCTATAACACTGAATAAGTATGAGAGGCAGGCTTTGGACAACAGTCTGGGCAGGAGTTGATTCTTGAGAGAAAAGGAACACATGAGGTGCGTCTCACATTTGTCCCAGCTTTCTGCTGAGGACTAGTTGCCCAACACACAAGGAGAGAAAGTGAAAGTCTGCATGCATGAAGGAGCAGATAGCAGAATTTCTATCTTCTGCTGAAGAAACTGGAATCTGAAGAGCAGGGTATCAGAGAATAGGAAAATGTAACAGTAGCATGGGATGGTCCTGAGGTCTTTGGCTGAGAACTGAGCACTCTTGCAAAGGATGAGACATCAAAAGGCTTTGGGTAGAAGAGCTGCTCTGGAACTAAGAGCTGGATGAAGATGTCAGAGGTCAGGTGTTACTGAGTGACGCTGAGTTTTGGCCCATCCGCAATGAAACGGTTTTGCAGAACACCTTGGGCATTCCATTGAAACCCCAGAAAGACCCCACTTTGGAAAGAAGAACCACCACCTACAGTAAAATGATGTCCTGGTACTAAAGAGAGAAACAGAATAAGCTGAGACTACCAAAGCATAAAATCAAGCCTGACTCTGGGGTGTTTTCTAAGCCCACCAAGCAAATCTCAGCCTCTCTGGATACCGACTCGGTGTTACACGATTCAGTTCTAACATTGACCATCCAGAGTTAGTATAAATCCCAGAGTTTAAAGGTTTGCTCACAAAGGACCACCCCTCACTTCAGATGGCAGACACAAGTCCTTAATTCTGAACAACTGGCTATAATCAGTAATTCCCACAAATTCCTCCTCAGGTCCAACAATTTGCTAGAGTGACTTACAGAAATCAGGAATATGCTTTACTCACTGTTCCCTGTTTATAATAAAGGATATAGTTTAGGAATGGCCAAATGAAAGAGATGCAAAGGGACAGGTATTGGGGGAGGGGTGCAGAGGTTCCTGCCCTCCCTGGGTGTACCACCCTCCCAGCACCACAGTGTTTTCGTCAACCCAGAAGCTCCCTGAGTCCCAAATTTAGGGGTTCAGAGGGCTTCTGGAGGTTTCATTAAATAGGTATGATTGAATAAATCACTGGCTACTGGTGATTAATTCAGTCTGTAACACCTCTCCACACCCTCTTCCCCTGCTGTGTTTGGGGACTGGGGCTAAAATTCCAAGCTTCTAATAAAAGTTTGATTTTTCTGGCAACCAGCCCTCATCCTGAAGCTACCTAGGAGCTGTCTATGGGTTGTGTCATTAGAACAAAAGACAGTCCTATGACTCAGATGAAAGTGTCTGATAAAAGACCCTTACCACTTAGGAAGTTCCAAGGCTTTCAGGAGCTCTGTACTAAGGAGCCTGGGACAATAAGCAAAATATACTTCCCGTTGTTCTACATGGATAAGACCAAGATGCTCCACTTGATATGGTGTAGTTATGTGTCAGAGAGAGTTAACACACTTCATAGGGGACCATCATAACTCACTCCTGACAATGAATCACCAACAAACAGAAAACGTGGAAACGTGGAAACGTGGTAGATTAAATCTAACCTCATCAAAAATTATGTTAAGTGTAAATGAACTAAACATTCCATTTTAAGGGTAGAAACTGTCATATTGGGTAAAAACAAGACTCACTGCATGCTGTCTAGAAGAGATGTCCTTGAAATATAAAGTCACAGATATTTTGAAAATAAGTTGAAGAAATTATACAGTGCAAACAATAAGCATAAAAAACTGGTGTCAGAAAAGTAACTTAAATAATTGATTAATTATTGATAGACAAAGTAGACTTTGAGACAACAGAATTAATCTCCATTAAAAATGTCTTTGCACAGACACAAAAAGACATAATAATGTCTAATGTGTATGCACAAAATAACAGAACTTCAAAATACTTGAAAAAAAACTGAAGAAATAAGAGAGAAAAATAAAAAAGCAGTCATAGTTAGAGATTTCAACATCCCTCTCAGTAAATAGCTTAACAAGTAAATGAAAAATCAGTATATATTTAGAAGGTTTGAACAACCAGTGTGGTTTTGGTGTGAGGGCAATAGATCAGTGGAACATAATGAAGAGGAGAAACTGACCCACCTTCATAGTCAATTGATTTTCAAAAAAGGCACCAAAATAATGTGATGAAGACAGGAAAGTCTTTGCAACACACAGGGAGGAAAAATTGGATATTTTTACAATTTTACACATTAGACATTATTATGTCTTTCTGTGTCTGTGCAAAGACATTTTTAATGGAGATGAATTCTTGTTGTCTCAAAGTACAGGAAAAAATTGAGCTGACCGGTACCTCACATCATACACAAATATTAAGGTGAATCATAGATTGAAATGTAAAAGTTAAAAGTATAAGGTTTCTGTAGTTTTTCTACTGATTTTTCTGATAGTGTCTTTTAATATAGATTTTTAAAAAGTTAATGATATCTAACTTTACTTTTTAAGAAGTTATCTCATAGAGCTTTTATGTTCTGAGAAATCCTTTACTGTGCCAAGATTGCAAAAATGTTCTCTTATGACAAGGATAATACACCAACTGGGCTTTTCACATATTACTGGTGGCAGTGTAAAATAGTATGACTGTTTTGAAATAAAATTTGGTAGTTTGTTATAAACTTAACCATACATCTCCATATGATCCAGAAATTCTACTCCTAGATACTTATGCAAGAAAAGTGAAAACTTATGTCTAAAGAGAGATTTGTACCAGAATGTCATAGTCATTTTATCATGATAGCCCCATGCTGAAAATAATCAAAATACCTCTGAAGGATAAGCACATTGTGGTAGAGCTATAAATCAGTAAAAAAAAGTATATATTCTTCTGAAGCATACTACAACATGAGTGAACCTCAAAAATCATTTTGCTGAGTAAAGGAGCCTAGACACAATTTATGATTTCATTTATATAAATTTCAAAAACAAATACAAATACTCTATGGTGACAGAAATCTAATAGGAGTTAAGGATGAAGGACAAAGGAGCATGGGGATACTTTCAGCAGTGAAGGAATTGATCTATTTCTTGCTGCAGGTGTGAATTCCCCAGTTGTACATACTCAGCAACTTATCAAATTATATACTTAAGATATGTGCATTTCGCTTTAGAGAAATTTTATCTCAGATTTTCAAAAAAAATTACTTCAACAACTTTGACCTGGAAAAAAAACAAAGAAATAAGAAAATACCTTTAAACTCTCTCTCTTCTGCTTTTGTATCTTATTCTTTCTAATTTATTTTCTTCCGTTTAAGTCCTACTAGTCTTCCAAGTCCATTTCATATGGCTTATCTGGGAATTACCCTAGATGTAGATGTGTACATTCATTTAGAAACTATCAGAAATTATTGTGCCTTATGGCTATTTGTGTGAATAATATATCTACAAATGTAAATGTATACTGCATAAGGAAGATGATATACCTGTTCATTTAAGAAAAAAATGATTGAACCAGGCATTAGGCTCAGTGTTGTAGAATCCAAGAAGTAAAAACACTGTCTTGGTCTTAAAGGTGATTTTTGTTTTGAATGAATTTGTTTAACATTCATTTGACAAATATGGAAGTATTACCTACTATGCTCAATAAAATGTTCCCAGGCATTAAAAATAATAATGATGTCCAATAAAATCTGGCTTGCAACTTAAAGGATCTCCGAGTTAATGTTCAAGTTAAACAGCAGAATAAGAAACCTAAAAAAATTTAGACAAGTAATAAATGCTACAGAAGGTTAAAAGAAGCAGACTGGAGGAATGTCCTGGATGGAGGGACCTTTAAATTGACACTTGAAGAAAGAATATTAGGTTAAGCTTTACAACCTTACAAATATCACTGCGATTTCACTGTATTTGACCTGTAGAAAAGGCAATTACATATAGCTCAAGCTAATACCTGCAAGGGCAGTGTTTCTGACAAGAGAACAACATACGGAAAGTCCGCAAAGGAAAACAAAATGTGATGTATTCAAGGAATGGAACAATTTAGTTTTCAGTCGCAGTAAGTCTAAACCCTGGGATGAGCATTAAAATGGGAGCAACATAAAAGGTCAAAATTATAGAATCAGGCAGCTATTTTTTTCAGAATGGCAATGAGAAGCAACAAATGTTAGAAAAAGATAAGAGAGAATAAAAAGCACTGAAACATCAAACCTTAACACAAGGAAAGACAGCCATGTTCAAAGCTGCATTTGGCTTTCACATGTCTTAAACTATTGGAGGGGTCACTGCACCTGTGTGGGGAGAATCCACTTAAGAGGCATTATGAGTCCTTGTTCCTATGTCCTGTCTTCCAGTCCTTGTTGTAGAACCATTTACCAGTGAATGTCTTTGCATTAAAGAACGTGTTAATGCACTAGACAGATCTCAGAATTATCTGGCTCTCTATAGTCCACACCTAAGCTGGTTCTTCTATAGAAATTAGGGACTCATTCTAATAGCATATACTATATCAAGAATATTTGCAAGAAAATAGCCTACCATTCACACAGTCTACTGAAATGAATTTTTAAAACTTCTTACTGAAATGTTAAATGATTCCTAAATGCTTTCTAATTATACTCATCATTTTATGATAATATTTAATTCATTATAGATCTCTACATTCTTTTCACTTATCCTTTGTCAACTAAATAAAAATGTGAGTTGTTTTTATTATACAGAACCTTGATTTAAAAATTTCAGGTTCTGAACATCTTTCTGAAGCACATTTTAGCAGTCAGTAATGCCAGTTGTCAGGAAATGTGCTCATATAGTGCAGTGTCAATTTTTAATTCACTAAGTTGTCACTTCCTCCTATCAGCAATCAGTTGCCATTCATGGAGAGTTTATAAGCTACATGCAAGGAGCCAGAGGGCTTAGGTGACTTTAAGACATTGACTGTAATGTTTTTAGGACCTTGACAAAGATGAGAGATGTCAGATTTTTTCGGTTTAGTGAGTTTCCCACTGAATAGCAATTCAGAATAGCATAAGAAGAAAGGTAATAATAGGAGATAGGAAATAGGAACTTTCCAATAATGGATTCTGTTTTGGGGTTGTCAGTAATTTGACTGGACTCCTTCTGATCCACTCTAAGAATGGCGGATGAACTGAGAATGTACCACCATCATCAACTTACTGTAAAATCCTTGATGTTCAGACAAGCTTTCCTTAATGCTTACTTCTTTCTTTCTTGTATTTGTTCTTCGTCTTGACCTTCACTTCCAGTGATTATATTCTTTGTCATCTGTGGAAGGTTAGTTGGACCAAGTTCATGTAGTGAAGACATGTGTCAATATGCACACACATATGTATACATGCAATATATTTCAGTATATATGTATTGTTCTCACTTGGTGAAAAAGATACAATAACCCAAGTTTCCCAATCTTTATAAAACCTGAAGAAGAAGTATACTGTAATTTGTGGGTATAGACATTTAGAAAATATTTGTTGTGTAACTAACAAATTAAAAAAGGTAAATGTAGTAACTTTGAAAAATAAACAAATTTCTTTAGTAATAAAAATAAGCAACATTCTCCTGGGTGATGTTTTTAACAAGGTGATTTTCAACTAATTCAAAAATAATTATGAACATGTATATGACAAAAGTCATGATTTAATAAACAAGGCGGGTTTTTATGTCTTTTAAAAAATAAAGCATTAAATTTGAGTAATTAGCAAAATGGTTTTTTATAATATTTTAATTAGTGTGGCAATTAAAAGCATTTAAAATGTATTTATAAAAATATTGATATGAAAAATTGATTTTGTATTGTCACCCTTTGGAGTAATTGTCACTAACTGGGGCACTAAATTCAGACTCACTAGCACTATTTAAATTAATGCCCGATTTTGTAAAATATGAGATGCTTTAAAGTTAAGCACACCATTGTTTTATATACTATTAAGAAAGGATGAAAGGAAGAGAAGAAGGAAGAAAAGTAAAATGGGAAAAAAGGATGAGAAAGAGGGGGAAGGGGAAGAAAAGAGACGGAGAGAGTAGGAGGCAGGGAGAGAGGAAGCAAGGAAGATAGAAAAGAGATGGGGATGGGGGACCAGGTCACAAAGTTTTTTGTTATTTATAAATTTTATTTTATACCTATTGGAAAAGCTCTTTCACACTCATCCAAATGTAGATTTTTTAATGATCCCATTATATATTTGTAAAAAATGAAATGTATTATTGTGCATACTTAAAAATGAAAATAAAAGGTCAATAAGTTGGTTAAGTCTCCCCAAAACAGTTTGTGTTTCTGATTCATTTTTGATGCTAGGTCATTCGCATCTCAGTTTTCCAACGCTCCCATCCTTGGTGACGCCAGAAGCAGTGAGGGGATGGAACGTTCATAGGAAGTGTTTCACAGTTGCCTCTGATTGCTTTTTAGGTGTCATGACACCTGCTACAAGTTTGGTTTTCTTGATCTCACCAGAATATGCCCCTGGCTGGTTTTCAGACAATATCCAGAGTTGATATTCTTTCCTTAAGTCCTTCAAGAGTCTTTGGAATGAAACACGGAAGACCCATTTCCCACATGTGCAGCACTTGAGAACCATATCCTGAGCACCTCATGAAAGTGACTGTAAGAAGCTCCTGGCTCTGAGATGCATTCTGATTTCAGAGATGTTAGATTGTGAAGAAGTGTGCATCTCACAATTGTGGGAATCCAGTATTTTATCATTCTCTTCTTTTGTCACTGCTATTGAGCTTATATAGTTAAACTCAAAGATGTCAATTGTCTATCTTACGGAGCTCTGCATTAAAGCTCATCTAGGCAGGAGAAAGGTAGAAGGCTTCCCCATCTGAAGTTTCCACAGTTCATGAATCAATAAGGCAAAAGTGATCTCTTTACTTGGAGAGCTGGTGTGTTCATTGGCAGTGACAGCATGGTGTGATTTGGAATAACATCTGTGTGACTGGGACAGAGTCCGGAAAATGAAGAACCTTCAGCAAATACTCTGAAGTATTTGAAAATATGGAGTTGTGTCATGACTCTCACACACACTCACACTGGTATGGAAGTTTTCTGTAGCAGTGCTCAGCAGGGAGTATAGGAAAAGAGATGACATGTGGTTGAGCTGATCAAAGGCAGAGGTTTTATTCAGCAAGCTTAGAAAGAAAGTCTCTAAATACCCACACTGCCCTTACTTACTTGAAGATTTTATAAGATGATTGATTGCAAAGGGTGACACTGCGAACAGAATTATGGGAAGGACTGAGATGTAAAACCACTTACTGATTGTATTTCTGCATAATGTGTATGTGAATTAAAATTGAGCAAACACATAAATTTAGATTAAAAAAACCCAGACTCCTCTTGCTTGATATGTTACTTTGGCCACAGTTTATGATCTCATGCCAGTGTGTAGGTGTTCAACTTTTGTGTAGTTTTATCTGAGTTCTAAAATCATGAAGATGATTTGGAATGGGATGATTCAGAGCTACTTTAAAGCTAAGATTATTTATTTTTAATTAAATCAAAGAGTAACCTACTGCAGGTACAACCTTTGCAATGTAGTTAGGGAAATTCATCAAAGATCGTTGACTTAGTACTTCCTGTATTAAAAAACTAAATGACTGTGTGTCACCATTGAAAGAAAAAAAAACCAAAAAACAGAAACTTGGAAACCTTGGAGCCACATTAGAAGCCATTTCAATTACTGCAACCACAAGTGTGTGCAATATTTACTTCCTGGGTAACCATACATGAAATTCATGAAAGCTACTTAGGGCTGCTTCTGGGGCATGTGGATTGATCTCATTTGATGCCTAAGCCCTGAATGAAAATACTCAGTGGATGTAGCAAAGCCTTCTGCCATTTAGATTGTGATTTATTAAAAACAAAACAAAACAAAAAGCACAGACCTTGAGCTAAGCAGTGCCTGTCTTCCTTAAAAATTACCTATTAATATAATTTACTGTGGAATGCTTTTAAGTGAACTTGGAAGGATTCATCATGACAGGATTGAGAGAAATAAGTCCCTTCTCATACCTCTCCTTTTTATTTACAAATGACAATTGTATATCCGTATTGCGGAAAGCATAGTTCTCCTGGGTAATGCATAGCTGTCTTCTTAATTGAGTGTAGAGCGCTGTTTTGCAGGCTGTCGGGGAGCTGTGGCACCATTTAATAATAAAAGATCCAGGAAATGACAATCGGTAACTGCCTGAATGTAAGATCTCAATGTCCAGTTCTTCTTTAACAGGTTAGAAAATACCCACCTGAAAGAACCAAAATGTCAGAAGCTCTCTTACTAGTGAAAAACTAGAGGATTCCCACTAATGTGGAAGATAGAAGACAAATATGTCCAATGTAAAATCCATTTGTTTTAAATTGTTTGGTAAGTGCTAATCAAAGCATTTTTACAAAGGATATAAAATGACAAATATTGGGTATTGAGAAACAAAACCCAAATTTAATTTGATAACCTCCCTAAATAACCCAGAATAATCAACTGATAAACAGTTGGAGTTTATAACTTTTCAACAAGGCAGCAAGATAATATACAAAACCAGTGCTTTCCTGTAAACAAATAGTGAGATAAAAATTTAATGGGAAAAGTTCTCCCTCACAAATACCTATAATATGTGAAAAGGTAGAAAGAAACTTTGCCCATGATTTGAGAGGTAGTCTGAAGTGCTTCATGACCCACAATCTCGTGTTCTGGAGCCAAGAGAGGTTAATAAAAATACCAGCTGTTCCTCTTATTTGTTAAATGATATGAAGTCATTTAACTTAAAGAGCCATCTCTGTGCCTTGGTTGCCTGTCTGTGAAATGAAAAGGGTAGTAATAACTAATACCATAGCATCATAGTGATTATTAAATGAGTTAATCTTTGTAAACCATTCAAGCAAGTGCCTACAATGTAGTAAGTACTCTCTCAATATTAGTTAAATTAACAATGTAAAACTTTAATTAAGAACATAAACAAATAATTGGATAATGAGTAATCATAATACTGAACAGGAAGACCTACTATTCAACAATGTCAGTTCTCCCCAAGTAAATCTATAGATTTTATGTAAATCTGATCCCAATCTCAGCAAGAGTTTTTGTAAGGGGAAGGATGCACTGTAGTCATATAGGGTTCAAGTTTTACAATCAGACAACTGGGTTCATTACTTAATGGTTAATCTTCATTCTCCTAATCTGTGGAGCAAATGTAATAATAAGGCATATCTTATATGATTAAATTTGATTATCCATCTCAATAAACCCCTTTACTCAGTTACCTGACCCATAGAAAGCAAGCCATAAGTAATAGTGAGCTGTTGTTATTTGGGAGAAAAGCACTCTACGAAATTGCATAGCAATAGCAGGTGATGTTTTTAAATAAGGGGAAGTGGGTAGGGGGGTGATGGCTCAGGGGGATCATTCTCCTAGACATGAACATGTGTTGTCCTTCTGCAGCAGTTAGAACAGGTTGAACAATGAAAGGGCAAAGGGAACTGAGGATGAAGCATAAAGCCCCCTTGGTGACAGTGATAATGCACTGGAGCACATAAATACCTACTCTACATCAGCCCTCCTTCAGCCATTTCACACATAAATTAACCACACCCCTGAAAGCTAGTGACTGTTGTCACCCCTAAGTTATGGACACACCCAGTCTGTTGAGTGTCAGTGGGGGATTGGGTCTGGGCAGCTGGCTCTAGAGCCCACCTTCGTGTCTGCAGCACTAGAAGATTTTACTGTTTAGTGAAGTTCAAATGTTAGATCCTTGGAGGATATTAGAAGAATTCCATTAATAGTGCTGGGATAACTACTCAAATGGAAAAAAAATTTATATTGTTACATTCTAAGAAAGCCAATTCTGTATTGATAAAATATTTCAATATAAATAAATAAATCTAATAACTAAATAAATCTAAGTAAACCTGGGGGAAATAATTATGGGGAGGCCTTTTCAAGGTGTAGTGAGTGAGGAGTAAAGCTGAACCTGGTGAATTATAGATTCTTCTCTGAAAATTGGGTCTGTGGCTCATGGGAGTCAATTAGCAAGAGTTGATAAGCTCAGAATAAGTAGTTTTGAGGAAGAAGATGTCTAAGCAATCATCCCTAAAAAAAAAAAATCAGTGTTTTCTCTGTCTTCCTGGGGCCAGCTTATGGTCAACTGAGAGACAGAGAAAATTATTTAAGAAATTATAATACCATGTGCTCTATGTTATTATAGAAGTTCAGGGTGCTGTAGGCTAAGAAGGGCACTTAAATCAGATTTAGCATTTATAGGAGGCTTCCCAAAGAAAACAATAGCTAGGTTAAGATCTAAAAGTTAAGTAAAATGTAGCCAAACATGCCTGCTCCTCTCCCTATGTCTGTTTGTGAATCTATGTTTTATCCAGGTGGTAAGGACAGAAATCTGGTCTTCTAAAGAAATAGGCAAAGAAACAATCAGATATGCAGACTCAGAATCCAGAGCAAGATCTTGGCTGCATAGAACCAAGGTACCATCAAACAAGCAGGCTGGTAATAGAAACCTTGAGAGATGAGATTGTCAGAGGGACAGTGTAGAGTTTATACAAGTCCTAAGGCAGCACCCTGAGGGCTGCCAACCGTTAATGGGTGTTAAGGATAAAATTCAACTGAGTAAGTTGTAAAGATTATATTGGCTTCACTTACTTGATTCATGAATTGAATTGGGCAGCACTCCGCATAGCAGGTGGAAAGGAGCTCTGAGGAGCTGTACAGAATGAATGACTTTTACAGGCAGAAGGAGGCAGGACAAGGAATCTTACTAGCAAAGAGTGCAGATTG
This sequence comes from Manis javanica, assembly GCF_040802235.1. Lineage (NCBI taxonomy): Eukaryota > Metazoa > Chordata > Mammalia > Pholidota > Manidae > Manis > Manis javanica. The sequence continues at coordinate 142,150,607 of NC_133156.1, forward strand.
TTTCAGGCAAGGCTGCCTTCCTTTGTGGCTCGGCAGGGATCTAGCAGGTGGATTACCTCTAGTGCTGACCAAAAAATTCCAAACCAACTGGTTAAGATTACATTCCTAGGAGAAGCTCAAATTGCCCTTCGGGTAGATATCAGGTCTGGTTTGGTGCTGTAGGCTTAGCATGAGTGACTCCACACTGGGCCTGCTCTCTCTCCTTTAACCTGGGACAGACAGAGAAGCCCAGGGAGTGTAGGGAGAAAGGAAACATTGTATGAGGAGAACACGAGTGGAGTGAGGTGTCATGGAAATCAGGGGAAGATGGTTTCAGTTGTACAGGACCAGGAAGTGTGACTGTCACTGACGGGAGGATGGGATGAGGCTCTTTCAGTGCGTGGTTTACATGAAAGCTGGATGATGGTGGTTGGAGCAACTGGTGGAGGGGAAAGGGCAAGGCTAGCAGGGAAGCAGAAGTACTGTGCTGTTTGGAGAGCTGGTTGGATTCCGCGCAGCACAGACTCTCAGGAACAGCAGGCTGTCCATTGGGCTGTTTCTCCAGTGGACGTCATGGTGTTGGAACCCAGACATGGAGAAGGGAGACAGACTAATTGTTTTTTTGTTTTGTTTTGTTTTGTTTTTTGCCAGACTAGTAATGAAAGGAAAATGGACAAAGGAGTTGGGGGTACATGAGAAGCACTGACTGAGATTTTAATGCAGCGTTGAGTCCAACTGGGGAGGGCAGGGATGCTGGGCGAGCAGAGATGGTGGTGGAGTTGGGGCAGTAGTCACTGGCCGAATGCCCCGGGGTACAAGAACACTTTTACTAGACATAATATACAGTAAATGCTGGAATAATAGAAGGCAGAGAGCAGAGCATGGAAAAGGAGGAGGTTTTTACGAGGCTGTCCTTGAGACTTTGTGGCCTGTGCTGTTTGGCATTTGGGGAGCTCAGGAGCCTGATCAGATGTGTTCAGGTCCAAGGAGGAGAGCGCCTAGTGCCTGTGAGGACTGTGGACACCCAGGCATCCACAGCTTTGTAAGTGGTGAGGCGCAGCGCTCTGGCCTCATGGGCACCATTGACGCTTGAGGGCTCTGAGTGAAGCAGGAGGTCAGGCAGCCTGAGGAAGCCCACTGTCCTCAGGCAAAAGGCCACCTCAGTGAGTTTGATTCTCTGGTGTCTCGGGAAGCGGGAGCTGGGGAAGGGGGTCCCACCTTAGCATGTCGTTAGCCATAGTCACCATGCTATAAGTCAAATGCCCATGAGTTATTTATTTTATAATTGGAAATGTGTACCTTTTGATCTGCCCCCCCCCACCTCACCCACCCCCTTGCCTCTGACAACCAGCAATCTGTTCTCAATATTTACCAGCTCAGGCTTTTTTATTTTAAGACTCCACATATAAGTGAGATCGTATGGTATTTGTCTTTCTCTGTCTGATTTATTTCACTCAGTATAATGGCCTCAAGGTCCATCCTTATTGTTGCAAATGCCAAGATTTCATTATTTTTTATGGCTGAATAATAGTCCATTGTGCACGCACATGTGCAGTTATAGAACACTGGCTTTGGCCATCAGACTGTTCCTTCTCTCAAATCTTGATAAAAAATATCCATTAAAATGAATTTATTTTCTTAGGGATCCTCAGCTTGATTTATACGTGATAACCAATTAATTTTATGCAGGAAGGGACTCATACCATGGTTGTATGATAGACAATCATGAATGCTTTCCTCTGTCATGTTTTTATAAAACCAGTGTAGTTTAAAACATATATTGTTTAGGTATCATTCACATGATTTAATTACACTGTTATTAAAAATAATGATTATGGTTGTCTGCCTAAAAGACATTCTAGTTGTTTAAAGCAAGAAAACAGAGTAATTTATTGCCCTATGTATTACATAAAGTGACACTTTAGTATCTGTGTCCTGTATGTGGCATGACATGTCACTGTCAGCCTTTCAAATCCTATTATCTAGGTTGTTTTCACTTTTTCTCATTGATCCATTTATTGATTCACCTATTAATGAAACTTTCTCACTGTGGAGAAGAATGGGCAAAAGTAATAAAGCCGACTTCCAGACTAAGTGATTTTTTTGTACTTCATGCACTGAATATTTAAGTAAAATCAGAGTAGTGCTTGGAATCATAGGCCTACGTGGTGTATTTGACAATTGGAATGGGTCATTTTCTAGCATTCTTTCCTCTATCCAAAAAGTTATCAAATCCAATAATAATGGTGACCTGAAGAAGAGGTGAAAATGACATTTCCTATGATTGTACTTTTACAATATTACATTACAAAAGAGGAAATGGGCAATGGCTTAATATTTCTTAGTACATTAGTGTATTTTTTTGAAAAAAATTAGAGAAAACGTACTTTTTGGTATCTCACATTAAGGAGGAATAACATACAATTGAACAAGAAGTTAATTGTATAGGGAGAATAACAATTTAAACATTTTTCTATTCCACAGTTGTAATTGAAAGCAAGTGACATGTATGAACTAAAATTTACACACACACACAAACATACATTACACCTTGCATTTTTCTATCTGTTTTGCTGTTTTAAATTTGAAACACAAGTAAAATGCAAGTGCTTGCATAGAATGTCGCTCATAGAATGCATAGAATGCATAGAATGCATAGAATATACTTCACTAACCTGCCTTTGACCACACAGGATTGGAAACGAGACTGCATCCAAAGCAGGTTCAAATAAATCTGGACTATTATAGACTTCCTCTTGAAATGAATGCATGTAACTGAATCGGCAGGTTTTAGGGGTTGATCCCTATATCACATACAATTAAAAGTTTATAATAATCACAGTAATTACTTGGAACTTACACCAGTGGGAAATTGAAGGGTTGAGGGGTATTTTATCTGTGGCATTGCTTAAAGTTGCTGGCACATGGTGGGAAAGAAAAGCAGACCAAATTCCAGTCGGTTGCTCTCAAATCTTCAGACAAAGTACCCCTGGTTGCCTGCACCCAGGCGCTCCAGCCCCAGTGCCCCACCCATGGGCATCCTGCTTCCTCTGCCTTTAAGACCTGACATGACAACTAGCTTCCTGTCGCTGCTTGGCCCGCGTTCTCAGTCGCTCCTCCTCACTCGCTTTGCCCAGCTCCTCTGCCTGCCTCATGCACACCGTGCACACCGTGCACACCGATTTTGTTCCAGCTCAGGTCCTTGGGTTGTACTTTCCTTTTCCTGCAAAGCTCACCCCTCAGCTGTCCACATGGCTGGCTTCCCCACCACCTCCAAATCTACACCTGCTGTCACCTTCTCAAGGACACCTACTCTGATGACCCTGCTTGCTTTGTAGCCTCTCTCTCACACTCTGCTATTCTTTTTAAAAATACATGATTAGCTGCTTCCTACAGAACATACACTTCATTGGTTTATTATGATAATAATTGTTATTTTCTGACTGCTGCTGCTGGGATCCGAGCCCCAGGAGGACAGGAATTTCTGTGTGCTTTCCTCATCGATGCACCCAAACACCTGGGCAGTATCTGACACATGAGGTGCTCGGTCAGTATTTATTGAGTAACTCCATTCAGCTTTTTTTACTATGTGTAATTGGGATACAAAGTTGTTTTCAAAACTTCATGTCTTGTTTTCACTGTTAAGAATTTCTCTGATTTTATATGTCAAGCTCGTACAATTTAATATTCACTGAGAACAACAAACAACAATTACTCTAAGCCTATGGGAGAAAGATGTGATTATGTTATGCACCATAAAAGAAAGGGCTATTGGGATGTAATGGAATCAATGAACAGCATTATCATTTTAAACATACAAATTGTTTTATATTACCTAAATGAATTTTTTCAATAACCCTGTGAGCTAGGCAAAAAAAGGAAAGAAATATTTCCTTTTATTCCTGTTCTGAGAAGGAAATAGATTAGATGCTAAAAGAGATTAAATGACTTTTCCAATGGGACATGGATAGTTACAGTAGAACTTAGATTGAAGTACAGTATGTTATATTTAACTCTTGCATTGCAAACATTAAAGCAAAATGTCTGAGAGACTTAGAAGGGTGCTATCTGATGATTCTCTACTGTTAAGGAAACAAACCTATTTAATAATTCACATGGAATCATTAAAGGTGAGGCGAGCACGCCTTTTCCAAAATCCTGTTCTCAGAGTGGCCTTAAATACCACATGGCAACCTTTAGAAAAACCTTCCCCCAACACATTGAACTCACCAGGTATCTTACAGCAAATACTTGAACTTTTTTATTTTTATTTTAACTACTTTTTTTCTTAATGAATGCTATACCCAGTGAAAGTGAAGTACTGTTAAGGTATGCTCTTTATGCTGTGGGGTTCTGGCATTTAGCATCTCCATTGATGAGCAGAATTGACTGGACCCAGGATTCCTTTATCACATCGTTGATTGGCAGAGGTGACTGTGTCATTATTTCTTCAGAAACTGTTCCAGAGAAGGACTGTGATAATCTGAAAGGATTGTTTTTCACCCAATGATGTCTGAGTTGCTAGGCAGCCTTAAAAACATAAATATTAAATAAAATGATAGTAATTGCTGGCAGAGTGATGCCTCACTATGTACACGACCCCGTGCTGTTTTCACATATCTCATGTCACATCTCACATCTCCAACACTATGCACAAATGTTTGCAGAGCAAAGTACAGCCCTTTGCTTTATGTTGGTGGGAAAGCTAGGCACTGGGAATAGGCAATCTTTAATAAGTGGGGTGCTGTTGAGGTTTGAACTCAGATAGTTGTAACTCCAAATTCTCTCTCTTCATTATTAACCATTATAAAGGTATGCTTTTCTTAACAGTGTTACACTGTATCTATTTATAGGTATCTTCCTATCAACACTAATGCCAGGGATTCAAACTCAGTCTGTGGCAACCCTAAGGACATGTTAATTGCTAAGGCAGTGTTCACAGTTTTGCAAAGCTGTCCACACCATGGCAATTCTGTTCATTAAGTGAATCTTAAATAATGCTTAATGTAATTAGTGATGAAAAGAGACAGTCTGTGTCCCCATATAATTTATGTGCATAACGAAGTCACCACTGACATTGAATTAATTATATTTTTTTCCTTCTGTTTTGCAATTTATTTCTAAGAATTGCTTGTTAAATGAGTTTTTCCTATTACATACTGAAGAAAGTATTACATCACTAAAGCAGTCAGATGATGTAAAGAAAGCATTTGACTTTTTAATATGGTTTCTGAATGACAATTCATCTCCAAGGCCTGAACTTTGTCCTTTCAACATGTGACAGTACCCAAGAGTTTTGGGGGAATTTTCTTAATTTTTTCAGATGTAATAAATACCCTCTGCAAGATTCTACTTGAACATGGACTTGATAAGGGTTTTATCTTATTTTAGTTCTATAAGATTCTAGCCAGACTCTCTTTATGAAGGCAGGCCTTGAGTTTTGTCCTTTGTTAAAGCAGCATGTATCTTAGTTAATGACTAATTAAAGAGTCTGTTGAGAGAGATCTGAACTTTGATCCAGTCTTCTTTAGTTTCCATGCTGAGAAAAGGAAAATGTCTTCTGTGAAACCTTAGTCCTAACAAATGCTTTAAGGAGAAATAGTTCCTGTCTTTAAATGACTTGGAGAGATGTTACATATGATAACCCTTCCTGAGAGATTCTTAAGGGGCATTAGCCTATTAAAGGTTCCAATGCACTTCTGTTTGCCCTACGTAGAGTTTTCCATAGTATTAACCAATGAGTTTTTCTTTAATGTCACAATCACTAATATCAGTGGAACTAGCAATAATAATGGTAATATTGTCTTAGAGACAGAATGGTATAATAGTGAGCAGATTATTTAAGTTAGAGTTATTCTTTTGGGCTATAAGACCATCTTTTAGAACACTCAAGGGTTGGCAGAGTGGTGCATAATCAGGGCTTCTCAAACTTGACTGTCCACATGAATCACCTAGCCACCTTGCTAATATAGATGGATTCCATAGTTCTCTGACGGAACTCAAGTTTCTAATAAGCTCCTAGAGGAGGGGAGGCCAGAGCTGCCCATACAAAGACAGCATTCTGACTAGCAAGAATTCAGGTCAGGGTTCTTCCCCCAGCACTACTGTGTTCTGGCTGCCTAATTCTTTGCTTTAGACCGTGTCCTGTGTACCATAGGATGTCCGGTAGCATTGCTGGCCTCCACCCATGAAGTGACTGTATGGCACTAGGTGGCACCTCCTCACCCCAGTTTCGACAATCAAAAATGTCTCTCTAGATGTTGCCAAAGTGTCCCTTGGAGGCAGAATCACCCCTTTTTGAAAACCACTCATTAAAATGTTTTATATTAAGATGTCTTGTGTCTTTGATTTCTCAAGCATTCCTTTTCAGTTCTAATGGAAATGATTGACCAAGACTAGAAGGATATTTAAATTATCATGGATCATGGAAAGTTTTTCGTCTTCTTATAAAGTAATAAGAAACTAGTCTTGGTCCAAAACTGGGATTACGAGAAAGAGAGTAATGGGCACCAGTAGTTCTGCTCAGTGATAGTGGGTGCGCACTTATCAACTTTCTTTTTAGGGAACGTACTTATAATTCAAAGTGATTTTCTAGAATCAGAGAACAAGCAAAGGGCATCAGAGAATTTAAGGGTTTGTGCACAGCTAACAAGGAGAATTAAGGTATGCAGTCTATTACTGGAGTACGAGGTATTTCTTAGACTAATGCTAGTGCTTCCTGCTAATTTTTAAAAGTGAAAGTAGAATTAAGGCATAACAAACATTATCAAACATAAAGTAAAATAAGTATTGCTAGAATTCTCTAATCAGAGAACCAGGAGCAGAATGTTTGTTAATGGATCACTCCATCTAGAGGCAAATGCTTTGTAATTCCATAAAATGTTGTGCTATAGCCAGGCCTGGACACCAGCCTTAATCTCCCCAGGGCAGCTAGTAACAGGAAAACGCTATGCGCTCCTCTGGCCCAGCTTATCTGCAGTTCTAAGAATGCATTAAACAAACTTTAATAACTCTGAAACGAATTCATCTGACTTGAAAAAGAAAGATGCTATTATCTTTTCTCATTAAAATCAAAGACTTTGGAGACCAGTTCTTTGCAATGGATTTTACATTTGACTTGTTACAAGGTATTACTTTTCTTAAGCAGATTAAACCTATATCCAATTTATATTACTTCTCTGGGCCCCAGTGGCCTTATGTATGAAGTGAGGCTTTAGATTAGATGATCCTATAGTCTCCTCCAGTTTCAAGATAACATGTTTCAGTAATTCTATAATATGCCTTGAATGGACGGAGGAGAAACCAAAGTGGGTTTAAAAAATAAATCATAAGTAATAATTAAAAGACATAAATGTGTATATTTTGCAAACAGTTATTATTTGGTGAATAGATTGATGGGGCTGGTTTTTAAAGTATATTATTTTTGTTGTTAACCAAATGTAAAAGTCACTTTCATAATTTTCAAAATGGGGGCTGTTTTTCATGTGAGGTAGAAATTGATGCTGTAGCAGCATATTGTGTGTGTGCCAGTCTAATTTTTAGTAGCATTGTTCTGAGGCTAAAGAGGTGGAATTCTATCATAACAGATATTTGACAAATAAGCAATTCCAATAAGAGCAGCTTGTCATGTAAAATTTTGCAGGAAAAATAATTGGGAGAAAATTGAGCACAAGGTGTTGACTTGCATATTTTCAAGATGAAAATATTTCTAAAGTATGTAATGTTTGAGCAGAAGCCAACTTCTCAACTGCTTTTGGGCATTTGTACTCATTTTTTCAAAGTAGCTGTGAGCAAGACAGTCTTTTAATACATCTCTATACCCCTGAATTGCATGGTCTATTAAAATGATTTATTGGCAAAAAACCAGTCTACTCAGGGGCATACACTTTCCCTCTATTAGTGATTTAAACAAAACTCAGTGGCATTTAGAACTATAAAAATATTAAGTAAATATTTTCCAAAGTCATGATTGTATTTTGAAGGTGTTATTTGTTTTTTAAACCTTTACAACTACTCATTGAAATGGCTTGTTATTTTTAAATTTCCATTTATTTGAGGTGGTAACTCATTTTTCTGCTAGTAGCCCTTTTTTCCCCCATGGTTTTCTAGATCATGATATTATTTATTCCCAGTACAATCTGCCTGCACCTCGGAACCCAGAGAAATAAATTCTCAATGCATAAAGCCCTTGTGAAGAATTGCCTCCAACTTCCAAACGGAAGGTCATTGCGTAATATTTATGTGCTCTCCGCTACTCTTTCTTCATGCTCCATTCAACACCAATGTGCCAGTCTTAAGCTTGCTCTCTGCACATATTGATAAATAGATCTGCTCCAAATGGTTGCACTCCAGCTGGTTGCCAAGATGACACACTTTATAATGTTTCAGAAGTGTTTTGCAGACTTGAACATTAGACCTGATTTCCTTTGATTAACAGCATTTGACTTTTTTCAGGCAGTAGAGGGAGCCTGCCAAGTTGTACTGGAAGGTGGGTAGTAATCAAGGGGAAGTAGAAATACCCACTGAAGTTTGCCTGCACTAGCATAACTGCCTGTTATTAGTGTATATTGGTTATTTGTGCAACTTCCCTTACCCTAAATCCATATTCTCTTTCTAGTAAAAGTTTTATTTCCATAACTGCTGAGGAAATCAAGTCTGTTATAACCAGGATCTGGATAGATATTATAGCAAGGCGCTTGTATTCCTTCACAAAATTACTTCCTGCTTTAATAGATATTTGATCCTGGAATGTGAAAAAGGAGAAGACAAAGCTGGTATTTCCTGTAGTATGATTTTGGGGCAAGAATAGGTTTGAGATTGACTGTAGTTACAGCTATAAAGGTTCTATATCTAACCTATAAACAGGTTGATTTTGTGTGTGTATTTAATTTTCACTGGAAGTATACTGTGCATGTGAAAAAGGTTATGTTTCAAAGGATAATATGTAGTACTCATTTAATGGACAGGTATTTTTCTTTTTTCTTTCTCCCCTGCTAAAACTCCATTTAAGTGGCAGTAGAATCATGAATGATTGGGGATTAAACTATTGGTGCTAGGAGGGCCACAGAACACAGAATCATATTTCTAGAAAACTGCAATTTAATGGAAGAGCTTTGATTTACAACGCAAAGTAGGGGAAAGAGAAACTCGAATATGTGCAGAAAGAAGCTGGCATAGAGGAGTAGGCAGGGGTAGCAGCTGGTCTGCTGAACCCAGAGAGTCTCCAGGTGCTGGGAAGTACGTAGGAAGACCTGGGGGAAAAAAGTGGGTAAAAAAATAGCCCATCTATAAGTAAACAGCACACCCTGTCCTATGAGGAATGCAAGTGACTGATGTACTATGGCTGTCATAAAAACAGGGAAAAAATGAATGTTAGAAATAATATATGTATATTAGAGCATTGAGATGTGGTAGGGAAGTTTTGAAGATTCTGGAAAAATCTGGAGGGATTTGGAGCTCTGTAGACATTAATAATAGAAGTTTGTTACCCTTAACATCCCTTCAAAAATCATGCATTTCTATCCTTTCCAATCTCGGCAGATTTCTTAAAGCTTCCTGAAATCATGTCATGAGATGCTAAATCGACTCCTGGGGTGCTCCATTTCTCCTCCTCCGTGACTTCTCCCCCAAGCTTCCTCCTCCTTTGTTTCCCTCATGCTTAGATTACTTTTCTAAGACTGCAATCTCTCACCGTTTGTCCAGTCACCACCTCTCTCTCAGGGAGGGTGCCTTCTTCTGTCTAAAGATAACATTTAACCACATTCCCCCACACTCTTTTTTCTATATTCTTCTGAATCTTGATTCAAAGCCTATTCTTTTTCTCAAAATATTAACAATTCTCTTCCCTCTTCTCTATCTTCTTTGCCTAAAAACATGCCCAAGTCATCCATCCATCCTAAATGTACAGGGGAAGAACGTCTGCTTATTTTTATTCTTTTCGAACTATCTTTCTCTCGCTGTTACCACCCAGTGTCTTGAAAGGGTGCCATATACTCTTAGCGTCTAATTTTTCATTTCCTATTGACCTTCCAATCTATAGTCTATATCTTCTGCCCACAGGATGACATTAAAATCGCTCTAAAGATTCATGGCTACAAAATAATAGCCTCTTTTTGTTTCTCAGCCTATTGACCTATTCATAGCATCTGATACTGTGGGCTGCACACTTAAGAAACTGTTTTTCACCCTTTGCGAGCACCACCATTCTTATTTTTTTTTCCCAAGATTCTTCTCATTTCTGTCATTGACTCATTTTCTTCCATCTTTCCCTTAAATATTACAATGTCTTGTAATTCTACCCTGCAGCCTCTTGTCACTTTGCACATACTTTCTGGGACATTTCACCTTAACTTGTGTTCAACTATCATCTCCTTAAAACTGTAAAATGTCCAGCTTTCTTATCTGTCTTTCAGGAATCATTATGAGATTGCATAGAAACAGCAACCTATTGAGAAGGCCAATTTTCTTATGAAAGACCCCAGTTTGTCTCTCTCTTCCACCCAGAAGAGGAGCTAGAAGAGGAATCGCACAGACAGTGCATAGGATGGGGACTGAGAAAAAGCACTGTGCCCTTTACATCCCCATGGAGCAGAAGGGAAAGATGCATATCTTGTTTCTGCTCCTCCAAGTCCTGACATGTGAATTCTCAAGAGAATCAGCTGTGAAGCTGGTGAGGGCCATCAAGAAAGGGAAACAGCCAGCCTGCTCAAGGGCTCTGTGTGTGTGAGCCTGTGGTCCTGCTCTATTTCTGCTGGGTCTGAAAAGGATTAGGGAAAATATGGTGCTATGTGCAACCAGATAAAGAAGGGCAAAAATTCTCTCCTCCTGTTCACTGTATGGTTCCTTAAATAAAGTAAAGGAGATGGATCCCACTGTGGCCAAAGGCCCAAGAGTTAGGGAGTGGAGGATAGATAAGATCAGAGCTCCCAAAGCACAGGACAAAGTATTGTGTGTAACAGAAGCAGGAGGCTTATTCTGTCAGCTGGGTATTGCACTAAGAATGTAACTGGATTTCACAAGGCACTCACCCACCACAAGTGGGTGATGCCTGGCACCATGTCCCTTATAAGCTCTCAACCTCGACCAACTTGTACAATGATATGTCCCAAGTTGCTGGATGTGCATGACAGCACAAGGGGGATGCCCATCTTTGCTCTATCATGGTGAAATTCTTCATGTGCTTGCAAATAACTGTCCACTTTCAATGATACCCTCATACAGAAACATCTTTTTCTTTCTCTCTTGTCTCTAATCAGTACACAAGGAGGAAGATCAGATATTAAAAGATGGATTATACCCCTATCTACTCAAAACACTGGAGCCTCAGTTCCTCATTAGAGGAAAGAAGTTATTGATTACAAAGAAAGAGTTTTAAAAAAATGGATAGAAAAAAGTCTGAAGCTGAAAGATACTATTTTTAATAACTTAGCATAACTAGAAAGTTATGTAATCAGACGGAAAAGCTTTAGAAAATCTGTACCTAACAAAAAGGTGTTGTAAAGAATTCCCAGTGCTAACCATAAAAGTACAGATTTATTTCTGGACTTTCATTTCTATCCCATTGATCTATATTTCTGTTGAGTTATTTTATCCATTACTCTAAATGTGATATTGAAATAACCAGCTAATATTGCTGAATCTTCTGTGTCTCCCTTCAGTTTTATCAGTTTTTGCTCAGTGCACTTTGGGGTTCTAAAGTTAATTGCATTTATGTTGGAAATTTTTGTCTTACAAGTGGATCAACCCTTTTGTCATTAAAAATGCCATTCTTTATCTCTAGTAACATTTTTTTGTCTTAAAGTCTATTTTGTCTGTAACAAGATAGCCATTCCAGTTCTAATTTTTTTCTGTATGCTCAATGTATCTTTTCCCATCAGTTTATTTTCAGTCCTGTGTATTTTCAGTTAATTTATATCCTTGAATCCAAAGGGTATTTTCTCTAGACAGCACATAGTTGGACCTTGGGATTGTGTGTGTATATCTAGTATGACAATCTCAGCCTTTTGATTGAATTGCTCAATTCATATACATTCAGTGTTTGGTGTAGTTGAATTTATATCTGCCATTTTTCTTCCTATATGCCTTGTTTTTTAAAATTTCTCTATTCATCTTCCTTGTTTTCTGTCTCATTAAGTGAATATTTTCTACTGGAGCACTGTAATTCCTTTAAAGATACTTTACTACATTTTAACAAAAATATTTTTCAGTGGTTTTTTTAATGTGTCCATGTACATACTGGCTTATTAGACTTACACTAACTTAATTCTGGTGAGCTATAGAAAAGTCATGCTTATATAATGATTTCCCTCTTCCCATTTTTGGCACTATTCTTGTTATATGTACTACATTATCCATGTTCCATTACAAAACCAACAATATATTGTAATAAGTAGGCTTTATATAACTTTATATCTTTAAAAGAAACAGAAAAGGAGAGAAAGAATATATTTACAGAATTTATATTGACTTTAAAAAAACTATTCGTGGTTCTTTTGATTTGTTTCTGAGTATTCAGTTTACCATCTGCTATCATCCTTGCTCAAATAATGCTTTTCTCCATCTATTTCATTTGTGCTGTTCTGTCAAGTATAGTATATTTATATATGCTGTATGAACAGTATCACAAAGATATTGTTTATGTGGTTGCTTTTAAAATCATTTAAGAGAAAAAAGGGGAAGAAATAAGCATTTGTATTTTTTTTTTGAGAGGGCATCTCTCATATTTATTGATCATATGGTTGTTAGCAACAATAAAATTCTGTATAGGGGACTCAATGCACAATCATTTATCAACCCCAAGCCTAATTCTCAACAGTCTCCAATCTTCTGAAGCATAACGAACAAGTTTTTACATGGTGAATAAGTTCTTACATAGTGAATAAGTTCTTACATGGTGAACAGTGCAAGGGCAGTCATCACAGAAACTTTCGGTTTTGATCACCCATCATGAACAATAAACAATCAAGCATTTGTATTTTTAGAACTACATAATCACTGTATCCTAACTGGTGCTCTTTGTTTTTTCATATTGATTTGAATTGATATCTGGTGTTAAACACGTGGTCTCACTTTCTTGTAAGATGCATGTGCCAGCAACACATCCCTTGGCTTTTGTTTATTTCAGGATGCATGTATTTCACTTTCAATTCTGAAAGACAGTTTTGCCGAATACCAGATTCTTGGCTTAGAGTTTTTCTTTCAGTATTTTGAATATTCCATCCCAGTGCTTTCTTACCCATTGTTTCATGTGAGAAGTCAACTGTTAATTTTGTTGGTCTTCTTTGTAAATAAGGACTCATTTTTCTGTTGCTTCTTTCAAAATTTCCCACTATCTTTCCCTTTTAACATTTTAACTATGATGTGCCTGGGTGTGAATATCTTTTTATGATTCTACTTGAAGGTTATGGAGCTTCTTCTATGTGTGGAATAATGTTTTCCATTGAATTTGAGAAGTTTGCAGTCATTATTTGTTTGATATTTTTTTCTTTCTATCTTTCTTGGTAGTCCCTTTGCATGTGTGATGGAGTGCATAATTTTGTTCCACATTTCTCTGGGACACTGTTCAATTTTCTGCATTCTCTTTTCTCTCATCATCAGGTTGTATAATTTCTATTGGTCTTTCTTCACTGTTTCTTTCTTCTGCCTGCTCAAATTATGAATCCCGTCTAGTGATTTTTTTCATTTCAGTTACTGTACTTCTCAACTCCGGAATTCCCATTTGATCCTTTATGGTAATTTGTTATTCTGTGTTCGATTGGTCATTGTTCATACTTTCCTTTTATCTTTAAGAAATATTTCCTTTTGAACTTTGAACATATTTGTGACAACTACTTTGAAGTCTTTGCTAAATACACCCTCTGGGACCCTTCAACAGTAGTTTCTATGTCTGCATTTTCATCCTTTGCATGGGTCATGCTTTCCTGTTTCTTTGTATGCCTCATAACTATTTTATTGAAAACTTAACATTTTAGATAATATGTAGAAGCAATTCTGTATACTGATCCCCACCCTCACTCCCACCCCCCAACCCCATGGCAGGGATTTTGTTTCTTTTGTTTGCTTATTTATTTCTTTAGTAACTTGGCTGGAATCAGTGAAGTTTTTCCCTGTTAGCATCTGATGTCATCCCTCAGAGGTGCAGCCTCAGACGTGCAGTTTCCCTTAGTGCCCTCCCTCACCTCATGGTTGATTCTGGTTTAGCCAGGCTTGCATTCATTGATCTGATCTTTGAGATTTGCTCCAACCCAGGAAGTGTCTTCATAGCTGTCTGTTTCTTGGATTCTCTCTGGCACACTTTTAGCTTTTCTGTCACCTTATTTATTGCTATTAATGAGCTGTCTGCCTTTTCTTAATTGCTTACCATCAAGATATTCATTGTTTTCAGGAAACCCTCTGGCTTGCACTTCTGCACACTCTGACCCATATATGGCCAGTGCCATCAGGGAGAGCGCCGTGACTCTGCACCCACACCATGCCCCTCTATTTGTGCAGGACAGTCTCACTGCTGCTCTGGAGGGGGCCAGGGCAATGGCCCACTGATTTTGGAGTGACGCTCTTGTTCTGTGAGTGGGGCCTGAGCTGGAGTAGTAGTTCCTGGTCTTTTCAGCTTTCCTCTCCCAGTATGGAACCTCCTTTTTACAACCAGGCTAGGACAAGGCCAGTCAGAGCCAAACATTGTCAGCCTGCTTAAGCCGGGGCCTTGCACCCTGCAGATTGGGCCGGGTGAAGTAGTGCTCCAGACCTCTCAGCCACATTTGCCTGCAGTAGAGCTTCTGCATTGTGGAGCTGTGGCGGGTAAGTAGTAAGCAGTTGGTCTCTCCTAAGAGGAACCTGTGGCCCTAGCCTTGAAGGTGGTGAGAGAGGGAATCTGCCTTCTTGTCCTACACGCACAGCAGACCTTCCATCACCTACCAGCCAGGAGGAGAGTGCACTAAGGTTTAAATGCCACAGACTCTCTTCTTACCAAGATTTGGTTGATTATCTTGTGTAAGTGTTTCTCCATTTGCTATATGCCTTTAAGATAATTTCCAGAGACTTTATATGGCTGTTATTTTTTAGAAGACATTCTTACCAGTTACATTTGTTTCCTTGGGAAAAGGTCTCAGAGATCCTCACACTTACAATCCTATATGTACTTCCCTACTACAATCTAGTTTAAAAATCTCTGTTGCCCTAAAAAGTCCCCTCGCATCTTTTTCCAGTTAATCCCTATTCCCAACCTTAACTTTTAGCAAATACTAATCTTCTTTTTGACTCTGTATCTTTGCCTTTTCTAAACAATTTCATAATAATGTCATCATACCATATGTAATCTTTTGCCTGTGGCTTCTTTTATTTACCATCCATATATTAGCCTCTATCAGTAGTTTATTCTTTTTAATTGCTGAATAATGTTCCATGGTATAGTTATTTCATGCTTCTTTTTTGCTTGTCTGTTCAACAGTTAATGAACGTATGTATTGTTTCCAGTTTTGAGTTATTATGAATAATGCTTCTGTGAACATTTGCATACACACCTTTGGTGGAACATAAATGTTCATTTTTTCATGGGTATATCCCCAGGAGTGCAGTTTCTGGACATGGTGAGTTTATGTTTAATGTTGAAGAAATTGTAAAACTATTTTCCAAAGTGGCTGTATCATTTCACTTTCTCACCAGCAATATATGACTGTTACAGTTTTTCCACAACCTACACACCATTTGTTATTATCTGTCTTGATTGCAGCCATTCTGGGAAATATGTACTGTTGTCTCAATAAAAATTATGATAATGAAATATTTATTTAATACCTCTAAGTAAAATCTGCTACATTTTTTTAAATTACAATAGATTTCCTCTAAAATATTTGAAGAAACTCAATTTTGTCTAAGAGGAAAATTGGCATAATTATAAGTTACCAGTATGATCTTATATGATATTACTTTTAATTTTATTGAAATAACAGTATGTACTAAAAGTGATGTACCATTCTCCCAGAGATCTCACAAATAAATATTTCAGTGAAAGGTTCTATGTTCTTTAGAGATTGAAAAGCATATACTATTTTAGAAATACTTGTTTTTTTTGGGGGGTGAGGTAGATCTAATCTTTTTACCTCAAATTTTATTAAATTGCTCATCTTCAGTCCTGGAGCATGTTACATTAGTAGGCGTTAATTCAACATAAAATTCCATTGTTCTGTGTTGTTTTTGCTGTTTAAATTTTAAGTAAGCTATTTGGAAGTGAAGGATGTTTCTGTATCTTCACTTGGCCCACAAATGCTCTTATGTCTGAGGCAAGGCATGAAGGTGAATGCATGAGTAAAGCCTACCTTCTAGGAAATTTGTCCAGTGATAGAGACATGGAGATTGCCTTTTCTCACTGAACTTTCTATTTGGATGATTTTTATGACTCATAAAATTTTTAGAGCTTGAACAGACCTTCAACATCATCTTGTCCATTCATTTTATTCTAGAAATGAGAAAACTGTGTCTTGGTATCAGATTTTAGTAATAAAAAAGCCTTGAGCCTTACAAAACTTTCCCTTACATTAAAAACAAAAACACTCATACTTCAGAGTAGACATGAATGAACAGTTTATCAATGATAATATGTAGAAATCTCTGTAGTAACTTAACAATGTACCCCTTAATCTAGTTTGAATATTATTAAGAACTCAATGCTTTTATTTGATGTTGTATAATATAGAATATAATGATTTAGTTAAGTATCTTATCCTCAACATGTAATTAAAATAGTAAGGCCTCTTTACCGTATAATAAGAACAATTTCATAGTGATAAAATCTGTGTATACTTACTTAGGAAATGACAAACAGGTCATTGCTGCAGAGCAGGCCAGAAGATCCCTATGAGTATATGGGCCCCTGATATGTGGTAAAAGTTGTATAAATTGCAAAGAAACTGGGCTTGTGATGGAAGATCATATAAGATTTCTGATGTTTTTAAGACCTAAACGTGAACGATAATCCTATGGAATGTACAGAATAAAATGTTGGAGAATATTTTAATGACATCAACATAGGAAGCCTTCTTGAACAAGCTTTTTCTTTTCCCTAAACAACAAAAATCATGAGAGAATAAACTGACGTTGTAAGACCACTTCAGAGTTAACATTTCTACTAAATGAAAAAAATATGGAGAAAGTTAGATGTATGAAATTGGTGGCTAGGAGAAAACATAATTATTTATCAGCAGAGAATTAATACCTAGAATATAAAAGAAAAGAATCTAAATACAATTTAAAAAGGATGAGCTTTTTATTGTATTAGAAAAATGGGAATACATGTAACTGTACATGTTGCAGAGGTAGAAACCAGAAACATCTCTTAGTAATTTGTACATTCAATTGATGAAAATTCTGACTTATTCACACCAATTTTGCAAAAGTCAGATGATGTCAAGTGCTGTCAAGAATTTAGGAAATAGAATCTTGCACTCCTCACTGGCATGTATACTAGTCAGCCCCTCCAGAAGCCAAGGGGACTGAACTTCATGAAATTCAGTCTGCATGTTGTCCAGTATCCTATACTCCACCTTGGTGTGCATTACAAGAGACATTCTCATAGCTCAGGAGGAGAAGTGTGGCAGGCCATCTCATCATGGCATTGTTTGGTAGCAAACAATGAGAGAGGCTTCTGAGGAAGGATTAGCGAAGTGTGGTGCCTGGAGAACTCTGCATCAGCCCAGAGTATGGAATTACATCTCTGTACAGGCCCTGGGACTGAGAAGCATAAAGTTGGGTGAAAAAAATAGGAAACAATTATAATTAAAAGAAATATAATATATCTTTCTGAAAGATACACATGAGTGGATAGCCATACAGGGAATGAAACCATACAGGGAAGGAATTTAGAAGAACATATATTAAATAAATGTACTGAGGTGAAGAATTAAATAAATATGCTGGGGTGAGTTACTATGAGGAAAGGAGGATTGAATTCAGGTTAGCTGATGAAAGGGGATTACTAAAGCAAGCAGGCACACACTGGAACAAATGAAAGCAAACAGGAAAAAGAATGGCTTTTCATAGACCAATAACTGGGAGGGGGGGATACACATGTGCATTTCTACTTTTTCTTCTATGCTTTTTCTTCGGTGCTTGGTCAGTATGACATAACCCCACCTAATTGTTACTAGCTTTTAGTTGATAAGTTCAAACAGTTCTGTTGTAGAGGTGGAAATAACTTACATTATGTCTAAACAAATACTATTATCACTTTTGGTGATGTGAGCACTGTGGAGAATCTGAATGAGATGCGAGAGATTCTTGAACCAATTGTGGAGAACAGCTGCTTTATTGTGCACTGCTCAGATCTGTCCCATCTCCTTTTGTGCCTTTATTGGCCTCAGGCATATTGAATCTCATGTGCGTTTTTCACTTTTTTATGTGAGACAGTGGTGGTATAGCTAGTGTTCAGTAATGCAAAGAAATTCTTGATACGCATTTCTCAAAAAATATTGACAGGGATCTTGGTTTTCAAATCATATCTTTAACATTTCCATTTGTTCTGCCAACTATGTCATTGATAAATATAGAATGGTGGACACTTAGAGCATGGGCACTTTGTGGTCACCTGGTCACGCCCACTGGCCTGGGCTAGTCCCTGCACTTGCATCATCCACCTTCCACGTGAACACTGTCCTGTATAGATGAATTGCCTGTCTTTCACATCATCCTGTTCTATTTTCAGACACTTGTCACTGCTGAATGTTTTCCCCATCAGCCCTGGTCCCACCTTCTATAACTATGCAAAACAAGTGCAAACAAGTAAATGTCCAGTTGCAAAGGACAGTTCTCTGGGCAATTCAAGACGGCCGTCATGTCCATCCAAGTCTTCTCAAAAGTTATAACCACTCTCTTTTGGACCCTTTACCAATCTAAGAGATGCTGTAAGTTGAACAGCTATAATTTTATAAGGAGTACAAAAAAGTGAACAACCCCCATAAGCTGGACATAACCCATTGACATAAAGCCTTATTAATATTTGTAGGGGCCAAGTTGTACCTGGATGTCTTGGAGAATTGGTATAGCTTGTTGGTCAAGAGAATAGCCTTTAGACCTAGAAAACCAAGGATGTCACTCCATGTGTGTCGCATACTATTTGTGTGACCTTGGGCAGGCTATGTAAACCTTACAAGGCTCAGCTGCTTCACCTTCTCCTCACAGATCCTAATGCTGTCCCCCGGAGGGTTACAGGACTGAGCTCAGTGATGCTTGTGAAATGCTTAGCTCTGAAACTAATGCAGGACGAGTGCTCAGTGAATATTCCCCATGAATTTGTGTTCAATGCAGGTTATGGTATTAAGCTTCAGTGCCTCGATCTGGACCATAAAATATTTTAACCAGAAATTGGGGCTTTTTTAATTCAATCTGATCAAATTTTATATTTTAGAACTTAAACTATTGTTCCAGCATGGTGAAAACTCAGTGAATTCCTTCTGTCATGCAAGTAATAGGTACCCATCTCCAAATCACAAATTTAATAAAAAGTCAATTGTATGTTGTGAGATAACTCCCTGTCATTTGAAATAGCAAATACTATTTCCATGTTTCATTAAGTGTCTATCTATATCTCCTGTCACCCATAGTAAATTTTGTTCCTTTGTCTGTAGGACTTCATCTACAGTTCTCATCAGATATTTATTGATATCTTAACTCAGGCTGAGCATTCTCTTATATTATGGATCACATTCTGCTAGCGAAGACTGGTGCTCACTTGTTACAGGCCCTGTGATGCACACCTAGTAAAAGGCATGATAGGCAACTTGTGTTCTGTGGGGCTATTCAGCAGCTGCTGCTGACTACCTGGATGAGCGAGGGTCTGCTTTGTAGAGTTGGTGACATCTAGGTAGGTCTTGATGGAGGATAATTTAGAGGAGCCTTGCAGAGTACCATGAACACCTTTCTCTTAGGCCTGACTGGAGGCCAGATACATTGTTTTTACAAAACTCCCTCAATCTCTCCATGCTAGTAAATCTATCAAAAAGACGAAACATCTGTTTTAGGGGATTTGTTCTTCATGACCCAGTTAGGGAGCCTAGTGATCAGCAATAATTTTTCAAATGCTTTCCAAACACCCCTGCAAATTAACTCAAATTTTATTCACTGTCTTTCCTCTACCTGGCAGCTAAAAGTAGATGAAACATGTTCCTGGCTTAGCAGAAGAAGTGAAAGAGCCTCCAACACACCAAATAAGAAGTAAAAAGAGAACAATTTGACACAATTTTTAAAACTTAGATTTAAAGCACCAGTGGGTTTGTCATTATTGTGTGTGTGTGTGTGTAAAATGTTTCTCCTACTTTTACTTTCCTATTTGCATGGAAGGTTTCATGCATAGTCAAGTAAATACTTCATTTTATAAAAAGGATGAACCAATAGAGTTTTGTGGGTGGGACACACAGTGCCATTGCTTCGTGTATCTGAGGTGGTGTTCACATTGCTGTGTCTGCTGCTCTGAAGAGGGAACATTCATTACACAGTGGCAGCCACCAGAGACAAAGTCGCAGCAAAACTGAAAACACATTCCAAGACCCAACCACTTAACAACTTGTTAAGTGACTTAAACACCCTGACTCTTCAATTTGTGATGGTTGATGGAATATAATTTTGTAATTAGCAATGTGTACATTCCTAATATGATGGTGTTTCATGTAATCTCAATGAATTATGCAAATGTCTTACCTATAAGCTTATACTTAAGTTTTTACCTCATTACTAAATATCACGCATGCTACATAGTGTTCTTTGGAGACAATGCAATTAAAAACTTTAAATGAGTTAATCAGGAGGCCACAACAAGCAATCAGCCTGAGATATGCAATCAAATGGAATAAGAGGTAAACCTTGCTGAGTGGGGGAAGGAGACAAATTTGTATCAGCAGGTAACAAAAGACTTCTGTGGAAGAAGAGTGGCCCTTGGTTGCATTTGCAATGGAAAGCTCCATAACCAATGGATTCTTAGATTTTAGTTGGACTGCATTTCCATTATGACCATGAGATTTATTTTATATTATGTATCTGATACACCTAGAGTTTTGTGCTAAATCTTTTAAAGAGGCTGATAAGACCACTGTATTTGGTTATTGTGGTGGTGAATATTAAGAAAGCAGAATATTAAAAACAAAGAGAGGATTTGATTATCTACTGGCTTCACTTTGTTCCATCTGACTAGATTTTAGCTTTTCACTCCTATATTTCCTCACTTCCAACACTGGTGACTGGGCATAGGGGTGAGTCTGATACCCAGGTGGTCACTTAAGCTCTATTCATCTCTTCCTGTGTAATAGCTGGGCTATCAATCTAAGGCTAATTACTTCAAGGGGACTGATTCCTAGTCCTCCTAACATTTTCATTTCTCCCTTGTATATATCACAGAAAGAAGCTACAGTAACTTTTCCTATTACCCTCCTTTTTTTTGGCAGTAGCAGAATTTAGATAATCATGCTTATAGTCACACAAAGGACAATGTGTTACTCAGAATGTGTTCGACTGCATTTCTTCCACTCCTCTAGAATATATATTTGGGGTGAAAAAATTTAAAAATTAATGTATAGTCTGTAACTAAACTCTTGGCAAGCACCTACCTCTGTTATTAAAACTTTTTTGGCTTATTGAGGTACAATTTACAAATCAGAAAACTGAACAATTTTAAAAGTGTCATTCCATGAGTTTTCACTGACATATGCAGTCATATAGTCAGCACCACAATCAGGACAGGGCACCTCATCACCCTGGAAAGATCCCATGTGCCCATCTTTTACCGTCACCCCCTCCCTGCACCCCATCACCCTTGGCCACTACTGTATTCCATCTCTCAACTTGAATCTTTAGTAAAATTTCATCCAAATGGACTTATAGAGGATTTAGTTTTTTGTGGTCTGATTTCTTTCAATTACCATAATACTTTTTAGACTCATCTGTATGATTGTGTTTCTCTGTGGCATATTCCTTTTTATTTTTTTGCATAGTATTTTATTGTATTTGTTTTTCTAATCACCAGTTATTTCCCTTTTTTTGTAATTATGAATAAAACTATTATGAACATTCAGGTACCAGTCTAGTGTGGACATAAATTTTCATCTTCTCAGGTAGATCTTAGAGAGAGAGTTGCTGAGTCATATGTTAAATGTCTGTTTTTAGAAAATCACCAAAATATTTTCCAGAGTGGTTTCTCCTTTTGCTTTCTGGGATCTTCAATTCCTCCATATCCTCACCAACTTGGTATTTTGTCAACTTTTTCCATTTTAGCAATTCTAGGGTTTGTGTGATGCTATCTCGTAGTGGTTTAACTTGCATTTCTCCAATGACTAAATATATTGTGGATCTTTTCATATGCATATTTATCATGTGTATATCTTACTTTTTGATGTACTTATTCAATCATTTGCCCATATTTTTAATGGAGTTGTCATATTATTATTACTATTGAGTCATAAGAGTTCTTTATATATTCTGGAGACAGGTCCCTGTATCAGACATGTATCTTGCAAATACGTTCTTCTAGTCTGTGGCTCCCTTTCTAATATTTTAATGATTTTTTTGAAGAAGAAGAAATGTTTGAAATCTTGATGAATTCCAGTGTAGGCATACTTTTATTGTACAGCTAGGGTGATTTGTTCACTATAAAGAAATCTTTGTCAAACCCATGGTCACAAAGATTTTCTCTCATATTTTCCCATTGAAGGTTTATAGTTTTAGGTTCTATAGTTAAGTCTATGATTCATTTCAAGCTAACTTTTTTAAATGGTGTAGAGATTTATTATTTTTCCTTTTTTACTTTTAGAGTATGCTTACCCAATTATTCTAGCACCATCTGTATAAAGAATGTATCCTTTCTTTATTGAGCTGAGTTGACACCTTTATTGAAAATCAATTGAGTATTTTTATGTAATATTCTGTTACAAGTTTTAGATTATGTGTTTTCCCCAATCTAACAATAAAGTTGGTCACATGAATTTTTTTGAGGACAAAGTCCCTTCCTTATGAAGACTAAAAGCGAGAAACAAAGTTTGTACTGATTCATTGCTGGTAAAATATCATTGATTAAATATTTTTATCTCTTTTTGTGCTCTAACAATTTCAGCTATGTCATCCCATCTCTGTATGCTGTTTACAGTGCATTTTGCTGAAGTTTATTGTAATTTTTGGTGTTGTTGTTCAGGTTTTTTTGTTGGTTTTTGTTCTACAAATAGGTGCTTCTAAAATATAAACCACAAGTTGCAGTAGATTAAAGCAGCTTTAAGTATAGCACATGGCATACAGTAGACCTTAAACAGATAACAGTTGAATGAGTGCATAACTGATAGATACAGTTATAGCAATGGTAATTATA
Source organism: Manis javanica (assembly GCF_040802235.1). Classification (NCBI taxonomy): domain Eukaryota; kingdom Metazoa; phylum Chordata; class Mammalia; order Pholidota; family Manidae; genus Manis; species Manis javanica. Next base: position 142,173,918 of record NC_133156.1, read on the forward strand.
TCATTGAATTTTATTTTGGAACATTTTGGTAAAAATGTGAAACACCTGAAATTTTAGGGAAGATAGATGAGATATCATTACAAAGTTCCTATCATTAATTTCCCTTAAATGGAAAAGAATCATTTAAAAATCTTTCTTTTTCTAATGTCTGATAAACCAAAATCCCAAAAAAACATTTAAAAATTACTCTTAATAAACAGTTTTTTTCTATGTATCACTGCTCATTTATTTCAAGTCTCCTTAAAATTTTGTAGTTGAAATTACATCTCTTTAATAAAATCTTATGTGATGTTAAAGTTGATTCACTAAATCACATCTGAAATTAAATATCTTTAACAAAATACAATCTACCCAGTATATTTTGACTGACTGTCAGGAAATAAAATGACACCATTGTCATCAAGTATTAAGAGGAATTCCATTTTGTCTTATGTAAATGAATATTGCAGGTTATTCAATATTTTTACTCATCCACGGAGATGCATTTCACATTTGTGCTTTTTTCCTCTCAGCAAGTCCATTGATGTGAGCCATTTCTTTAGAATAAAGGTAATGATCTGAGAGTTTGCATATTTCTGAGTGTTCAGTCTTGGACAAGACGTAATCTCTTTTTCTCATCCTAAAAATTGCTAATGATGTATTTCTCCATGCCATTCCTACCTAATTTATCACAAGATTATATATAGCAAATATATATACTTTTTGTTAGTCATTATATTTTCTTTCTCCTGAACTTCTAGGTTTTTTGTTTATATTCACCACTGAATGCAATCTAATTCTATTATAAATCTCATCCATAATACCTCTCCCCCCTTCCACACACACATGGACACACAAATAAGCACAATTTTGCAGCAGGAGAATTTGTCCTGTTCCAAACTGGTGACAATTAATAAATATATTTACCCTTTTGTATCTTTTAAATCTGAGATTAAATGCTAACCCCTCAAAAAAAATTGCTAGAATAAATCCTCTTTTTAGTCTAGATCACAGTGTCTTAAGACATTTTCCCTGTGAATATTCCAATGTGTAATTTTAAAATGTATTTAATTATTATGCTCTATTTCAATAAACTGTAAGCTTCATCAAGTCAGGAAAAACTTGTCTTCATTGCTTAGTATACCTATAACATAGAGCTGTGCCTAACACATAGTAGGAATTTAGCAAGTATTAATTAATGAATTAAAACAAAGACATGTAAACTTCCTGAGCTTTGGCACCTTGGTCTATAAAAATAAGGGAACTGGAGAGTGGAAAAAGATGGCAGCATGAGAAGTGAGTCAGAAACTTCCTCCCAAAACCATATGTAACACAAAATAGAGCAAATATAACTATTCCTGAAAGAGTTACTAGAAAGAAAACTGCAAAAGATGGCCTACCTGTGGGGAAAGAAAAGACCTCATGGAAAAGGGTAAAGTAGCAAAGCCACAATCCAGTGGGACTCAACCGTCCACCCACCTCAACTCATTAGCGGGAGGAAGAGAAACAGAGTGGGGAGGAGTATCAGACAGGGACTGTTAAACACCCACCCCTGGAGATCTGCTCCAGAAGCACAAATCCACATTACATGGTGCTATGGAGATTAGTGGGGTTGGAAAGCAAAGACAGGCAGAATACTCAGAGAGACTGAGATTCCTGCCACTTGTGGAGAATAGGTACCCACAACCGGCCACTCCGGGACAAAAGAAAGGTGGACACTTTGAGAGATTTCCCAATAGCAAAAGGGGCAATAGCTAAAGGGGCAAGGATTACCCAGAGCTTGCTACTCAGGAGAAAGGACAAGTGGACAAAATCATCCTGGCACACTCAGCCTAGCAGGTAGGGAACTTTCAGAAGCTTAAGGAGCCCCATCCCCCTGACTGGCAGTACAGCCCCAAGACTCCCACCACGATATACAGCTTGTCACTCCTTCCTCCCAGATGGTAATGGTTTGCAAACCTGCTGCTCCCCACATTTCACCAGGCAAGCCAGAGGGGAGCCCAAATTATAGCAGCTAAAGGGACATAATGCAGAGGCTCCACCCTGTGTGCTTGCCCCACTGGCCTAGGCAGTGGAGGCAGGCACTGCTCCCAGGAAGCAAGAAAGCTCTTTCCTCCCAGCAGGCACCAGTGTCACTCACTTGCAACCTCCACTATAGCTCCAGGTACTGGGCAGCTCCAGAGAGTAGAGCTTCTTGGCACTAGAGAGAGCTACCTACACAAACTTATTCCATAATAATCATTAGAAATATTAAATGGCAACAAAATTTAGTACAAGCCAAATTACCTCAAACACCAGAAAAGGAGCTAAGTGAAACTGTAATCACCAATCTTCCTGATGAAGATGTCAAAATAAAAATCATAAACATGTTCATGGACCTACAGAAAAATATTCAAGATCTCAGGGAGGACTTCAAGAAAGAAATGGAAACTTTGAAAAATACAGTATCTTAAATGAAACATACAATGGAGGGATTTAAAAGCAGATTACATGAGGTAGAGGTGATGATAAATGAAATAGAAATTTAAAAACAGGAATACAAAGAAGCTGAGGCAAAGAGAGAAAAAGGATCTCTAGGAATGAAAAAATAGTGAGAGAACTGTGTGACCAATCCAAATGGAAGAATATTCACTTTATAGGGGTACCAGAAGAAGAAGAAGAGAGAAAAAGATATCAAAAGTCTCTATGAGGAAATAATTGCTGAAAATAGCCCCAATCTGGGGAAGGAAATACTCTCTCAGGTCATGAAAGTTCACAGATTGCCCAACACAAGAGACCCTAGGAAGACAACACCAAGATATATAATGATTAAAATGGCAAAGATCAAGGACAAGAACAGAGTATTAAAGGCAGCTAGAGAGAGGAAAAAGATCACATACAAAGGAAAGCCCATCAGGATATCATCAGACTTCTCAGCAGAAACCTTACAGGCCAGAAGGGAGTGGCATGATGTATTTAATGCAATGAAGCAGAAGGGCCTCCAACCAAGAATACTCTACCCAGCAAGATTATCATTTAAATTTGACAGAGGGATTAAGCAAATTCCAGATAAGCAAAAGATGAGGGAATTTACCTCCCAGAAACCATCTCTACAGTATATTTTGGAGGGATGGTTATAGTTGGAAGTGCTCCTAAGTCTAAATAGCTGTCACTAGAGGAAATATAAAATCACAGTAAAGAAAGTAGAACAATTAATTACTAAGCAGATACAAAATTAAATCAATTACCCACAAAGTAAGTCAAGGGATACACAAAGAGTAGAGAATATGTCACCTAATATTTGAAGAGTGAAGAAGGAAGAAAAAGAAGAGAGGGAAAATACCTTTAGATTGTATTTGAAATAGTGTAATAAGCAAGTTAAGTAAGATTATTAGATAATAAAGAAGCTACCCTTGAACCTTTTGTAACTGTGAATCTAAACCCTGCAGTGGCAATAAGTACATACCTATCGACAATCACCCTAAATGTAAATGGACTGAATGCCCGAATCAAAAGACATAGAGTCACTGAATGGATAAAAAATCAAGACCTGTCTATATGCTGCCTACAAGAGACTCACTTCAAACCCAAAGACATACACAGACTAAAAGTCAAGGGATGGAAAAATAGGGAGAAAAAAAGCAGAAGTTACAGTATTTGTATCAGACAAAATAGACTTCAAAACAAAGAAAGTAATGAGACAAAGAAAGACACTACATAATGATAAAGGGGTCAGTCCAATAAGAAGGATATAACCATTATAAGTATCTATGTGCTCAGTAAAGGAGCACCTAAATATGTGAAAAAAATACTAACAGAATTAAAGGAGAAAATAGAATGTAATGCATTATTTTAGGAGACATCAACACACCACTCACTCCAAAGGACAGATCAACCAGACAGAAAATAAATAAGGAGACAGAGGCACTGAGCAACACATAAAAGATGGACCTAACAGACATCTACAGAACACTCCATCCAAAAGCAGCAGGATACACATTCTTCTCAAGTATACATGGAATGTTTTCCAGTATAGATCACATACTAGGCCACAAAAAGAACCTCAGTAAATTCAAAAAGACTGAAATTGTGCCAACCAGCTTTCAGACTGCAAAGGAATGAAACTAGAAATGAATTATGTAAACAAAACATAAAAGCCTACAAAGGCATGGAGGCTTAACAACATGTTCCTAAATAATGGATCAATGACCAAATTAAAACAGAGATCAAGCAATATATGGAGACAAATGAAAATAACAGTTCTACAGCCCATAACCTGTGGAATGCAGCAAAGGCAGTTCTAAGAGGATATTATATTGCAGTTCAGGCTTGCCTCAAGAAAGAAGAACAATCTCAAATGAGCAGTCTAAATTCACAATTAATTAAACTAGAAAAAGAAGAACAAATGAGGACTAAAGTCAGCAGAAGGAGGGACATAGTAAACATCAGAGCAGAAATAAATAAAATCAAGAAGAATAAAACAATAGAAAGAATTAATGAAACAAGGAGCTGGTTCTTTGAGAAAATTAACAAAATAGAAAAAACCCCTAGCCAGACTTATCAAGAAAAAAAAGAGAGTCTATACACATAAACAGAATCACACATGAGAAAGAAAAAAAAATCACTACAAATGCCACAGAAATACAAAGAATTATTAGAGAATACTATAAAGAAAATTGTATGCTAAAAATTGGATAACCTAGGAGAAATGGAAAACTTTCTAGAAAAATACAACCTTCCAAGTCTGACCCAGAAAGAAACAGAAAATCTGAACAGGCCAATTACCAGCAATGTAATTGAATTGGTAATCAAAAAACCACCTGAGAACAAAACTCCTGGAGCAGATGGCTTCACCTCTGAGTTTTATCAAACATTTAGTGAAGATCTAATACTCATCCTCCTTAAAGTTTTCCAAAAGTAGAAGAGCAGAGAAACTTCCAAACTCATTCTATGAATCACCCTAATACTGAACCCAGACAAAAACACCACAAAAAAAGAAAATTACAGACCAATGTACACAATGAACATAGATGCAAAAATACTCAACAAAACGTTATTAGCAAACTGAATTAAAAAATACACCAATAAGACCATTCATCCTATTCAAGTAGGATTTATTCCAGGGATGCAAGGATGGTACAATATTTGAAAATCCATCAATATCATACACCACATCAAGAAAAAGAAAGACAAAAATCATGTGATCCTCTCCTTAGATGATGAAAAAGCATTTTACAAAATTCCATCCATTCATGATAAAACTCTCAACAAAATGGGTATAGAGCTCAAGTACCTCAATATAATAAAGGCTACATATGACATACCAACAGCCAGCATCATCCTTAACAGTGAGAATCTGAAACCATTTCCTTTAAGATTGGGAACAAGACAAAGATGCCCACTCTCCCCACTTTTATTCAACATAGTACTAGAGGTCATAGCCATGTCAATCAGACAACACAGAGATAAAAGGCATCCAGATTGGTAAGGAAGAAGTTGAACTGTCACTGTTTGCAGATGATATAATATTGTACATAAAAAACCCTAAAGAATCTACTCTAAAACTACTATAACTAATATCTGGATTCATACAAAATTAATACACCAAAATCTGTTGCATTCCTATACACTAATGATGAACTAGCAGAAAGAGAAATCAGGAAAATAATTCTGTTCACAATTGCATCAAAAAGAATAAAATACAGATCTATACTATGTAGGAAAACTACAAGACACTCATGAGAGAAATTAAAGAAGATGCCAATAAATGGAAACACATCCGGTGCTCATAGATAGGAAGAATTAATATTGTCAAAATGGCCATCCAGCCTAAAGCAATCTACAGATTCAGTGCAATCCCTATCAACATACCAACAGCATTCTTCAATGAACTAGAGCAAATGGTTCTAAAATTCATATGTAACTACAAAAGACCCTGAATAGCCAAAGCAATCCTGAAAAGTAAGAGTAAAGCAGAGGGGAATATGCTCCCTGACTTCAAGCTCTACTATAAAGCCACAGTCATCAAGACAATTTGGCACGGGCACAAGAACAGACCCATAGAACAATGGAACAGACTAGAGAGCCCTGATATAATCCCAAGCATATATGGTCAATTAATATATGATAAAAGAGCCATGGATATACAATGGGGAAATGACAGCCTCTTCAACAGTGGTGTTGGCAAAACTGGACAGTTAACATGTAAGAGAATGAAACTGGATTGTTGTGTAACTCAATACACAAAAGTAAACTCAAAATGGGTCAAAGACCTTAATGTAAGTCACGAAACCATAAAACTCTTAGAAGAAAACAGGTAAATATTCCTTGAAAATAAACATGAGCAACTTTTTCCTGATTACATCTCCTCAGGAAAGGGAAACAAATGCAAAAATGAACAAATGGGACTACATCAAACTTAAGAGCTTCTGTACAGCAAGGGACACCATCAGTAGAACAAAAAAGCATCCTACAATATGGGAGAACATATTTGTAAATGACAGATCCCAACAAGGGATTAACATCCAAAATATACAAAGAGCTCACCTGCCTCAACACCCAAAAAGCAAATAACCTGCTTAAAATGGGCAGATAATATGAACAGACACTTCTCCAAAGAATTCAGATGGACAATAGGCACATGAAAAAAATGCTCCACATTGCTAATCTTCAGAGAAATGCATATAAAAACCACAATGAGATATCACCTCATACCTGTTTTAGATACACCCAAAAAACAAAATAGTCAAGACATCCAAAAAACAAACAAGAACAAATGCTGATGAGGATACAGAGAAAGGGTTACCCCCCCCCTACACTGTTGGTGGGAATGTAAATTAGTCAACCCTTGTGGAAAGTAATATGGAGTTTCCTCAAAAAAAAAAAAATAGAATTACCATTTGACCCAGGAATTCCACTTCTAGGAATTTACCCAAAGAAAACAAGATCCCACATTCAAAAAGACATAGTCACCCCTATGTTTATCACAACACTATTTACAATAGTCAAGATATGGAAGCAACCTATGTGTCTATTGGTAGATGAATGGATAAAGAAGATGTGGTACATACACACACTGGCATATTATTCAGCCATAAGAAGAAAACAAATCCTACCTTTTGCAACAACATGGATGGAGCTGGAGGGTATTATGCTCAGTGAAATAAGCCAGGCAGAGAAAGACACGTACTAAATGATTTCACTCATTTGTGGAGTATAACAATGAAGCAAAACTGAAGGAACAAAACAGCAGCAATCTCACAGACTCTGAGAGGAGACTAGTGATTACCAAAGGGAAGGGGTTAATGTAGTTTACAATTAGCACACATAATGTAAGGAGGTCACAGGGAAGGCAATATAACAGAGAAGACAAGTAGTGACTCTTTGTCATCTTACTGCGCTGATGGATGTTTGCTGCAATGGTATGGGGGTGGAACTTGATAATATGGTTGAAATTAGTAACACAATATTGCTCATGTAAAACTTTCATAAGATTGTATATTAATGATAACCTGAAGAAAAAAAAATGAGGGAACAATAGAAAAGCTCTGAGGATCCAGTAAGATCGTATCTTAAAGCCCTAGCCCTGTATCTAATACATGATAAGGACTCACTGTGTGAGAGGTTGTATGCCCTTTCACTTCTTTACCATCCTGTGAGAAAATAAAAATAGTCCAGAACAAACCCATGAATGTATGCTTCTTCTGATATGACATTTTTCCCTATAAAATAAAGAGCAGTTTGCCCAGAGTTAAATGTCTTTTACACCGTATGGAGGAAGGAATATTTCTACTGGAAAATTTTCAAAGACCAGCAGGGTAATTTAAGTTTCTTGTTGTCATTGACTGGGAGCTGTTTGCCAGTAAATATTCTCCTAATGGTGCCCAAAATAAACCTGTCATTTTGTTAATGTTACTTTGAAGGGCATAGCCATAATAGACTAAAAATATCAACAATGACCAAAAAAATAAAGCTTTTAAGAAGTGGAATTCTGACATGTATTTGGGTAGAAGGGCTGTTCTAATCTTTCTGAAGTTAATGTAGAAGATACTAGTGTTATTTGTTAATTTGCTTTTTATCACTTTATAGTTTTTCTCTCTTGATATGACTGCCTCAACAGTATTTTGAAGTAAACAATATAAATAAATGCTTAAGAAGATACTGTTATATGAAAGTGGGAAAGCTTCTAGAGCCATGCGTTTCTGGGGACAATTTTTCAAGGTCATGTTTTTCTAGAAATTTCTGGACAGAACCATGGTCCACATTACCATCTTAGCCATTTTGGCTGCATGTTCAACTGAATCAGTTGGGCCATTTAGGAAGATTGGAATAAAACCCAACCAACAAAAACTTTCATGCATGAGATACCTATTTGGGACAAGGACTCTTCAAGAAAATAGTCAAACATATCTTATTATTATGTTGATCGTATCTTTAATTTGTTAGATATATTTACTTTCCATTGATGTTTCATATTATGCTGACTAGTCTTTTATTCCCAATTGATGCTATATGCAACATGTTTTATGTTGGTAAGAAAAATTCATTTAATTTTTGGTCTTCATTGAAAGTAAATCTTTAGTTGGGAAATAGAATCTATTCACTATAAATTCCTACATAAAATTATGATTTTAAAGCATATTTAGAGCTTGAGGAACAAGTCACATTATTCCTTACCAGGATTCTATGTTAAGAAATTACTGGTAAATCTATAAGAAGAACAGGTTTTTTTGTTTGTTTTTTTCTCTTCTCTAAATGAGCATCATGATTTAAACCCCATATTTGGGGCCAAGTTACTCATATTTAGAGACTGTGGGATTTTACAGGGTCTGTTTGACAAATTTGAATTTAGTTTATTTTGAAATGATGATGAATATTTCATTTTAAAAATAGTATATTTCATCTCAGATTATATGTGCAAGCCACAAAAGCTTTGGAATAAGGGAAGGGAAGGCGCTTAAAGGCAATTTACAGAACAAGCCAACTATGGTAGGCAAACTTTCATATGTTTATTGAAGCAATCGTTAATATAGGAAATAGCCTAGGTTCTCGGGGGATGGGAAACATCACACAACAGCATTAGAATCCTTCCATAACATCAGTGTTAGAGCTGCTTCCTATTCTGAGTCAGAACTTTTACCACATCCACTTTTGTTGCTTGAAGGACACCAGGTGTGTGTTGGTACATCATCTTTTCACATCCAAATAAAATAGCTGTATTGTATTGTGTTTGAAAGATATTTATCATGTTTCTACTTTATTTAAGCATATTTTCATAACTACACATGTGTGCTATTTACACAGGTTTTTTCCTTAACAACAACAAAAAAGTGGAAATTGTAAATTCAGGGGAATGTGTTATTTAACAAAAAATCTCTAAAAATATAAATGGAAAATCTGGAACAAACCCACTAATTCTCAATAGTGAAATCAGTGACCAGCTTTTGGAAAAACAAAATATTTACATTTGTCTTATTATTCAAACCTAAGTTCAAGCAACATATAATGATTAATATAGTATAATCAATATGAACTTTGTATTTAATGGATTTTTTTCCATTGCCAGAATCAGGAGATTGTTGTCATTGATAAGATAGTTAATTACTCTTGGGATAATTCCAAAGAGGAGAGAGTGTCACACTGTGCAGGGGCTTACAGGGAAAGGCCAGAGCCTGTCAGGAAGCAGAGGAAGCCTGGGATATGAGAGCAAGAGCTTTGTTGTGGTTTCTGTAGGAAGGAACAGGTGAGGCAGGGTAGGCAGGTTTAGAATTGGCTAGTTTCTAGAATGCTGTCAGCAGGCTCTGGGGTATAGGGCTATCCCACGTTGTTTAGTTCATGTACTTGGGGTGATTAAGGCAAGGGAATACTGACCCAGAATCTGAGAGTCTAATAGAGGCGGTGGAGGGGTGTGTGGGCCCAGGTTAGGGTGATTTTCATATGGAAGGTGCACCGCAGGGAGTCATGTGCCATCACTAGGAGTAGGCTGGCCTTGGGAGGGGCATTCTCTCCAGGGTCTGAAAGGCTCCAAGATCTCAAAGCATCACAAGGCCTGAAAACAAAAAGACATGATTAATGCACCTATGATACTGAATATAAAAAGACATGATTAAGATACCTGTGACACACAATACTCTTGGGAAGGATAACAAGAACCATAGGAGCCACTGTGTGCAGTTTTCATTTAAAACTTAGATTTTAAAACCTAGACATTCAGAAATACCATTGATTAAATTTTCTTTTGGTTGGTAATTAAAATACTTTTGCTACATTATGTTAAACACTGCATGAAAGCCTATTTAAAGACAAATAAAAAGCTCAATGTCTGGTCTCAAGTTCACATTAATATAAAAGGAACCAGCTCAGTGCCGTCAAAAAGCACCAGCAAAAACTGAGTCATGCCTTGTGAGACACATAGAAACGAAAGGAATAGAGAAAGTTAGTATGGTGGTAACTTCATTCAAATAGTAAGATGAATCATGGGACTTTTCTTCTGTGAAATATCCACATAACCACCAAATTGGATGCCCATTCCTTAAGTAACAACAGATGGCACCAGTAGTTAATGGAGAGGGGTTATGACTCGGGCTGAGAGAAATAAAAGAATTAAAGATTCCCAGTGACTTGTGCAGCATTAAGAAACTAGGATATTTTGGATGATGTCATCTTTTCATTGTCTCTTATGCCAAAAACTTACACCCTTTGTTTGGAATGTTTATCAAAATTTCTGTGCCATTATGGACACGAGTTCAGAAATGTAAACTATGTTAATATGACCCACATTGAGAGTGCAGACAGTTTCTGATCAGCAGAAACTCTTATGCATGGGATTAAAAAAGACTAAGTAATGAATATAAATCACTGCTTAGGACCGCAGATCAACTGTACTTCCAGAACCACAGCAATGGAAGGGAAATATATTGAGAATATATTTTGAATGGTTTTTACTTTTAAGATTCTTAATTTTGTAGTGCATAGAAATGAAAGTCATACCCCAGAAAACCCTAGAAAGAACATATATTGGCTTTTTTAAATGATTGTCTATTAATTTCACAAAATTTGTACTTGGATTTGTACATCTAAAATTATAAAGTTTACTAAAATACAGTGAAAGGAAGCATAATATAGTTTCCAGTTAACAATACGTTTACTAGAATTTATTTTTAGTGAAAAAATAATGCTTGAGAGAAGAAATAATGTATTGATAAAATGAGGATGCAAATGATACCACATATTTGTGGAGTTGCATCTAATTTCTGAAAGATTGCTTGGGTGGCAGTCATAATGTTTCTTTTAACTGGCATAGGCCATAATGATTTGGTTATGAAAAAAAATCCATTTATTGCAAACTGTGCCACTGATTGAGAATTATTTCCTGTTAATATATCAGATTATCAGAGTATGGAAAGGTGAGAGGCTTCATTAGCATTTTTGCCAAGTTACATTTATTTTTAAATTACATTTGATATTATCAAGTTACATTTATTAACTCCAAAATCTATGAGGGTGTGTGTGTGAGTATATTTATATGGACAATGGTGTGTATTGAGATTTCTTCTAGAAACAATTTGCAGTATATTGTCAGCCAGGTGTTGAGAGAAATGACTAAAAGCTTTTTGCTTTTTGAGGCTGACCCTGACCTGAACTAACAAAAGGCTCTGTGTCATGTCATTAATCTGGCTGTGAGTGATCAAACATTTCTTTGCAGAAACTTTAATGTGTTGATTCTGGGTGCTTATCTGAGACCTCACACTATTTATAGTGTAATATCTTTGTATTCAAAATTTTTGAATTCAGAAACACATCTGGGTCCAGGTGTTTTGTGTAAGGGATTGTGGGCCTGTAATTGGTGGAGTGCATGCTTTAACATTTTTCAAGTGATATGAAATGACCATGAAAACAGAAACACCTGGTGGAGTCTCCTGTGAATGGGATAAAAAGTCCTGATAGGGTTTAGGTAGAGAAGGGCAGGGAGGAAGGTGAAAATAGTGGGCAGATTGTCAAAGTGCTAAATATGCACAAAACAAAGGAGAAAACGCTCAGCAGGCCTAGAAGGAGAGATAGTTGCCATTATTGTCCATTCTGTTACTGTAACTACTTAAGTTCCGCTCCATCCATAAAATGCAGGCAGTCATGCTTCCTTTACCAGTATAACCTGTTTCCATGTGCTAAGGGAGAAACCTCACCTGGTATGGTAAGTTAGTAATTCTATATCCCTCTTACCTTTCTAGAAAATGTACATGTCCATCAATATATTAATGACTCTGAGAATCATGTAACAAGGACCCTTGTTCAACTTTAACCCAATGTATAGAAATTCTGTCTTCAGAAGACATTTTGGGAATGGCTCATATTCCTCAGCATACCAGTATAACACAGGAGCTCAGGTCAAGAGCCATATTTTATTCATGTTCACATTAATGTGCTCCTGCCCTAAAAATGAGCCTAGATTAACAGCTGAACTATAAATGTTTATTGAGTGATCCCATGAAAAATATTCTCATCAAAGTACACATTAAGAGTATACTTGCTCCATAAATGATGAATGAATGATGGGTGACTTTAACTGGCCACATAGAAAGCAAAACATGAATCAAACTTAGGGACTGTGGTATCAGGTACCTGTGGGTGTTAGACAATATGAGGATGAAATGGTACCAGGGGTCCAGCTAGTGAACATGCCCAGGGATTTCTCTCCAGGGATGGGAAATAATGAAGATGGTGTCCCAAAATTTCCAGAACACAAATTTAGATACCTATGTACTGTGCCCAACTGTAGTTCATTGAATTCACTGCTCTAGAATATTCCATCATGTGCTTCTACCACAGTTCATCTATTTTCCCTTGAGCATTTGGGTTGTTTCTGAGTTTTTGCTCTTACAAATAGCACTGCCATAAACAATCTTGTATACGTCTCTCCCTTTACATTTTCCAAGAGTTTCTCTTCATTGTGTATGTAGGAGTCAAAGTTCATTTTAATAAGTGAATGCTAAATTGTTTTCCAAAATATATTTCTATAATTATATTATATAATATATATATATTATTATATTATATAATTATATAAATTATATTTCTACCAGCAATAGAAGAGATTTTCTTGGTTCACATTTTCTGCATCACTTGGGTTTTTTAATCTTGGTAGACTTAAGTGGAAATAATTCATCAGGTGGGAAAAGGGAGGTAAGTATTTGGTTGAGAAAGAAAATAGGGCTTTCAAATCACAACTTTCTGTGTTTGATATCTTGTTCCTACACACTTATCAGAAGTCATGCCTCAGACACAATTTTTAACCTTTCCAAACATTTATGTACTTTTGTAACTTAAAAATATTTTGTTTTGTCTGTGAAACATAGTTGCTGCATAATAGCTAATCAGTAAATTCGCTAAAAGGTTTGCAAATATTCAGAAGTATAATTGTATTAACAGAATGAAGGAAGTTGCCTTCAAAGTAATTTCAGTGTCCTGTAAAAAAAAGTATAGGAAAAAGGTATACTTCCTCAAGCAAGAAATCGCCTAGACTTTTTATTAAAATAGTCAAATTTCTTCAATTAACACACATTTTATTTTTCTCTACATTAAAGCATATAATTTTTAAGTATAGTCTGGCAAGTCACTGTAAGTGTAAAGATGAACAAATACTTAAAGGAATTGATGAATCTAGTAAAGTGGCAATGGGGATTTTTGTTGCTAATTTAGGGAAGAGGTGGGATAGCCAAAGTTACAATGGTGTGATCAGTTGATTAAACTATAGCTATGCACTATTATGGGAACACAGATTACGTTTCCATCCTAACCCTAGCCCTACCAGGCTGTGGAGCATAGGGGAGCTGCTGGGACAGTCTCACAAACACTCTTCAGTGGGCAAAGGAGCTAATTCCTTCAGCTATTTGCTTATGGTTATCTCTGGAGAGTGTGTGCATGCCAGTATTTAATTCATCCCTGAAGCAATAAATTGCCTGAAGCAGAAATTTCAAATAATACATAAAATTAAATCTATCACATGTCAATCATGATATTTTTTAATGCCCTGGTTAGACCTCAGCTTGGCTGGCTCCTTAGTTCCTAGCAGTGGTTTAGCCCTTAGATTCCCTATACTGTGCTGGTCTTGGTGACATATATTTTCCTGTCATTCTGAAGGAAGCATTGGGGTTTGCTTGCATTGTCTATAAATGTCTTAAGAAGTTTTAATAAGAAGGATCTTAAAGAGAATATTTTGATTTAAGTGTCAACATATGACATAGATGTACACACACTTACGTGTCTAGGCAGTCATGGGAAAAAAGCAACTCACTCCATAATTTCATTACTTACACATGCTACTTTAAACAAGATAATTGCTATATGAATGCCATCTTGACATTAGAAGAAAACCAACTCCAAAGCAAAATGGATTTTGATTAAGAAATCTTGACATTGGCAAAATATTATTAGAAAATGTCATAAAGAAGCAGATCGATACCACATTCCCCATGTGTCTAATTGGCAGCTTCATCCAGTTCAAAGGGGAGGGGATATGAGGGTGTGCTCAAGAAGCTGATGCCATACCCAGAACAGGAATCCTGCCACTCTATGAAATGTGTGAATTAAGGTAAGTTATTGTTAACTGGCCCTTATAGAGTGCTGAAAGTTTTCTCTATTTGTCTTTGCTTTTGGAAATAGGAAGCACCTTAGTTTATTAAGCAGTGTAACTTCTTTAAAGCCATGCTTTCTATAGTATAGTTTCTATGTGTATAGTTTTCCTTTACATTCAAATTTACTGTATACCATGTACCTGAAAAACTTAGAAAGGTGCATAGCTGCGATTCCGTGTATTTTGGCATAAATCTGCTTATTTAGATCATTAGTAATTTAAATAATTTTCAGGGATACTAAATTTTTATTCAGTATTATTTTTTAAAATGTATGGTTCTGAAAATTTTTGGTTTCTCTAAAGACAGAATTTCCAACTCAGAAAGCACAAATAATAATACACTGAACTATAGGGCTTATAATCAAACAAAACTTTTTACTTGCAAATGTTTCTTTTGTAGAATCACATCCCTGAATGCCCAAAGTCCCCTCTGAATGCCCAAAATTTAAGTGATAGAACAGAGTGCCCACTCTCTGGTATTTAGCACTTCCTATGAGAAATGCTTATATATATTATTAGGTTGAAAACTCATATCTGTACCTTTTGTGATTTGTCCTTAGCATCTTGGTTTGGTGAATACCTAGTACTGGGACTTACATCAACAGAAATGAAAAGGATATAATGTTTTGCTTTTAATGTCTAAAGTCCTTGATCATGTACTTGCATTAGGAACACAACCAGGAATAAGAAACAATCGTTGCCCTCCAGGAATGCAGAGACTGGAGGAGCCTGGCAGGCAGAGCCAAGTGTTCACCTGCACTGGAGTCAACTAGAATAGATCACTTGCCTGGTGCCTGTGATCCCTTTACTTGGGAGGAGCAAGGAGAGCTTCATTTGGCAGTTGACCTTTGAACTACACATGAACTGAGGTTTGCCAGACTGGCAAGGGGATGTGGAGATTGGTAGGGGATTCTGAAGAAGAAATCCAACTTGCAAGGGGCTGCAAGTAGGGCTGAGTGTTCACAACAGTGATGCTATCATTGCAGAGGTGCCCTGGATACTCAGGGCCGGGACACAGGAAGACAAGCCCAGGTCAAGATGTCCACCTTCTCTGTTCTGGGTTCAAGGAGACCTTTATCATTGATTCCCATAAACTTTGTATATGGCGAAAATATATCAGCTCCATGGTTAAGTGGAAGCTAAAAATGATGGTCCTAAATCTTGCTTAAGATACAAGTTTAAAGGTTGTAGAATTGACAGGTTTTGATGGTACAGAGAATATTTCTACCTGATTAGGCCCTAGATTTGTATCCTAACTTTTGGCTCCAAATTATAATCTATCTCTAATCTATTTGATTTAAGTATCTTCTTGTTTCAGCAGACAAGAGCTTCCTTTAATAGCTTGCAATAGTGTTTTTTTCTCTAAATGTATATATAGTTGAAGTCCAGTAAGGCTACAGTGTAGTCAAATCTATAATATGTCCTTCATATTAGAAATACAAATTTATCACACTTTTCTGAGATACACAGAGCTCTATATGATACATTGGGTCAACATTCTTGCTATGACTGATGCAGGCAACATTCCTGATAATAATAGTCTACTGCGGAAAAGTTATGGACCATCAGCTAGAGCCCAAAGGGGTTTTAATAAGCAGAGGAAGAAAGTACCTTATTGGCGAGTGGGTGCCCTGAGCTGAGAGTAAAAATCAAGACAGCCCTCTGGCATTAAAATTTCATGGTTTACAAACCTGGGAAACCTCCTTCACTTCTCTAGGCCTCAGTTTCTCTGCCTCGGAAATGGCAATACTGTTGCTCTCTCACATGCCTTACCAGATTGTGAATATCATATGAGGTCATCATAGGCTAATCTTTTAAAGTTATTTTGGAATGTTCAGCTATTCTTATAAATAAATTCTTCAGCATGTTTTCAACTAAATACCTTGAAATCTTTATTTTAAAATATGACATATAAAAAGATGAAGCTTTTGAATATCATTCCTTTGATGACATAAACCAAGTATTTGTCCTTGCACAACCTAAACAAGGTTTTTGTTTTTTGTTTTGCTTAGGGATCCATTTATGGCAACCATTTATGTCCTTGGCTGGCTGGGCATTACTCCACTCCACTCCAGTGGAATGGCCTAGCAGCTTGAGTGTGTACATTTAGAAGGAACTCAGTATCAGAGTTTCTAGGAGCTAAAGTCAAACTTTGTGTCCAGAACTAGTCATAAAACTCGTTGTCATCAGCACTTATACTGTTATCATAAATCAATATAACAAATACTAGGACTAAAACCAAATTGCTGTCAAATAAATCAACTCTGAATTTCTCCTCAAGTTTAAAAGAGGTCATTGTGTAGGTTAAAAGATTCTCAGTGTGATTTTGTTAGGGAGAAGCTGTAATGATAAAAGGTTAACAGATTCTGGCCAAGTGGAAGAAGTTTATCATCACTGAGTTGTGAGGTCAAGACCCTGACCCTGAGAGTGGCGGTGGGGTCTCTCAGGTTCAAGCTTCCCCTTGGCAGTTGGCTTCAAGCCAAAGACAGCTCAGTCCAGACCAGAGTTTTTCTAGACTCATCTTCCCAGGACCGGAACACAGTTGGGCCTTCGGACAAGGCATGTCTCCTCCTATTTCACTGGTCAGTGTTGGGCATTCTCAGTATCTACTGAACCAAAGTAAGTTTTGAAATTTTGCCCACTATTGGCAAAAAATAGACTATCGTTCTCTCAGAAGTTCATGAAATGTCATTCTCCCATTAGAGTGTCTGTGAGTGATTAATAATTCTCCCTCTGTTAAGACTGTCATACTGACAGAGGGTCCTGAGAGCCACTGATTTGGAAAGAAACATACTCTTAAAGAGCACAGATTGCTGTCTTGTGTGGAAAAAAAAAGCTATGATCTTAGGTCAACTATTCAAATTCATTATAAAGAAAAAGCCTTCATGTTTTGTAAAGAGTAAATAGAAACTAAACCATATTGACTTTTGGGGGGAGACAAACAATGCATGTATAAGCAAAAAGAACCCAAGATAGAAGTAAATAAACAGTACTTGTAGATTCAGGGAGTGTCAGTGGGATAAAGAAAATAAAACACATGGGCAACGAGATTGAGAGTGGGTGGGCAGAGTTAGGCAAGGTTACCTGAGGGGAGGCTTCTCCAGAGAAGGGGCGTCTGTGGTCAGTCTCAGAGGAAGCCAGGAGGCTGCCAGGTGAAAGGGTCCAGGCCGAAGGAATTGCTTGAGGGGTCAGAAGAAGACAAATGCTGTATGTTTGGAGCTTCATAAAGAGGGAGAGGAGCGAGGCTGGTGAAGCCGGAGAAGCAGGCTGGTCCTGTATGAATGAGATGATGACGACGCCGATGAAGTGTGGATGACGCCGATTTCATGGGAAAAAATTTGAACATTTTAGGCAAAGGAGTAAAATGATGTGATGAAATATTCGGAGAACTCTGGCTGCTCTGTGGAACATAAGATTCTGGAAGGGGACAGGGCAAGAAAGGAAAGAGGGAACCCGAGTGATGCTCTTGCAGCAACGCGGATGAGAGATTACGGGCTCACTGGCATCAGTGGGGGTGGCGTGAAGGGACGCTCAGGATATAGTTTGCAGGAGAGCAGGGCGAGTGGAAACCCACTGTAGTGCCCAGGGACAGTGTGTATCCAGCCTGAGGTGAAAAAAACAGTGAGACTGGTGGAGCCAAAATCAGCAGGGGAAAGGTAAAGTGGGAGAGGCCCGTGCACTTGCTCACAGGAAGTCTGGCTCCCTCCATCACTTTAGCTGCCCTCTCGCTCCCCCATTTCTCACTGTCCTGACAGGCACTCACCTGTCCCCCCTCTCCCACCCCTTCTGGGAGGAACTTGTAGGCGGAGCCCCGGTGAGTGACAGGTGCCAGACCAATTACGCCACAGAGGGGAGAAGAGAACAGCTTCTCTCCACCCCTTATAAACACCTTTTGCTATGGAAATGGATTGAGGCCAGGAGAGAGATTCTGGAAATACTGCAATTTCACCCACACTCACCAGTGTATTTTTGTGGAGTATAAGGAAAAGAGGCTGGTCCAGAATCTCTTCTACGTTTTTGTCCCCAGGGATTGCATTGATGTTGGTCCCATTTACAGAGGTAAGGAAAGATTGGGAGCGATGGAGTGGGAGAAATAAAAAAATCTATTCTGGGTATGTAGCTTGCAGAAGTCTGGCAAGTACCCAGTGGAAATGGGAACTTGGTAGTTGACTAGGTGCATCTAGAGCTCAGTGGGGAGGGCAGAGTTGGAGATGAAAGCATTGGGAATCATCAGCATATAGATGATGTTTAATGCCTTAGGCCTGAATGAGATAGCACTGTATTAATTTTCTCATTACAGTCGTGTGTTTTCTGGGTTTCTATGAATCATGGTTTTTCATAATTTAACTGGACTCTCCATAGCCTCCATTGCTCTGTGTAGGTTCCAGTTACATTTAGCATAAGGCATTAAGTTGGCAGCTTCTATTTCTAGGTTCATTGCAAATTGTTGATAAAATTCACAGGTGCTGTACCTTATAAGAGTATTTTTTCCCTTTGGTTCTTTTTTTATGGTTGTTAATGAACTTGAAAATTTCTAATAATGCAGTGTCAACCTGAAGCACATGCCTTGCATGGGACCTAATTATGTATAAATTTCTGCTTGTAGCAGAAGGCATGTCTCTTTTAAAGTTGGAGGGGGTTTAGGGTATTTAAAGTTGGAGGGGGTTTAAATACCCTAAACCCCCTCCAATATCTATTCCATGGCTCTCTTAGTTTCATGCTACTGCTGTAACAAATCACCACAGCTAATGGCTTAAAACAAGCAAATTTACTACTTCACTGCCTCAGAAGTCTGATTTGGGGCTCCCTGGACTAAAATCAAGGCATCAGTGGGGCTGCATTCTTTCCAGAGGTACCGGGGGAGAATCTCCTTCCATGTTTACTCAAGTTGTTACCAAATTCGTTCCATGCAGTCCTACAGTTGAGATTCACATTTCTTCACTCTGTTAGCTGCCTCTCCAGTCCACCTGCATTCCATGGTTTATGTTCCTTTCTTCATCTTCAAAGTCAACAGTGGTGGCTTTGAATCTTTCTTGACTCCATTTCTACCTCATCGCTTGCCTCTTCTGCTTTATCTCTCTGTCTCTGACTCTAGCCAGAGAAAATTCTGGGCTTTTAAGAGCCCATGTAATTAAATTGGGCCAACCTGGATAAATCCAGGATAGTCTCCATATTTTTAGGTTAACTCATGTTCAACCTAAGCTCATCTTCAAAGTCCCTCACAGTAAAACTTTGTTGAATTCTTGATTGAATAACCAGGGCACAGAAAACTTGGGAGAGGGGGACATCTTTAAGAGTTGCTCCTTTCACAACTGCCATGTTCCATTAGCTCTGTGTTGGGACCCTTTCTCTTTCCTTCCTCCACCACTAACACTGTATTCCCAGTCATGATTACGGTTTCTGGATTATTACCATACCCTCCTTATTGGTCACCCTACATGATTTCTATGAGTTAGAGTTTATCAAATTCTGGGGTGTGTTCTGGGGAGTGTCACATCAAGTTTAGCAATCATATATGAAGTTGATCTTTTTCAAAACAATACCTGTCAGATCCTGTTACTCAGGACCTTTCAATGGCTTCCATTAGAATAAAATCCATACATTAACATGGCCTGCAAGGCTCAGTTACATCTTCAGGTTATTTTATTGTCCTCTCAGTTACCACCGTGTGAAGCCATCTTTTCATTTGTTGTGGATTATAATTGTCTGTCACTGTCCATTAGAATGTAAGACACCTGTTTTCTTCAGCGTCAGATCTTCAGCTTCTACAAACATTGACATTGTGGTCATTCAACATGTTTATATCCCTGTGAAAGTGAGGTTGCTTTCTTATATGTGCATTTATTCCATAGCATGTTCCTGTGTGCTTTGAGGGTGTCACTGTGCTGGGACCCTCTTCTGAGAATGGTGATCAGCTTTGTGAGAACAATAGATGTGTATTAGACAAGCCTTCAACCCTAAAGAACTTGTAGCTTTAATCTCATTTTACTATACCATAAGCTTTTATTGAACCAGGCTGTACAAATCTTATTCCAATTTCATGACTAAAAGAGCTTCATTTAAGGCATGTTGCTTAACTACCTGAGGAAGCCTGGCTCTACCTGGAACTCCGAGCAGCTCTTCCTACCCCAGGCTCCTTTCTGAATCATACAGCATTGCACTTCATCCCAAATCTCTTCAAGCACAGGTAAACAAATTAATTATTCAGTATTTTCTTCCAAAAGTGAATATCTATCATCTTCCTGCTATTGTTGAATGTCTTCTCTTTGGCATTTTAATTACTGTCAAATGTTAAATTATAAAGAAGATGCCTGAAATCACCTGACTGTGCAAGACCACGTGAAAGAAAACGTTCCAGGGCAAGAAAGAAGGTTAGGGGTTGATGATGAGCTGAGCATTTGGGGTCGGCACTTAAGGCTGGTCATTCCTTCCTCCCCTCCATCCAGGAGCCCAGGAGGAAGCAGGCATTCATTCCTGTACTCTTAGGCCCTTGAGCCTGTCTGTGGTTTCTGGTTTTCTCATTATACATTTCTTAATCCCTGGTGGAACAGATGTACAGGGAGGTCTCCAAACTTAAGCCAAAAGCTGGCAAAAATGCCCAGGAAAATCTCCTTCTCATTTCTCCACTAATGCAGTTGGAATTACCAATTTTCATTTAATTTCCCACCCAATGTAGTGATACCAATGCAACTTTTTTTTTTTTTTTTTTTTTTTTTTTTAGAGTAATCAAATATTTATTTTCCTTCCTGTAATTTGGCAATCCCTTTTTTGTTGTTTCTGTTATTTTTTTTTTTTTTTTTTTTTTTTTTGAGAGGGCATCTCTCATATTTATTGATCAAATGGTTGTTAACAACAATAAAATTCAGTATAGGGGGGTCAATGCTCAATGTACAATCATTAATCCATCTCAAGCCTAATTCTCGTCAGTCTCCAATCTTCTGAAGCATAACGAACAAGTTCTTACATGGTGAACGAATTCTTACAGAGTGAATAAATTCTTACATGGTGAACAGTACAAGGGCATTCATCACAGAAACTTTCGGTTTTGATCATGCAATATGACCTATAAACCATCAGGTCAAATATGAATATTCATTTGATTTTTGTACTTGATTTATATGTTGATCCCACATTTCTCCTATTATTATTATTATTTTTATTTTTAATAAAATGCTGAAGTGGTAGGTAGATGCAAGATAAAGGTAGAAAACATAGTTTAGTGCTGTAAGAAGGCAAATGTAGATGATCAGATGATCAGTTGTGTGCCTATGGACTAAGTATTAATCCAGGCTAGACAAGGGCAGCAAGACATCCACGGATGCAGAAGATTTCTCTCAAAGCAGGGGGGTGAGGTTCTGAGCCTCACCTCTGTTGATCCCCAAATTCTCACCTGATGGCCCCCCTGCGACTGTGCCTGTCTTAGGTTGTTCCTCCCTTGAGGAATCTTACCCGTCTCTGGCTAACCAGTCATCTTCCGGGGCCATACAGGGAAATGTAAAGTTGGTAAGTGAGAGAGAAGCCATATTGTTTGCAAAGGTTAGCTTTTTACTTCTTTGCAGATTTATGCCCTGTGGCTTCTATGCCCAGCACTTGTCTCGAGGTATCTTTACCACCTGGAGGAATTATGATACTCGGTAAATTCGATATGAGGCACGAATTCTATTTAAGGTTTGTAATTAGGAAGGAAGAAGAAAAGCTATAGATGTAGCATATGAAGGAAACTTGGGAGGATTGATTATTTCTTTGACATATCTTCTTGTATAGTACCTTAAATATGTATAGGTTTTAAACTACTAACTAATTTGCACACACATATTAACATAATAGGAATACGGTGACATAAACAAAGCAAATCTATAATTACCAGCCATCTCCAGTGAAGCCAAGAAAACCATTTAGGCACCCTAGGCATTTGTGAAAATTTATCTATGATATGATGGATATTTTCCAACTGTACTTGAACCATCAGACAAATTAAAGCAGCCCATTTCTGGGATCTGTTCACATCCCATATGTTCTTTTAACCATAGATAGTCTATAGTCATGAGATTTTGGGGTGCTACAACTTGCACTCCTCCCAACTCCTGGTTGAGTTCCAACAGTACAGATTCGGTCAAATTCGTTGTCTCACTGTATGCACATGCCAGCCTAGACATCTCCCTCCTCATTCCTATGGCAAGTCCAGGAGACGGTGGGCTGGATGCAGCCACAACCGCAGCATCGTCCGGATCCCTGTGGAGGCTTTTTGATGATCATCCCCCGGCACGAGTCCTCCAGAGAGTGCTGATGCCGGAAGCTCCTCCTCATATCGTATCTTAGTTCATTTTCTGGGTATCCAAGCTAGGCCTTGATCTTCTGCGTAGAAACAAACAGACCCTTTGCCCACACTTTGACATGCCCTCTATACCACTGTGCAGAACTCATTGGAGGTCAGCACACAGTAACTGCTTTTTTTTTTTTTTTTTTTTTTTTAATTAAGAGAAAGGAATATTATCAGAAAAGAGTACCTCCATAGCTGATCATCTGACACCCTTTAAGTGATCAACATTAAGGATATTTAAAGCATGCGTTGATCTTTGATTTACCAATAGTTTTATCCTGTTAAGGAGTAATCCCCCTTTTCTTTCTTTCTTTCTTTTTTTTTTTTAAATTTTTAATCTACACTTACCTGAAGAATACTATGTTTACTATGCTCTCCCCTATATCAGGTCCCCCCTAACAACCACATTACGGTTACTGTCCATCAGCTTAGCAAAATGTGGTAGAGTCACTACTTGTCCTCTCTGTGTTGTGCAGCCCACCCTCCCCTTTGTCCCTCCCCCCCATGCATGCTAATCTTAATACCCCCCTTCTTCTTCCCCCCCCTTATCCCTCCCTGCCCACCCATCCTCCCCAGTTCCTTTCCCTTTGGTACCTGTTAGTCCATTTTTGGGTTCTGTAATTCTGCTGCTGTTTTGTTCCTTCAGTTTTTCCTTTGTTCCTATACTCCTCAGATGAGTGAAATCATTTGGTATTTCTCTTTCTCCGCCTGGCTTATTTCACTGAGCATAATACTCTCCAGCTCCATCCATGTTGCTGCAAATGGTTGGATTTTTCCACTTCTTATGGCTGAGTAGTATTCCATTGTGTATATGTACCACATCTTCTTTATCCATTCATCTACAGATGGACATTTAGGTTGCTTCCAATTCTTGGCTATTGTAAATAGTGCTGCGATAAACATAGGAGTGCATCTGTCTTTCTCAAACTTGATTGCTGCGTTCTTAGGGTAAATTCCTAGGAGTGGAATTCCTGGGTCAAATGGTAGGTCTGTTTTGAGCATTTTGATGCACCTCCATACTGCTTTCCACAATGGTTGAACTAATTTACATTCCCACCAGCAGTGTAGGAGGGTTCCCTTTTCTCCACAGCCTCGCCAACATTTGTTGTTGTTTGTCTTTTGGATGGCAGCTATCCTTACTGGTGTGAGGTGATACCTCATTGTAGTTTTAATTTGCATTTCTCTGATAATTAGCGATGTGGAGCATCTTTTCATGTGTCTCTTGGCCATCTGTATTTCTTTTTTGGAGAACTGTCTGTTCAGTTCCTCTGCCCATTTTTTAATTGGGTTATTTGTTTTTTGTTTGTTGAGGCGTGTGAGCTCTTTATATATTCTGGACGTCAAGCCTTTATCAGATCTGTCATTTTCAAATATATTCTCCCATACTGTAGGGTTCCTTTTTGTTCTATTGATGGTGTCTTTCGCTGTACAGAAGCTTTTCAGCTTAATGTAGTCCCACTTGCTCATTTTTGCTGTTGTTTTCCTTGCCCGGGGAGATATGTTCAAGAAGAGATCACTCATGTTTATGTCTAAGAGGTTTTTGCCTATGTTTTTTTCCAAGAGTTTAATGGTTTCGTGACTTACATTCAGGTCTTTGATCCATTTTGAGTTTACCTTTGTATATGGGGTTAGACAATGGTCCAGTTTCATTCTCCTACATGTAGCTGTCCAGTTTTGCCAGCACCATCTGTTGAAGAGACTGTCATTTTGCCATTGTATGTCCATGGCTCCTTTATCAAATATTAATTGACCATATATGTTTGGGTTAATTTCTGGGGTCTCTAATCTGTTCCACTGGTCTGTGGCTCTGTTCTTGTGCCAGTACCAAATTGTCTTGATTACTATGGCTTTGTAGTAGAGCTTGAAGTTGGGGAGTGAGATCCCCCCTACTTTATTCTTCTTTTTCAGGATTGCTTTGGCTATTCGGGGTCTTTGGTGTTTCCATATGAATTTTTGAATTATTTGTTCCAATTCATTGAAGAATGTTGCTGGTAATTTGAGAGGGATTGCATCAAATTTGTATATTGCTTTCGGCAGGATGGCCATTTTGACGATATTAATTCTTCCTAGCCATGAGCATGGGATGAGTTTCCATTTATTAGTGTCCCCTTTAATTTCTCTTAAGAGTGACTTGTAGTTTTCAGAGTATAAGTCTTTCACTTCTTTGGTTAGGTTTATTCCTAGGTATTTTATTCTTTTTGATGCAACGGTGAATGGAATTGTTTTCCTGATTTCTCTTTCTATTGATTCGTTGTTAGTGTATAGGAAAGCTACAGATTTCTGTGTGTTAATTTTGTATCCTGCAACTTTGCTGTATTCCGATATCAGTTCTAGTAGTTTTGGAGTGGAGTCTTTAGGGTTTTTTATGTACAGTATCATATCATCTGCAAATAGTGACAGTTTAACTTCTTCTTTACCAATCTGGATTCCTTGTATTTCTTTGTTTTGTCTGATTGCCGTGGCTAGGACCTCCAGTACTATGTTAAATAACAGTGGGGAGAGTGGGCATCCCTGTCTGGTTCCCGATCTCAGTGGAAATGCTTTCAGCTTCTCGCTGTTCAGTATAATGCTGGCTGTGGGTTTATCATATATGGCCTTTATTATGTTGAGGTACTTGCCCTCTATTCCCATTTTGCTGAGAGTTTTTAGCATGAATGGATGTTGAATTTTGTCAAATGCTTTTTCAGCATCTATGGAGATGATCATGTGGTTTTTGTCTTTCTTTTTGTTGATGTGGTGGATGATGTTGATGGATTTTCGAATGTTGTACCATCCTTGCATCCCTGGGATGAACCCCACTTGGTCATGGTGTATGATCCTTTTGATATACTGTTGAATTCTGTTTGCTAATATTTTATTGAGTATTTTTGCATCTACATTCATCAGGGATATTGGTCTGTAATTTTCTTTTTTGGTGGGGTCTTTTCCTGGTTTTGGTATTAGGGTGATGTTGGCTTCATAGAATGAGTTTGGGAGTATTCCCTCTTCTTCTATTTTGTGGAACACTTTAAGGAGAATGGGTATTATGTCTTCTCTGTGTGTCTGATAAAATTCCGAGGTAAATCCGTCCGGCCCCGGGGTTTTGTTCTTGGGTAGTTTTTTGATTACTGTTTCAATTTCTTTGCTTGTAATTGGTTTGTTTAACTTTTGTGTTTCTTCCTTGGTCAGTCTTGGGAGGTTGTATTTTTCTAGGAAGTTGTCCATTTCTTCTAGGTTTTCCAGCTTGTTGGCATATAGGTTTTCATAGTAGTCTTTAATAATTCTTTGTATTTCTGTGGAGTCTGTCGTGATTTTTCCATTCTCATTTCTGATTATGTTGATTTGTGTTGACTCTCTTTTTCTCTTAATAAGTTGGGCTAGAGGCTTATCTATTTTGTTTATTTTCTCAAAGAACCAGCTCTTGGTTTCATTGATTTTTGCTATTGTTTTATTCTTCTCAATTTTGTTTATTTCTTCTCTGATCTTTATTATGTCCCTCCTTCTGCTGACTTTAGGCCTCATTTGTTCTTCTTTTTCCAGTTTTAATAATTGTGATGTTAGACTATTCATTTGGGATTGTTCTTCCTTCTTCAAGTGTGCCTGGATTGCTATATACTTTCCTCTTAAGACTGCTTTCGCTGCATCCCACAGAAGTTGGGGCTTAGTGTTGTTGTTGTCATTTGTTTCTATATATTCCTTGATCTCTATTTTGATTTGTTCATTGATCCATTGATTATTTAGTAGCATGTTGTTAAGCCTCCATGTGTTTGTGAGCCTTTTTGTTTTCTTTGTAGAATTTATTTCTACTTTCATACCTTTGTGGTCTGAAAAATTGGTTGGTAGAATTTCAATATTGTGGAATTTACTGAGGCTCTTTTTGTGAGCTAGTATGTGGTCTATTCTGGAGAATGTTCCATGTGCACTTGAGAAGAATGTATATCCTGTTGCTTTTGGATGTAAAGTTCTATAGATGTCTATTAGGTCCATCTATTCTAGTGTGTTGTTCAGTGCCTGTGTGTCTTTACTTATTTTCTGCCCGGTGGATCTATCCTTTGGGGTGAGTGGTGTGTTGAAGTCTCCTACAATGAATGCATTGCAGTCTATTTCCCTCTTTAGTTCTGTTAGTATTTGCTTCACATATGCTGGTGCTCCTGTATTGGGTGCATATATATTTAGAATGGTTATATCCTCTTGTTGGACTAAGCCCTTTATCATTATGTAGTGGCCTTCTTTATCTCTTGTTACTTTCTTTGTTTTGAAGTCTATTTTGTCTGATATTAGTACTGCAACCCCTGCTTTCTTCTCACTGTTGTTTGCCTGAAATATGTTTTTCCATCCCTTGACTTTTAGTCTATGCTTATCTTTGGGTTTAAGGTGAGTTTCTTGTAAGCAGCATATAGATGGGTTTTGCTTTTTTATCCATTCTATTACTCTATGTCTTTTGATTGGTGCATTAAGTCCATTTACATTTAGGGTGACTATTGAAAGATATGTACTTATTGCCATTGCAGGCTTTAGATTCGTGGTTACCAAAGGTTCAAGGTTAGCTTCTTTAGTATCTTACTGCCTAACTTAGCTCGCTTATTGAGCTGTTATATACACTGTCTGGAGAGTCTTTTCTTCTCTCCCTTCTTATTCCTCCTCCTCCATTCTTCATATGTTGTGTGTTTTGTTCTGTGCTCTTTTTAGGGGTGTTCCCATCTAGAGCAGTCCCTGTAGGATGCCCTGTAGAGGTGGTTTGTGGGAAGCAAATTCCCTCAGCTTTTGCTTGTCTGGGAATTGTTTGATCCCACCATCATATTTAAATGATAGTCGTGCTGGATACAGTATCCTTGGTTCAAGGCCCTTCTGTTTCATTGCATTAAGTATATCATGCCATTCTCTTCTGGCCTGTAGGGTTTCTGTTGAGAAGTCTGATGTTAGCCTGATTGGTTTTCCTTTATAGGTGACCTTTTTCTCTCTAGCTGCCTTTAAAACTCTTTCCTTGTCCTTGATCCTTGCCATTTTAATTATTATGTGTCTTGGTGTTGTCCTCCTTGGATCCTTTCTGTTGGGGGTTCTGTATAATTCCATGGTCTGTTCGATTATTTCCTCCCCCAGTTTGGGGAAGTTTTCAGCAATTATTTCTTCAAAGACACTTTCTATCCCTTTTCCTCTTTCTTCCTCTTCTGGTATCCCTATAATACGAATGTTTTTCCTTTTGTATTGGTCACATATTTCTCTTAGTGTTGTTTCATTCCTGGAGATCCTTTTATCTCTCTCTATGTCAGCTTCTATACGTTCCTGTTCTCTGGCTTCTATTCCTTCAATGGCCTCTTGCATCTTATCCATTCTGCTTATAAATCCTTCCAGGGATTGTTTCACTTCTGTGATCTCTTTCCTGACATCTGTGATCTCCTTCCGGACTTCATCCCACTGCTCTTGCATTTTTCTCTGCATCTCATCCCACTGCTCTTGCATTTTTCTCTGCATCTCATCCCATTGCTCTTGCATTTTTTTCTGCATCTCTGTCAGCATGTTCATGATTTTTATTTTGAATTCTTTTTCAGGAGGACTAGTTAGGTCTGTCTCCTTCTCAGGTGTTGTCTCTGTGATCTTTGTCTGCCTGTAGTTTTGCCTTTTCATGGTGATAGAGATAGTTTGCAGAGCTGGTACAAGTGACCGCTGGAAGAGCTTCCCTTCTTGTTGGTTTGTAGCCTTTTCCTGGGAGAATAGCGACCTCTAGTGGCTTGTGCTGGGCAGCTGTGCGCAGACAGGGCTTCTGCTTCCTGCCCAGTTGCTTTGGGGTTTATCTCCGCTGTTGCTGTGGGCTTGGCCTGGCTGGGGCTGTTCCTCCAAAATGGTGGAGCCCCGTTGGAGGGGGAGCAGCCAGGAGACTATTTATCTCCGTAAGGGGCCTCTGTGCTCCCTGCTGCCCAGGGGGTTAGAGTGCCCAGAGATCCCCAGATTCCCTGCTTCTGGTCTAAGTGACCTGTCCTGCCCCTTTAAGATTTCCAAAAAGCACTCTCCAAACCAAAACAACAACAGCAACAATGAGAGAGGGAACAGAAAGAAAGAGGAAAAAAAAAGGAAAAAACAAGCGATTTTTTTTTTTTTTTTTGTCCTCAGGTGCCGGTTCCAGGCACCCGCTCACTGGTCCTGCTGCCCTGTCTCCCTAGCACCAGGGTCCCTGTCCTTTCAAGGCTTCCAAAAAGCACCCACCACCGGTCCCGCAGGGAAGGAACGCTGAATATTCTTTGTCCTCAGGCACTGGTCCCACGCACCCGCTCACCAGTCCCGCCGCCCTGCCTCCCTAGCACCTGGGTCCCTGTCCCTTCAAGGCTTCCAAAAAGCACTCGGCAAAAAGAGAGAAAAAAAAAGGGGAAAAATGCGCGATTTCTTCCGTCCTCAGGTGCTGGTCTCAGGCACCCACCCACCGGTCCCACAGGGAAAAATGCGGGATATTCTTTGTCCTCAGGTGCCAGTCCCAGGCACCCGCTCACCAGTCCCGCCGCCCTGCCTCCCTAGCACCGGGGTCTCTGTCCCTTTTAGGCTTCCAAAAAGCACTCGCAGAAAAGAGAAAAAAAAAAGGGGAAAAACGCGCGATTTCCTCTGTCCTCAAGTGCCGGTCTCAGGCACCCGCCCACCGGTCCCGCAGGGAAAAACGGGGGATATTCTTTGTCCTCAGGCGCCGGTCCCAGCCACCCGCTCACCAGTCCCGCCACCGTGCCTCCCTAGCACTGGGGTCCCCGTCCCTTCAAGGCTTCCAAAAAGCGCTTGCCAAAAAGAGAAAAAAAAAAAAGGGGAAAAACGTGCGACCTCCTCCGTCCTCAGGCACCGGTCTCAGGCACCCGCCCCCAGGTCTCGCAGGGAGAAACGCGGGATATTCTTTGTCCTCCGGCGCCGTTCCCAGGCACCTCCTCACCGGTCCCGCCACCCTGCCTCCCCAGCAACGGGGGCCCGTCCCTCTAAGGCTTCCAAAAAGCGCTCGCCAAAAAAAAAAAAAAAAAAAAACCGCTCCGGTTTCTCTCCACCCGCCGGGAGCCGGGGGGAGGGGCGCTCGGGTCCCGCGGGGCTGGGGCTTGTATCTTACCCCCTTCACAAGGCGCTAGGTTCTTGCAGGTGTGGATGTGGTCTGGATGTTGTCCTGTGTCCTGTGGTCTCTATTTTAGGAAGATTTTTCTTTGTTATATTTTCATAGCTCTATGTGTTTTTGGGAGGAGATTTCCACTGCTCTACTCACGCCGCCATCTTGGCTCCGCCCCCCAATGCAACTTTTAATGAAGTACTTTCTGAGATCCTGGGACATGAGCATTTAATTGGGGTCCAGATAATATTAGAGCATGGACCACCTCTGGAGAAGGTGGGCCCCAGGCTTTCTAGGGGAGAGAGGAAGAACTAAGATTTAGAAAGCCAAAGACCATCAAAGCAGGGAGCAGGGAAATAAACTCTGCATACAGAGAAGTGGAGGAAACTTGAAAAACTTGGGTTAGCAAGATGGGTGGGGAGACTCGAACTTTGAGAACCAGGCTTGTGCGTGGACCTGGGCTTCAGACACACCAGCTTAGCCTGAATACTGTGAAAACATGGGACATGAGTTGCCTCAGATAACATTGCATAATGAAATACTGCCTGTTTTCAAAAATCTGAGCCCCATAGACCACATTCTAGCAACTGGGACTTTAGCAGTGAAAGGAGCGTCAGCCCATGAATATGAATTCTTGCCAAACATGCAATAGCAAACTTCTGTGTTCTTATATCCATTCTCTATGAGTAGTATTAACATAACAAATAATTAGAAAGTTTCAGGATATGCCTTAGGGCTATGCATTTTTCAGTTACAAAGGTAAATACCAAACAGTCTGTCAGGCCATGACTAAATATATATACGTACATGTTATTGTAGGAATAAGCAAACTGATTTGTTTAAAAGAGATAAAATTTCATTTCTAGAAGAAGCAGGGGCTGATATGAGAAATTTAGTATTTCCAAAATAAAGGTAGACTGTAAGCTGTGTGAGGGCAGGCCTGCCTTTGTCTATTTTACTGCCATTCAGAATAGTGCCCAGCACAAAACAGGCACTTAGTAACTATTTGTTGGGTGAATGAAGGCTGAATGAATGGATGGATGATAAAATGAGACACTGTTCAAACTGATCATTTGTTGGGCTACTGTCCATCTACATTGCCTTTTATTTTTAAGGAAATTAGTCTTCCTGGTTTCACATTTTATATTAAAATAATGTAATAAGGCTGAATGCAGAAACTGTAACCAGCCACTTACTCTGGATTCCCTTG
Source organism: Manis javanica (assembly GCF_040802235.1). Lineage (NCBI taxonomy): Eukaryota > Metazoa > Chordata > Mammalia > Pholidota > Manidae > Manis > Manis javanica. The sequence goes on from NC_133156.1 coordinate 142,205,080, forward strand.
GGGTCTCCAGTCTATTTCATTTCCAAAGCGGGCAGTATTCTTGGTTTCTTAAGAGCAGGCTGGGATTTTTCCAGAGTCTAGGGCATCACCCGGAGTCCTGACAATAACACCGATAAGGGACAGGAAAGTTGAAAAAATCAGTTGCTGCCACTGTAGTTAAGACTGTATATGGAGAAGCTAATTATGTTTGGCTCATGCTGTATATACTTAGGATCTATTTTGGAAACTAGAATTGACAACTCTCATATTTTTAATTGAAATATAGTTTATATATAGTATTATGTTGACTTCAGGTATACAACATAGTGATTGGACAATTATGTACATTATGAAATGCTCATCACAGTAATTGTAGTTACCAACTGTCACTATACAAAGTTATTACAAGACTATTGACTATATTCCCTATGCTGTACTTTCCATCTCGTGACTTACTTATTTTGTAATTGGAAGTTTGTTGCTTTTTATCTTTTTACCACATTTGTAAAACTCTCCTATCCTTTTACTTTGTTTCTAAAGCTCTCATATTGCAAAAAGTAGGTGACCACCTTTTAATACTGAGTGCAGATGAAAGTTTTTTTCAACAGACTCATGAAACAATGACATTTTTACTCTGGTGTTGATGATGAGTTCGTGTGGCATTTGGGAGGTAAAGGCATAAAGGTCACGTTTGTCCAGCTGTTGTTAAGACATCCAGTGTGAAGTACCCTCACCTAAATGCCACTGGGCTCTGCAAGAGAGCAGAGAACTGCCCGAGAATCATCTGTACATTTACTTTTACCAAATGGCCTCCACTGGCACAGGAAAATTCTAGAACAAAGATTGCTTCAATCTACCATTACATATTCCTATTATTAGCTTGAAAATGAAAAGCAGTGTTCCAGATTGCTTGTTTCTTGTTGTAGTTAGTATGTTTAAGAGAAAGTGAACCTGTCTTGGTTTCTGTCTTTTTCAAACCTGAATGCTGTAAGGTTTTTCATCAGTGCCCCATGACTCAGCCTGTCACTCTCCCATCCGGCGGACACTGGACAAGACACACTGGTGTCCATGGCCAAAGGGCAGCGCCCTTGTTTCTTGCTGTGATGGACAAGAAAATGTTTGAATTGTCCTACCTAATGTCATCGTGTTTATTATGCATACTGACCCATGTCCATGGGGAGCTTACCTGAAAGGAAATATTCGTTTGTGTTGCTTTGGATCCTCAAACCTTCCCAGATGACAACAATCATGGAGGTATTCTTGGTGCCAACAGTGGAGAGAAATCATTCTAATACATCTCTACCTAAAATTTCCTGTTTATGTGACTATTAATATTTAAGTGGTGATGCAAAGGTATTTTTATGAGCCATTTGCAATGTTAAAATTAAATTATTATGGTGGCATATTTTGCAATAATAAAGTTGGTAAAGAAGAAATTCTGTCATTTATTTCCATGGGAGGATAAACTAAATCTCAGAATGCTTTCCATTGCCTTCTTATTAGAGGGACTTAATTACCACAGCCTTGGAGTATTGTTCCTGCCTGCCTGAGCCTTGGGACCAAAGGATAGTGTGGAGGGGCGGGGTCACTTTTTACCACTTGGCAAAACCTCCCAGAGAGTTGATGGTGGGGAAAGAAGGTGGTTGTAGGGATTCAGGTGAATGTTTTGAAACATAGCACCAGGTGAGTACTTCATTTAGTGAGCAGTACCTAAGTAGATTTTAATATATCCATGAGTATTTTTTGTAATTAGCTTGGTATTTTAACTTCCTAAATAAGAATTTTGATATAAAGTAGCTTTCTGTTAATGAAATTCATAATATCTTTCTGGTTTTAGGTATTAATATCTAATTGAAAGATTAAGAAGACCAAAAGTGATGATTTATATAAAACCATTTTTCAAACTATAAGACAATGGATATGTTTATGGTGTTATCATAATGATATATTTTCTCATTAGAAAAGTATGAGTTATTAAAATCTTAATGAGTTGTGAGAAGTAAACCATTAAATATTAATAATTAAATCTAATAAGATAATTTCAGTACATTTACAGTGACTAAGGATTTTCAGACAGATCACATTAGAATTTAGAGGTCTAAATTCTATTTTTAATGACCTGAATTAAGTCTGTTCCAATTATTCTTGGCTTAATATGATGCTTCTTCCTTTCAGGGAAATTCTCTGCAGAAGAAAATAAAATTCCTATGTAGTAATATACAATTTTCCATAGCACTGTAAGAGAGAGTCTGTTCAAAAAGGAGAGGGGTGGAATTTGATCATTTCAATTAGGTCACAAAACAGAAAACAAGTGAAAATATTTCTGTGGAAAAAAAGAGCAAAATACGTGTGATACCAGTGCTCCTATAGTTCAAAAATAATGTGCTTCTCAACCATATGTGTATGTGGAATGTATGTATGATATATGTGTTACATCATGAAGGGTACATACACATGTCAGTACAGATACATAGTCACATATTCCTTGTTGTTTTACTTCGGAGAGAAAATATTCTAAGATGTTTGTACATCCATACATTCTGTTGGTAAGAGTACATCACTCGTAGAGAAGCATCCTTGCCGCTTTACACATGTCGAATTACTGCATTTGTTAGATTTAGAATTCTTTACATTCTTCTCCTTGAACTCAGCTCTTAGTGAGCTTTTGCCTCACAGCAGACAGCCCGCACCGATGCCTTCACAACATCACTCCCATTGTGTTTTTATCACCAATATGCTCATTACCTACGACTTCTGTGCTATTACTGCTGAGCTAATTGCTGACATTTCTTTCCAGATCAAACCTTTCATTACCAACATTATTGTCTGGAAATGTTCTGCCCAGTAATTTTGAGATACATTTTCCTACACTAGTTTTCATTTTAAAAGATATTTGTTCAATTGTTGACTATTTTTACAACTTAGAAAAAAAAAGAGCAGTGTATTTACTATACCTGTAGAAAATATTTGATACATATCATACATACATAGAAATTTTATACTTTAAGGTGCCCCAAATATTGCTTGAATTTAGGTATCAGCAAATACTTTTCACACACTGATACAAAAAAACCTCTTGGCCATACAATGGTATTTTAATGTAGATATGTAATCCTGTAGGTAGGTAAATACCTCAGTGATCACCTTGGACATCCAACAATATCAGATGAAATCATAGATGGTAGAGAGAGAAATTGAAGTTTGAGTCACATATGTTAATCGTGAGTCATTTACCCTTAGATTCATATTTATATCTGTGCTTCAGAATTGGATAGCAAACATTTATGGTCCCAATATTTCGGATTTCCTGAAAGTAGGTATAGTGATGCATTTTTGAGCCACATCTTTACTTTGAAATTCTTCAGCATATAGCTCAAGTATTCATTTGATGGCAATAGAAGGCCATCAGAATAGTGGAAGAAACTTGTACCTTTGAGGTTCCCATGTCCAAAATAAGACTGTCAAAAAATTGGATAGTCATATCTATGTGCTATTTCTCATCTGGTCTATGAACTTCAGTGGGAAGTCTAAACTATTGTTAATTAATCCCTTTTCCATTGCCTGATTTATCACTGAATTGCACTTCCAGTCATAAATCTCACCTTTTATCCACATAGACCCTAAGAGATAAGTAGAGATGCCAACCTTTTTGGATTTTAGGAACTAGCAAAAATAAAACAAAAAGCAAAATATCCTTTACCAGCCATGAAAGCCACATCTGGGGAAAAATACTATTATAAAAATTACTGTTGGCAATTTCAAGATTTCATACATTATAGAGGTAATGAAAATGTCCTTAAATAAGAATACCTAAATATGTGGAGACCTGCAAGAAAGTTGTGGAAGACAATACTTCCAAAAAGATCTATTAGAAATAAAATACCTCTTTGATATAAAAACTTGCTACGATAGTTCACTTTTCTCCTTTAACACTGTTTACTTCTTTCAATTTTCCAAGAAACAATACCATCATGGTATCATGATCTACTGAAACAGATTGCCCCATACATTTCTGTTGTTGTTATAGGCACTGGACTTGATGTTTATGAGCCAGTTCTTAATGAATATTAAAGTTTTATGCTTGCATTTACTGGTACGCAGCATTTATTGGTTAAGTGTTGTAGTTTCCATAAACTATCATGGAGACTGAAGATAACATCCTTCCAGCTTTTGGTCCTCAATCCATGTGTTAAAATGATGTAAACAATAGACAATCCTCTCTCCCCTCAATTTGTGAACCTCCCCGTAGGAGGCTTAATACAGAGGAGAGCGATCTGTGTTTCCTTTTATTTAAAGAAGTGCAGCTGAATCATTAAAATATAAGCAGATAAAGCATTTTTTTATTTCTGTATATGATAATAACCTTAATGACCTTCAAAATGGTAGACAGAACTATAGATGATGAAGGATGACCTTGGTGGGTAGACTGGGTGCTGGTCCCCTAGCCCATAACCTAACTGATTCTTAGGTGGCTGGAATTTCTCATCATCAGAATGTTCTTCTTTGGTGGTGCATTCGGGGTTGGATAATCTTATTCTTCATTTCTGTGCAAACTCCATAAGAGCATGATGATGTGGATATTGGGCATGACTCCAGAAGACACACTTAAAACCTTGTAAATGATTTTAAGTATTTCCAGTAGTTAAAAATACCAGTTTTAAAGTTAAACAGCTTAAGTTCAAATATAGGTTCCGCTACTTAAAATCTGTGTGATTTGTGGCAAACTGTTTAATCTCTCTGGATTCCTTTCCTCATCTCTAAAATGAAATAATAATTTGCTCCATTTGAATGTGTGCCAAAACAATGGCAAAATTCCACTGAATGCTTAAGCTGCTTATTTAGTACAGCAAAACATACAGCTGTTCCTTGCCCCATGTGGATATGCACAAAGGCAATTTCAAGGGTGTGGGAAGTGAGTTCTGCTTATCCAATAGTGAGTTACCTGCCCAATAAAATACCAGCTCTTCTTGTCTTGATGATTTGTCTTAACTCTCCCCAGTCCAGAGTGTTCAGTTGTGAATTAAGCGAAGCACATTAGTGGTAGAGGCCAAATTTTGTACTTAGAGCAAGAAATAGGGAACATAACTAAGTGAACCTTACTTTTTCACCCAGTCCCTCAAATGATGTGAGACATACTGAAAATGCCAAGGAACCATTTCACTCTAGATGGGCTGCAGTTACGAAGAGAACAACTTTAGTATTTAGGAACTTTGAAGAGCTGTCAGCAAAGCCTCGAGGCATCCTAACGAACACTTATTTCCAATATGCAATATTCATTCTACAACTGACTTGTGTCACGCAAAGCCCCCATTTTTTGTATACCAGTATTTGGGCAATAATCAGAAACAGAGTTATAATCAAAACATCTTGTTAGAAAGTCTTCAAAATCCTCAAAAGAGAATGTAATATTTCAAAAAATGAGAAGGAGCTTATCCTGTTGTGATTCACATTGGTTTAATATACATTTTGTTTTCAATACCTGCAAGCTAAGTCCTTTTATTGAAGTTCAGTTTGCACTTGTTCAGGCTAGCTCTCTGCTCTGCTCCACACACATGCAGCCTCACCGTAGGACAAAGAATGAATTTAGAGATTGTTCTCAATCATCCAAGAAGAAGTGGAACAAATATACTCTAATTCGTGAAGGATTGCTGACCAAATATTGAAATACTGCTATCAGTTTGAAAAATGCTGGCAAGCAAACAGAAAGCACAAAGAGTCCCAGAGTCCCAGAGATGCCGCTCTTGTCCAGCCTGTTTGTCCGTCTGGAATCCCTCGTTTCCATCAGCGCTCAGTAGCCACTGGTGTCTCTATCTTAACTTTCCAAGGCACAACCTGAGTCTTAAAGTCAGAGGACAGAGTGTTCCAGGCTAACTGTAAGAAACTGTGCTAATACCCAAGGAAAATATGTCCTACAGGGAATAATCATACCGAAATATTTGTATAGTTAGGATTTGATGTAGTGAAATATGTGTTTTCAAGAATTTTCTCATGTTTGTTTAAAATGCACCACTTCGATTTTCTTGAACCTTAGATTTTTTTTTTTCAACAAGTATTTTTAAAGGATTCTGTTTGGCTAATGTCTTAGCCAAACACATTGTGGAAGGAACTTAAAATGCTTAGTCATGCGCGTTTTCTTATTGCTATTCCTCGGGTGCCTCGCCTAAGGCAATGACATAATACCTAAGACCCGCAGAAGAAACAGGGCCCACTCTGTTTTGACAGAGTATTATTCATGATCACCACTTTACATAAATGTTGAAGAATATCAAATAAAGACAGGAGCTGATTGTGCAAAAAAATCGAAACAATTGCTACTCAAGACTGGGCAATTAAGATGTGATACTCTTAATAGTCATATAAATTATTTCTTGGAAAGTTGTGTCTTCAGTGTGCTTGAGATATGGAAGAGGGAAAATCTGATACACATTTTCCATTCCCTTCTGCCATAAGGAAACTCTCCTTTGTAATTTAAAGTGTTGCACTCTGTCAAAGGGTGTGTGTGTGTGTGTGTGTGTGTGTGAGAGAGAGAGAGAGAGAGAGAGAGACTGCTTTAAAAATGAGAATTTTGCATTTGTTATTACTATTATTATTTGGAAAGAACATATTCATAGTAAAACTGGTGCACTGTGGCACGTTTGGAGTATTCCATGGAGCAGATATGTTTCTACCTCTTATTAATTAGCACATTTAAAAAATCATATTCTAAATTCATTCCCTTGCAGTCATTGTAATCATTTACTCGGTAACTGGGGATTCCTACCTTCAAACTTTGTTCCTGCCAAAAATAGAAATTTATGTGAATTTTGTGGGTTGCTAATATACATCAGAAATGCCAAAGGGTTTGCTAAATTACTGGATGGTCAGCTACACATCCTATTTGAGAAACCAAGGGTGTTTTGAATACATTGAAATTAATTATATGCCATGGTTGAACCCTACCCCTGAAATCCTTCATTGGTCTAAATCTCTCATTGCATGGGTCTTAACTTATGGCATAGTGTGACTTACCCTCGTAAAAGGTCCCAAATAAAAGGTTTATACCTCAAAAGGGCAAATAGTAACCAAAATATGCTTTATAAATGGAATTTAGTTATATAGCCTACACTGCTAGTTACAGGGTTCAAATCTACACTGATTCATGAATATGAGCTCGTGTGTGATGTCAAGTATTTCCATCCCCTTAATACTTAGCGTCCTATTTCTGAGTGTCTGATACCACATTGAGAGAGTTCCGCAGCAACAGACAGCCTAGGGGGTTTCAGTTTATCGGAGTAGCTGCCAGTACCAGGGCACCAGGCAAAAGTCCAGCATTGTTTGTTTGACTTCCTTCCTTTCTTTTCTCCTCTTCTTTCCTCCGTCCTGTCCTGCAATCCATTCTGGCTGTGGACAGAGGAGATGACCGTAAACTACAAATGAAAGCTGAGCTGGCCCTAAAATATTACTCCTTACAGCTATTTAATTGCAAAAGAATCTTTGGGCTGGAGCTTCCTTGTATCCCTTGGAAGGCAGACTCAGTAATTTGGCTGTCAATCATTTGTAATTTTATACCGTAGAATCTGGAGGGGTAATAGATAGAATTATAGAGTTTTACACTGGAATGCCGATTCTTAGAGAATGAAAAGCCAAAAATTGCAGGAAGGAGTCAAATCTTCAAAAATAGTGTTCTCTAAAGATCAAGTTTTATTGAAATAGAAACATAATCACATCACACTTATTTGGAAATTACTACCAAGTCTGTCACTTATTTATAATGTTAAAGATTTCCTATATTAATGCTACTTAATTTTTCACCTTGCTGTCAGCGTCAGTAAATGAAAATGGCCAGGATATTAAGATGAACCTTTTTTCTTTATTTTTTTGTCCAAAAGGGCACAACATAATGGATTTTCTTAAAATTGACCAAACCACATCAAATAGTGTTTCCTTCATTCTTTAGCTCTGATTTTATTTTGTAAGACTTAAAAAGCCTCTATTTTCTTTTCAAATAAAATTGGTAAGGATATTGCTGGAAACCTCTAAAGTTAAAATGCAATTTTTAAAAAAATCAAGAATATTAATAGGTAAATATTGTTTCTGTTTGCATGCATGCCTGTTACAACTTCCAAAAATATAGGATTTAAAATAATTTAGTACTTTATTTTTTTTAATTCTTCCTTGACTTTTTTTTTATTAAGGTATCATTGATATACACTCTTATGAAAATTTCACATGAGCAACATTGTGGTTAATAGATTCACCCATATTATAAATCCCCCCCCTACCCCATTGCAGTCACTGTCCATCAGCATATTAAGATGCTACAGAATCATTACTTGTCTTCTCTGTGCTACACTATCTTCCCCGTGAACCCCTAACAACATGTATGCCAATCATAGTGCCCCTCAATCCCCTTCTCCCTCGCTCCCTACCTGACCTTCCCCACTCCTCAACTTTGGTAACCTCCAGTCCCTTCTTGGATTCTGTGAGTCTGCTGCTGTTTTGTTCCTTCAGTTTTGCTTCGTTGTTATACTCCACAAATGAGGGAAATCGTTTGGTGCTTGTCTTTCTCCTCCTGGCTTATTTCACTGAGCATAATACCCTCTAGCTCCATCCATGTTGTTGCAAATGGTAGGATTTGTTTTCTTCTTATGGCTGAGTAATATTCCATTGTGTATACGTACCACCTCTTCTTTTTCCATTCATCTGCTGATGGACACTTATGTTGATTCCATGTTTTGGCTATTGTAAATAGTGCTGCAATAAACATAGGGGTGCATATGTCTTTTTGAATCTGGGATCTTGTTTTCTTTGTGTAAATTCCTAGAGGTGGAATTGCTGGGTCAAATGGTATTTCTATTTCTAGTTTTTTGAGGATACTTCATATTGTTTTCAACAATGGTTGAACTAATTTACATTCCCACCAACAGTGTAGGCTTCCCCTTTCTCCGCATCCTTGCCAGCATTTGTTGTTGCTTGCTTTTGGATGTTGACCATCCTACCTGGTGTGAGGTGATATCTCATTGTGGTTTCCATTTTCATTTCCCTGATGATTAGCAATGTGGAGCATCTTTTCATGTGCCTGGTTGGCCATCTTGATTTCTTCTTTAGAGAGGTGTCTTCTCAGAACCTCTTTTTTAATTGGGTTATTTGCTTTTGGGTGTTGATGTAAGTTTTTTATATATTTTAGATGTTAACCCCTTGTTGGATATGTCATTTATCATTTACAAATATATCCCCCCATACCATAGGATGCCTTTTTATTCTACTGATGGTTTCCTTTGCTGTATAAAAGCTTTTTACTTTGATGTAGTCCCATTTGCTCATTTTTGCTTTTGTTTCCCTTGCCTGAAGAGATGTGCTCAAGAAAACTCTGCTCATGTTTCTATTTAGAAGATATTTTGCCTGTCTTTTCTTCTAATAGTTTTATGATTTCATGAAGTACATTCAGGTCTTTGGTCCAATTCAAGTTTACTTTTGTGTCTGTGTTATACAGTAATCCAGTTTCATTCTCTTGCATGTAGCTGTCCATTTTTGCCAGCAGCATATCTTGAAGAGGCTGTCATTTCCCCATTGTATATCCATGGCTCCTTTATCATATATAAATTGACCATATATGCTTGGGTTTATATCTGGGCTCTCTATTCTATGCCAGTATTTGTTGTTGCTTGCTTTTGGATGTTGGCCATCCTACCTGGTGTTTTGTGCCGGTACCAAATTGTCTAGATTACTGTGGCTTTGTAGTAGAGTTTGAAGTCAGGGAGCATAATCCTTCCTGCTTTATTCTCCCTTCTCAGCATTGCTTTGGCTATTCATGGTCTTTTGTGGTTCCATATGAATTTTAGAACTATTTGTTCTGTTTCATCTAAAATTGCTGTTGTTATTTTGATAGGAATTGCATTGAATCTGTAGATTGCTTTAGGCAAGGTGGACTTTTTGATAATATTAATTCTTTCTATCCATGAGCATGGGATGTAGTTCCATTTATTTGTGTCTTTTTTAATTTCTCTCATGAGTGTCTTGTAGTTTTCTGGGTGTAGGTCTTTCACCTCCTTGGTTAGATTTATTCATAGGATTTTATTCATTTTAATGCAATTGTAAATGGACTTGTTTCCCTGATTTCTCTTTCTCCTTGTTCATCATTAGTGTATAGGAATGCCACAGATTTCTGTGTATTAATTTTGTATTCTGCAACTTTGCTGAATTCAGTTATTAGTTCTAGTAGTGTTTGGGTGGGTTCTTTAGGGTTTTTTATATACAATATCATGTCATCTGCAAACAGGGACAGTTTAACTTCTTCCTTACTAATCTTGATGCATTTGATATCTGTGTTTTCTGATTGCCATGGCTAGAACCTCCAGTACTATGTTGAATTAAAGTGGGGAGAGTGGGCATCCTTTTCTTGTTCCCAATCTAAAAAGAAAAGCTTTCAGCTTTTCACTGTTAAGTATGGTGTTAGCTGTGGGTTTGTCCTAAATGGCCTTTATTATGTTGAGGTACTTGCCCTCTATGCCCTTTTCGGTGAGCTTTTATCATGAAAGGATGTTGAATTTTGTCAAATGCTTTTTCACCATCTATGGATATGATCATGTGATTTTTGTCATTTTTGTTGATGTGGTGTGGTATATGATGTTGGTGGATTTTTGAATATTGTAACATCCTTGCATCCCTGGAATAAATTCTACTTAATCATGATGGATGTTCTTATTGATGTATTTTTGAATTCAGTTTGTTAATATTTTGTTGAGTATTTTTTCATCTATATTCATTGGGGATATGTGTCTGTAATTTTCTTTTTTTGTGTTTTCTTTGTCTGGTTTTGGTATTAGAGTGATGCTGGCCTCATAGAATGAGTTGGAAGTATTCCCTGCTCTTCTACTTTTTGGAAAACTTTAAGGAGGATGAGTATTAGGTCTTCACTAAATTTTTGATAAAATTCAGTGGTGAAGCCATCTGGTCCTAGGATTTTGTTCTTAGGTAGTTTTTTGATTACCAATTCAATTTCATTGCTGGTAATTGGTCTGTTCAGATTTTCTGTTTCTTCCTGGGTCAGCCTTGGAAGGTTATATTTTTATAGAAAATTGTCCATTTCTTGTAGATTTTCCAGCTTATTAGCCTATAATTTTTCATAGTATTTCCTAATAATTCTTTGTATTTCTGTAGTGTCTGTATTGATTTTTCCTTTCTCATTTCTGATTCTGTTTATGTGTATAGACTCTTGTTTTTTTATTGATAAGTCTGGGTAGGGGTTTATCTGTGTTGTTAATTTTCTTGAAGAACCAGCTCCTTGTTTCATTGATTCTTTCTATTGTTTTATTCTTCTTGATTTTATCTATTTCTGCTCTGATTTTTACTATGCCCCTCTTTCTACTGACTTTGGGCCTCATTTGATCTTCTTTTTCTAGTTTCATTAATTGTGAATTTACACTGTTCATTCGAGATTGCTCTTTTTTCTTGAGGTAAGCCTGTGTTGTGATATACTTCCCTATTAGTGCAGCCTTTGCTGCTAGGAATTAATTTTTTAAGTATAATATACACACAGGAAAATGCATACATCCTAAAGTACAACTTTCTCAAGATTGTGTGTGTAAAACTCAACCATAATAGCACATTTGGTCATCAGTTTAATTTTTTTTTTTGTTGAATAGTACTTCATTGTGCACATATAGTACATCCATTGTCATTAGTAGGCATTTCAACAGTGTTCACTTCGGGCTAATGCGAATGTTTCTGTATGAGTATCATAGGTGGCTTCCAGGGTACTTATATGTGGCTTTCTGTTGCATGTATATACCAACAGGAACACTGTTTCTGAGACATGGAGTGTGCATAGAAAGAACTTTGGAAGAGATTGACCAGCAGTCAGTTCCTTTTACCATTTTACATTCCTACTAACCATCTATGGAAGTTCTGAGAAAGTTAGGGAAAGTTTTCTCTCCTATCTCTTTTTTATTTTAACCATTCTGATGAGTACTAGTAGCACCCTGTGGAGGCCTACACTTGCATATCCATGTGAGTAATGATATAGATCATCTTTTCATTGGTTTATTGTCTGTGTGGTTATCCTGTTTTGTGAAGTGTTTAAGTATTTTAGCCCTTTTTCTTTTGGATTGCTTATCATTTTTTTATATTATACTTTATTCCAGACTTCTGTAGGTAGAGATATAACTAGATACATAGATAGTTATAGATTCACACATAGACATACACAGAATATTTTCTTTCACTGCTGCCCCTTCACTTTCTCAATGGTGTCTCAGTAAACATAATCTCCCCATTTTAACATGGCCCAATCTAGACTTTTTTTATTCCTTTTATGGTTAGTAGTTTTTATTGCTTAATAAAGCCTTAGCTACTCTAAGGTCATGTATGTTTTCCGTATTTGACTTTCAAAGATTTATGTTTAACCTTTCACATCTAGACCTGTGTTCTATATGAAATTGTATTTTTGAGTTCAGAGTCAAAGTACATATTTCATCAGATAGACACCCATGTGAAAGCACCGTCTTTCCCACTGCTAACGGTGTCATGGTTCTCATAAATGAGGCACATGTGTGGCTTGGTTTCTGAGTCTCTCCCATTCTGCTGTTCCTTCTGTCTCTCCTTATGTGGACATCCTATGGCCTTAATTACTGCATCTTTCTAATGTTTTCTCCTATCTGGTAGGTTTAGTTTAGATTTCATTCCTTCAGAAGAACTTGCTCTCCTTGGGCCTTTGCATTTTCATGTAAATTTTAGAAACCTTTATCCATTATACCAGCCTCTCTCAACCATGATAAAAACAGCATGCAGAGGGTTTGGTGTGGAATTGTGTTAAATCTGTCAGATAATCCAAGGAGTTTGAAATCTTTACAATATTAAATCTATCATTATGTTTGTGTAGTATTTCCCTGCAATCATTTAGGTCTGCTTCAACTCCAGTAGTGTTGTGTAAGAGTTAGTGATGTGGTTTTACACTACCATCACAGAGTTATTCCTTTGTATTTGTTGTTTATCTACAATGTCTATAAATATCACTATTTAAAAAATGTCTCTATTGCTGATTCACAGAAGGAAGGTTGATATTTTTATACCTTGCCTTTTGTTTTTATTTTATTGCCAAAGACCTCCAGTATAATGTTAAATAGAAGTGATGATAGCAGTGAATGATAACTCTTTCACATCTAAGGAGGTATTTTCAATATTTAACTCTGATTGTAATTTCTAGGTAGGTTTTTTTCATTACCAAATTGAAGGGTTTCCTCTGTATGCCTAGTTAACAAAGATTGTTTTGAAATTACAAATTACTATTGAATTTTGTGAAAAACACATACTTATGCCTTGTTGGGGTTCAAACTATTAATTATGGATAACCTACAATGTTTATTTCTTTCTACTTCTTTTGCTAGAAACAGTAAAATCAACCAAAAATACAGCAAATTAGGAATAGAGTTCCATTTACAATAATACTAGGAACAGAATCAACCATTATCTCCCATAAAGAATGTATGCTGCATACAGACATCACTTTCCAGACATCATATAGTATCCAAATTTCCTTAAAAAAGAAAAAGGAAGGAGGGAAAGATGAAAGTGTTGTGGGTCAAGTTTGTTCTCCTTGGTTCTTGTCCCCACCACAACAAAGAATTGCAAGGCAAAGCAATTATTTACTTGAAGCAGAGCAAAAGTTTATCTGAATACACTCTAAGGGATGAGCAGGTCAGAGTCAAGGTAGACAAAGGCCTTGATCTGTTAGGTGGAAGGCCTGTATATTACATTCTGGCTAGGATGCACCTCTTTTTTGACAAAGTGTGGTCATTTGATTGTCAGGTGCACCCATATAGCCATCCCTCTAAGTGTGCAGGCCTTTCCCATGATGAGGCATGATTTGGACAGTTCTTAGTTTTGTTTGATTGTGCCCACATCGGGATCTGGTTGGGACCAGTTTCTTCTGATTCCAACAGGCAAGGAAGTTATTTCCCCGCAAAGTCTTTGTTGTCTTCAGGTGCAACCCACTACCTGCGCAGAGTTCGGGTATGTTTTTCTTGAACCTTATCTTCTCCTTCCCCTGCTGCTCAGGTCTATCTTTCTACCTAACAAAAGGGTGACAGAGAGGAAGGGCTGTGACTCAGAGGTCCTCACTGGAACACTGAGCTCTGAAGGCACAACGGGACACAGGAAACCCTGTGGATGACAAGCTCCAACAAGAGAGAATAATGTTGAAATAATAATATTTTAAACCTTCACTTCACACATACTCAAAACCCTTCTCCTCCTTAATCTGTTCTTAAGCAGCAATCAGGCCAAGGCAAAGTCGCCATGATTCCAAAATAAGTAATAAACCAAAGGGTTTAAATGTAAGACAGTGGGTTGACACTCCCACAAAAAAAGTAAGAAATAAATCAGAAAGAGAAGAAAGTTGCACAGTAATGATATACAAAGGCAGAGAAAGTATAACTTCAGGAAAACAGAATTATCCCCAAGTACTAAAAGAGAAAGTTAGACATACTCTTTTTTTATTGTCTAAAAAAAGTTAAAATCATGAAAAAAGTGAAATCAAAGAAATGATAAGACAATGAAGTCATTTTAAGAAATTAAAGTGAGCTGGCAGCACTAATGGACAAACAGGAAAAATAAACCATTGCATAAATGCAACCACATTAGAAACATCAGGAAGAATATGTATTGCAGAGATAAGGAGGTATGAGAAGAAGAGACATGACATAAAAGCAACAAAAAGAAGGCAAGAGATATGGAAGATGAATAACTGGGAGTTAATGTGTGAGTGGTGGCTGTTCTCCCCTGGAATGTCATTTTTTTAAAAGACACTAATATTACCTTGGCTTTTTGATTCTCTCCTTCAATTTCCAGTGTCAGAAGGTACCTGAATAATTTATTTACAAAAACCATGTAACCATCTAAGCAGGGCCATGAGTTGTCCAGCTCTGCGGGCATCCTCACAGAAAATGTTTCTGGAGGCACCAGGAGTAACCCATTCTAGGACAGTAATGTCCCGGGAGGTGTAGGACATTTGCCTATTCTATCAAAAATACACCGACAGAAAATGTGGTCATCCATGAACTATTCTTGAAAACCAGCTTAAAGAAGAGTTAACCAAGACTTAGATCAAGTTGCATGGTTTAGGTCTAGACCTACAACTGTGTTAAAGAAGAGTGAGATTGGTGTTGGAAGTTTGTGAAGTAAGAGCAACCCACTGCTTTATAAAACCATGTTCTGTTTGAATTTTCAATAATAAGTTTGTATTGTTTTAAAATGATCAAACCTAATTTTTGAATGTCACCTTGTTTAGTTCTTATTTGAGCTAATACTAATTATGATCATTTTCTAATACAGACTAATAGTGTCCTTTCAACATCATCAAATATTAGCTTAATACTTATAGTTGTATATTATTTTATAATTAGAGATATTAAGATATCTTATTAATATTCACAGCAACCTAATTACATTGTGGTGTTACCTACATTTTAAATAACTTGCTGAAGGTCGTCTAGTTATAAATTGTGGACCTGGGGTCAATTGGGCACACAATTCACTAAAAAGTGTTTAAAATACTTTGCTGAATTTATGTTTTTGGAAGTCATGGCTAAAACAGAGAAAATCAGGTACAAGACTCAAAAGAGTTGGCTGGGTGCTGTAATAGCAGGGAGTGAGTGGGGGTGGATGCCAGTATATAAAATTAGCTGTAAAGTCAGCATCTTACACATTCTCTTTTCTATGAACCTTTGGAGTTAGATTTACCCTGTTATATATTTCTTTTGAATTACAGTTTCATTTTTAAAAATATAATGGTTTGAATAAATTTACTTTTGTTGAATGCTCATCTTTGAAATAAAAACTGCACTGGTCTTGAATATGAACTCTAAGCAATCTTGAATCTTTCTCTTGCTTTTGAATTCACCAAGCAAACAAAGTCCAGATTCAGTTTGAAAACAATGTTAGGATTCTGGAGCATTTTTTTGTTGTTGAGATGATGATAGCTGTAGATCCAGACACAAATTTAGGGAAAAGGAATAGAAGATTAGAAAACTAGAATTTGCTAGGCAGGCTAGTGGGAGGGTCCTTTTGTGATGAAATGTTGCATAAATAATGCCGATGGGGGTCTAAATTCACTGTTGCCATGGAGACCTTTGTGCCTGGCTGAACTCAATTCTTTTCTCTTTTAAGACAGCTACCAGTAGGCTTATGGTATCTCTGATGCATCTTGCTTTGCTTTCTCCTAAACTGTTGGCGAGTGAAAGCAGAAATTAAACTCTGATAATTTGGCGTCCTGACTTCGAGGCTGCTCTTCCATTCCATTCGTGAATTTTGAGCTCCTCTGGGTTCCTTTAAGCCCTGGTGCGGTGAGGGAGGAGCAGAAGGGAGGCCGCCCAGAACCGCCAGCACCACTTGCCTGGGAAGGAGGGAAAAGTAACCCTCGTCTTTGGGACTAGTCGACTTGTTTGCCTAGAACACAGTTGTGAAGTATTTAAGGACCATTTGTTCCCGAAGGTAAAAGAAAAAGTGAAAACTTAACGTATTTGTTTTTTAAATGCTTTCATTTTTAATGATGTTTTTGTGACGGATTTTAACTAAAGTTTTAAAACTGGAGGTTGCAAGTTACATGTGGCATTTCACATGGGTAGAATTTATTTCGGGCCTTACGGTTGCCAGTCAGTACGTATTCAGTGGGTCAGTGTTGAAACTGTAAAAGCCAAATAACCGAATTGAACAGGAAGCTGTTGTGAGTACGGATGCCCCATTTCCCTATCAACTAACCATGATCACTGCTTAATAATTGTTGTTAGTAAAACTTGGTGTGTCATAGGTAGATCCTTTAGATTTTAAGAAAGTTGCGATAATGTGTGTTAAGTAGCCATTTATAATTAAGTGAGAAGTAATTAAAGTTGATCTGAAAATTGTGGGCCTTCCCCCCACCCCCCAGTGGTTCAGAATTAACTGAATAACCTCATCATAATAATCACCCAACCAGTATCACTATGTAAAGTAACTGAAAATTTGGTGTTGGGCAGCCAACTTGCTTCATTGTATTCCCTTTCTCACAGAGGTTATTGGTTCTCTGTGGTGAGTTTTACAGGAGAACTAGACTGCAATAATTACATGTTTTGATTATTCTCAGTCCAGCAGGTGTAAATGGGTTGCACACATCACATAATTATAGAAAACCTTTGCTCTACAAGTGTTTCTAGATTGCTCTTTATTCAGATAATTCATTGAATCATCAAAAAATTTACAATGACTTCACAGATTTCACCTGTTGCTACTAAAGTTAAAATATTTGCATGTTTAACAGGTTAAAGAAACAGATTTCAGAAAGCTGGGGATTTACTAGATGACAACTTATGGGAATTGTATAGGTTGTTTTATATTTGTCAAGTAGGTGTACATTGTTAAAATTGTGAATGAAATAAAATGGAATACCTCTGAAAGTGTTCAGGTTTTTATCTTAGCGTGTGTTCAGATGCATAATAGTGACAGAGAAAGATTTCCTGCTGAATTAGTATGATCACAAGATAAAATTTCTACTTAATGTTATTTGAAATTTGACTTTGTAACTCAGACACTAAGCATGAATAATGATTAAGTTGACAAAAGAAATGGTTTAATTTTGTCAGAAACACGTTGTCACATGTTCTAGTATTTTAATTGCCTATGTGAATATATTTTATTTTAAAGAAGCTACCAAAGGAAGGCTCACATATACTCAGGGGGTACCTCTAAGTAAATCTTTTATTTCAAATTAATTAAAGTTAAATCTTTAGGTGAATCATATTAAAGCTAAGAAATCTAGTTAAAACTTTAGGTTAATCATATTAATAAGGCTAAAGAAAGTGAGCATGAAGCTCCACATTGGGAATATAGTGTCTAGGCACTTGCTGTAGTGTCAGTGTAATGGTCTCAAGGTAAAGATTCACACTACAAGGTGCAATCTATACATGTGATCCAAATAGTTTTTTATTTTTTTAAATATAAAGTTAACTAATCAGATGGTGTGATTGCTCATAACCCCACACTGCTGAATGTAAATATATTATATGGGAGGAAATTTTGACTAATTTTAAGTTCATTTTTTTAATCCAGGTATTTATATTATGTGGATGCATCTGAGGGCATATGAAATAGGGCCTTTGTATGGCATTCTAAAACATAAGCAGAGAGTCAAACAAAATGTGATTTATACATTTTGAGGATTTCCAAATGCCAAGTTGCAATATCCTTTCTGGGCTAATTTACTCATAAGTTCGATGCACATAATTAAGAAAAATAGTTTCAGTTGTCTAAAAAATTTTACCCAGGCAATCTCAGATTTGGTCCAACTCAGTTGATTATGTTTTCATGTTGCAGAATTACAGCTAATACCTCTATTGGATTGGTTTATGAACAAAGATTTGTGTTTGTGTTTTTACAAATACCATATTATCATGTGAATTCTGATTTGGAGTTTTGTTTTAAAGCCCTTTTATAATTCTTGTATATATTCAGCAAATCTTTGTTGAGTCCCTTCTGTATGTTAAACATTATTTGAGGTACGACATGCAAAATCAGAAAGAAATATTCTCTAGAGTCCAAGAAATAAAAATGTGAGAGCACAAAAAAAAAAGATGTGAGAACAAATAACTGCAATGCCATAAAATAATGGCTTTAATGGAAGCATGGCCACAGAGAGCATGGAACAGAGCTGTAGTTTACATAGTGAAGAGTGTTTTTTTTTATCTTCCCAACCTGAGATGAAGAAGGGTTAAGTGACTTATGCAAAATAAGTGTGAATGAATGACTCCAAAGATTATTTCCAGATAGTAGTCTGAGAAATCCTATGAAAATGTAAATCCTATCCTGTCAGTTCTTTATGCAGAGTGAAAAAGCTGGAGGCCATACTGTGATTGCAAGACCCTCAGTGACCTGCTGCCTGCCACCTTGTCTCTCCCATATCCCCTGAAGGGCTTCCCTCTTGTTCACTTTGCTCCAGCACCCAAAACTACTTGCTTCTTCTAGAACCTGCTCCCTGCACCCAGCCTTTGCATTTGCCATGTACTCCTGCTTAAAACACTAGTGTAGCCCCTCCCCACACCCCCAGCCCAGATGTACACATGTCTCACTCCCTCAAGGCCTTCAAATCCATGCTCAGATGTCACCTTGTCAATGTGTTTGTTCTTGGTAAGCCTGCTTAAATTGCCTCCCCCATCTTCTTTTCCTGTATGATTTTTCCCCATTGCCTTAATCACAGATGGCACTCTGTCTAATCCACTGGTCCGTTGTGTTCAAAGTCCTTTTTCTCTTTAGGATGTAAACTCCATGAGGGCAGGATTCTTGTCTGATATTTTTCATTGATGCCTGCCCAGCACCTAGACCCATGCTTGCCTGATTTACTGAATGAACAAATGAAGCTTTCCTTACACCAAATATGTATAGTGTTCTACTTTGTTGTTGTTTTTCATTAAAAAAAAGAATGAATTTTGAGGTTATCAAGTGCACACATTATTCTCACTTATGTTTGAGAGAAAGTAGTCAAACAAAAGCAGTCGATTCATAATTGCTAACTGGTTATGCACAGACTCTCTTAGCCAAGGTTCTTGCATCATGAAAAATAGGTGTTGATGATTTCCATTCTGTGGCATGATCTGTGGCATCAGATAGATTCTTAGTGAGAGTCCAGCGTCTTCTCCCCTCTTCCCACCCTCTAGCTGTGGAAACTTAACCAATGCCTTCAGCTTCTGCAGCCATCTGTTGCTTCCACCAAAAAAGCCATGGCTGCTGCTGTGATACTCTAGCTCTCCCCAAAGTTCTGTGATTGATCTGCATATTCCCCAAAGTATTTCTTTTGAATATCCAAGTGGTTTTGTTAGGTGATTCATGAATCTAGCAGCATCCCATCTAGCCAGGAGAGAAATGCTCCCTCCCCAAAGTATTTTCTATAAGGAACTCACAAAGTATATACAGTCTCTAAAATATTAAATCATTAATGTTCATTAACATGAGAAAAATGATTCAATGGCCTGGGTTATTTATGTGATCATACTCAGGCAGCTCTGTTATATAAAGTTCTACTCAAAAAACAAAATATAGTCTTAGGATCCTAAGAATTACCAATGAATATTAATCTTGCCCATGGTGGGATCTTGTCATTTGGCCATACCTAATACTGGCTCACTGGGAAGCATTAATAACAATGAGTGTATTTTTGTCATTTGTGAATCAAATCACCTGCGTCTGTTCCAAATGTTCATCCTACATTTGACAAGTTTAATTAAACACAGCACTTGTGGTTTTAAAAATAAAGTCTGCAAGCTCTAGGAATTTATTAAACACTACAGTGTGGCTAATTACATAGTGACCTTCTCCAGTGTGTAAATTTTTTTCAAAGATGTGAGGGTTACATCCTCTAGGAATCAAAGTATCACATTAGTCTGCAGCTCCCAACAGTACTAGCTCATTTTTAAAAAAGAAAACTAATTTTAGGTGTCGATCAACTGTCTGATTATTCCAGGATGAGGCAAATGGATTATGAGAGCTTTTCTGCATCCCATAAGCCTCAGCCTCTACTAACTTGTAAACCATAACATTTGGGTAGGTGTTCCTCCAGTGAGAGGGACTCTGAATAGGATTATTTATTCCAGAGCCTTCGCATTATCCAGAGGTCCCTTCTTCATGAATTTCAGCTATTTCAGTTCATTTTAAGCCCTCATGCTCTTCTGGTCATTTTCATCAGTGTTAATAGAATTTCAGTGTGGAAATGTTCAAGGTAATCAAATTTAGGTTCTGAGGCTGGGGATTAACTGCACCCACGTTTTCATGGAGCAGTTCTGCCAAAAATTAGAGACCGTAAGTGGAGAGGTGGAGATGAAGAAGAACAAAGAGGGAAACTGAGTCAGCTGTGGGCTATGTCTCCCTAATCCCAGGCCCAGGGTCTGTTGGTGGCACAGACCCTGCCACTGTGGCCCAGCGCTGCTGGGGGACCTGAATGAGTTTGCAGACTCTGGCATATATTTGGCAAAAGTAGAGCAGAGATATTGGCCAAATGGCATGTGTTACCCATTTAGGGACTTATTTAATCTCTGCGTATATGGAATTAAATAGGAATGTTGAATTTCTTTGTTTAAAGATTTATACACCTGACCCTATTATTTTGTTATTGCTCTGAAATAATAATTACACTTATTGAGCACATCCAGTGTGCTCCTGATTATTGACTTACAATATCTCATTAGATCCTCACAGAGGCCCTTCATGTTAGATATTATCTCTGTACTATAGACAAGAAACATTAAGCTGAGTAACTGTTTCATTATGTGGCATGTCTAAGATCACAGAAATAAATTAGGGTAAGAACACAAGTCTGCTTAACTCTACAACTTGCTGTCCCTCACCCTCCATCCAATGGTGCGGCTCAGTGTAACCATCTCACTTAGATTTTGAAAAACCTTTAAGGTTGTTGCAACCTTCGAGCCCCATGGCATACCTCTCCCGGTTTTTCTATTCACCTCCAGCTGGGGGCTCCAGGCTGGTCTCCCTTTTACCATTAACTGTCTGACCCACTAATCAGCATGCTCCTATTTGGAATCCCACAGGGCCTGGAGCACAGGGATTGGTAATGGGATTCCCTGGAATACCTGTATAGGAATCTCCTGAAGCAACTGTTATAAATGTGCTTTGTGACTCAATGTCTCAAAGGAAGGGGTTGGACATCTGCATTTCTAAGAGGTTCCCTAGAGGACTGCTAGACCCAGGAGCATTTGAGAACCTCCTGTCTGTTCTTACAGATGCAGAAACTGGCTGTGAGGGAGGTGGAGAAACAAGATCAAAGGTGATTCCCCTGCAGAGAATTGGGGAAGGATAGAGACTAGAACAGTCCTATCTGCCACACTGGAGACTCATGCAGGTGACAGGTTCAAGGTGACAAGAGTAGAGGGATCAGTGACATGTGATTAACCCCACTCATGCGTGACATGTGATTAATCCAGCCTACTGTCTGCCATGGTGTAATTGTGTATGCACACATAAGATAAAGGGAAAGCGATATAGGCAGAGTGGGAGGCAACCACTATAAGGTCAGATGCAAGATGGGCCAGGAAGGCAGATGCTGGACTTGAGGGTCAAGGCCTGGTCCTATGCTGTCCTCCCCATGCTGTGGTCCACGTCTGCCTTGTCTCCTCACTGCTGTCATTGGCAACCATCATGTGGCTCATTTTATTGTGCAGCTTGCTCATCATTTTCACTTTATTCAGTAAGTCTGTGGATGCTAATATTCCCAAAGAATCTCATAAGGTTTTAAATTAAATGGCATAGCATTGTTGTTATTGCAGCATTATTTACAGAGTGTCTACTGCTTGCCAATCCCTGTTTTAAAAGCTGGGAATAAAGAGCTGTAAAGCCAGGGCCTTTATGGAGCTGTCCTTCTAGTGGGGACCAGGTAAGTCAAAGACTGTTATTACTGTCACTCCTCCCCTCAAAAGAACACTCATCTAGGAGTAGAGTGCGTCGCAGTGACGGAGAGGCTGTGTCTCATTCCACTGAGACCCAGCAAGGTTGTCACTATCAGTGTTCTGTAAGACCTGACTCTTTTTTTTTCATTTTGAGGAGGAAGCCAGGACAACTTTCTTATCATCCTTGTTTGCAGGTACCATTGATGTTTTTAGGAAACTTTGAGAATATGTGTGTTCATTGGAGACAAAATGCTTAGTATATATAACCAAGTATGAAATGGCCCCCTTGTGAAAACATGGGCCTGGAGGTCAGAGGTTTAATTTTATATGCTGACCCCAGAGCACTCCAACTGTAGGATTTTTATGGAATTGTAGACATATGTTGTGGATAACTTTCTCTCCATAAAACTAGTAACATTTTTATCACTGTGGCACTGGTATGGTGTGATGTCATTTATAGTGCATGGTAACTTCCTCTTCCATCTGTAGAAAACGGTTTTTCTGGATCAAGATTATGAGTAGATGTTCCTGTACACTAAATCTTTATTTTTTGGTATTGTGTTATTCATCTTAGAACAGTGTGGATGTTCACAACTTTGGCAGGCAGAATTCTAACACCATTGAAAGTCAGAGAACGCCTGCCCTGCACAAAATGTAGTTGATGTTCAGTTCACTGCTGGTGGGACCTCACCCTGCTTAATGCTGTCACCGAAAATCAGTCAACAAAAGTGTAGTGCCAAAAGATGTAGTTAAGTGATGATTGCCCTCCAATTCCTTTTTTCCACCTTTTCTTTCTTTCCTGTTGTTTTGACTTTGGATTTGTTACTTCCTTGTTGGGATAATATATTTTGAGAAAGAGCAGTAGAGTGGAATCAGGCCCAGCTCTGATACTAACTAAATTTTGGTTCATTTCCTTTTCCCTGGCATGTCCCCAAAGGGCTTTGAAGCTACTCAGTCTAGTCACTTAATCCCTCTGCACCTCAGTTACCTTACCTGCAAAATTAAAGGCTTCAGCTCTATGATCCCTTCCAAATGAATAGGATTTTCTTATCTCCCCTACAGGGACTCCCCAGTGCCAAGTTAGGGGGACAGCAATTACCTATGAAGCAGAATAGAAAGGTGAAGATAGAGGTTCCCCCTGGGTCTGTGGCCTACCCTGTTTGGATCTCTTAACCCAGGAGTCTCAGCCTTTGTTAATTTCACTTCTCAGTCAGTGAGTCTTTTGAGCAAGGTCATCCATTATGTGCTCACTTATTTGTCCATGATATAAATGTACTACTGTATCAAGTTTTTGTTAGAAATTATGATAAAAGTCTCATTTTAAAAGACAAGAACAGTAATTTAAAATGTAAGTTCAAACCTTTACTTCTTTACTGCATGGGTTGTCTTGGGACCCCCACTTCAGGGACCCTCGGTGCCAGGGCTGAGCTGCACAGCTTAGCAGTGTAATGAGGTGAGCAATCAAAGTCAAATTCAAAATCTGAGACATGAGAAATAGGTACACCTGTTAAGCTCAGCCATCTGTCCTTGTAAGACCATCTATCTTGATTATAACCACATTTGGGGGGGAACTGATGACGACAGTCATACAATTGTGAATGATTGCTTATCATTTGCAGATAAGCACACAGTAACCACCAGGGATTCTGCAGATAGGGACCAGTAAGACAATGCTGACAACTCAGTGTACTCATACTCCATCTAGAAAAAAGTCCAAGGCTTATGCTGATCTTTGTATGCTGATGACATGTATTAGGCATGCTGTTATGTATCCCTTTGGGTAGACTCTTTTATAGATTGTTGTCCACATGAAAGAGGATCTGTGGTGAAAAAGTATTCATTTGTGTACTTTCTATTCATAACTGTAATAAAAGAATTAGGCTAATGCCTTCAAAGCAAGCTTATAGAATTTGCAGATTATACAAGGCTACTGAAATATACATGTGTTTGGTACAGAATAAGATTTCAAGAAGAATCTGAAATGCTGAAAAAATATGAGATTAAAAAAACAACACGTTGAAAATCTGGGATACATGTCCAGCCTTCTCTGTAGGTTCAAAGACGTCAACTGCAGAGCTACATAGTGTATGCAAGTCTGGTTTGGCAGCAGTTTAGAAAAAAAGGTAGTAGAGTTTAATTGAATTCCAGTTTCATATAAGGCAACTATTTGACAAAGTTAAGAGAGCTAATGTAATCTTAGGTTATATTAATGGAAGTTTAATTTCAATTCTATAACACAAGTGATGCATCTTAAGTACTTGACACTTTTCGGACTCTATTTGGAATAGGGTGTGAAATGTTACATATTACAAATTAAAGGTCAGGATGGATCAGCATACAAGAGAGATGATCCAGAGGTGTGGCCAGAATGATGAGACTTCTAAAAATAGGATGAGACCTCTGAACAGCCCATGTTTAAGTCACGGAAGAGAAGATGTGGTTTTCAAATGTTGGCTGGCCCAGCCTATCAGTGAAAAAGTCAGTGTAATGTTTTGGTGAATCAGAAGACAGAACAAGAACAGAAGTCAGAATCAGAATCAATTATGAGAAGCTTACAAGCTGTAGCATGGTTCTGACAACCGGTGCTGTCTGGGGGAGTGGTTTGCATCTGAGTTTGAGCCGCTGTCACCAGTAGCTTTTGAGCTGGGACTGTCTGAGAGGCTGACTTCCAGACGGATGGGTGATGAACCAAATGACCTCCTAGAGCCCATCCATGAAAGAAAGCATGAATTCATATACTTGAAAAGAAATGAAAAGTAGAATCAGATCCTGTTGTCCCATTTGGATTTAAACAAGCAGATGTAAAAGTGTTCGTGTTTTGGATATGTTACTATGAGCAGGGGGGAAGTATGTTTTACAGATAAGACAAAACAGCAAACCTTCTAAAGTTTTAAGACAATTATTTATAGATTGACCAGAGCTAGATGCAGTTTGAGTGTCCACAAATCTAGAAAACCCATAATGATATTTGCAGCACCTACTTCTTTGCATGCTAAAGCTTCTGGAGGTAGAAGGGAGGATAGGAATTTTGAAAACAGCACCCAAATGATTCATGTACACCCACTATTTAAGCCAGAACAAAAAAAAAGGAAGTTGGATTATTCACAGAAGTATTTATTCATCCTGTATGTGAAACTCTATGGAAATACCATAAACTCTGTATTGGACGTCTGGTCCCTTAGCATAGCAATGAGTTAACAGTGCTGGTATGCTATTCCTCTGTTTCCTAATCTGCAAATCAAAATAATAATTATTATAATATGATATTATTATTTATTATTATTATGCTGTGAGTCCCTGAAGTCTATTTACTCCAAATTGGGAGGAAAGGCAGACATTGGTTTTATAGGAAAAACAGTGGCCTAAATTTGTTAAGATAGAAAAGTTCTCCATGCTGAGTTCAATAGGATACAAGTTGTTAAGTCTTTTTGATTAGCTAAATGCAAGTTCTATAACATTTATCAGATACACATGTCTTGCTGACTGTTTAATTTCTAACTAGACTATTGCTTTTCCCACTTGAATAGCAAGACAAATTTGGCCTAATATATACAAAACTGGGGCTGGAATCATGAGCAGCTTGCTGCCCAGCTCTGCAGCCAGGAAAGCGGGTGTTGATCAGCTCTGCCCTCACTACCAGGTAAAGAACTGCAGTTGATGGGGATTACAGTCCCTCGTTTCAGGGGACACAAGGATAATTTGGCTGTTCCTAAAAAGGCATAAACAAAATATTGGCTAAGCACAGACAGATGTTAAGGTTATACTCTGTACATGAATTCATGTACTTGAATTCACTTTAATGCAGTTGAGCTTATGGTGTAAGATCTCACAGCTCATTATAACTAAGTTGTTATGGGCTGCTAATTTGCTAGAAGCTGCTGTATCATGAGCTAGCCCAACTGCCTTGATAGGTCTCCTGGTAGTTAATATGGATTAAACGTGAATCTTTTAATTTTCCCCCTGTGGTCTCACTTAATGATATTAGCTCATCTACAGTGTGACAAATTCAGTGTACCAGGAGCATCTGGTATACTATTCTTTATGACTGAAAATAAGTCTGCAAACTTGATCATGCACATCCATTAAAACACTTCTCCATATTGGAAGATGTGGAAGGATGACAACTATGGAAGGAATTTATTGGTCACAGTTCATTTTGCTCTGACATGTATAAACTATTACAACAGTAGTACATTCCTCAATGCTACATTCCTACAAGTTCTTGTTTGATTATCAGGATGCATTATTGATACATTCCATGGTAGACTGCATTTAATTCATTTCCAGCCAAGGAATTTCAAAAGGGAGGAAAAAAAGTGAAAAGAAAAAAGAGAAATAAAGGGAAAAGAAATGAAAACTTTCACAGCTTGAAGATAGTTGTAAATTCAGTCTTTTGAAGTTGATCTGAAAAAGGATCACACTGAAATGTTCAAGTCATGAAACTAGTAACAAGGTGTTGTAAAAATTGAATACATAGTCTTATAAGAAATGCAAAGTACGATCAGATCCTTTTGTCCCATTTGGATTTAGGCAAGTTAACATAAAACTATTCATGTTTTGAATATGTTACTATCTGAGAAATATATCTGGGGAATAAATTTTACAGATGAAATAAAACGATTGACATGCATGTGCATATTACATACCTTATCAAGAAAAGGAAAGGCCACCAGGCTGGCTGTCACTGTGTAATTTTCTCTGCTGTACCACTAAGTAATCTTGAATTATTCACTTAACCTCTCTTATTGCCACTTTCCTCCTCTTTACACAAATGGATTGTATTTCATATCATCAATCCTTCACCATTGGAAGATTAAAATAATTAGGGCAACAATACAGCTGTTATTATACAAATAGTAAAACCGTTGTACTATTAGGGTACAATTATAATTCCCTCTTACCTGATGTCAGCCCTGTGGTAACCCCAGTTCCCTCAATCAACAGTAGATGTGACAGTAACAATTAAAAACCACTTTGGAGGCAATAAGGATCAGAAGCTGTGAAAGATACACAAAAAAATTGCTGGAAAGAAATGTCAACAATATAAATGGAGCAGAAAAGAAATGAGACTATTTCTTTGGTTGTAAGAGCCAGTAGCTATCTATGCCTATAGCACCACTGGGCTTTACTACTGTGTCCACCTAATTATGAAAAAACTCTGCAGTTGACAGGGACATTTAGGGACAGGGAAACTGACATCCTTGCAATATGATAGATATCCTTGTAATATAGTACAAGATCCATGTTAACATTAAAGGCCTTCAGATGTTAAAAAACAGTTAAATTTTATTAACTATTTTCTTGTCAATGAAACAAATGAGTTTGATAAAATTCCAAAGGGTTTCTTATTTGGAGTATGAAAGTAGATGAAATGGTGCATCATATTCAGTAAATGAGGAAAATTGGGACCATTGTTGAATATTAACCTTTTTACTTAAGTTAAAACTTCAAAGCTTATTTGCCTCATATTCAATCTGGCCTTACACTCCAATCAAACTAAACTCTAATTACCCCTGAAACATATACAAACACATTCAATATTTGCCTAATTCTGTGTCGTAACTCATCCAACCATCTGTAAAGCTTTTCCTCCACCCTTTCACCTGGTCAAATAGTAGCTCTCATTGTCCACCTCAGATGCCACCCTTTCACAGGTGTGATGTCCTTGATTTCTCCCTTCCCCCCTTCCCCTTCCTCCTTCCCCAACTGGATGGTGTCTTTGAAATCCATTTATATCTCTCATTACAGTTTATCATTTTTACTTTGTATTCTAGTTAATTATGTACATATTTTTTCAACCCTTTTTCTAAACCTACAGCTACAAGAAGATATGTATTAGGGCTCTTCAGAGAAACAGAACCAATAGGACATATATAGGTAAATAAAATAGATATATTATGATTCCAGGGTAAGGTGATTACAGGGACTCAGAAGCACCCCCAGTCTGCCATCTGCAAGCTTGTGGCCCAAGGAAGCTGGTGGTGAAGTTCCAGTCCAAACTCAAAGACCAGAAGCCAGGGGAGTCAGTGGTCTAAGTTCTGCTCTGAGTCTGAAGGTCTGGGGAGCAGTGTCTGAGGGCAGGAGAAGATGGATGTCCCAGCTCAAAGAGAGAACAAACTCACCTTTCTTCTACCTTGTCTTCTGTTTAGGCTTTCAGGCAATTGGCTAACACCCACTTGCATTGGTAGCAATCTTCTTTACTTATCTTACTGATTCAAATGCCAAACTTTTCCAGAAACACATGTCCAGACATACTGAGAAATAATGTGTTACCAGCTACCTGGGCATCCCTTAGCCCAGTCAAGTTGACACACAAAATTAATTATCACAGGATCTGTATGTACATGAACTACTTTTGTACCCATGTCTTTCCTGTCTGAGCCGTTCACCATCATGCAGAATGCTTTGTGTGAAAGTATCTTTTGCCCTACTGTGATTTTATTCATTTATTCCATAAATATTTATTTAGCACTTACTGTGTGGTAGATATTAGAGATTTGGGTGAAGAAAATAACATCCCCCTTTCTTTGGAATCAAACATCATAATAATAAATCCAAAATAATAGGAAGTTTTAGCTTGCTGCCAGGCAAGTAAGCACTGATGGGTCAATCCCCACATCTGGTTGCTGTTCCTGAGAAGGTGGTGCAGTGTTCCTTTTTTTTTTTCCTTTTTTTATTTTGGTATCATTAATATACAATCATATGAGCAACACTATGGTTACTAGATTCCCCCCATTATCAAGTCCCCACCACATACCCCATTATAGTCACTGTCTATCAGCATAGTAAGTTGCTATAGAGTCAATATTTGTCTTCTCTGTGTTATACTGCCTTCTCTGTGCACCTTCCCTATATTATGTGTGCTAATCCTAAACTGCTTTATCCCCTTCTCCCTCCCACACCATGCACCCATCCCTAACCCCTTCCCTTTGGTAACTGCTAGTCTCCTCTTAGAGTTGGTGAGTCTGCTGCTGTTTTGTTCCTTCAGTATTTTTTATTTTTTTTAATTTTGGTATCATTAATATACAGTTACATGAGCAACATTGTGGTTACTACATTCCCCGCATTATCAAGTCCCCACCACATACCCCATTACAGTCACTGTCCAGCAGCAAGCAAGATGCCACAGAGTCACTACTTGTCTTCTCTGTGCTATACTGCCTTCTCTGTGCCCCCCTACCCCACATTATGTTTGGTAATTATAATGTCCCTTAATCCCCTTCTCTCCCTCCCCACCCACCTACCCCAGTCCCTTTCCCTTTGGCAACTGTTAGCCCATTCTTGGGTTTTTTGCTTTGTTCTTATACTCCATAGATGAGTGAAATCATTTAGTACTTCTCTCTCTCCGCCTGGCTTATTTCAATGAGCATAATACCCTCTAGCTCCATCCATGTTGCCGCAAAAGGTAGGATTTGTTTTCTTCTTATGGCTGAATAATACTCCTTTGTGTTTATGTACCAGATCTTCTATATCTATTCATCTACTGATGGACACTTAGGTTGCTTCCATTTCTTGGCTATTGTAAATAGTGCTGTGATAAACATAGGGGTGCATATGTCTTTTTAAAACTGGAAAACTGCAATCTTAGGGTAAATTCCTGGGAATGAAATTCCTGGGTCAAATGGTATTTCTATTTTTAGTTTTTTGAAGAACCTCCATACTGCTTTCCACAATGGCTGAACTAGTTTACATTCCCACTAGCAGCATAGGAGAGTTCCCCTTTTTCCACATCCTCGCCAGCATTTGTTGTTCCTATTCTTTTTTATGTTGGCCATCCTAACTCGTGTTGAGGTGATATCTAATTGCGGTTTTAATTTGCATTTTGCTGATAATAAAAAATGTGGAGCATCTTTTCATCTGTGTGTTGGCCATCTGAATTTCTTCTTTAGAGACATGTCTGTTCATATCCTCAGCCCATTTTTTAATAGAGCTATTTGCTTCTTGGGTGTTTACACATATGAGTTATTTATATATTTTGGATATTAACCCCTTGTCAGATGTGTCATTTACAAATATATTCTCCCATACTGTAAGATGCCTTTTTCTTCTGCTGATAGTGTCCTTTGCTGTACAGAAGCTTTTTGGCATGATGTAGTCCCACTTGTTCATTTTTGCTTTTGTTTCCCTTGTCCAAGGAGATGCATTCAGAAAGAAGTTGCTCATTTTTATATTCTAGAAATTTTTGCCTATGTTTTCTTCTAAGAGTTTTATGGTTTCATGACTTACATTCAGGACTTTGATCCATTTTGAGTTTACTTTTATGTAGGGGTTAGACAATAATCCAGTTTCATGCTCTTGCATGTAGCTGTCCAGTTTTGCCAACACCAGAGCTGTTGAATAGGTTGTCATTTCCCCATTGCATATCCATGGCTCCTTTATCATGTATTATTTGACCATATATAGTTGGGTTTATATCTTAGGCTCTCTAGTCTGTTCCATTGGTCTATGGGTCTGTTCTTATACCAGTACCAAATTGTCTTGATTACTGTGGCTTTGTAGTAGAGCTTGAAGTCAGGGAGCATAATCACCTCTGCTTTACTCTAACTTTTCAGGCTGGCTTTGGCTATTCAGGGTCTTTTGTAGTTCCACATGAATTTTAGAACCATTTGCTCTAGTTCATTGAATAATGCTGTTGGTATGTTGATAGGAATTGCACTGAATCTGTAGATTGCGGGATGGCCATTTTGACAATATTAATTCTTCCTATCCATGAGCATGGGATGTGTTTCCATTTATTTGTATCTCCTTTAATTTCTCTCATGAGTGTCTTGTAGTATTCAGAGTATAGTTCTGTCATTTCCTTGGTAAGGTTTATTCCCAAGTATTTTATTCTTTTTGATGCACTTGTGAACAGAATTATTTTCCTGATTTCTCTTTCTGCTAGTTCATTGTTAGTGTATAGAAATGCAACAGATTTCTGTGCATTAATTTTCTATCCCATAACTTTGCTGAATTCAGATATTAGATCTAGTAGTTTTGGAGTGGAGTCTTTAGGGTTTTTTATGTACAATATCATGTCATCTGCAAACAGAGACAGTTTGACTCCTTCCTTGCCAATCTAGATGCCTTTTGTTTCTTTGTTTTGTCTAATTGCCATGGCTAGGACCTCCAGAACTATGTTGAATAAAAGTGGGGAGAGTGGGCATCCTTGTCTTGTTCCCAATCTTAAAGGAAAAGCTCTCAGCTTCTCACTGTTAAGTATGATGTTGGCTGTGGGTTTGTCATATATGGCCTATATTACATTGAGGTATTTGCCCTCTATACCCATTTTGTTGAGAGTTCTTATCATGAATGGATGATGAATTTTGTAGAATGCTTTTCAGCATCTATGGAGATGATCACGTGGTTTTTGTCCTTCTTTTTGTTGATGTGGTGGGTGATATTAATGGATTTTTGAATGTTGTAACATCCTTGCATCCCTGGAATAAGTCCTACTTGATCATGGTGGATGATCTTTTTGATGTAGTTTTGAATTCTGTTTGCTAATATTTTGTTGAGTAGTTTTGCGTCTATGTTCATCAGGGATATTGGTCTGTAATTTTTTTGTATCTGTTGTCTTTGCCTGGTTTTAGTATTAGAGTGATGCTGGCCTCATAGAATGAGTTTGTGAATATTCCCTGCTCTTCTACTTTTTGGAAAACTTTAAGGGGGATGGGTATTAGGTCTTCACTAAATGTTTTATAAAATTCAGCAGTGAAACCATCTGGTTCAGGCGATTTGTTCTTAGATAGTTTTTTGATTACCAATTCAATTACCTTGCTGGTAATTGGTCTATTCAGATTTTTTGTTTCTTCCTAGGTTAGCCTTGGAAGGATGTATTTTTCTAGACAGTTGTCCATTTCTGCTATGTTTTCCAGTTTATTGGCATATAATTTTTCATAGTATTCTCTCATAATTCTTTGTATTTCTGTGGTGTCTGTAATGATTTTTCCTTTCTCATTTCTGATTCTGTTTATGTGTGTAGACTCTCTTTTTTTCTTGGTAAGTCTGGTAGAGGTATATCTATTTTGTTTATTTTTTCAAAGAATCTTCTGCTTTCATTTATTCTTTCTATTGTTTTATTCTTCCCAATTTTACTTACTTCTGCTGTAATCTTTATTATGTCCCTCCTTCCATTGACTTGGGCCTCATTTGTTCTTCTTTTTCTAGTTTCTTTAATTATGAGTTTAGATTGTTAATTTGGGATTGTTCTTCTTTCATGAGGTAGGCCTGTATTGCAATATACTTCCCTCTTAGCACAGCCTTCACTGCATCCCACAGATTTTGTGGTGTTGAATTATTGTTGTCATTTGTCTCCATATATTGCTTGATCTCTGTTTTTATTTGGTCATTGATCCATTGATTATTTAGGAGCTGTTATTATGCCTCCATGTGTTTGTGGGCTTTTTCATTTTCTTTGTTAATTTATTTGTGCTTTCATACCTTTGTGATCTGAGAAGCTGGTTGGTACAACTTCAATCTTTTTGATTTTACTGAGGCTCTTTTTGTGCCCTAGTATATGATCTATTCTTGAATATGTTTCATGTGCACTTGAGAAGAATGTGTATCCTATTGCCTTTGGATGGAGTGTTCTGCAGATGTCTGTTAGGTCCATCTATTCTAATACATTGTTCAGTGCCTCTTTCTCTTTATTTATTTTCTGTCTGGTTAATCTGTCCTTTGGAGTGAGTGGTCTGTTTAAGTCTCCTAAAATGAATGTATTGCATTCTATTTTCCCCTCTAATTCTGTTAGTATTTTTTTCACATATATCAGTTCTCCTGTGTTGAGTACATAGATATTAATAATAGTTATATCCTATTGTTGGACCAAAACCTTTATCATTATGTAATGTCCTTCCCTGTCTCTTACTACTTTCTTTGAAGTCAATTTTGTCTGGTACAAGTACTGCAACTCCTGCTTTTTTCTCCCTATTAGTTGCATGAAATATCTTTTTCCATCCCTCTACTTTCAGTCTGTATATGTGTTTGGGTTTGTAGTGAGACTCTTGTAGGCAGCATATAGATGGGTCTTGTTTTTTTATCCATTCAATGACTCTGTGTCTTTTGGTTGGTGCATTCAGACCATTTACATTTAGGGTGATTATTGATAGGTATGTACTTATTGCCATTGCAGGCTTTAGATTTTTGGTTACCCAAGGTTCAAGCATAATTCCCTTACTATCTAACTGTATAATTT
Source organism: Manis javanica (assembly GCF_040802235.1). Classification (NCBI taxonomy): domain Eukaryota; kingdom Metazoa; phylum Chordata; class Mammalia; order Pholidota; family Manidae; genus Manis; species Manis javanica. Next base: position 142,238,632 of record NC_133156.1, read on the forward strand.
TAACTCACTTATTATGCTATTACAAACACAACCTAAAGGTTCTTTTTCTTTTCCTCCTTTTTTCTTCCTTCTCCATTCTTTATATATTAGGTCTCATATTCTGTACTCTTTCTCTATCCCTTGGTTGACTTTGGGTATAGTTGATTTGATTTTGCATTTGCTTAGTAATTAATTGTTCTATTTTGCTGTAGTGTTATTTCCCCTGATGACAGCTATTTAGCCTTAGGAATACTTCAATCTATAGCAGTCCCTCCAAAATGCACTGTAGAGGTGGTTTGTGGGAGGTAAATTCTCTCAGCTTTTGCTCATCTGAAAATTGTTTCATCCCTTCTTCAAATTTAAATGATAACCTTTCTAGGTAGAGTATTCTTGCTCGAGGCCCTTCTTTTTCATTGCATTAAATATATCATGCCACTTCCTTCTGGCCTGTAAGGTTTCTGTTGAGAAGTCTGATGATAGCCTGATGGGTTTTCCTTTGTATGTGACCTTTTTTCTGTCTCTCTAGCTGCTCTTAAAAGTCTATCCTTATCCTTGATCATTGCCATTTTAATTATTATATGTCTTGGTGTTGTCTTCCTTGGGTCCCTTGTGTTGGGAGATCTGTGCTTCTCCATGGCCTGAGACATTATCTCCTTCCCCAGATTGGGGAATTTTTCAGCAATTTTCTCCTCAATGGCACTTTCTATCCTTTTTTTTCTCTCTTCTTCTGGTATCCCTATAATGCGAATATTGTTCCATTTGGATTGGTCACACAATTCTCTCAGTATTCTTTAATTCTTAGAGATCCTTTTTTCTCTCTGTGCCTCAGCTTCTTTGTATTCCTCTTCTCTAATTTCTATTCCATTTACCATCTCTTCTACTACATCTAAACTGCTTTTAAATCCCTCTATTGTATGCTTTCTTTCAGATATGGAATTTCTTAATGATTGAGTCTCCATCTTAAATTCATTCTGGAATTCTGGAATATTTTTCTTCAGCTCCATAAGCATGTTTATGATTTTTATTTTGAACTCTCTTTCAAGAAGATTGGTCATTTCAGTTTCATTTGCCTCTTTTTCTGGGGTTTGTGAGATTTTGGTCTGATCCAGTTTCCTGTGACATTTCATATTTGTATATGGCACCCTCTTGTGCCCAGAAGCTCTAGTCTCTGGAGCTGCTCAGTCCCTGGAGTGAGGTTGGTGGTCTCAGAGGAGCAGTGCTTGTGCTTGGGGGGTGGAAAGAGCTGTTTTCTGCTTCCCGACTGTAGTGCCTGTCTCCAGTTCAGAGCCAGTGGGCCTAGCACACAGGTGTAAGCCTCTGTGCTTTGCCTCTGTAGCTGTCATAGGCAGGGTCTCACTCTCGCTGGCCTGATGCCAATGCAGTGACTGTAGGTTTGTGAGCCAGTCCCAGTAGGCCAGGAGGAAGGTGCAGCAGGCTGCATGTCATGGTGGGTTTCTTTGGTGCTGAGTAGCCAGCCAGGAGAATGGAGCGTCTGAAATTCTTCAAAGTTCCCAACCAGCTGGGCAGACCTCACCCAGACAACCTTGTCCACCTATCCCTTCTCCCACACAGCAAGCTCCGTACAACTCCGCCCTTTCAGTAGCCCGCTTGCTGCTAGGAAGACTCTCAGACTGCCTGCCTTTCCTTTGTCCCAGAGCAGCTGGGTGTGGATTCCTGTCCTCCACAAATGGCTGGAATCTCAGTTTCCCCAAGTATTTTGCCTGTCTTAGCTTTCCAATCCCACTCATCTCCAGAGCACCATGCAGTGTAGGTTTTTACTCCCAAAGCAGATCTCCAGGGCTGGTTGTTCAGCAGTCCCAGGCTTCCACCCACTCCCTGCTCAGATTCTCTTCCTCTCTCTCCTTAGCTGGGGTAGGGGAAGGGCTTAGGTCCCGCCAGTCAAGGCTTTGGTATGTTACCCTGTTTCTTGAGGTCTGCTCTCTTCTCCAGGTGTAAGCAGTCTGGTGCAGCCTTCTTTCTTGTTGCTCTTTTAGGATTAATTGCATTAACTATATTTTCATATTATATATGGTTTTGGGAGTAGTTCTCTGTCTCACCTCTCACGCCGCCATCCTGAATCTCTGGTGCTGCGTTCCTTTTGTATTTCATGTATCTACCAAAGAAATCCGGTATTGTGATACTGAAGAGTAATCAAGCCATGATGCCACCTTATTGTTGGGGACAAATTTTGATTTCTAGGTATTTAGTGAGAGAACTCTCTGGGAATTTTGAAGACACAGAAATGACTTGAAATATATCCTTGTCCTGAAATACTGGCAGATACTTAGCTGTAAAAGAGCTACCCATAAAATTCATAAGAGAATTTTATGTTAGGAAGATGGTAAATCATGGGAAAATGGGTAATTCTGCCATGCAAATTATAAAACATCAAAACAAATGAAAATGGCAACTTGACAATTAAGTTTTTTTTGTTGTTGTTAATGTAGCCTTCACATTTTAGCAAGAGAACTTTGGGAGTTAGGTCAGGGGAAAGCAGGTATCTCATGATGATTTTCTCAGAAAATTTTCTTCCTCACTCTGAAAAGTATTATATATATTTATTGGTAAATTATATATATTTATTGGCCAAGTAAAGGGAGAATATCTTTGAAAGTGGGAGTAACTGGGTTGTAATTAGCACATGAATTAATTATTTTACTGTAATTAGATGATATTGATGTTTAGAGGAAAACATGAGAGGATTGTTTTACTTAATTATATTTATAATTTCATATTAATAACCCTATGTTAACTTGCAAATATCTATGTTTTTGTATAAACAAAAGAAAAATCTGAATATGGACAACCAGTCAGATTTTCAGAACATTTGGTTCCTAAAATTAATACTAAGACTTAAGAGAGCCATCATGATGTGCATGGTAGGAATATTGCCCTTAATCTTATAAAATGTTGAACCATTGGAGGGTTAAACATTAAGAACTATTAACATTTATCTTTAGGAAATAAGGAGTTTTCAGAAGATACAGAAGAGAATTGCAAAATATTCGTTAATGTTAAATAAAGTAACAATTTGATATTATTACATTGTATTATGTAATAGTAAATTTTTTAAATTAAAATGTTAATTTTTTAAAGGATATATTTAGATATATTGTGGAGAACAGATTGAAAGCAGGCATGAACAGAGACAGATCCTTTACTCTGGATAATGAATGCAGGTCCCTTGGCAAGATCTCTTGGTGGCCAGGATTGCAGTGTTACTGGTAGAGAGAGGAGACAGAGTAGAGATGTAGAATTGGTGGTTATGACTCTGCATTCAATTCTAGTGTGGATTTTCCCATACACAAAGCAATTCTTTGACATCAGCTTGGGTGTCCTACCATTCAACTCAATTCTAACACTGTCAACCTGAAGATAATATCAGATCCCACAGGGTAATGGCTCACTCCTATAAGGTAACCCTTGCCTTCCCACTTCACATGTCAATGACAAGTCCAGGTTGTCCCCTGTGCTTCTAACTGACTGGCTATGTTTTGGAAGTTCCAAAGACCCCTTCCTTGAGTTCAATTAATATGTTAGATTGGCTCAAAGAACTCAGAGAAACATTTTGCTTACTATATTACCAGTTCATTATAAAGGATATTACTCAGAAACAGCCAAAAATGCAAGAGATGCATAGGACAAGGTATGGGAAAAGGGTGCAGAGCCCCCATGCCCTCTTGGTGTCCTGTCCCATGTGTTCACAAACCCACACACTCTTCAAACCACATCCCTTTGTCATGATTGCTTAAATCACTGACCTATGGCAATTGATTCAACCTCCAGCCCCTAACCCCTCCCTGCATGTCAAGGGGATGGGAATGAAGGTTCCAATCCCCTAATTACTTGGTTGAGTCTCCTGGCAGCGAGCCACCATCCTCTGGTGTGTTCCAAATTTTCCCTCATAAACATAACAAAAACACCTTTGTCACAGTCAGAATTTAGAAAATGACAAGGGTTTTAGTAGTTCTGTGACATAAACAAGAATGAAGACCAAATACATATTTCTTACTATAAATCACAATATCATAGTGGTATTTAATGATTTGTTGTGTATGTCTAGAGAGGACAAAGTCCAGAATGATTCACAAATTTGGGGATTAGGTAATGGGTAAATGATGGGAACATTTAATGGAAGAGGAAAAGAAAGGAGTTAGAGCAGGTTTGCAGGCTGGCTGTGATTTCAGTTTTGGAAATGCACCCCTGGGTTTTCCAGAATGGATGTCAGTGGACAGTTAGATATACACCATTATTAGTTATCCAAGCTGTGGGGATCAATGAGATTATTCAAAGAAAGTGTAAGAAAATAGAAATAAAAAAGAATCCCAAGGAGATTGGTGGCTTAAGAGTAAGAAACATCCAGAGAAAGTAAGGGCAGCCAGAGAGGTGGGGAGAAGAGCAGAAGGGTGTGTTGAAAACCGAACAAAGTGTGTTCCAGGAAGGAAGGAGAGGCAACAAAGTAAAATGCTTACAATAGGTCAAGTCACATATTAATGGTGTTTAGTGATGAGAGCACATGTCGTATTCCACTGGCATGAATATTTAGTTATTTAAATTTCAACAAGGAGTATTGAGTGAGAAAAGATAAAAATTGGCCTTTGTCCCTCAAATATTTCTGTTCTGAATAGAATTATTCCTATAATTTTACCCCATAATTCAAGTTACACAAACACAGTACAGCAGAAAGCATGTAAGAGAACACAAGAGAGCACAAACACGCAAGCTTGTGCAATTCATGGGAAAAGATGATAGACATTTTGCATTAGAAGTGCCACAAAAGTAGTTTTACCTCATCTTTACATTTTTATCGGATGCATCAGTATGTTCTATGCACACGCACTGTTGCACACTTGCTCTTATTGACCCAAACGTGGTTTGTTTCTGTCATCTAGTAAATCATTCATCGTTCCCCGCTCACCATTTATTGGGTGCACTCTATACTAGGTGAGAAAGTGATCATGCAAAGACATGGTCCCTGCCATCAAGACGTGCACGTTCTGAGAAGACAGGTGGGCAATTACATGAATCCATGTAATTTTGGTATTAATTTTGCTGGTTCTGTGAGGGTAATGCTCATTTTTCTGGGTAGGAAGTGAGGGTGAGCTCAGGAATGCAGTTGTATGGAGCAGGTGATAAATAAGGGAGTCCATGTTGAGAGTCAGCATCTTACAACTGAAAGGGAGGCATTTTTCCTAGACTTAGAGCAGGGAAGACTGGGGAGAAGGAAGTGAATATTTGGAGCAGTGGGTACAGAGTGAGTACATGCAGAGTCCATTTCAGGTGATGCACGTCCTGGATCTTGGCTGAGCCTAGGGCTACGTCCTCTTTAGTCTTTTAAATATCGAAAGGCTGCTGACTCCAGTGGTGCAAAATCACTAAGGACGTTGGACCCTAACTCCTCACCACCCTCACTACCCTCACTGGGTATATCTGAGTTGGACAGTGTCCCTCTTAAAAGTTCAGGGCCATTATTAGAAGGAAATATTTTATTTTATTTTTATTTATTCTGGTATTATTAATCTACAATTACATGAAGGACATTATGTTCACTAGGCTCCCCCCTTCACCAAGTCCCCCCACATCCCCAGTCACAGTCACTGTCCATCAACATAGTAAGATGCTATAAAATCACTACTTGTCACCAAGTTCACAGTCACTGTCCTTCAACATAGTAAGATACTGTAGAATCACTACTTGTCTTCTCTGTATTGCACAGCCCTCCCCATGCCCCCAACACTATACATGCTAATCGTAATGCCCCCTTTCTTTTCTTCCCGCCCTTATCCCTCCCTTCCCAACTATCCTCCCCAGTCCCTTTCCCTTTGGTAACTATTAGTCCATTCTTGGGTTCTGTGCTTCTGCTGCTGTTTTGTTCCTTCAGTTTTCTTTTGTTCTTATACTCCACATATGAGTGAGATCATTTGGTACTTGTTTTTCTCCGCCTGGCTTATTTCACTGAGCATAATACCCTCTAGCTCCATCTATGTTGTTGCGAATGGTAGGATTTGTTTTTTTCTTAGGGCTGTGTAATATTCCATTGTGTATATGTACCATATCTTCTTTATCCAATCATCTACTGATGGACACTTAGGTTGCTTCCATATCTTGGCTATTGTAAATAGTGCTGCAATAAACATAGGGGTGCATCTGTCTTTCTCAAACTTGATTGCTGCGTTCTTAGGGTAAATTCCTAGGAGTGGAATTCCTGGGTCAACTGGTATTTCTATTTTGAGCATTTTGAGGAACCTCCATATGGCTTTCCAGAATGGTTGAACTAATTTACATTCCCACCAGCAGTGTAGGAGGGTTCCCCTTTCTCCACAACCTAGACATTTGCTGTTGTTTGTCTTTTGGATGGTAGCCATCCTTACTGGTGTGAGGTGATATCTCATTGTGGTTTTAATTTGCATTTCTCTGATAACTAGTGATGTGGAGCATCTTTTCATGTGTCTGTTGGCCATCTGAATTTCCTCTTTGGAGAACTGTCTGTTCAGCTCCTCTGCCCATTTTTTAATTGGATTATTTGCTTTTTGTTTGTTGAGGAGCATGAGCTTTTTATATATTTTGGATGTCAACCCTTTATCGGACCTGTCATTTATAAATATATTCTCCCATACTGTAGGGTACCTTTTTGTTCCATTGATGGTGTCCTTTGCTGTACAGAAGCTTTTCATCTTGATATAGTCCCACTTGTTCATTTTTCCTGTTGTTTTCCTTGCCCAGGGAGATATATTCATGAAGAAGTCACTCATGTTTATGTCCAAGAGATTTTTGCCTATTTTTTTTTTCTAAGAGTTTTATGGTTTCATGACTTACATTCAGGTCTTTGATCCATTTCGAATTTACTTTTGTGTATGGGGTTAGACAGTGATCCAGTTTCATTCTCTTACATGTAGCTGTCCAGTTTTGCCAGCACAATCTGTTAAAGAGACTGTCATTTCCTCATTATATGTCCATGCCCCTTTATCGAATATCAGTTGACCATATATCTTTGGGTTGATGTTTGGAGTCTCTATTCTGTTCCATTGGTCTGTGGCTCTGTTCTTGTGCCAGTACAAAACTGTCATGATTACGGTGGCTTTGTAGTAGAGCTTGAAGTTGGGGAGTGAGATCCCCCTCACTTTATTCTTCCTTCTCAGGATTGCTTTAGCTATTCAGGGTCTTTGGTGTTTCCATATGAATTTTTGAACTATTTGTACCAGTTCATTAAAGAAAGCTGTTGGTAATTTGATAGGGATTGCATGGAATCTGTATATTGCTTTGGACAGAATGGCCATTTTGATGATATTAATTCTTCCTAGCCAAGAGCATGGGATGAGTTTCCATATGTTAGTGACCTCTTTAATTTCTCTTAAGAGTGTCTTATAGTTTTCAGGGTATAGGTCTTTCACTTCCTTGGTTAGGTTTATTCCTAGGTATTTTATTCTTTTTGATGCAATTGTGAATGGAATTGTTTTCCTGATTTCTCTTTCTATTAGTTTATTGTTAGTGTATAGGAAAGCCACAGATTTCTGTGTGTTTATTTTGTATCCTGTAACTTTGCTGAATTTCGATATTAGCTCTAGTAGTTTCGGAGTGGAGTCTTTAGGGTTTTTTATGTACAATATCATGTCATCTGCCAATAGTGACAGTTTAACTTCTTCTACACCAATCTGGATTCCTTGTATTTCTTTGTTTTGTCTAATTGCCGTGGCTAGGACCTCCAGTGATGTTGAATAACTGTGGGGATAGTGGGCATCCCTGTCTTCTTCCCGATCGCAGAGGATAATCTTTCAGCTTTTCACTGTTCAGTATGATGTTGACTGTGGGTTCATCATATATGGCCTTTATTATGTTGAGGTACTTGCCCTCTATACCCATTTTGTTGAGAGTTTTTATCATGAATGGATGGTGAATTTTATCGAATGCTTTTTCCACATATATGGAGATTATCATGTGGTTTTTGTCTTTCTTTTTGTTGATGTGGTGGATGATGTTGATGGATATTCGAATGTTTTACCATCCTTGCATCCCTGGGATGAATCCCACTTGGTCATGGTGTATGATCCTTTTGATGTATTTTTGAATTCGGTTTGCTAATATTTTATTGAGTATTTTTGCATCTACGTTCATCAGGGATATTGGTCTGTAGGTTTCTCTTTTGGTGGGGTCTTTGCCTGGTTTTGGTATTAGGGTGATGCTGGCTTCATAGAATGAGTTTGGGAGTATTCCCTACTTTTCTATTTTTTGGAAAACATTAAGGAGAATGGGTATTATGTCTTCCCTGTATGTCTGATAAAATTGCGAGGTAAATCCATCTGGCCCCGGGGTTTTGTTCTTGGGTAGTTTTTTTATTACCGCTTCAATTTCTTTGCTTGTAATTGGTTTGTTTAGATTTTGTGTTTCTTCCTTAGTCAGTTTTGGAAGGTTGTATTTTTCTAGGAAGTTGTCCAATTCTTCTAGGTTTTCCATCTTCTTAGCCTATAGGTTTTCATAGTAGTCTCTAATAATTCTTTGTATTTCTGTTGGTTCCTTCGTGATGTGTCCTTTCTCATTTCTGATTCTGTTGATGTGTGTTGATTCTCTTTTTCTCTTAATAAGTCTGGCTAGCGGCTTATCTATTTTGTTTATTTTCTCAAAGAACCAGCTCTTGGTTGCTTTGATTTTTGCTATTGTTTTATTCTTCTCAATTTTGTTTATTTCTTCTCTGATCTTTATTATGTCCCTCCTTCTGCTGACCTTAGGCCTCATTTGTTCTTCTTTTTCCAATTTCGGTAATTGTGACATTAGACATTGATTTGGGATTGTTCTTCCTTCTTTAAATATGCCTGGATTGCTATGTACTTTTCTGTTAAGACTGCTTTTGCTGTATCCCACAGTAGTTGGGGCTTTGTGTTGTTGTTGTCATTTGTTTCCATATATTGCTGGATCTCCATTTTGATTTGGTCATTGACCCATTAATTATTTAGGAGCTTGTTGTTAAGCCTCCATGTGTTTGTGAGCCTTTTTGCTTTCTTTGTACTGTTTACTTCTAGTTTTATGCCTTTCTGGTCTGAAAAGTTGGTTGGTAGGATTTCCATCTTTTTGAATTTACTGGGGCTCTTGTGGCCTAGTATGTGGTCTATTCTGGAGAATGTTCCATGTGCACTTGTGAAGAATGTGTATCCTGTTGCTTTTGGGTGTAGAGTTCTATAGATGTCTATTAGGTCCATCTGTTCTAGTGTGTTGTTAAGTGCCTCTGTGTCCTTACTTATTTTCTGTCTGGTGGATCTGTCCTTTGGAGTGAGTGGTGTGTTCAAATCTCTCAGAATGAATGCATTGCATTCTATTTCCTCCTTTAGTTCTGTTAGTATTTGTTTCACATATGTTGGTGCTCCTGTATTGGGTGCATATATATTTATGATGGTTATATCCTCTTGTTGGACTGAGCCCTTTATCATTATGTAATGTCCTTCTTTATCTTTTGTTACTTTCTTTATTTTGATGTCTGTTTTGTCTGATACTAGTATTGCAATACCTGCTTTTTTCTCTCTGTTGTTTGCATGAAATATCTTTTTCCATCCCTTGACTTTAAATCTGTGCTTGTCTTTGGGTTTGAGGTGAGTCTCTTGTAAGCAGCATATGGATGGATCTTGCTTTTTTATCTATTCTATTACTCTGTGTCTTTTGATTGGTGCATTCACTCCATTTACATTTAGTGTGATTATTGAAAGGTATGTACTTATTGCCATTGCAGGTTTAAGTTTGTGGTTACCAAAGGTTCAGGGTTAGCTTCTTTGCTATCTTACTAACTTAACTCACTTATTGAGCTATAATAAACACGGTCTGATGATTCTTTACTTCTCTCCCTTCTTATTCCTCCTCCTCCCTTCTTCATATGTTGGGTGTTTTGTTCTGTGCTCTTTTTAGGAGTGCTCCCATCTAGAGCAGTCCCTGTAAGATGCCCTGTAGAGGTGGTTTGTGGGAGGCAAATTCCCTCAACTTTTGCTTGTCTGGGAATTGTTTAATCCCTCCTTCATATTTAAATGATAATCGTGCTGGATACAGTAGTCTTGGTTCGAGGCCCTTCTGTTTCATTGCATTAAGTATATCATGCCATTCTCTTCTGGCCTGTAGGGTTTCTGTTGAGAAGTCTGATGATAACCTGATGGGTTTTCCTTTGTAGGTGACCTTTTTTTTTTCTCTCTGGCTGCCTTTAATACTTTGTCTTTGTCTTTGATCTTTGCCATTTTAATTATTATTTGTCTTGGTGTTGCCCTCCTTGGATCCCTTGTCATGGGAGTTCTGTGTACCTCTGTGGTCTGAGAGGCCATTTCCTCCCCTAGTTTGGGGAAGTTTTCAGCAATTATTTCTTCAGAGACACTTTCTATCCCTTTTTCTCTCTCTTCTTCTTCTGGTACCCCTATAATGCATATATTGTTCCATTTTGATTGGTCACTCAGCTCTCTTAGAATTCTTTCATTCCTGGAGATCCTTTTATCTCTCACTGCATCACCTTCTCTGCATTCCTGTTCTCTGTTTTCTAGTCCATTAATGGTCTCTTGCATCTCATCCATTCTGTTTTGAAGTCCTTCCAGAGCTTGTTTTATTTCTGTATTCTCCTTCCTTAGTTCTTGCATATTTCTCTGCAAGTCCATCAGCATGGTTATGACTTTTGTTTTGAATTCTTTTTTCAGGAAGTCTGGTTTAATCTATCTCCCCAGATTCCTTCTCAGGGGAAGATGTAGCAGATGCTGAAACTGTCTGGGTTAGTCTTGTCTGGATTAAATTTTTTTGACTTTTCATGTTGATATGTGCAGTGGAGTGCTATTGACCCATCTATCACCTTTCCACTTGGCTCTTGGCCTTTTTTTACTGGGACAACTGCGACCCATAGTGGCTGGTGTTAGGCAGTTGCGTGTAGACTGCGTCTTTGTATCTTGTCCGGCTGTTATGGAGGAAGCTCCCTTGCTGAGTCCATGGCCATCCTCAGGCTGCTTCTCTATTTTGACAGGGCCCCGAAGGGGTAATGGACAGGGTGCCGTTTGGCTGTTTACCTCTGTGAGGGGTCTCAGAGCTATTGCCCAGGGGTTTAGTGCACCTGGATTTCCCTGAAATTTCCAACTGCTGGACTGTGTCCTGGGTTGTTTCCGTCCAGCTGTGGTGTCCCTGTCCCTTTAGGACTTTCAAAAGCACTCACTTTTCTTTGCCACAGGAGCATCGACTTTGGGACCCGCTCAGAGGTCTTGCTGCCCTGTTTCCCTAGTTTCCAGCCCTCCACACATGCACTGTGTCTGCACTCTGGTGTGGATGGCTAGGGCTGGGAGCTTAGCAGTCCTGTGCTCCCTCTCCCCTCCCCGCTCCGTCTCCTCTCCTCCCGCAGAGAGCTGGGGTGAGGGGCACTCGGGGTCCCACCGGGTGGGGGCTTGTATCTTACCCCTTTCACCAGGTGCTGTATTCTCACACGTGTGGATGTAGTCTGGCTGTTGTCCTGTGTCTTCTGGTCTCTCTTTTAGGATTAGTTGTATTTGTTGTATTTTCAAAAATATGTATGTTTTTGGGAGGAGATTCCCACTCTCCTACTCATGTCGCTGCTCCGCCCCCCTATTAGAAGGAAGTATTTCAGTTGTAGGGTGGATTTGATCAGTAGAAGGAGTATGATGCTTCCTATGGTTGGACATAATAATTCCAATATTTTATTTCTAGGCAGGCAAGGCAAACTAAGACAAAAGCATGAAAAGGTGAATTGTATCCTCATTAAGGAATTTTGTTATTTACTTGGCTGTAAGGATCATGATTCTATACCCTCCATTAAAACAGTGAGAATAAATTGTCCTAGAGTTTTTGAGGCACTGGAGTTCTGGACAGTTAGTTTGACGGAGATTTTTAGTTCCAGTCCCAGCTAATCTTTGGGGAAGCTACTTAACAACCTTAAGTTTGATATGTTGCAGACAATAAAATGCTACCTTACTGGGTTGTGTGAGGAATGAATGAGTTGATACAGGAAAGCACCTCGCCTAGTGTGACATATGATAAGTAAGTACTTAACATATTGATTGCCATTATTATGTGCTATAGTCATAAATAGAATAGTTATTGCTAAGCAGATGGAGACATAAAAATCACTAGTAGAAAATTATCAAAATGTGCATGTCAGTGTCCCATTATGTCTATGGGTTATGTACCAGGCATCAGAAAAGTTCTAGAGATTATCAAGTTGTAGTTCAGAGTCACCAATATTGTAGTATCACTAGTGTTTTTAATCAAACTTAATGGATTTTTGCATCATTTTACACTACTAAGAAAAGTGGCCTCCTTTATTTCATGGAGTCCTGTCCTTTAGGTGACTTAAGTAAACTCTGGTACATGTGCTTTGTTTGGATAACAAGTCATTTGGCAAGATAAAATGGCAGCACAAAATGGAAGGAATCCTACAGAATGAAAGAGTTGGTCAGAAAGAGGTGTTTCCTTCTATTTTTATCATATTGAAACTGTTGTGGAAAGGTGCCTGTGATTTTGCATCAGGTTGCTGATTTGTGTCATCTACTGTCCTGCTTGGTGACCCAGAACGGCACCTTGGCTATCTAAAACATTAATCTGTCAGGTTTGTAAACTTCTGTAGACAGCTCTTTGCCATAGTTTGTGACTCTCTGATGAGGTCTACATAGCCTTCCAGTTGACAGTGATTTGTTACACTCCTTCTTGACATCATGGCTTGTTCTTTCCAGATTTGTTGGACACTTTGCTGTAGGCTCGCCGTTGTTCCCCTGTCATTGTGCCCTGTCATATTGTCCTTTCCTTCAGACCTGGCTTTGCAGCATATCTCAGGAGCATGAACTTAACATTACCAAGAGGTTGTGACTATGAAGTCAGCTCATTCATGTGAAATGGGAATTAAAGGTGATGGGAGAGAAAAGGTCACCCAAGATGACTTGATGGTACAAATCCTTGATGGATGCAGAGATGAGAGACTCTGGGGAGCAAAGACTTTGCACAGTAGAAAACTGGTCTTTCATTTTCCCTACCAAGACTCAGCCCAGAGGACAGAGACCACAGTCCTGGGCTCTGCTCCTCTCCCAAGTAGAAGAACATGTGAGGATGCTTATGCAATGCCAATGGCCATAGTTCACTTTCCAATAAAATATATCAAATCACTTGAACAGTCATTTTGCTACAGTCACTAAGTCAGATTCCCTGAAGTCATTGAATCTTGAGGCTGCAGAGAAACAGCAATGATCTTCCATTCTCTCACTGCACATGCAGCCAGCATGATTGCATTGGTATTGGTGCTTCTAAGAACCAGGACTTATACCCTGGTGCAGGTATGGTTCTTGAAGGGAAAGTAGGAGGACCAGCCTGTGCAAATCAGAGCCTTCTAGCTCTGGGCATTCGGCAGATAGTACACAGGCCGGGGCATGTGACGCTCACTCTCACTCTGGCAGGTATTCCTTTGTTCTGACGTTTCCAGGTTCTTTCGGAAAATGATCTGACCTCCAAACAAAGAAGGTGAATTTAGCCTTTACATTAATCCCTGCTCCTCCAGCAAAATGGCAGTGAGACTTTTTAAAAGGGGTAACCCCATAAAATGAGAGAATGCATGATTATAGAGCCTTATTTCACCAAGTTCAAGAGGCCATCAACTGTTGGAATTACTTCATGTACTAAGAAAGAAATCAGTGATGCTTCTAATTGAACATCACATGCTACCAAATAGAAGTTATCCCAATTTCAGAGAGAGCAAATGCAGAGGTATTAAAATATGAAAAAATCTTAGAACTGATAAAATATGGTAATAGACATGCAATAAATAACTTGTCACAGCCAAGAAATTGGATTCTAAGCAGGAGAAGTAAAGACGTAAGCCAAATGATAAGGAAAATCTTCCAAAGGTTTGTTGGGTAGGGACATGGGCATGAAGAATAGCTGTAAGCAGGAGATTGGCTGAAAATTTGTTTAAATGTCACTTCAGTCCCTGACCCCATCATACATAGCAGATGGCTGCTGCTCTCCCACCTGGACAAAACTAGAGGTTTTTTTCTCTGGAGCGGATGAAATTAGTATATCCTAATTCAGGCGACACAAAGAAGAGTGTTAACAGTGGGTATTGTAAGTTGACAGTGAGCGTCAGTGAAATTTTACTTATTACATCTTGAGTCCCTCCCCTTCCCTCTGTCTCCAGCCTCTACCTTTACATCGTTTTCAGAACAGGGGACGGCCAAATGTTTACAGTCAGAGCTGGGGCTTGGGAGAGTTTTCTTTGGGACTTGGAAACACCCAGTGATTCTCCTGGAAGAGCACAGCTAATATACTCTACTCATACCAAAAGTCTGATCAGCTCTGATTCAAATAGGACCAGACTGCTGAGGAACTTAAGATACTTCAAAAAGCCTATAATGTGAAAGATAGGTCCTAAAACAAAAACAAAAACAAAAACAAACAAACAAAAAACAGAAAATCATTACAAAATAGGAACTATGCAGAGAGAAGAAAACACAACAAAAAGATGAACACTATTGAAAGAAAAAAGATTCCACATCCATAAAAGTAAATTCTGTGTGATAAATAAAAGGAATATTCTGAGGACAAAAACCAAGTGTTGGAAATTAAAAGTTTAATAATGATAATGTGATTTGTTAAAGAACTATATGATTTTTACAAATTATTTTTTACATTGAGGTGCATGCAATAAAATGCCCAAATCTTAGTATACAGCTTGATGCATTTTAACATGTGTATACACTCCTGTAACCATCACCCAGATCAAGATACCTTAAGACCTATATAATTAAATGGAAGAAACTTTCCAGAAGGCAAAATCAGAAGATTAAAGAGATGGAAAACTGGAAAATAATTAGACTTCAAGAAGAAATTGAGGGAACAAATATATTTAACATCTGGATGAAGAGTTAAAAGAACAGTCACAAGAAAACTTTAAAACAGGAGACAAGCATATATTTTTTTTCAATAGAATGATAGAATTGCCTAAAATTGAACAATGTAAGTTTCTAGATTATAAGGTCCCCCTAAAGGACCAGAAAATGTCTAAAAATAGATTTATTTCAAGACATATCACATTAAAATTTTAGGACACCGGGAGACCAAGAGAAGATACATTTTTCTGGGATGAAGTCAAAGCAGATTTCATGCAAAAATAATAAAAACTCAGAATGTTTCACAGTTCTCCACAGCAACACTGGAAGGCAGAAGATAATGGAGCACTATCTCAAAACTCTAAGGGAAAATTATTCCCAAACTAGAATTTTTTACTTCTATACCCAGGCATAGAGCTAAGTTAAGCATGAGAGCAGAATAAAAACATCAGACAATCAAAGGCTCAAAAACTGCCTGTCATTCACACTGTCTCTCTGGAAAGACATTTTCTACCAGCAGAAGAAAGTAGGAAATCAAGGAAGACTATAGGTCCAGGAAAGAGGGAATCCACATGAGAGAGAAAAAGGAAATCCCCAAGAATCAGGAGAAGGGAGGTCCCAGGGTGACAGCTGTGCAGATAAACCAGACTAAAGCAGGTGGAAGCCTGCAAAAGGGGTTTCTTCAATAGATGAAACTGATGTATTATTTCCTGTGTTTGAGCGTGTTGACAGAAGTTTATTCAAATCGAGGGGTTTTTGTTTGGATTCATGATAAGTAAGACAACTGAACAAATGAACAATGACAATAAAAAAAACTAACAATCTTGTCACTTAGGGAAAACAAAGTGCTTTATGTGATGATAAGGAAGTCACACTACAGAGTGTTTACATCATGATAATTTCTCTACCTAAATGGCAGTTTACTTCAATGGGGAGAATGGGGAGAATGTAGAAAATATGTCCAGGCTCGGGCAGATGGGAAAATGGAGCTCCTGCCTCATTTGGGAATGTGCTCCTCTTTTCATTTTGGCAAATGAGTTAACTATCCTATAACTGAAAATTCAAGAAATAATATCAGGCAGTTAATAGAGATATGGATATTCAAGTCAGAACAGGACGTTAAAAGTGCTTGCCTCTGAGGAAATGAGAAGATAGGGCTCGCTGCTGAGTTTCAAATACACTTGACAAATATTTTACCAATTTCAACTTGTACATGTACAGTTTGATATAAAAACAATGACAATTATTTTCCCATCTACAGCTAAACTATAGATGGCTGTTAAGTTTTCTATAAGTATATAATTTTATGCAATATATATATATATATAATGCATATAATCTGACAGGCACTGATAAGAAGGAAAAGAAGTAAAGAGGAAATTTAAACAAAAGAACCATCACCAAGATAAACCTTTAATAATCCTTTCAAGTAAAGGTTACCTATTTTTATTCTTTCAGTTGATCAACACACTGAAATCTGAGAATAACATGATGATGAGGAAGACATTTCACAGAACTACTGATATCTTTGAAGTCCTATAGAAGTGTCCCCACATTTGTATGTGATCATAAAATACCGTCTTTGAAAACCGTTATCCGCTTGGCCATTCCCTTCCAGGAAGCTTGACACAAGGATCCTGGGTCTTTAATTCATAAACATTTCTCTAGTTCCAGCTATGCATCTGGCATGTGCATATCTAGTACACACAAACAATCCCAGGGTATATTTGGGGTTCACACTCCAGCTTCATCTAGCTGGCAGGGTCAGCTTGAGTGTTAAGTTATAGGATTCCAGCGATCAGATCTGCCCTGTACAGAGTGTCTTGTCTTCCTCTGTTTTCTCATCCACCTTCTCCATTCTCCACTTCTGACTAATCCCCTTTCCATTTTCTCTTATCAGGACAATTATGGAAAATCTATTTTTACTTAGTTCAGTCTGAAGTTTTCTGCTTCTCCAAATCTGCCTTGTATGATTTCAACTGATACTGTGCCACAAGGTTAAATAAAACATTTATTCAAGGAATTAATGAAACTATACAAACATGTTTTCTGATTTCAGTTTTCATACTGAGTTAGCTAAGCTGCCCCTAAATACTTTACATGCTTTAATTCACTTAAAACACCAAATTTAAGACAAATTAATTTTAAAGTTATACTCTTTAGGAAACATTTATAAAACTATATGATAATTTTTCTAATAATCCTGATGTATTATGTGACTCAACAATGTTCTATTTTAGGGGGAAAATCAATTAAATCCATCTCTTAGTTATTGAACTTTGTTATCCTATTTCTGCTACTCTCATAAATATTTATCTTGAGAACAAGATAATTTCCACATAGTGGGGAGACTTAGATTTCTAACACTTATTTGCTTTTTCTTAAAATTTCCTTTGCCACAGGATGTCTTCTCCAATCCAAAATTCCAATTTCTCTGGACTTTCTCTGAATCACATTTTTGGGTATTTTTAAATAATTTATGTATAATTGACATACAGAAAAACTGCCTGTATTTACTGTATGCAATTTGATGAGTTTGGATATATATACCCACAATACCATCAGTGCAATCAAGGTAATAAACATATCTGTCTTATTCCTCACCTCCAAAGTTTCATTATGCCCTTTTTTATTGTGGTTATTATTCTTTTAGGAACACTTAATATGAGATATGCCCTTTCAACAAACTTTTAAGTGCACAACACTGTACTGTTAACTATAGGTACTATGTTGTATAGCAGACCTCTAGAACTTGTTCATCTTGTGGAACTTTCTACCCATTGAACACCAAATCTCAATTTCCCTGACTTACTAGCCCCTGGCAATCACCATCTATTTTCTGCTTCTGTAAGTTTGACGATTTTAGACCCCTCAGATAAGTGGCATCATGCCGTTTTTGTCCTTCTGTAAGGGATATATTTCACTTAGCATAATGTCTTCCAGGGCCATCCATGTTGTCATGGGTTGTACAATTTCCTCCTTTTCTAATGCTGAATAATGTTCCATTGTGTATATTGTGTATATATACTGCTTTTTCTTTGTCTATTGTCCATTTAGGTTGTTTATCTATCTTGGCTATTGTGAATATTGCTGCAGTGAACATGGCAGTGCAGATATCTCCTCTGATCCTGATTTTAATCATTTTGGATATGTATGCAGGAGTGGAATTGCTAGATCATACGGTTGGTCTCTTTTTAGTTTTATGAAGAATCTCCATACTGGTACACAGTGGCTGCAACATTTTAGTTTTCCACCAACAGTGTAACAAGGGTACTGGTTTCTCTACATCCTTGCCAATACTTACCATTTCTTAAATAAGAGCCATCCTGAAGGACATCTCATTGTGGTTTTTGATTTGCCTTTCCTTGATGGTAAGTGATGTTGAGCATCACTGTACACACCTCTTGTCCCTGTATATGTCTTCTTTGGGAAAATGTCTATTCAAGCACTTTACCCATTTAAAACATTGTTTTAACTATTGAGTTGTATGAGTCCCTTATATATTTTGGAAATTAAGCCCTTTAAATATTTTATCCCATCCCATACATTGCCTTCACTGTGTTAGGTGTTTGCTTTGCTGCAAGAAAGGAAGCCTTTTAGTTTGATGTAGTCTTACTTGTCTATTTTTGCTTTTGGTGTCATATCACTTTTTCTACCCTGATTTACATCACTGCTTCTCCACTGAAACTGCCCAGGAGAAGACTACAAGAGTGATCCTTTGTCCCACGGTTATTGTTTTTATTCTGCTGGCTTTTCTTGTTCCTTCTACCTTCCAAATCCAGATAACCTTCAAAGATCTTTCTTCAGTCTTCTCATCTTTCTTATAGTCTCACCTTCACTGAGTTAATTTAATACACATATTCACTTGTAACTATTACAAATTTTACTAAATATATTCACATACTTTTAATTTTTCCAATTAGTTTCTTGGGTACCCATCTGGCCTTATTAGCAACATCCCTCTCTTGAATGATCTTCCACCTCAAAGTCTCTAAGAAACACAGGGAATTGGTCAGTCCAGAGAGGTCTGACCTCCCTTGGAACTTCAAGCTAAGTTAGAACTGGAGAGGGTCATCTTTCCACCCAGACCGCGGTTGAAGTGTCTCTCAGTGGAGCCGAAGGTCATTCCCTGCAATGGCAATGCTCTGGGTGATGCCCTGAGTTTGAGGAGCTCAGTTGCAGGTCTTCTAGCTCCCAATTCTAAGGACAGGTTTCAGTTCCAAGCCTACTACCACCCTGGGGCCAACGTGGGTCCTGGGAGTTCCCAAAGCCAGTGTCCCTGCAAGCCTGAGGCCTTTGTGGGGTAAGGGAGACAGTGATTGTAAATGAATGACAGGACAGTATAGCATTTCAGAATCCACTTGCTAGACTTCGTAGAAATTCAAATTACTTAAATAATCACTTAGTACGAGTGCTAATGAACTTCAGAGTTTGCGTTGGCATCATGTGTCCTCTGCATCAGTGAATCACAGTGGTTCCTAAAACAAAAGTATTCAAAGGATTGGGAACATTGAATCCATCCCATGTTAATTAGTTCCTTCAACATTCCCCTTCTCTATGTTCAGACCTCCTAAAACACCATCTTTGACCTCATTCACTTTCCTGCTTTGGAAGCAAGGGTTTCTTTCCTGGCCAAGACTAAGCCTTTCACCTTAATTGTATGTGCGTTTCTGTAAAATGAGAAAAAAGCAGAATCTAGGAAATAGCAATTTTATGGTGCTTACACCATAATAGTACTGCAGATACATTTAATAAACAGATTGAGCACCTGCTATGGGCAAAGAGTGATGTAGACAATAGATACAGTGACAACCCAGAAGGAAAGTTGCCGCCCTATAGTCCTAGTAATTAGGCACTCAGTAGTAAGTGCTCAATAAAAATGTTAGCTTCCAATTTCATTACCATGTTCTATATTATTATATTAATGGAATTCAGGATTTTAGGTGAAGAGAAACTTCCCTGCTCCTTGGGAACCTTGGCATT
Source organism: Manis javanica (assembly GCF_040802235.1). Classification (NCBI taxonomy): domain Eukaryota; kingdom Metazoa; phylum Chordata; class Mammalia; order Pholidota; family Manidae; genus Manis; species Manis javanica. Next base: position 142,258,422 of record NC_133156.1, read on the forward strand.
TACTGTGCTTTCCTTAGTGAAGCACAGAGGGGAAAATCACATAATTACTTGCTTGTTTCCTATAGGCGATGACAAAGTATGTGTTTAATGAATGGGCACTTTAAGAAGGTAACACATTGATTCAGTTTCCTTAATAAAGAAAATGTGAATTCAATTAAAAATTCATCATGCAAATGAAAGAAACAAGTAACCCAAAAGAAGCCCTCTAGTTTTACTACAGTAATAGTGAGTGACATTAAAGAAAACATGTAAAAACTTAAGTACTTAGCTGGTTAGTAGTTCATTTAATACAAATTTTTAAATATGGTAGAAAATATGCAGTTCCAAATCAAGGCAGGGAAGAAACATTGTTAATTTTTAAATACCTTCCAGCTTTCTGCTAAGATAGAGGACAAAGCCCAGAAATGCCTTCTTATCTGAACAACAGAATCTACAGACAAGACATAGGAAACACCAGTGTTCAAGACCCTGGCCTTTAGGTAACAAAGGACAGTAATTCCTAGGAGACATCAGGCAGAGGAAATAAGCTGAACCCTACCGTACGTTGCCCCCGCTTACTGCCATAAAGGAGTTTCCCCAAAGCGGTGTAGAAAGGAGAATGCAGGAAGAACCCAGAGGGTTCCCTGAGTTCAGGAGATAGTGCGGAGGGCCCAGGGAGGTAAAGGTAGCTGGAGTTTGCTGGGCAAAAATAGAACAAAGGTGGTCACTGCTGAGAAAGGCAAGCATCACCATTTACAAGGGTCCCTTTCTACTATTCAGCAGAGAACTGAGCAGCCCACATATGCAAGTAATCCACCAGGGGCAGGGGAGGAAGTGGCTGATAGGATGGGAGGAAACACCAGGGCCAGGAACAGGTGCCTACAGCCACCAGCCCAGCTGGGAAACCCCGTATTCACAGGACCTTGAGTAAAAGGGCCTCCTAGGTAGTGTGGAGTAACCCTAAATTCTGTTCCATTCTCCCTCATAAATCTCAAATCAAGACAGACTCAAGTATATCAAATTGCTTCCAAGTAACTTAACTGTGCCCCAGAAGAGAGTTTAAGATACTTGTAGGAATATGAAGATATCCAGACCACAATATGGTAAAAAATGTTAATTTGATATCCATTCAAAAATCACCTGACAGAAGGAGGAGCAGAAACGGGTTCCCTACTGGGGAGAGAAATCAGTCAGCTGAAGCTGACCCAGATGCTGGAATTAGCTAACCAGGACATTAAACAGCCTTTATATGTGCATTCCGTATGTTCAAAAAGTTAAATAGAGACATGGAAAATATAAAACAAGGCCAAAATGAAACTTCCAGAGATTTTTGATTCATCAGTGTCTAAGATGAAAATACACTCGATGGGATGGATGGTAGACAGACATTGCAGAAGAGAAGATTTGTTAATTTGAAGATACTGTTAGAAACTATCCAAAATGAAACACAGAGAGAAATAAAGAATTTCTTTTTATTTTGTTATCATTAATCTACAATTACATGAAGAACATTATGTTTACTAGGCTCTCCCCTACCCCAAGTCCCCCCCACAAGCCCCATTACAGTCATTGTCCATCAGCATAGTAAGACATTGTAGAATCACTACTTGTCTTCTCTGTGTTGCAAAGCCCTCCCCTTTCCCCCACCCCCCACATTATACATGCTAATCATAATACCCCCTTTCTTCTTCCCCACCCTTATCCCTCCCTACCCACCCATTCTCCCCAGTCTCTTTCCCTTTGGTAACTGTTAGTCAATTCTTGGGTTCTGTGATTCTGCTGCTGTTTTGTTCCTTCAGATTTCCTTTTGTTCTTATACTCCACAGATGAGTGAAATCATTTGGTATTTGTCTTTCTCCGCTTGGCTTATTTCACTGAGCATAATACCCTCTAGCTCCATCCATGTTGTTGAAATGGGAGGATTTGTTTTCTTCTTATGGCTGAATAATATTCCATTGTGTATATGTACCACATCTTCTTTATCCATTCATCCACTGATGGACACTTAGGTTGCTTCCAATTCTTGGCTATTGTAAATAGTGCAGTGATAAACATAGGGGTGCATCTGTCTTTTTCAAACTGGAGTGCTGCATCCTTAGGGTAAATTCCTAGGAGTGGAATTCCTGGGTCAAATGGTAAGTCTCTTTTGAGCATTTTGAGGAACCTCCATATTGCTTTCCACAATGGTTGAACTAATTTACATTCCCACCAGCAGTGTAGGAGGGTTCCCCTTTCTCCACAACCTAGACAACATTTGCTGTTGTTTGTCTTATGGATGGTAGCCATCCTTACTGGTGTGAGGTGATATCTCATTGTGGTTTTAATTTGCATTTCTCTGATAACTAGTGATGTGGAGCATCTTTTCATGTGTCTGTTGGCCATCTGAATTTCCTCTTTGGAGAACTGTCTGTTCAGCTCCTCTGCCCATTTTTTAATTGGATTATTTGCTTTTTGTTTGTTGAGGAGCATGAGCTCTTTATATATTTTGGATGTCAACCCTTTATCGGACCTGTCATTTATAAATATATTCTCCCATACTGTAGGGTACCTTTTTGTTCCATTGATGGTGTCCTTTGCTGTACAGAAGCTTTTCATCTTGATATAGTCCCACTTGTTCATTTTTCCTGTTGTTTTCCTTGCCCAGGGAGATATATTCATGAAGAAGTCACTCATGTTTATGTCCAAGAGATTTTTGCCTATTTTTTTTTTCTAAGAGTTTTATGGTTTCATGACTTACATTCAGGTCTTTGATCCATTTCGAATTTACTTTTGTGTATGGGGTTAGACAGTGATCCAGTTTCATTCTCTTACATGTAGCTGTCCAGTTTTGCCAGCACCATCTGTTGAAGAGACTGTCATTTCCCCATTGTATGTCCATAGCTCCTTTATTGAATATTAACTGACCATATATGTTTGGGTTAATGTCTGGAGTCTCTAATCTGTTCCACTGGTCTGTGACTATGTTCTTGTGCCAGTACCAAATTGTCTTGATTACTATGGCTTTGTAGTAGAGCTTGAAGTTGGGGAGTGAGATCCCCCCCTACTTTATTCTTCTTTCTTATGATTGCTTTGGCTATTTGGGGTCTTTGGTGTTTCCATATGAATTTTTGAACTATTTGTTCCAGTTCATTGAAGAATGCTATTGGTAATTTGATAGGGATTGCATCAAATCTGTATATTGCTTTGGGCAGGATGGCCATTTTGACAATAATAATTCTTCCTAGCCAAGAGCATGGGATGAGTTTCCATTTGTTAGTGTCCTGTTTAATTTCTCTTAAGAGTGTCTTATAGTTTTCAGGGTATAGGTCTTCCACTTCTTTGGTTAGGTTTCTTACTAGGTATTTTATTCTTTTTGATGCTATTGTAAATGGAATTGTTTTCCAGATTTCTCTTTCTATTGGTTTATTGTTAGTGTATAGGAAAGCCACAGATTTCTGTGTGTGTGTTAATTTTGTATCCTGCAACTTTACTGTATTCCAATATCAGTTCTAGTAGTTTTGGAGTGGAGTCTTTAGGGTTTTTTATGTACAATATCATGTCTTCTGCAAGTAGTGACCGTTTAACTTCTTCTTTACCAATCTGAATTCCTTGTATTTCTTTGTTTTATCTAATTGCTGTGGCTAAGACCGCCAGTACTATGTTAAATAGCAGTGGGTAGAGTGGGCATCTCTGTCTTGTTCCCGATCTCAGAGGAAAAGCTTTCAGCCTCTCACTGTTCAGTATGATGTTGGCTGTGTGTTTATCATATATGGCCTTCATTATGTTGAGGTACTTGCCCTCTATACCCATTTTGTTGAGAGTTTTTATCATGAATGGATGTTGAATTTTGTCATATGCTTTTTCAGCATCTATGGAGATGATCATGTGGTTTTTGTCCTTCTTTTTGTTGATGTGGTGGATGATGTTGATGGATTTTCGAATGTTGTACCATCATTGCATCCCTGGGATGGATCTACTTGGTTGTGGTGTATGATCCTTTTGATATATTTTTGAATTTGGTTTGCTAATATTTTATTGAGTATTTTTGCATCTACATTCATCAGGGATATTGGTCTGTAATTTTCTTTTTTGGTGAGGTCTTTGCCTGGTTTTGGTATTAGGGTGATGTTGGCTTCATAGAATGAGTTTGGGAGTATTCCCTCCTCTTCTATTTTTTGGAAAACTTTAAGGAGAATGGGTATTATGTCTTTTCTGTGTGTCTGATAAAATTCCGAGGTAAATCCGTCCGGCCCCGGGGATTTGTTCTTGGTTAGTTTTTTTATTACCACTTCAATTTCTTTGCTTGTAATTGGTTTGTTTAGATTTTGTGTTTCTTCCTTAGTCAGTTTTGGAAGGTTGTATTTTTCTAGGAAGTTGTCCAATTCTTCTAGGTTTTCCATCTTCTTAGCCTATAGGTTTTCATAGTAGTCTCTAATAATTCTTTGTATTTCTGTTGGTTCCATTGTGATGTTTCCTTTCTCATTTCTGATTCTGTTGATGTGTGTTGATTCTCTTTTTCTCTTAATAAGTCTGGCTAGAGGCTTATCTATTTTGTTTAGTTTCTCGAAGAACCAACTCTTGGTTTCATTGATTTTTGCTATTGTTTTATTCTTCTCAATTTTGTTTATTTCTTCTTTGATCTTTATTATGTCCCTCCTTCTGCTGACTATAGGCCTCATTTGTTCTTCTTCTTCCAATTTTGATAATTGTGACATTAGACTATTCATTTGGGTTTATTCTTCCTTCTTTAAATATGCCTGGATTGCTACATACTTTCTTCTTAAAACTGCTTTCACTGCGTCCCACAGAAGTTGGGGCTTTGTGTTGTTGTTGTCATTTATTCCCATATATTACTGGATCTACATTTTAATTTGGTCGTTGGTCCTTCGACTATTTAGAAGCGTGTTGTTAAGCCTCCATATGTTTGTGAGCCTTTTTGTTTTCTTGGTACAGTTCATTTCTAGTTTTATACCTTTGTGGTCTGAAAAGTTGGTTGGTAGGATTTCCATCTTTTTGAATTTACTGGGGCTCTTGTGGCCTAGTATGTGGTCTATTCTGGAGAATGTTCCATGTGCACTTGTGAAGAATGTGTATCCTGTTGCTTTTGGGTGTAGAGTTCTATAGATGTCTATTAGGTCCATCTGTTCTAGTGTGTTGTTAAGTGCCTCTGTGTCCTTACTTATTTTCTATCTGGTGGATCTGTCCTTTGGAGTGAATAGTGTGTTGAAGTCTCCTAAAGTGAATGCATTGCTGTCTATTTCCTCCTTTAGTTCTGTTAGTGTTTGTTTCGCATATGCTGGTGCTCCTGTGTTGGGTGCATATATATTTATAATGGTTATATGCTCTCGTTGGACTGAGCCCTTTATCATTATGTAATGTCCTTCTTTATCTCTTGTTACTTTCTTTGTTTTGAAGTCTATTTTGTCTGATAGCAGTACTGCAACACCTCCTTTTTTCTTCCTATTGTTTGCATGAAATATCTTTTTCCATCCCTTGACTTTTAGTCTGTGCATGTCTTTGGGTTTGAGGTGAGTCTCTCGTAAGCAACATATAGATGGGTCTTGTTTTTTTATCCATTCTGTGACTCTATGTCTTTTGATTGGTGCATTCACTCCATTTACATTTAGGGTGATTATCGATAGGTATGTACTTATTGCCATTTCAGGCTTTATATTCGTGGTTACCAAAGGTTCCAGATTACTTTCCTTACTATGTAAGTGTCTAACTTAACTCATTTACTATGCTGTTACAAACACAATCTAAAGGTTCTTTTCTATTTCTCCTCCTTTTTCTTCCTCCTTCATTCTTTATATATTAGGTATCAAATTCTGTACTTTTTGTCTACCCCTTGATTGACTTTGAGGATAGTTAATTTAATTTTGCTTTTGCTTTGTAATTAGCTCTTCTACATTCTTTAGTGTGGTTTTATTACCTCTGGTGACAGCTATTCAACCTTAGGAACAGTTCCATCTATAGCAGTCCCTCCAACATAGACTGCAGACATGGTTTGTGGGAGGTAAACTCACTCAGCTTTTGCTTATCTGGAAATTGTTTAATCCCCCCTTCAAATTTAAATGATAATCTTGCTGGATAAATAATCTTGGTTCCAGGCCCTTCTGCTTCATGGCATTTAATACATCATGCCACTCCCTTCTGGCCTGTAAGGTTTCTGCTGAAAAGTCTGTTGTTAGTCTGATGGGCTTTCCTTTGTATGTGATCTTATTTCTGCCTCTGGCTGCTTTTAACAGTTTGTCCTTATCCTTGATCTTTACCATTTTAATTACTATGTGTCTTGCTATTGTCTTCCTTGGGTCCCTTGTGTTGGGGGATCTGTGGATCTCCATGGCCTGACAGACTATGTCCTTCCCCCGACTGGAGAAGTTTTCAGTAACTACCTCCTCAAAGACACTTTCTATCCCTTTCTCTCTCTCTCCTTCTTCTGGTATCCCTATAATGTGAATATTGTTCCACTTGGATTGGTCACACAGTTCTCTCAATATTCTTTCATTTCTAGAGATCCTTTTTTCTTTCTGTGCCTCAGCTTCTTTATATTCATCTTCTCTAGTTTCTATTTCATTTATTGTCTCCTCCACCATATCCAACCTGCTTTTAATACCTTACATCATGTTCTTTAATGATTGTATCTCTGACCTGAATTCATTCCTGAGTTCTTGGATGACTTTCCGTACCTCCATTATGATGTTGATTATTTTTATTTTGAACTCCCTTTCAGGAAGAGTCGTGAGGTCCATATCATTTAAATCTTTCTTGGAAGTTTTATTAACAATTTTACTCTGGACACGGTTCCTTTGGCATTTCATGTTTGTTTATGGCGCTCTCTAGTGTCCATAAGCTCTATTCTGGAGCTGTTGCACCTCTGATGTAATGTTGGGGGTCACAGGGGAGCGGTACTGGTGCCTGGGGGGAGGAAAGAGCTGTCCCCTGCCTCCTGGCTGCTGTGCCTGTCTCCCCTTCCTGAGCCAGTGGGCCAGGCACACAGGTATAAGTCTTTGTCCCAGAGCAGCCAGATATGGATCCCTGCTTTCCACAAGCAGCCAGAATCCCAGTCTCCCCAGGAACTCTGCCTGTATTAACTTTCCAACCCAGTAGTCATGCAAGTCTCATGAAAGCACCATGAAATGTAGATTTATGCTCCCAGCACAGATCTCCAGAGCTAGGTATTGAGCAGTCCCAGGCCTTCGACTCCTTCCCTGCTCCGTTTGTCTTCCTCCCACCAGTACGCTGGGGTGGGGGAGGGGCTTGGGTCCCACGGAGCCACAGCTCTGGTACGTTACCCCATTCCCTGTGGCCTGCTCTTTTCTCCAGGTGTGTGCAGTCTGATGCCGTCCACTTTCCTGTTGCTCTCTCAGGATTAGTTGCGCCAATTAAATTTTCTAATTGTATCCAGTTTTAGGAGGAAGCCTCTGTCTCTCCTCTCACGCTGCCATCTTTAATCCCATCACCAAGAATTTTAAAAATGGAAAAATCCATGAGCTGTGAGGCAATTCCAAGAGACTTAATATACCCTTAATTATAGTCACTGAAGGAGGAGAGGTAGTGGAGAGGAAAAATAACTTGAAGAATTAGTGGCTGAAAAATTTTCAGATTTAATGGAAACTAAATCCACAGAACCAAGAATCCCAATGTGTTCCACACATAAGAACATGAAGAGAACTATGCTAAGGAACATTATAATCAAATTTCTCAGCCCCAGTGAAAACATTTTAAAAGGAGGAAGAGAATAAAATACACCATGTATACAAAAAAATGAAGATAAGAATCACCATCGTTTTGTCAAATAATGCAAGTGAGAGGACAGTGGAGCAAAAAAGTCTTTTAAAAATTAGGGCAAAATAATGACTGTTATTAAGTATGCAAAGCTGAAAGAATTTAGCTCTGAAAGAACCACCTTATAAGAAATACTAAACTAAGTATTTCAGACAGAAGGCAAGTGATGCTGATGGATATGTAGATACACATAAAGAGATGAACACTGGAAATTGTGAGTATATGGCTTGCATGAAGTGCCTCCTGTCACCTCCTTCCCAAAAACTTAATGTGAAGGAAAAATAGTGAGATCTAGCCTTGAGCAAGCATATTCAAGGTCAGTTCTGACCTAACATAAGTGCGAGAAGGTTTATGAATCCCCACCCAGACCGCTGCAGTGTCTAGCCATATTGAACTACTTGTGACATGCACAGCCATCCAACAAATTAAAGTACTTTAGATAATACAAATAATGTTCTTTATTATATTTTTAAGGTGTTACCGACACAAAGATATGTGTTGGTTTCCTGTTACATGGATTTAAGATAAAATATAAAGCATATAAATCAATAATCTTCTAGAATTAGCATATTTTTGTGGAAAGAAGTTGCCCCAAAAAAGCAGAATGTCCCAGGGCAGCAAATGAAATAAACTCATCTATTTTCGAGAACACAAATTCCTGTACAGTTGTGGGTTTTAATTCTCCCAAACTGACCCCTACCCTATTTGTCTGCATTTTTCAGCTTTCTTGTTTACTCATCCTCTAAAACATAACTGTGCAGATAACTTTTTTTGAGGAAGTTAAATGTGACATTGGAAACAATTTTCCTGGAATTTTTAGTTAAACTGCATGATTTGGCATAATGGTGTTTATTAAAAACCATAAGTGTATAAGAAAAATAAAATATAAAGCTTAAGATATGGTATCAATGTCCTGTAGATGAAACAAGCTAAGTTCCTTGACAAACTGAGTCAATCCTTTTTCAATAAAGTTAATCCTTTAATAGTGGATGTCTGGCAGCTTTGTGGAAATATTCTTCATTGGTTCAATTGGCTATTTTTAAAAATGATAGAGCAAATATCTAAAAAATTATTCACTCTGTAATTAAACTGCATAGAATCAGTATCATTTCCGTTTTGCTGGAATTTAAAGCATAAAATAGTGTAGGTTTAAGCATTATTATATTTCTGTTTACAATATGTAAGTGATATGAAGATCAAATTAGTACATGGAGGTATCTAGAAGCCTAGCAGGTGATAAACACAATACTACAAATGGTTAAAAATGAAATGAATTGTTTTTTTATTAGTTGTCATACTTTTGGTGACACAAGTATTAATAGGTGTTGAGTACTGACCATCTGTCAAACACAGCACAGACTAATTTTGCATGGATGGTGTCTCATTTAATCCTCATCTCAGCTGTACGAAATAAGTATTGTAAACCCATTTAACAGATGATGAACCTGATATTCAGAAAGCTTAAATAACTTATTCAGTGTCGTGTGGCCAGCAGGTCCGAGGACTGTGCTGTTAAATTCAGGTCTGTCTGAGCTGCACGTCCTTCTTTGATCCCACATCAACATCCTCTGCTGCTCACATTTGACATCTTTCTTGGTATAGCATACTTTCCCCCTTGACCCTCATGTCATTCTGGTCATTTTGGAATATCTGTAAAAATATCTTGCTTTTCATATAGGTGATAGAAGTAACACTTTGGTGGTTTCCTTTCAGGAATTACAGTTTGAGAGACTGACCCGAGAACTGGAGGCCGAGCGCCAGATCGTGGCCAGCCAGCTGGAGCGATGCAAGCTTGGATCCCAGACGGGGAGCATGAGCAGCATCAGGTACTGGGCAGCTGCTCCGTGCGGGTCTGCGCTTTGAGTTGCCAGTGAAACTGGTTCTGTGCTTTGAGTTGCCAGTGAAAATAAATTGTGGTGTTTATCTTCTCCTTACAAACCTGGCAGTGGAATTGGAACATTCCGTCAAATGTTGGAAGGGCATTGTAACCAATCTGATTTAAGATGTTCAAAAGGTGTCCAAAATGGCCTGATTTGTACTTGAAACTCTAACAAAATGAATGCCTGCCCTGCATGTAAATTGTGCAAAATGGTACACAAAGGAAGGCTTTGCATTCAATCAGCTTGCTGGAAATCAGGAGACGCCAAGTCACAGTCTCCTATTTGGGTTCTTTTTTCTAGATGATCTGGGGTTGCAGGTTCTGGAAATGATAGGACATTTTGATGTAACCTAATATAAGGTGTTCGGTAATATATGATGCTGAATTACAGAATTCCTTTTCAATTATCAACCACACATACAATTCCCATGTGTAAAAATATTTCAAACCCATAGATAGAATAATTATTCAATTAGGGTTTGTTTTGAGATATGAAATATTTAAAGACCAAACAAAACTTAGTCACTTGACCACAAAACAAATTACCCACTTTAGGATTTCTTCATATTTAAAAAGAGAAGTATATGTGTGTGTGCATGTGTGTAAGAGTGTGTGTTGTGCATGTGTATGTGAACAAAACATAAATAAAGCTTTATAAGACCACTTTAATTCCTCAGAAATGCATTGTACTTTCCTATCATCTTGTTCTATAGTGTGTGTGCAACACTCTACAGTTTTAGGGAGGTGTCTTAGTTAAGGAAACAATAGTTGCTCTGGCAAATAAACTCTGGCCTTATAGTGATGTAACTTATTAATAGCAGTGCCTTTCTTACTCATGCAACAGATAGAGGTGGTGGATGCTGGTCATGGCTCTTTCCCCTCCATGTAGTGATTCAGGACGCAGCTTCTCTTTGAGAGCCCTGGGGTCCAGCATGGCCTCATCATCAATTGTATTGTCAGTTACATCTCCACACCCACAGGCTATTGGGAGAACCAATCCCATGGCCTCATAGATGGGTGTGGGGCAGGGAGCTGCGCCCCTCTGCTTAGAAAGCAGGAGAATGAGTTTGGTGGTCTGTCAGCCACCTGCTGCCACAAGAATTAAAACATCCTTGTATCCATTGGTTTATAGTATTTCATTATTATAAGAATATATTTGTGGTTGTGAAGTTTCCTGTTAGAGTCACCTGCCATTGATCTTTTAACATTATTCTTTATTGAACATGGTAAACTCTTCAGTGGAACTTATTGTGCCTCTTGTTGTTCAACTAGGTGACTTGGATGGAATATCATTTTCAATTGCAAAACCTTGTTGTGGATACCTGTAAGCATAGCTATTTCTGCATCCAAGTACCTAGGCTGTAAGTAATTGCAAATAGGTACCTGGGATCTCTTAAACTCACTGAGACTGGTCTGAATACCCCAAATAACCAAAGCAGGATGGACAAGCAAAAAGAAAAAGGGAATTAAGTCCCTTGAAATTGTTTTCAGAAGGTTGATTGGTTGAGGTTGGTGAGACTAAGGTAGGGGGGTACATAATGTCTGTAAGTGTGTATTTGAGTTAATACATATGGTTGTACATAGGCTTTTTTGTTAATGGTGACTAACTCCTGAGATGCTATCAGGCTCTTTCAGTTCATACACACTGTAGAATTGACGTCTGTTTTGCTTTGAAACCCATTGTTTCACTATTGGTCAGATTAACTTTCCAGGGCATATCCCTAGTCTCTCTGTGTGGTGTTTTTGCATATGGTACCTCTTTTATTTTGTTTCGCTCAACCTGGGCTTCTAGTAGGAGCAGGTTATGGGCTATGTTATATCTTGTGCCTCACATTCCCAATTCTTATTGGGTCAGAAAGAGATATCTGATCCAGGGTGAATCATCCAGTGACAGGTCTGAAAGAAATTAGTCTTACTCTTGAGAATGTGAAATAAGTGACCCCAGATCTGTGACATCCAATAGTAGGTGCTGCGGTACCGCGGCCATGTGGACTGTGTGCTGTTGGAGGAGTCTGTGGACAGAGTGTAGTCCGACAGAGGAGACCATATTGTTCCTAAAAATTGCAGAGACCAGTTTGGTAATCTCAGGACTGGCTGCATTTCAGATGCTGCATCTCTGAGAACAGAGCACACCAGTGAACTGCTACAGCAGACAGACAACTTTTCCCATGATAACTTTCATATCCCTAGCTCACAGCCCATGATCCAGAATCAATAATTCTGTGATAAATGTGTGTTAAATAATAGTGTTAAATGCAGAACATGTTGCCTAAGTATTTCCCCCTGTCATATAGATATATATCAGTCTTCATCAAGCTTAATTTTTTTGTATTATGGAAATCTCTAATATTTGAATCTGCTTTTGAATAATATAATTTACTGATATGTTCACTGGAGAAAAATCTAATAGCTTCCACTGTTCTTTTTTTGTCATAACTTAGATTGCTTGACTTCAAAAAAGCAACTTTAGTCAAGTCTTTGTTAAAGGTGAGAGAACTAGCCTAGTTAGTTAGCACTGCAAAAGGGATATTTATAAATAAAGCAAAATAGAAAATAAACAATTTTTTTGAAAAAGGGGAATAGGTAAACAAGTCTGTGATAATTTAGATGTGTTTCATACTTAGGATACTAGGGAGGGAGGGTGAAGAGAGTTTTTCAGATGAAACAAAATCAAGTATTTTTCAGACTTCTTATATTAATGGTAAAAATGACTAATAGTATAGTTTGGTTTTCCTTTTCCCTTTATTGGTATTGGTAAATTGCTCCATCTGATCCCAAAGAACCCTATCCGGGTTGTCACATCCATGGGTTAAACTTATTGAAAATAATGTTTTTAGTATGCATTTGTAACAGTTAATCAAATCATACATGAGAACACTGAGAATCTGGAAAAGGGGGAGTCTGGGGATATGTATGGGTGGAGCATGTCACCTTTTGCATTCAAGTGTCTAGGGGATGAGTAACTGCAAACAGGAACGTTATGATCTCTTGAACTGTTCGTAGACTTTTCTGAACATCTAAGAGTGCATATCGTAGTTTCCAGAATTCAGATGAGTTAGTGGTTGTGTGGGTGTGATTATTCTAGAAAGGAAGTGCTGGTGCTTCTCGCTGCAGTTACAGTTCTACATGTACCCCATCACCTTCCTATCTGGGCCTTCCTCACTCACCCAGACCAAATCTTTCCAAGCTGCTGGATCCTCTTCCCCTCGTACAGCTGGAGACTGAGGTTCCAACCTTCTCCTTGATGCCTCAGAACCACTCAGACCTGAGGCAGGAACATTATTTAGTACAGATGATGCCCTTCACTTAGGGACATTATTGAATCCCTTTTGCTGGTAGCCACCTCCCCTCCTCTGTCCAGCTTGGTTCCTTGGCTCATACACACTCCTCAGGCCACTGCTTGTCAATGAGGTCTTTGTCTGGCGGCCCTCTGAGCCATCTGGTCCCTCCCGGGCTGGGTAACCTGCACTATTCTTCCAGGGGCTATGGTCTGAGGGCCTGCCTGTGCCTGTGGCCTTGTCACGCTCTCCACAGACTCCCATTACAGCATTCTCACTCCTCCATCTGCCTGCTGTCAGCTCAGATCCACCCTCCCTGTGGTGGGAAACTGACCTGCATGACAAATGAAGGAGAGCCGTGTCTGTGAGGGACCTTTCCCGCTGCTGCAATTCCATAACTGCACTGCACTTCCCGTCCCAGTGCTGATGCCCGTGAGGTCCCCTAGACCTAGAATAGCCTCCCTTGCTCTCCTGGCCACCTCCTCCTCCAGGTCCAGTCACCCAGCAGAGGGCTCACGGCCTTCCGAATGTGTTCCCTGTATTGGGCCAGGTGTCCCTCTCTTGGGAGTCATTGGAACTCAAAGTGTTGGAGATGAGAATGTCTTAGCCTTGAAGGATGTGAGGGGATTTTCCTCAAGTGCTACTTGATAATTTGAGGACACCAAACTAGATGTTTACTTACATCCCTTAATTCCCATGGGCAATAGGAACTTTATGGGAGAGAAATCGAATTGAAATCACAACTGGACCTCTCTTACAGACTCTTCCAAAAAGAGACCTGATTCTTAGAAGATGGATGATGATGATTTATGACAATGGTCTAGAGCTCAGACACAAAGGAAGTAAAAAATTCAAAGCTAGAGATATTTGACACACGATAAATAAGACTGTTGGCTTTGAAGATGAAGAGGACTATGTGGCTAGCAATGCACATGGCTTCTAGGTGCTGAGAATGATTGGCAGTCAGCAAGGAGAAGAGGATCTCAGTCTTATAGCCAAAAGGAGTCAGTTCATACACTGAATGAACTTGAAAGCAGATTATTCCCCCAGAACCTCCAGAAAGGAAAGTAGCCCAACAGCAACTCTGATGATAACCTTGTAAGACCCCAAACAGAGAACCCAACCATGCCGTGCCTGATTTTTACAAAGCTTACAGAGCTGTTAGCTAAAAAAGTGGATGTTGTTTTAAGTAGCTCAGTGGTAATTGGTTATGCAGTAATAGAAAATGATTACAATACTTTTCATTGGTCGTATTAGATATATATTACAACAAGCTGAATCCTGAATGATTTTTTAGAGCAAATAAATTTTATTCTTTGACATTCTGTATTTCATCCAAAAATTTAATGTGTACAACTTATCGTATTTGTCATATGTATACACATGCATTTGGATTCACATGTTAAAATAATCTGTAGCTTTGCTTCTAAGATGTGGAGGTATTTGAATATGGAGTGGAGCCATTATTTACCATGGAATAAGAAGTACTAAATAAAGTAGTCATCTTTAGCCCTCCTCCTCCATGATTATAGCTGTGCTGAAGTTCTTCATCTGGGTATATTTCAGAGATTCATTCTTATATGCATGAGATAAATAATGTGAATAGTATATCTGATCATTACTTTTAATTACATCCAGAATAACTGTCCAGTATTCTCTTGAAAATTGCTGATAGACAAGTCATACGAGTATTTTATGTCTCTAAAATACTAGTTATATTGTCTTAGTGTGTTCAGTCTGCTGTGACAAAACACCGTAGGTCTGTATACACATATAAATAACATGTTTTTTTCTCACACTCTGGAGGCTTGGAAGTCCCAGATCAAGGCATCCGCAATTTGGTGTCTGATGATGACCTGTTTCCTGGATCACAGACAGCTGTCTTCATACTGTGTGCTCATACGGTGGAAGGGGTGAGGCAGCTCTCTGGGGCCTCTTTTATAAGGGCACTAATCCCCTGAAGGCCCCACCCTCATGACCTCATGCCCTGCCAGAGCCCCCACCTCCAAATACCATCACACTAGGGATTTGGTTTCAACATTTTCAACAAATAACATACAATTTGGGGGCCTACAGCACATATTAAACAAATTGTTCTAGATTCCTGTGGAGAAAAAAATAGCTAATCCTAAGAATTTGATACAAATCCTAAGAAAGGTTGAATATTTAATACTTATAATTATTTGATATATTTCTTATAGCAACTACTATATCTAAATACTTTTGTTAATCACTTATCACTTTTGAAGCCTTACTTCTCTCCAAAATATCATCTTATATCCAAAACCTGATATTAATTTCACATTTAAAAATAATCAATATAGCAAATTTTATTAGAGGTTTTGCATTGTAAAACGTGTTTTAGCACAACTAAGTCCAATGAATTTTGAGTTTTAATATTCTGATTGGTACAGACTTGGAAATCTTTATAAATTTAATAAGTCTAAAAGACTTTAAGCTTTCTTTCATCCTTATCACATTTTTTAAACTCATAGATGTGAAAGTTGAAGTTCCATAAATTAGAGCTAAGTTTCATTATTGTGCTTTTCAATATTGCCTAGCTTTGCTATTTTTCCTGAATTTCCTTTTTCTTGTGTACAAAACTAGGCATCATGATCTTATGTAATTTTGCAAAGATTAAATGGGAAATGTAAGTAAAGCATATATCATTTCTCTCATTGTTACTAGCAAATCATACACATATTTCCTTCTTGATGAGTAAACAGGTAATCTTTTCATTGAAGTCTCTTAATATTTCTACAAAAGATTATAAAATGGTTTCTCTCACTATGGGCTAAAATGATGTATCAGGAAAGCACATTTGTCTCTGTAATACAGACTAGAACAACAACACAGAAATTGACACAATGAAATGGAAGAAAGCTCAAATCAATTTCCCTCTCACACAGCACAGTTAATATGTCTCCCGACCCACTGATGAAGCTGGAGATGGGACTCTTGATATTGTGTGGCTGCAGAAAGAACAATAATGCAGTGATAACCTATGTATGACAGAAAATGCTCAATAAATTAAGATGCAGAAGCTAGTGACTCTTGGAATAGATTTTTTTTTCAAACAGAGAACAGCAGGAGATGAATACATTGACCAGAAGATGACTGCTCATTACTCTCTCTGGTTGTGTAAATGTATAAACAGAATGAGAAGTCGAGGTGCCTGGGGATGGAGCCATTTGTGTGTGTTTGTTTATGTTCATTCAGAGGATTGGTGATGTTTCAGCTGACAAAATGACAATGAGCATTTGACCCACTTAAGAAGAAAGGACTTAAGTTGTCAACACTGCAGTGACAGCAGCTTGCTGAACACCATGAACACTGGGTGTTCAAATTATTATGATAGATAAGGCAGTGGGAGCAGCAGCAAGGATATTGTCATGGGTGTGAGGAGACGGTGGTCTGGGTGCCGGCACAGTCAAGGTGCGCCTGGGGGCGAGTCCTCCGAGTTTCCCAGGCCTGGGGAATAGGAGCGCTGAGTGTCTGGGTTTGTTCTAGGTTCCCTTGCGGGCTTTCATCTCATTCAGACCTGTCACTACAGGCACCAGTCTGAATGTTTTAATATGGACACATTACTTGAACTTGAGTACAAATAAGGTAAATAATGAGGGTAACAAGATGTTACCAAATAAATTTGGGACTTCAGAGGAAGACAGATAGATGTCTATATATTCATGTAAATAGTTTTTTTAATATACAAATCTCCAGTTAGATCAAGTCATGGACTTTGTATTTGGGAAGACACAGTCTAAAAGAAGTTTGTACGTATACTGTGGAGTGCCTTAGGAGGCCTAGGTGTTTCCTGGTTTGTCTGGGTGGGGCAAAGCCAGGGAACTGTAACAGTGCTTTCTCCTGAAAGATCATGTGGCGTGGCCTTCTAAGAAGTCATCACTGGTTCTACTAAAAAATACCCTTATGAAGTCCTAGTGAGGACCCAGCTTGTTAGTGAGCCCCTCCTGGGCTTCCAAGGTCAGAATGATGTGGCTCCTGTTCTCCTGGGATTTACTGTCAAATACAGAGAGAGATGATAAGCAGGTAAAATGTGATAAAATACGGTGGGATCGTGAAAAGGACAGGCAGGCAGCAGTACCACGGATGTTTCCACAGAGGCATATTGTATGTCAAGGATGTGAAACACTGGCTGGAAACAAACTGAGATATGGACACTGTGCAGAGGGACAGTGCGAAGTCAGAAAGACAGGGGTCGGTCGGGGATCAGGGTGGTTGGGGTAGTGCGCCGAGGACTCGGCTGGTGCTGGAGGAGCATGCAGACGGACGGGACCATTCTGCGAGAGGCCACAGGCTACAGGCTCTGGGCTTTGTTGAGGGGCAGTAGGAATACCACGCAGTTTCCCTCAGGGGAGCCATGTGGTGCGCTTTCTGTTCTGCCGGCCGTGCGGAGGCTGGAGAAGCCCACGGAGGCTGGCGACAGCAGCACAGATTGGAGGTACAAGCCCTTGTCCAGGAGGTGGGCCGTATATCTTCAACCAAGGTCATGAGCCCTTACAAGCAGTTTCAGAGTTTGAGTTGCGAGGGCCTGGGGACTCATTTGTGCCAAAGGAGAGAGGGTAGGATTGCAAAATTATTATTTAAAATAAATATTTTTTATTTAAATATTTAAATTTAAATAAAATAAATAAATAAAATATTTAAAAATAAATAAATATTGGTAAGCTAAGCCAAAACTGTGAGCTTAGCTTCTTTCTACTGCCAGCATTGCCCATTTTCAACAAGGAACCTTTGATTTTTTTTTTTTTTTTACTTTTTATTTCATGGTATGTGAATGTATTCTAATTCCCTTTTATCCAGGAGGAGCTATCATAGAATTTTAAATTTAAGAGATTGCTGTGTTAGCAGCAGGCAGCAAAGCTGTTGCCTGAACTGTTGACAGTAAAGCTGTATTCATAAGCTCCAGTCTTCTTGAGCATCTGTTGGTTTAGTACCTCAAGAGCTGAGAAAGTTTAAAAATTGTCACACATTGTTGCTTAGTGGTAGGCACTTATTTGAGAAAGTAACTCTCAGCAAGATTTTCTTGAAATGATCCATCCAAGAAATTGACTGTGAGCTATACTCAAAATTTAGCAGCTAACTTTTCTCTCCCTAATGTGTGAATCCTTGTATCTGCCTGCTAGACTCACTGTCATTTTGGCATTCCTCATTTAAGAGGAAGAGTCTCATTCTGTCCTTCAGGACTCAAATATTGCCCACCACATCATAAAGGCCCAACAAATACTGAAGCTCTATTTGAAGGAGGTGGCAGAAGGGTGGTGGGTAAGACAAGGGACTGTCAGTAAGTTTTGGATTTGAATCTCAACTCTGCAGAGCGACAATCAGAAATATACCGGCTCCCTAGAAACTCCACTTATCTACCTGTAAAGTGGGGACACTAAAACTTACCTTAGAAGTTTATTGTAAGGTTTAATTAGCATAGTGTTTGTCCCTGAGGGAATATTCAATATATGTAGGCTGGCCCTCTTCTTCACTATTTTATTAATTTATTTCTATAAATATTACAATTATGACTCACTTGTCATCTCTACATTTTCACAGAGAAATATTATTTATTTATATGTCCCTTCTTTTTCTTTTGTTTAGTAGGTGATGATGCTGATATTAAATTAACTGAAGACGGAGTATTGTAACTATTGCCTTTCTCTGCCAGGGAATATTGCCGTAAAGTGATGTTCTTAAATTAATGTGTGAGTAAGATGTAGGTGATAGCAGAACCGTGATACACTGAGGCATCACACCACTTTGGACACAGTCTCATCAGCATGAAAATTGTATTTGCCCTCAGGCAGGTAGTCGTTCAAGGTCACTGTAATTTTGAGTTTCTGTGTCCAATGATTATTAAGCTTCACTTACTGCTTTTGTAATCTGGTACAAGAAAAGAATTTTACCAAAGAGATGAAGGAGGGAATAGAGAAAATCCTTTGTTACCCAAGCACTGGAATTCTATTCATTCTTTTAAAGCCTGAGGGATCTTTGAGGGATTGTGGGAGCTAATAGCTTCCCTCAGGACTTGTGTCTAAAAGCTAAAGTCTGCCCACCTGACTCCTAATCATACAAGCATTACCCATGGCCATGCGTCTGGCTTTCTGAGGTCAACAAAATAAGAACAAATCTATAGTAACATAGGTTTGTAAAGTCCTCTGTTATGACAGGAAGGAGCGCAAGGTCTCATTCATTATTCATTCAACACATAAATCATGGACCTACTATATGCTGCACAATGTAATAGACATTGGGACTACAGCACTGGATAAAGAAAGCAAATTGCCTGTCTTTGAGCAACCTGCAGTCTTCATGCCACCTTACGAAGGGTGCTTTAAAACTACTCTCCTTAGTGTCTACAGCAAAATGTATATCGTACTAACCTTCATGTCCATGATGGGCCACTTCATTCTAAGATAACACAGCAAATGCAAGATCAAAATGCAAAAGATATTTAAATCAGCTTGATTCTATTTAAACTACCCTTTGGGGTGTGGATACAGAAGTGTATTTAAGCTTAAACCTGATCATATCCAACACTTAGTATATATACTGTTTGGCTAATGCAGGGCATTCCAGAGGGAGAAAATTAATCAGAACTTAGTTTCATGTGCAACTTATGGAGTCAGAACAAAAGAATAATAAATTAACAAAGAAATAAAGCTCCATAGAATACTTGCAAATTTTTAAAGAAACTTCAAAATAAGGGAATTTTAGGAAATAGGATATAAAGGAACTGGTGGTGTTTCTGTTGGGGGATTTGATTCACCATCTTTCACTGAAGTTTAACTTGTATTATTATTCCTGAGGAGAATTCTTTCATTTTCAGTCAGAAAAGTAAAACAAAACAAAACAAAACTCTGAGATGGTAATTGAGCAGTAATAAAATAAAATACTTCCAAATAAAGGTATTCTATTAAATAGACTGAAGGCCTATTTTCAAAATATCATTTAATAATTGGGCTTTAGTTACGAAGTTAGGAGGATGTTTTTGAGATTATGCTATACAAACATAATATTCAGAAGCTTATATCTTATATTTCAAAATAGTGGGTATATATAGTATAATGAAATATATGCTATCCGCATGGAGAATACACGGTATTTTTATATGCATGGTTTAAAAAATGCTACAGCTCACCTGAGGAATTATAATTTGATCAATAATTGTTGGAGACTCTTCTCGGCCCTCCTGTCATTATCTCAGAGGTAAATGCTTGACTGAATTTTGTGTTTATTCATTCCCTTGAATTTCTTTATTTTTGCACCCATATACATCTCCAGATATGTCAAGTGTTATTTGGTTTGCTGTTTTTTTTAATTTTACATAAGTATGTTATGTATTCTGTTCTCTCTCTATATGTGTATGTTATATATAACATCTTTACATAAATATATATATTTATATATAAAAAAGCAACTTGCATTTTTTACTCAACTGTATGTTTTTCAGATTTGTTCATGTTGATAGGTGCTTATAGTTCATGCTCTTTACTTCCCTGATGTCTCCTAGCACATCGTGTGAGTATGCCACAATGAGTCTATCCTTCCTTCTGAGGATATTCACAGAGTTTTCAGGCTTTGCTGTTAAAACCCTTTGGCTAGGGATGTAATTTAGGCGTGCAAGTATTTCTCTCAGGCATGCACTGAAAAGCACTGGCTGCCTTGTAGGATTTGAACGTCAACTTCCTCTAGAATATCAAAGAGCTTTCTTTCAAAAGTAGCTGTGTAGATCTGTATTGCTCTGATAGTCCATTGTTCCATGTTATCAGCAAAACTTGCTATTTTCCAAGTTTTTGTTGGCACTGTTGTTGCAAATCTGGTGGGTTTAAAGTTTGCGTCTTCCTGACTTCTGCACAAATGCATTTTGATACACTTTTTATACCGTTATTAGATATTTATATTTCTTCTTCTGTTGAATGCCCATTCATGTCTTTTGTACATCTTTTTGATGATTTCCCATTTACTTATTTTAATTTTCAGTTATTCAGATACTAATCTTGTGAGTTGAATGTGTTACAGCCATGTTCTCTCGGTTGTGTTTTTCTCTTCATGATGGTGTTCTCTGATGAACGAAAGTGTGTATTTTTGTGTGGTTAGCTTGACTGGTCTTTCTTCTTTATCATTCATGCTTTGGGGAGTCTCGTTTAAGAAATCCTACCTACTAAAACAACATTAAAACAATTTGCTGTGTTTTCTTTTATGATTGTAAAGTTATACCTTTTACATTAAACTCTTTAATTCATTCGTAGTTAATTTTTTTGGCATGGCAGAAGATATTCAGTTTTCTTTATTTCCATGTAAATAATTGATTGCCCCAATTGAATAAATTGTAATTTACTATTAAGTAATTGCTATTGAGTAAATTCTCATCTGTCCCCTAAACTATAGTGCCATCTCTGTCACGTGACAGATTTTCACATATATGTGCTCTTTTTCTGGGAAATAAAATTAAAGCTTTATCATTTGGAATCTTTCTATTCATAAACTTGATGTCGGTCCATTTCATTAGCTGTCTTTTAGTTAAGCATATACATTTCCTCTTCAAGGCCTTAATACTGTGCTTTGCTTCATTCATTCTTAGGTTTCTTAGGATTTTTATTGCTGTTGGAGATGTCTTCTTCCACTTGAGGTGCATTTGCTGAAAGTTTCTTTTTTATATAGAAATATAATTGATTTTTATATATTGATCTGATACCAAGCAATCTCTTTGCTAAACTCTGCCACAACTTCTGTAATTTGCAGAGTGATTTAGGGTTTTTACATGAGTGACCTGTGAAAATTATTCTATGATGTCGTCTTTTAAAATCTTTTAAATTCCATTTTGTTTTGTTTTTGCACTGGTAAGAAGTAGGAAGAATAGGCAGCCTTTTTTTATTTAATGTAATTCCCTTTATCTTTATCTTTTTCACTGTAAAAATTGTTGCAGTTTTTTATAACAACTTCATTGAGATATAATTCATGTATTGTTCAATTAACTCATTTAATGTGTACAATTTAGTGATTTTTTAGCATATTCATAGGGTCTTGCAACCATTGCCACAGTCAATTTTAGGACATTTTGCCACCCCACAGACAGCCACATTTTGCCAGCCCTACATATTTGTATTTTTGGGCATTTCATATGAAGAGAATCATGCATTCTCAGGTCTTTTATGATTTGACCTGCTACTTAGCATAATGTTTCAAAGTTGATCCATGTTTTACCATGTATCAGTATTTCACTTCTTTTTATTGTCCAATAATATTCAGTTATGTGGTTATAACACACTTTATCCATTAATCGTTTGTTGGACATTTACACTGTTTTCTATTTTTGGATATTATAAATAGTGCTGCTATGGACATTCCTGTACAAGTCTTTTTGTGCACATACATTTTCATTTCTCTTGGACATACACCTACAAGTGAAATTGCTGGTTCCACCTAATGTTTTTTTTATAAATTCATTTCATCTAGTTAAAGTCATTCCATTTTCATTCCTCATTTGCTAAGTGTTTCATCATAAAAATCTCTTAGATTTTAGTTGTGGCAGCTATTAATACTTTGTTCTTTTTTCTTGCTGATTAGTGTTCCATTATCTGAATGTACCACAATTTCTGTATATAGTCACCTGTTGATGGACATTAGGATTGTTTAGTTTTCCTACTTACAAATGAAGCTACTGTGAACAATTCTTGTAAACAAGACTTTATATGAAATATACTGTCTTTTTATGTGGTAAAAATCTACATGTAGAATGGCTGGGTCATATGGCAAGGATATGTTTAACTTTTCAAGAGAATGCTGAACCATATTCCAAAGTAGTTGTGCTATTTCTAATCCTATCAGCACCATATGAGAGTTCTGTTAAGCTATTTATAATATTCTATTTTCAGCTATATTTTCATTTCTGTAAGTTCAGTTTGCTTTTATTTAAATTTGCTTTGGAGTATTCGATAATTCTTCTAAATTTTAATTTCAAAGTCCCATTTATGTCTTTAACCCTATAAAACAAGCCTTTTCATAGTCTGAATCTTATCATTCCATTGTTTTCAGTCTTTGTAACTTTTATTCTTCTGTTTATTGTTTGAAATGACTCTTTCTCATGAGACTTATTTTCTCTTCTGTTCAAGACTCTGATTCTGGCTTCATATACCTAGGAGCTTATGTGTGGCAATTATTTGAGATCTGAGTTTAAAGTTTGGTCTTACAAGGAAGATGTGTCATTTCTGCTGCCCATTACGAAGAAGCCCTATGACCTGAGACCACTTTAAACTGAATTGTTGGCCTGAATTTAGACAAAGCATCAGATGTAACATAAACCTGTCATTAAACATGTAAATAAGGACTCTTCTAGTTTGTAATGCCTCTGATTCCCCTTCATGTTTAGGTTGAGCTGATAAAGGATGGATGTCTTGATTCTCTCACCTGCCCTCCGACTTACTTGCGGCTTTACACAGCAGTTGTTGACATCATCTATCTTTTTATCAATGAAGGAGTAAAACATGACAAAATAAAACAAAGCAAGACAGGGAAATAATAAAGCTTGAACTATTTAGTTGTTATAAACATGAATTATAGAAGTAAGGTAGGGCTGGGTTTTATTTAGAAGTACTTAGTGAAAAGAAATACCTTCTGCCCTACACCCATTGTACTGCCGCATCGTCCCTACATCACAGAATGCCCATATAGGCCCACTTTGTATTATTGCTCTTCACTTTATGGTGCTCCACAGATACTGTATTTTTAACAAATTGAACATTCCAGACTTCAGTGCAGGGAGTAGCTGCAGATGTGATGGAAAGAACAAGAGAACTAGAAATTACCAAACAGAGCCTGAAGATGTGCCTGAATTGCTGCCATCTCATGATAAAACTTTAATGAATGAGGAGTTGCTTCATAGGGATGAGCAGAAGAAAGTTGTTTCTTGAGCTGGAATCTACTCCTGGTGAAGATGCTGCAAAGACTGTTGAAATGACAAAAAAGGATTTAGAATATTCCATAAACTTAGTTGACAGAGCAGCGGCAGGGTTTGAGAGGCTCACGTTCAGTTTTGAAAGAAGTTCTGCTGTGGGCAAAATGCTATCAAGCATCATTGCATTCTACAGAGGAATTGTTTGGAAGAGCCAACCAATGAGGCAAATTTCACTGTTGTTTTATTTTAAGAAATCTCACAGCCACCCCAGCCTTCAGCAACTGCCACCTGATCAGTCAGCAGCAGTCAGCATTGAGTCAAGACCCTCCAGCAGCAAAAAGATTATGGCTTGCTGACAGTTCAGCTGGTGGTTAGCATTTTTTAACCATCAAGTGTTTTAATTAAGGTATGCACATTATTGTTTAGACATAATGCTGTGGCACACTGAATAGACTAACTATAGTAATATAAATATAAATTTTATATGCACTGGGAAACCAAAAAACTCATTTGATTCACTTTATTGTGTTATTTGCTTCATTCGATGGTCTAGAACTGAACATGATATATCTCTGAGGTGTAACTGTGAAAGGGGAGACCTTTTAGCTGGAGTGGAAAGCACACCTCATTGTCTTTCTGATATATTATATTTCAACATAAAGAAGCATTGAGCCTGGAATATTTGCAGACTTAATCGGCATCAGAAATGAAAAGAGGACCTGCCAGTTTGGGGCTGTCCCTAAATAGCTTTCAACATTAGACCCGGAAAGAATTCAGTGATTTTTGACAGCAGTTGTCTGAGCAGCCCTCTTGATGCGATTTACTGGCAATACCTGCTTGTGGCCGCAGAGCACAGTGGATGTGTGCCCATGTTTACTGAGCTATACAAATGCCAGGCTATTACATATCTTGCTTATCCTGAGATTTCAATGTGAAAATCCAGTGTTAATAAATGAAAGTCCTATAATTCAGAAACGAAGTTTGGTGGGGGAAACTGTGCCTCTGTCCCAAATGATTAGCCTTGCTTTCCCATGGCTGCTGGTTTTGCAGGACCCACATAAACTGGAGGCATATGATACTTTTTTAAGGATTTCTGATACTCCAGAAGAGGCATGGGCTTTTGATTCACAGACATTCAGCATAAAAATGGAAGCCACTGTTTTTAGTAAGTTTATTGAGAATTGCTTGAGTTGCATAGTGACATTTTCATGTTTTTCAAATTGTAATTATAACTTGACTGGGTTATATATCTTTTTAAGTTTATTAGCAAATATATAATGATCTCACCCCCTTCCTTTCACCATTATTTAAGTAAGATCATGTATGCAAAAGCATTTTTAAAGGGTAAAGCACAATGTAAGTGAAAGTTGTTAAGGATAATAATTAAACATTTGGCATTATTGGGTATATCATCCACCAACTTACATTGGCAACTGTAGCAATAAAATCCTTTTTTTTTTTTAATTAAACTAAGTTAGTACTCAGAATTCTCATTCTGAAAGTTAACTCAGAAAATGAGCAGAAAAGTCTGAAATGTTAGTTAGTAGGACACTTGAAGTAACAACTAAGTAGAGTCATTCCTTATTTTATAGTATCTGTCTACTTATCTCTCCCTCAAAAGAAGGTTTTCGTGAGACAGCAGGTCTTTGAGCAAAATGCAGGGTGAGGGGATAGAATTTGGCATAACTCATTGTTGGTTGTGTTTACTGATACTAAGATTTGAGAATGTTCCCTTGGGAAGCATTCCTTCATTCTCTTGGCTGTTAAAGCCACTGAAGTTATAGCATGAATTCTCCTCAGAGGACAGGAATGTCCCAAAAGGACAAACATTGTTTTTTATTGGAGAGAGCCACAAAATGTTAGATAGTAGTTCATTGTCCTCCAAAGGCCATGGTACCTGAACAGGCATACAGTATGTCTGTGGTGTTAACATTGCATGGAATGGGTTGGAGGGGGGGGTTGAAATAAAAATATAGAAAGACTCCTTAGGGGGCTGATCATAGAAAAATAAAAGGTGGACAACTATGGTTTATAAGGACCTGAAGATGTGTCCCATACAGAACTCAACTGCTGAGGCCTGATACGCATTTAGATTCACGTACCCTGAGGAAAACTTATTGTAGTTAAATGGTAGAATCCATTTAGTTTAGGTGTCATATCCAAATATTATCTCATCAAAGATAACTATTTCCTGCCCCTTATCTGCCTTTTATAAAAAATGCAAGCCTGCTTGTCATTCATGAAGGCTAGAAGCTTAGTTCTACTTTTCCTCTGACCTCTAAATTCTTGGCACTAAGTTTCAGTCGCCGAGTTTGGAACTTGTGTTTTTATTCTTTGATGCCCTTCTATGGTAGCAGCCTCGGTTTGAGGGAAAGAGACAGAAATGGTGGCACTTTCTTAATTGTGGTATGATGCCTTTGGAAAATAACTTTTACTTCAAATAACATTTCTTTATGGTTCTAAGCTGTTATCCCAGAAGCTAGTACCAAATTACTGCATGTAATAGTTAAGTGGGGCCCAAGAGTGTTTTGTATTAGGTGCACTCAAGCCTGGGTGTCATGTAAGAATTACCTGGGAGCTTTTGAAAAACCTGCATGCCCAGGCCCCAGCCTCAGGGAGTCTGACGTCACGGTCTGAGGAGGAGCTTAAGGCACCGTAGCTTCTAAGTGCCCCAGGTGAATCCCACCAGCTGCCAGGGCTGCGCCCTCTGTCTGCACTATAAACCAGCTTTCTCACTCATTGGCAGCACCCACTGCTATGCACCCTGGGTTGCAGCTCAGACCCACAGCTTCGTGCTTCACAGTCTTGCCCTCAGTGTCCCTGTGACAGGGCTGGACCCTGAGCCTCCAAGCAACTGGTTGGCAGCTTTTTCATTTCAAAATAACAGTGATGATAATAGCTGGTATTATATTGAGTCCTTGCCTTCTAAGCACTTTTTGTTCAGTTAATTTTTCAATTCTCATACCTTGAGGTGAGTATAAACTAGTATTATTTCCATTTCATGTCAGGGTGAGCCAGTAGGAAAGAATTACATGGGGACGGAAACCTGGGCATTATGACTGCAGGTGCGGCTCATAACCATTTTCTCTACCTTTTTTGAGATTCCTGATGATTCTTGTAAATAATTACTTAGCGCTTGCCTGCAAGGAGCAAGGGGATCCATAAAATACAAAGGCGAAGAGCAACAGGCACGGCCCTTAGGAGGACCCCGACTCCACCACCTAACGGTGAGGTCCATGTCATAAAGTGCTGCGCTGGCAACTTAAGAGTGCCTTCAGGAGGGATTTTGGAGGAGGGAAAGGTCTCCTGTGGCTGAAGTGAGCAGCAGAACTACAGACGTTGAATGCAGTTCCTTTTCAAATGGCGCCATGTTATATAGCCTGAAGATTTGTAGAAATATTCGGTTGAACGTATGGAATTGCTAATAGACAACCATTCGACCTACAGCCATAACAATTTCATAGGTTCAAATTATGAGAGAGTCGGTGATCTTAGTAAAAATAAGCAAGTGACAGTGCCCCGAGAGTCCCTGCAAATGTTGAGATTCGATTCACTGGAGGAGGGCTACAAATTCCTTTGGCTCTTGGGGTCATCTGTGGCTTGCTAACTGCAGCAATATTTTGTGGAGGCAATTCTTGCGGCTGAATGACTTGCTTGTCTAGACCATGGACTTTTACTGGTTTCCCAAACAGCAACTGCATGGAGGAACCCAGATATCACTAAGCCTCTTGTAAATGACATGTTAAAATAGATGATCAGAAGACAGGGGGAGACTGGTTCATTAGGACTGAGAGCTCGCAGCTTCTGGGAAGGACGTAATGGAATTGCGCCAGTAAGGCAGACCACGTGCTGGGCCCTAGGCCTCGAGATGGGGGACTTTCCCAAGGCAGCAGCCACTGGGAAGGAATAAGAACTCAAATGGGGATGCACACTATAGTGAGCCAGAGTAACTTCCAAGTCAGAGAAACACATTCACACATACAGGATGATTGGCAAATCTCACATCTCACATCTCACATCTGCCACAGGTTGCACCTGGAGGCAGTGACCCTGACATGTCCACCTTTGAATCCCCCACATTCTGAACATGGAACACCAAGGGGCATCATATACTTGTTTACTGAATTGACCTGAAGTATACACTGTGCATCTAGGAAGCAACAATTAACGTTAACAGCAATAACTTTATTTCATTTTATTTTTGACATATTTTTCATTGACATATAGTTGATATATAACATTATACTGGTTTCAAGTATACACCATTGTGATTCAACAGTTACCTATATTATTAGACTCTCACCCCAACTAGTATAGTTACTACCTGTCAACTCAAAATGATGTAACAGAACTACTGACTATATTCTCTATGCTGTGCTTTCATCTTATTTATATTTATATAACCTATATTATGATTAAGATTTGTGCCTCTTTATCCCCTTCATATTTATTGTTAATGGCAATCATTTTAGTTAATGTTAATGACAACTTAGAGACTTAAAAAATTGACTGTACATGCTGCACATCATTTTTATAAGAAATATTTGTGGCTTTTATTGAATCCATTTAACTGTTATTATAGACAGCCAGGTGAAAAATCTTATTAGTCTACTGGAAAACTGTTGAGAATTGTTTGTGAGAACTTAGTCATTAACAATAACATCCTGTGAATTCTTGGAGAGCTCTACAAAACAGAATGTATGAGCCTACGTGTGCCCAGCCAGACTGATTGGGAAAGAGCCCTTCACAAAAAAGAGCTAATGAGACACCAAGAAATGGATTACTTGCATTTCTCTTCATTAAGTATCTATATCTCAAGTAGAATGTCACCGAGTAAAGAGAGCATATATAGAATAAAGTTGCTCAGCTGCCCTGTCACTGGGTTTCTTAGCATCCAGAAAGTGTTTTGAAAATAGCAGAAGCAAAAGTATTAACAGCAGCGATTAATCTTTAAAATTAAGATCAGGAAAAAAAAATTATTGCAATAAATCTCTTTTGTCCTGTTTATCCAGTATTCCTTATGCTGGTACGCTAAGAATACTAATAAGGAGAGTGAGCTTCAGTTAAATGAGCAAACCATTAGGTTGCTAAAAGTGTTGAAATGAGTGTAAGTTACAGCTGTGCGTCCCTGGGGTGAGCACTGCTTGTGGATGGAAACTTACTGCACATGAGGCATAGATGTGTATGCTTTGCTGAGTGCCCTGCAAAGATTCATGCATTTTTCTTCCTTTCCCACCTCTTCCGTTAAATGAAAATCCTGACCTCTGAACTGTTTTAGTTAAGTGGGAAACTGAGTCTTATTCTTATGGAATTCAAGGATTTGCTCCACTGGCTTGGAATTCGTTTATGGACACACTGCTACTTTGCTGTTTGGAATAAACCAGTACAAGAATGGATAATCTCCAAAATGGTGCTTACGCAGAAAGAGTTTCTTCAGATTCAGGTCCATGGTGATCCCTAAATCCACCAAATGGTAGATGAGTTTTTGAGCTGCTTCAGAATATTCTAGGCACGTCATGGGAGAATATAGCATGTCTTAAATTGGCAATTAATGAGATCAGAAGTAGCACTTATGATTCTACACTCTGTAGTATTTTCTAGGAGAAGTAACATTTATAAAAGTTTATGAATATGTATTTTAAACAAGCTTGATTTTACTTATATTTATGAAGGGTGTTAAGATAGGCTTTTCATTGTCTTATTTACTGAACCTAAGTCTAAATACCACCTTCTCTATCTCTTGGGAGGTTTCCCCTCCTGAGCCCCACCCTATATGTGTACCCATATCCCCATCTAAGTAGAATGTCACTGAGTAAAGAGAGCATATATAGAATAAAGTTGCTCAGCTGCCCTGTCACTGGGTTTCTTAGCATCCAGAAAGTGTTTTGAAAATAGCAGAAGCAAAATCTAAGCGTATCTTTGTCATTACTTCCCTTTTCCATGACAAAACAAATAAAAAGGAAAGTTTTTAAAGTAACTATTTACCCTACTATTAGTAATTACCCTACTATTTATCTAAATTACTAAATTACTAAAACTACCTTACTAATGCCCAACTCAAAAGAATGATACAATGTCTGAGAATAATGGATTTTCATTG
This sequence comes from Manis javanica, assembly GCF_040802235.1. NCBI lineage: Eukaryota > Metazoa > Chordata > Mammalia > Pholidota > Manidae > Manis > Manis javanica. The sequence continues at coordinate 142,288,328 of NC_133156.1, forward strand.
ACTTGTACAATGTATATGAATCCCATTCAATCCCACAGTGTTTTTCACTGCAGAAGAAATTTTAATGCCAATATTTGCTCTTATATAATATATGAAATATAACAAAAAGGGTAATCTCAATATTATTTTTCAGGTATTTATTATTCTGAGAATGAATTTTGTTTCTGAAAGCCTAAGGATAGTAAAGAACATGAACTAATATTAAAGATATCTGGGTCATCTCTAAGTAGTGCTTTTATAACTTTAAGTAATCTTCCCCTCACTACCTCATATTAATTAATACATATAACAAAACTAGAAAACCATTGAGAATTTGTATTTATAAAAAAAGGGTCAGTGGTATATTTTGCCATTATCTCAGTGTTTGCAAACTTGAGAGTACATTCGACTGTTCCAGAGAGATTAAAAACGGATTGCTGTGCCCCTCTGCCCACCCTCCCAGTTTCTGATTCAGTTGGTCTTGGATCAGGTATAAAAATGTGTACTTCTAAGTCTCCAGGTGATACTCACACTGCAGGTCTGGAGACCACACTTTGAGAACCACTGCTCTAAATTATTAACTGCATTTTGAAATAACAAGAGCTAATATATATTGAGTGCTTACTCTGGATCAAGGGCTCTTCTTGCATTTTCACATACAATTGCATTTCGTTCTTAAAACAAGCCTGGGTGGGAGGTTCTGTTTTTAGTACTGTTTTACAGATGGGGAAATAGACAGTCACAGAGTTCAGGATACTTTTCTGAATCATCTGACCGACCTGGGATTTGAACCCAGTAATAGAGGTCCAGAGTTCATGTTTGTTACACCAGGAGAAAAATATATTTTTAAGTTAACCCTTTCCCATATTTTACTAATTGCATAACTTTCCCACTGCACATTTTCATATTTCAGCAATTGCATTTTCCTGAGAAGTATCAAGCATGGAAAAGGCCATATTTTGGATGATATTCTGTGAGATTACACACACACATCAATGCTTTTAGTTTTCCTTTAATCTGTAAATACTCAAAGAATAAACAAGGAAAAAGGCTGTCTCTTACAAGATTACACTCGTAAAAAATTGCTCATGTTATAATGGAGAATAAAGAAAGCAGGGGAAGAAATTTCATGCTCAACATGATACTACCTGTGGAAAAAAATTACGTGTAGGAAGCAAACATATTCGAGAAGAAAATATACCATAATGCTAATGTACACACAAGATAATGTTACACATTATCTGGGGTATTTTGAAGCACATTTTATTACCACTTTGTGGACTGTTTTTTGATGAGGCACTATCGCTGAGAAGAATGAGAAAGTGAATTATTTTATGTGAATCCTTTGCATTTTAAATGAGCAGACTAATTAGTGTTCCATAAGAAGTACATGTAGTTGCTTTTATTTTTTAAGTGTTTTAACAACAAAGAGCACAGAGAATGGATTGTCAGAAAGGTCTTTGAGGAACAACAAGCTAATATGTTTCTTAAGATACACAGCTTCCAAACAAATCCCTGTACTTCATTTTATTCTGGTAACAACCTGCTAAAGAGACAGGGATCACTCCATTTTCAGACAAGGAGCCTTAGACTCAGACTTTAAATGGATCTTGCGAGAACCCATAGCACAGAACCAGCCTTGGGATCTCTGCCTTCTGCACCTGTGTGAACTACACCGTTCCCCAAATTTTCCTCCAAGAAAATGGGACTCTAATGCCTATAATATAAGCTGGGAAAACTGTGGGGGTACATAGTTACAGGCAACCACCTTGGGGTTTTCAGTTTTCCAGATGTATTACTACTCATCAAATTAATTAAGTGTAACACTGGGGGGAAAATATTTTCCTAGCCCAGGGCAAAATACCTTTGAAACTGAAATCAGCCAAAGGGTGAAGTGGGAGGAAACTGTTTATTGCATACGAACAGTTGTCCACTTCTGCTCACCAGTGTCTCTTGCAACCCAGCTGCAAAAAAGGACCCCACCCAAACTCTCCAGTCCAGATATGCTCTCACTAGGCCATGTTATGGAGATGGACTAGTTCTCTCCATCCCTTGGAAGCACCTATTGATATGAAGATGCACCAAGACCAGGCAAGATATTCTGGAAATATTGCAGTTTTACCCATAGCCCACCCCTCCAGAAATCCTGCCTCACAATCTACTCATTCTCCATATTCTTCAGTGGCCCCTGGGTGAGAAAACTGGAGCATTGTAACCAGACTAATGAAATACAATAGCAACAGCAATAAAATCATGATAATACTCAAGCCAGAGGATTCAACTAGGTTCAAAGTCCTTTGCAGATTAAGTCCATAGCTTGCCCATTACTCAGACAGTAAGTAGCTGAATAGGTAGGGAATTCAGAGCAATCATCACATGGCATCTGCAGACAGCAGGCAGGTCCAGACCACAGGGACTGTAGAAGAAAATAACCTTAGGGGCAATAAGATACATGTTTTAATGATACCAGCATAGGCAAATCTTGTCCATCAAGTAGGATGCATGCAAGAGAGTGGTCCTGTGATATGACAGTGGCAGAAATGGGATCTCGTCCTAGACTAGTATGCCATACTTTCACCCCCAACCCTGTGGGAGTTACAGATGGGTCAATATATGGGGCTATGGGAGGTACATGCACTGGCCATAAAGATAAAGCAAAACTTCCCAGTAAGATGCTCTTATCTTCTTAACATTTTGGGTGCACTACTGTGATCTTTGGGGGCCACTCTGCTGTTATGCCAGGAACACACAGGAGGTCAGCAGCCAGGCCTTTCCCCCAAGGTGCAAGAAGGGCCAGGCATCACTGGTCCATGTGTTGAAATGTCCAGCGTCACATCCACTCAACAGAGTCTCCAGGGTTTAATCCAGTAGGGGCTGGCAGCAGGATGTTGCTCTATTGGCCATATCCTCGCTTCAATAACTCCTCTTTAGTTTGCACATACAGTTGTATAGGAGAGATAGCAATGTATGTTAGCATATCCACAGGGCTCAAGACTCCTTTTTGGAGCTTCTCATTCAAATGCAGTAACACTGTCCAAAGCAAACTGACCAGCCCCATAGATTGGTATTCTACTTCAGGCCAGATTTCAACAAACCATTGTACCTCTCTATCATGCCTGCCCCAGTAGGATTACATGGTATGTGAAAGTTCCACTTTATTCCTAATTGCTGCACCCATTTTTGTAATGTCCAGTAAAGCGGGTGCCTTGATTGCTGCCAATCACCTGTGGCTGGCCATAGACTTCAAAGAGATGCTCTAGGCCCCTCTTGGTGGTTTGCTGATCTACACGACATGCAGGAAGAGCAACCAACAGGCCAATAGGTGTGTCCACATGAGTCATGGCATACTGATATCCTTGTGATATGGGCAGAGACCTGGTATCCACCTGACAAGGGGTATTGGCCCCTTTACTATTGTCCCATGTTGCTGCAGGACTCAATGTAAGTCCCTCCTCAAGCACGTAAGGCACTCCTCCAGGCTCTGCTGACTTCTTCAAAGGTCAATGACAAGCCCCACTGACAGGCTATAGCCTACAATGTTTTTTGTCCTGTGTGCAACAAATGCTGATGTAACCATTGGGCTACATCAGAGGCAGGTTTCCTTCTAGCTAATGCACCTAAGCCAGTGTGTCTGCTTCATCACTCCCTGGGGATGCCAAAGGCAAATGGCCAGTCACATGATATATGGTAACTGTCTTAGTCTGACCAGAGGTCCCTAGGTCTTGCCACAACTCTTGACCCCAAAGGGGCTGGTGACCAACCATCCAGTTGGCACTGTACCATGTTGGTAGCCACAAGATCCAACTCCGATAGACGGCCCAGCTGTCAGTGCAGGCAACTATGGGGGAGGACTCCTGGGTGATCAGAAGCCATACCACCCACAACTCAGCCCATTGGCTGCTCTCCCCCTCCCTGTTCTCCATTGGTATTGTCTCATTCTTAGGATAGAAAGCCACAGCCCTCTACTTTGGGGACTGCCCATGACTGGAGCCATCTGTATACCCAGCATCTTCAGGTATAGGGACTTTTCCTTCCTGATAAGGACTCTCGGCTATCAATGGCTCAAAAGCAAGTTCTTTCTGCTTTCCACTGGTATTTGTCACTGGCCCCAGTAAGTGTTGGAGTTCTCCACTTAAGGGGCTATTGGAGAGGGCATTATGCTTCTCTAAGTATGTGCTCCATTTGACAAGTGTAGGCCTTTGTGCCACACCAGTCAGTGGCCTTTGGATCCAGTCTTGCACCCACCCCCAATGGGATAGGTCATTATTACCTTCATCTGAGCTGTTCCGGCGATGGGCTCCATAGCCTGCAAGGTGTGGTATAGAGCAGCCAGTTGCTTCTCTATCAAGGTGTACCAGATCTCTGCTCCTCTCTGTAGTGTAACCAGAATCCAATAGGTTGGTGTGTCCATTCAAGCCAGTGACAAAGGCCCCATCCATACCGTCTCCAGGGCTGAAGGCACTGCTCTTTCCTTCCTGTTCCCTAAGGCCTCTTGCAATGCCGACTCTCCTCTTGCCTCCTGCCTGGCTGCTGACATATCTTCTTAATAACTGTCTCCCTTTCTTAAGGGCATCCCATAGGTCATCGCCCAATTGAAGTGTGTCTCTCTACTGCCAAAGTCTCTCTCTCTTCTCAATAATCTGTTTCACTATCTTGAGAAACAGGCATCCCACAATCCTGGCTGCTACAGCCACTCAGGGCCTCTAAGCAGTCTTCTATTTCATGGAGGGCTAATTCCACAGTTTCCGGAGTCTCCACCTTTCCCCAATTTGGGAGAAGGCCCTATCTGTCTAGGAGATGCTTTACCTTAGACCAGTTCCCCACTAAGGGGTCCCCAATTGTAAGCCTCCAGATGGGGGCTCCTGGGTGAAGCTGTACCCTCCACCACTGCCGCCACTGGGGCCTTCCCACCATCCACAGTGGGGATTCTGGGTATCTCCCCACAATCTGTAGGGGTAGCCCACCTAAGGGTGGCACCTGTGAAGACAGTTGTCTGGTTGTAACTTCAGGCAGAAAATATTTTCCCAGCCTGGGGCAAAATATCTTTGAAACTGAAATCAGTCAAAGGGAGAAATAAAATGGGAGAAACCCATTTACTGTATACAAGCAGTCATCCATTACTGCTCACCTGTGTCTCTCGCCACCCAGCTGCATAAAGGGAAACCACCCAAACCCTCCAGTCCAGATATGCCCTCACTCCCCCAAGTAATCAGCTATTGATATGGAGATGGACTAAGGCCAGGTGAGAGATTTGGAAATATTGTAATTTTTTCCCACATTAAGGAAGGTGAAATTGTTTACAAAATAGAAACAATGTACAAGTGGAGGTTAAGGCTGTTTTTACATTCCTGCCATCTGAGAAGAAAAGCATGATTGGATTTTTTGTGGGGGAGGGCACTAAGGAGGAGTGCTGTTTAGGTAAAATGATCCTGTAAATTCACTGCTGTACAGAAGCCAGTATGCTGTGAACACAGTAATCCTTACAGACAGTGTGAATGTAGGAGCTCTCCGCAGTGATGCACAAGCTGCCTCCTGGCTTCTCAAAGTGAGGGGCTTTAGACTCTGGGGTAATTTGAAAACACATCAGGGTTTGAGAGAAGCTTCCCTGAGTGGCCCACTGATTGCAATACTTGGGTCTCCAATACTTGGAGCTGCCTTGGGGGTGTATGTTCATGTTGAGGGGCAGGCATTTGTCTCGGGAGGAAGTTCATGGGCCAGGGGGAGAAGTTGGGTTGTACTGGTGTCAGGACTTAGCTGAGATGGTGCTGCCCCTTGCCTGCAGGCTCCAGCCTGACCTTGGTGTGGCCAAGGCCAAAGAGTGCTCACTGCCCAAAGCCCTGATGGCTTCCACTCATAATTCCCAGTGGATCTGTTGGGAAAACATTTTCTCCCTGGGGCAGCTTTGAGTCTTAAGTTTTACTGCAGGTAGAAGGAGTTTAATTCCTGTTGAAAAATGTCAATAGTTTCCTATAGAAATGTTTATCTATTTAGACATTAAAGGTTTTGTATTTGATGCAACAGTTAATGTAAATTCTATACTTTTAGAAAAGGTTGGTGACCTCTTCTGCATGTGATTATGAGCTCTTTTTGATTCCTCTTAGTTCCAAGTGTCTGTGAACTTTCATTTCCTCCTTTCCCCTTCCCAGCCCCCTGAGGCTGCCATTTCTTGTAAACACTAGTGGCTGATGTTAAAGCTTCCACTAATTGCCTTATCATTTCATAAAGAGGTATTAAATGCTAACAATTTCCTCTTTTACTCTGAATTGAGTACTCCTTTTATGCAAAATGACTACTTCACGTGCTTTTCCATCCCCCTTCCTCTTTTTTTCCTGTCAGTGGAGAAATAACTGAGCAAACCTTTAGTGGCTGTAGGAAGTCTTTTGCTTCAGCATTTGAGTCTGTTGATAACATAGTAAAAATTTATTCTATAAAATATCCCATAAAGTTGATCTCCTGAGCTAGTAGATGTCCATTTTCTCCAAGCAACTTCTTGATTTTTTTGTATGCTATTTTGAGCCTATAGAAATAATTTAAAATGATAGAACAAAATATTTTTATACACAATTGGTTTTCTTACTTCCCTTGAATTTTGTGAGTGTCTTACCATATTTCATGTTGTTCTGTTCTCTGTGGACTGCTCACATCAATGCCCACACATGTACTGTTGCTGGGCAGCTGCATCTGGGGAGGTCTCTCCCTGAGCATTAGGTGAATCCTCCACTGTGGGAGGGTTCTCAACTCTGATGGAGAAAGAATTCACAAACAGGTCAAACGAGTGCAGGTAAGGAAGGAATTTATTAAAAGGAGAGTGGTAGCGAATGGCAGCAGCTATGCAGGCAGTAGAGAGCAAGAAAGAGCAGAGGGAGGAAAGGGAAGTTCACTGAACTCCTGCTCATCATGGAGCAAATCCCTTGCTAACTCCTGAAGCCAGGGTCACCAGGCATCTAGTGTCCACTTGAATCTATACTGTGTGGGGACTAAGCCCCTACCACTCCAGGATGTGGGGGAGCTGAGGAGCACTGGGGGGAGTGAGATTATATTCTGAGAATTTACCAAAGTAAAGAAAGGATATTTTCGGACAGGCTACTAAAGAGCATGATCATCCAGCTATAGTCCTGTCTGGATCATCCAGGCAACAGGAACTTGCAAGCCCAAATCAGAGCTCTCGGTAGCCCTTGCCTACTTGTTTGAAGTAGAGAGAGTGAAGACCTGTGCTTAATTCTAGAAAATTGGATGAAATAGTGAAGTAACAAAGATACTTATCACTGGGTTAAGAGGTCTCTCATTTATCTCTCAAGAGACTTGGAAGAGCTAGAGACAAAATGCAAGGAGCTGAGCAGCATGAAGACCTTATTTAAGGCAAAGTGCACACTTGAAGAAAGGGGAGTGCAGGCAGCCTGAGAGAGGAGGCATGCTTAAAGGCTTAGGGTTTGTGTCTTTTAAGTGTTTCAAGAATGGGGCAAAGGGCCAGGGGGAGTAGGCTTGACATGTGGCCTCATGATATCTCTCTCCAATGAGTGACGTTATGTTGCCATCCTTAGTCAGTCTTCTAGATATCCTGTAAGAGAAACTTAACCCACGAAATTTCTTGATCCTCTTCTTCTTTGAGTAGTGGTTACCCTCAAGCACTGGGGACATATCATTTAGGACTACTTGCCTTGCTTTAAGATAGGGTCAGTTGTTGGCTGATTATCATAAAGTATGTTGGCAATCTTACCTCCTAACTCCCTGGTTTTTAAAATAGAATCTTAACCTCAAGATAGGGTCCCTCCTGTTCTTATTATACTATTTATATCTTGTCATTTATCATCATAGGCAGGAAAAATTCATCATGATGCTTGTCCCATGTCCCTGCCCTACCAGTATACCATATACACCCCCAACACACACACCCTGTACAACCACACCACACATGCCACACACAGACACACACACACAGACACATACACACACACACACACATACATACATACACACACTCACTCACTCACTCACTCACTCAGTCACTCCATAGAATCTACAGTTTAAGGACTGTCTGTTTTATTCATGTATTTTCAGCCCTTGGCAAGGTGGATGCTATAGTGGACACTCAGTAGCTTAATAAAACTTTGTTTTGTGGCTCAGAGGTCTTTAGATCCTTTTGACTAAGAGAATATTCTAAATATTTGAAACTGCAATTGTCTCATAGGATGCTGCCTCAAAAACAGACGGAGACTGAACATCTCATTTTTCTCACAAATGCTGGTCTTTCATGTCAGGCTTCCTGGGGAGCTAGCTCGGATGTGAAGAGTAGCACAAGAAGGCTTATTGAGTCTACTCTTGGAGTCAGCGCTGTGGAAGCAAAGAGCAAGGAAGAAAGCAGGGCTGGACAAACCCAGAAGTCAGGCTGTGGTGCAGCTACCACCAAGGCCTCTGACAGTTACCTGTGGGGCAGCTGTAGGGCTTGCTACCCCATGAAAGGACTGTGACTTTTCAGCCGAGCCTTCTGCAAGGAGTTGACAGCAGAGGGTTGTCTGGTGGCTGGTCTCCCTGCAGCTTGGGGTCTACGTGCTCCCCTCCTGAAGGGGGTATGGGCAAGACATTGCCACAATCACCGTAGTTGGGATATCTCCCAGTAATGTTTCTCAGTTTTACTCAGTGAACAAGCCAAATCAGTTATCAAAATCATTGCTAAAAGATGATCTTTGTAATCTTTGGTGAAAACAGCAGAATGTAAATTTCTGTGTGTAGAATGTCAACTGTGTAAAATAGTTATAGAAAAAAAGCCTGGAAAAGCATATATCAGAATGATGAATGTTATCTTTGGGTGGTTTTTATGTTATTCTTTTTCTTTTCTGAGTTATCCTACTCTAATAATTAATATTTACTACCTTATGGTAAGTATCACCCCTGGCAATGGCTCACCCTCAACTTTCGAGTCTCCTGTTGTCCCTCACATCCTCATTCCTCTGATTTGTTTATTTAGTCCCCTCTGTTTGCCTTTGTTCCTGCACTTGATCTGTTGCCATGGCCAGATTTTTATTGGCCAGACTTGTTCTTTTTGGGGTTGGGGGAGACAATTTACCATCCACTCTATAGTCTGACCCCACTGGATTAGACCCTTTTTGTAAATTCAGAATGAGCAGTTCTAACAAGGTATCAACATTTTCCATCATTTCCTCTCCTATCAGTGGAGTAAGCTGATGATGCTGGTTTTGTCCACAGGATGTTATTTTCATTGTTTGCAAGAGAGAAAGCCATGTGTTATATTGTCTACAGAGAAATTTATTTAAAGATACTTAAGGGGAAACAGGGTTCTGTATGTGTATGTTTGCAAGTTAACATTACTTTTGGCCTTAGGGATGGCTCATTAGCAACTTAGAACCCCAATCAGTAATCTGTAATCTAGGAATGTTCATGAGGCCCTTCAAAAGTGGGTGCCAAAACCCATAGCAATGGGTTTGCCAATGAAAACAAGGTGCTAGATACATGTAGCCAGAGATGATATGATTAGTGTCAGGATATACATGTGGTTAGAAATATTGGCAAGGCCCTGCCACCCTTATGTGACTGGGGTGTCTAACTTGAGAACTTTGTGGTGCTCAGGCTTGAGATCTGAAGATCTGTGGGTACCCTAATCCCTAACTCGTGAGTACGCCGTATCTAGGAATGACCTGGAGATTGGCCATTCCTACCACTGAAATGCTGCTGCATCTGTCTTAGGGTGAATTTCTCCCCTGCAAGGTACTGACCCCAGGGCCTGAAGGCAAAGGGCAGAACTCCCCCCAGCCACAGTCACAGGCTGTGTGTCTGTGTTTGCTGGGCAATGAATACTTGGACATGAGGCCAAATGGAGTCTCAAACTAGATTCTTTTAAACCACGTGATTGTTGTAGGCACTAGATTATTTATCCCCCATCTATTAGTAACCATCTGAGGATATGGATATTTACCAAAAGAATCTTTGAATCATTAAATTAGTATACTCATCATATATTTAGACATTGTGAGCCTTTCTGAAATCCTCATTTCACACTCACTTCCCATTTAGAATTATACCAACTACTTTATAAAAGAAAACTTTGAATTAGTCACTGAGGAAGTTCAGGCCAAAAGAAATACTGTACTCAAGGTGAGCCTGGAATGCCCATTTGATGGAGGCAATTTTGTATCCAAAACATAGCTAACTCAGAGTATAATATAACTAAAAGCTCAGAAAAAGTTACAGCTTAAAAAAGCAATCTTATACCATACAGTATGTAATTTTCAAGATAAATTACTATTTCTAAATTATATAGGAATGATGGAGTTATCTGTACACAAAGGATTTTGAATAATTCTGTTCTAGATACCTAAGAGCATAGCCTTCTGAGTAATTTTAAAGACAATAAATCAAACAAGATCTTTCAAATCTACTATTTTGATTGTTTGAAAATACGATTAATCTCTTTATAGCCCTTTTTTATGAAAATATTTCTTAAATGTATTCAAAATTGTGCTCTGAATAAAACTTAAACTATCTGCATCATCTTGGGTTAGCTCTGAAGTCCCCATTCATATTCATGGTTTTGCTAAAGATCTAGTAAATCCGTAGCATGCTTTGTATTTAGGAGTCTACAAAACCAGTTTTCAAACTAAGCTTTTATTTGATTATGTTCCCGTGAGGATATTGCTTTTTATTGAATCATTTTTTCCCTGTGAGTTTCTCTTGAGCACCAAAGCAGAGTTAAAAATAGATCAGTGATGGCTTGAATTATGTAGAACCATCATGTGTATTTCTTATTTATGAATTATAAAAGAATTTCCATTATTTTTGGTCTCCTTCTCTGAATATCTACAAATGTAATGTACCTTACTGAAAGAAGGCTTTGGCTTTTCAGAGCATTTAATTTTTCAACAGAAAAACATCTGACAGAGTAGATAGTATATTTCTCAGCATTCCCAAATGTAACAATATCTCTATTTTTTAACAAAGTCTGTGTGTTTCACACACCTGATAGAACCTTCAAGCTAAGCATTGTTCTCTTGTTTGACAGTATACACATAATTAACATGCCCACTTTCACTTGGGAAGACTGCTTAGTAGAATGGAAGCAGTATTGCCATTGGGTCAAGCCTTGATTTCCATCTTCTCTGGACTGGGCTCAGCAACCCTTCTTCCCTAGCTCTCACAGCCAGTGACCGCGAATTGGCCAAGCGTCCTTGTTTTCCAAATCACCATAGAACAGAAGCCCCCATCTGCCCAGGTGAGCGCAATGTGAACTTGGGGTTTCTCTTCCCAAATATATTCATCGGCCCACTAATGCCAACACAGGCCCGCTGCCTTCTACTGGAAGGTCAGAAACTCAGGTACATCCCCTGAAGCTGAAGACAGAAACTGCCAACCCCCAACAACTGTACTTGGTCCTGGCAACCATGGGGGCTGCCTTGCTGTAGATGACAAGAAGCATCCTGATGCCCCACTGACATCAGGGCAGGTGGAGATTATTTCAAAGACATGCCTGCCATAGCCGAGTGCCTTCTGCTCAGCAGGTATGTTGATTCATGCGTCCTGTGCGGCCCTGCTTCAGACTCTATGCCCGAGGTCCAGGTGGGGATGGCCATCCTCCCTGATGGAAGCTCAGGCTGGGTTGGGCAGCGTTTTGCATCAGTGTGTGGCTGGACTTTTGAGACAGCATTCTGTGGGGACCCTGGCTCTTCTCAGAAGTCCCTGTCACCAGCCTAGACTCTGTGTCTTCCCTTTTGGTGGCTTCCAAGGGACCATGATTCCCATTTCAGTCAGGGCTGTCCCAATCGCTCTGATAGATTTCCATTACTTTGACATCCTAAACTCTCCAGTGAGACGGGGGACCACCTCCTGAATATATTTAATAAGAAATTTCATTTTGTAAGTGAACCAGTGGGAATAAAAACACTTCATTTCATGATTGCTGCATTCTCCTTGATGAGGCCAAAGTAAACATACAGATGAAAAATCGGTCAGTCATTCTTTAAGAGCTTGGCCTTGAGACTCTGAGAATGATCTGAATGTTCCAGGAAGCCTCTGTGCATTCGGCCCAAGGCAAGCGCGGCTTACGCTGATAGATGATACTGTCATTTAACACCAAGTACGACTGCAGGAGTAACAATATATTCATTCCTTCTGAACCCTGTATGACATGCCTGGGCTTAGAGTCTGATTATGAAAATGACATTGATTGATAAGTCCCGTGGGAGCTCTTAAATATGCCTCTCTTTGTATGTATGCCCCTACTGCATGTGTTTTTTAAGAATTTTTAAACTGAACTTGTTAATATTACTGTTATTTTGATACTATTCTGGATTATTTAGTTTTCTAGAGATAGGAAAGCACATCTCAGTATCCAATTCATAAACTGTTGCCATTATCTAGATGATACCCTAGGGTACCTGCTAAGAAGACATTTGTTAAACAAATTTTTAACATGTGTCTCTGTCTGCTATTCTCTGTAAAGTGCCGAGGGAAATAAAAAGCATAAGATCATCCTCTCTTCTTTTAGAGTATACAGTAAAATTTAGGAGAGAGGTTTATGTGAAATGTTATACATAGAGACACTGTAGCCTAGAGAACAGAGTTTTGGGTGAAAAAATAAAACTGGAAGGACAAATTGAAAAGTCCCAGAGATGTGTACTGGAATGCTGTAGATGTCGAGGGAGCAACCATTGGTCCATCTGTGCTCCTGTTGGTCCAGAGTGAAACAGAGTGATCTGTAGAACCTGGAGATAATGGGAAGGGCCTGGGGTTTGCTGCTGTAGGACAAGTTCAGAGACGCAAAAATCTGATCCACCTCGGAAGTGGATGGGAAGGAGGGTGGGAAGAGAAACCCCTGTAGCCAGCCACAGGCAGACTTGCTAACAGCCCTGTCAGGTCTGGGCTGGGTGGGCCGGGCAGGTGCACCAGTGTGAGTTATAGTCAGCCACGATGTCCTTGCGCACAAGCATCTCCATCTATTCCCACAACCAGCGCTGATGGCAGGTGCAGGTGCGGGGGTCCCAAGCGCGGGGTCTCTGGCACCAGGCTGCCGGCCCTCTAGCCTAGCTCTGCCATTTATAGGCTCAGTGGTTTGGAGTCTGATATCCCACGTTTTTGCACCTTAGTTTTCTTCTCTTTCACTTTGTTATGGCAAAATTTATAGAACGTTTCCCATCCTCACCATCTTTAAGGGTACATTTCAGTGTTATTCAGTTTCACAGTGTTCTGCATCCATTATCACTGTCGATTCTTAGAACTTTTGCACCCTCCCAAAGTGAAAATCTGTGCCTATTCAATAATAGTTCCCCATTCCTCCTCCCCACCCCAGCCCCCAATAACCTCTATTCTACTTTCTATCTCTAGGAATCTGATTTTTCTAGGTACCTTGTATAAATGGAATCATATAATACTTGTCCTTCTGTGCCTGGCTTATTTCACGTCACATGGTGTCCTCATCCATGTGGTAGCTTGTATCAGAGTTTCTTTACTTGGTCAGCCTGATTAATCCCAGTGTATGGCTGGAGCTCATTCTGTTTATCCACTCATCTGCTGAGTTGTTTCCATCTTTTGGCTCCTGTAAATAATGCTGCCATGAACCTGGGTGTACAAGTCTCAGTTTGAGTCCCTGCTTTCAGTTTTGTTGGGACTATACCTAGAGGTGGAAATGGCTGGTTCAAATCGTATTTCTGTGTTTAGCTTTGCACCTTAGTTTTCTTATGTATTAAATGAGGATAACCATAGTTCCTAATGAGCAGGGCTGTTGTAAGGCTTAAATGTGAGTGTATATGAAGTGTTTAGAGGAGAGCTGGCCTATGACAAGCCGCAGGGAAGCATTAGCTAGTTGATCTTACCTGAAGGTGCAGCCTCATGCAGCCCGCATGGTGAGCACCTGGAGGTGAGATCTGAGCATCAGCACTTTCCCCAGAGCAGCGCTGCCGCTGGGAGCTTGGGACAGACCTTTGGAGATAACAATTCATCACAGTACCTTTCTTCATGTGTTTGATGTTTTTGATCTTTCTCGTGTGTCGCAGGGAGGTGATAGAATATTGGGTATCCTTATTTCCAAAGCCAGAGGTCTTAAATCAAAATGTTTAAATTGAACCTCTTTCTGAATTCTTCAGGAAAATCAAATATGAATCTATGTTTTTAATTTGAAAATTGTACTCAAAGGATAAAAAGTCAGATGTATCCATTTATGCATTCTGTTAAGCCTGAAACATCACACCTGTTGTCAAGAGCTACCTGGTGAAGGAGGATATCCGGAGGAGTGGGTTCCTGTTGATAATTCAACAATTATTGATAAGTAGTACTTCAATAACCAATACTTGTTGATAATTGTCTTCTAAATGCTATGAGCTGGGCTGAGTATGAAGAATTTCCTTTGATATGTAACCCCATGCTGGAGTTATGCATCATAACAGAAAGCACTAAAGTTCTCACTAGTGTATTTCTCAAGAGGGGATTGGTACCATGAATTGGTTGCTTATTTTCCTTGGGAGAAGGTCATCTCATTATAAATGCAAAAAAAACATTCAGCTTCTTTAGTTTTTAATTTTAAATTAGTTAAAATTAGTTAAATATTCTGCTTAAGTTCCTGTGTCAAATAACATCACCCAAAGAATTTTGAGAATTCTGAGTAAGCTATAAATCAATGAATGCAGCATATAAAGGCTTCAGGTAAAAGGACATGATAGTCATTTTTTTAAATGTTTACTTTCTTTACATGATAGGAAACAAAGATAGATTTTGCAAAATGAATGAATTATACATTCATAATTGGATGTATGATCTAAGTTCCAGAGTATGTGGCCACCAGAAAACACTTTTTTTGTGATGGGCAGTAATTTTGTTGAAAAAGAAAAAGTGGACCCTTTGAGGGAAAGGAATTTGTGAAAGAACGGAAAGAGGGTACTCCCCCCTTTGTATCTAGTACCAGTGTTCAAATTGTGTAAAGTCCTTTTGTAGAGGGCTTTGTTGGGGAAAGATGCTATGCAAACACAGGTTCTCTGTGCATACTCTGTCCCTGCCGGCTCCCTCCCTCAGTGCACCATTTAAGCTGCAAGGACTGGAGTGTCCCTTCACTGGTGCTTCTAGACCCAGAAACGACAATAAAAATGTTCTGTTTGCTGGTGCTTGAAATTCCGTTAGCTCAAAAGAACAAAAGCTCCTCATTCAGTAGTTAGAAGGAGAACACTCTTAGTTTAATGCTTTAGCGTGACTGTGCTGTCGCCAGGGTGTAATAAGTCAGGGCAGCCATTGAGAGGGCTCTGTTTTGTTAGAAGGTGAAAGGGCACACTGTGTGACAGAGTGTGAAATGAAGGGGTTTAGGCAGAGGGGGCATGGGAAGGTGGAGCCCAAGGTGGGGCACAAGAGGGGTGGGATGATGGGGCAGTGAAGGGTTAGAGACTCCAGCACAGGGCTTTACTTCTTCTCAGGTCATTTTACCTTCATCTGAGTTGGCAGCTGGCCCCTAAGTGATTTCTTTCTGAACAAGCAATTCTGCCCATCATGATTTATGAGGATCACTGTTTAAATATGGTTGAACTTGTATAACCAGGAGATTAATTAGCTGAAGAATCACTGTGACAATAATGTACATAAAGCCCCAGGACCCAGGGCCATGGGTGGAGGCCTGGCCTGTGTTCAGATGGTACTTGGTCAACAGGGAAATGAGAGGTGCAGGCAATCTGTGCCCCCATTTGCAGCAAGGAGAAGTCAGTGTGTGCTGACCCAAGTCCAAGGAGGGCTGACCCAGAGCAGGAATAAGTGGACTCAGCTGTGAGAAGGGGTTGGCTATGTGAAGAGGAAGCATTCCAGCCAGAGGAGGCAGAGAGAGAGAGAGAAATTACACAAAGGTGCATGAATTCAGGAAGCCCTCCATGCATGGGCTCCTTCAGATGCCAGTGAATGGATTGGCCAAGTAATCTCACTATATTCCACTTGGGGATGACCTGAGATTGTCACTACTGTATGTTCATCCAAAGTTCCTTCTCAAGATATGTGGACTCCAGCCTGTACTATTCTGCACGTGAACTGGTAAGCCTGCAGGCACCTGAGCAGTGGCCCTTTGTAGGATTGGAAATTTCTTTGCAATCATTAGAGTGATAAAATATAAATACAGGATTGAGGTTTCCTGTTCTGGGTACTGAAGGTTAGGACCATTAATTGTTGAGGGACTTGATGGCTATGCAGTTTTGATTCATTATATATACTCTATCCAGTTGTATCTACTGGGAAGTTATTTTTCAGATGCATAGAAACAGCTCCAAAATAGAAATCATAAGAACCTTAAAAAATAATGTTGTGTGATTTGAAAATAACACTATTTCACATCTACATATTACTACAGATATTGTAGAGAAGGATTTGCTTTAGAGCTGGAACAAATCTTAGAGACTAATTGTTATCCCTCATAATTGTGTTGTATATTAAGCCTTGAACAGGACCAGTATTTGTGGATTTAGTGTGAAATTAGTACCAGTTATGAAAATTTTTTTAAAATCTACGTATTCAATAGCAAATGACATGGGAAAGCCAGGCCATTGCATATAGTCATGCCAAAGAGCTCTCTATAACCTTTTGATGTCAGAAATATTGGAAAATATATGTTGAAAATGGTGTAGTTTTCCTGTAGATACCTGAATTTCAAAGTAATTAAAATGTGTGCACAAAATATATGCATAAGAGGAGCTTATTGAGACAGTATTTATCTTGTTAACTTTTTCTTACATCCAAAAATTTCTGTTGGCTGCTTTCTCATTCAGGAATGGTGCCTTTGTCTATATGGAACAATGGGATTTAATTAGTCCTGAATAAAGCGATCTGATACCTGCTGTGGCCCAGTCTGCAATCTTGTCATGAGCAGACTGATTAGAAATACTAGTTTATGGTATCTTTGGACTATTTGAGAGAGTCTCATTCACATGGAGAAAGGGTTGGCTGGCTGCAGCGAATCCTCATTGTGAACGCTGATTTGATATTGTCTCCCCGTAGATAGAGACTGCAGAGAATGCTGAATTCTATCATGGAAAGCAGAGTGGATTGTAGTCTGTCAAATGCTTCTTGGGAATGATACTAACAAAGTACCTGGCTGTGATGCTCGATAATGCTGGAAATGTGGAGTCTATAAGTGGACGGGAACTAACAGTTTCAGGTGGAAACCAAGGCCCAGATGTAAAGTGATTTGTCCAAAGTCACAAAGTCAAGGCTGTACAGCTGGATTCCTGGGACTTCCTGTCCATGCCTTTCCCCTAAACAACACAATATGGAGACTGAGTAATAAACTGTCTCTCCATCAGATCTGTCAGACAAAGTTTATGATATTTATTTGAACACACACAGACTGAAAAATCTGTGACTATATGAAATATTACTCTATTTAATGTTCACCTATTTAATATTTGTAATTCTCATGCTCTTTGATGCCCAAATTAAAAGCCACTAGTCCACCGCATGCCTGACTGGTTGGACCTGGATCTCTTTCTTCACTGTGTTTTCACATTACATTGGGAAGCAGGTCTCACACAGCTGCATAGACGCTCTAGGTTACAGCAGTGTCCCTCATACAATAATCAGTTATCAAGAAAGGAGAGTTTATAAATTATTCTTGTTGGGAGTGGATCACATGTCATTTGTTATTATAATGGAATGCATAGCTCTCCACATCATTTCCTAATGGATGTCTCACGTTAACTGTGCACCATTCATTCAGTGAGCACGCATTTGTGTTTGTGGTCCCCAATCCTAAGTCTACCTCAGAAGGGATGCAACATGATCTGTGCTTCACGGAAGATATGAAAGAGGATAATATGTGACTAACACTCAATATGCCTTCACTAAATGCTTAATTTTTACCAGATACTGTCTTAGGATCAGGATATGAATGTGTGTAGACTATTTTGAAGAATGCCAAGGACAGTCACAGTAAGTGTTAAGTATTTATTGAATGTGATTATAATGAGGATGATGATGATGATGACACCATGCCGTGAGCATTTACTGTGAGCCAAGCATTGTGCCAAATGTTTTATTTGGATTACTTAATTCAATCTTCAGAACAACTTTTTAAGGGAAGAGTTATTACTGTTCTTTTTTAAGAATGATGATGAGGAAATAGGGTTATAGATTAAATAAATTGTTTGAGAATTGCCAAGGCAGCCTCTGTTGGAGAGAAGAGTCCTCTGATATGTGCCTTGATGTTAAGAGAGGATTTATTTGACATTGCAATTACTGAGAAAGGAGCAAAGTTAAATAGCATAAAAAAGTATGACCATTTTAATTTTGAAGACTGCCTTGACTATGTCATTTCTGAAATGCCCAGTTCTCCTTTGATCTGAATATTTATTGTATTTCTAAGTGGCAATATGTACATCATCTTCTTAAACATTGAAGTTACTCTTCTACTTCTTTCTCTCTGAACTAAATAGGAAATGTAGAAAATAGGAAAACAATGAAAACTGCATCAAGTAAACAATAAACCAAATAGCACAAAGCAATGATTTCATTTGTTTCTTTAGGTTTATATAACCACACTGTTCCATTGTGAAATGTAAATTGTTATCATCATTAGCATTTCTCCTAAACAGAAATCTTGACTATATTAAGTCTATTTATTGCAAACTGCTAGGTGCTAAGCTCTGGCATATGGTAGATGAAATAACACAGCTTCCCTAAGAAAGCTGCTGAGGATCTATGCTGGAGATCGGGGCTGCCCGTCTGACGGGGAAGCAGGAGGCACAGTGATTGATAGTTGGCGCCGGATGAAAGAAGTAAAAACTAGAAGGGCCACAGTTTAAAGTCAATCTAGACAGCATTAGTCAGGACTCAGAAGAAATTAAATAAGGCCTTGGAGAGTCCAGTCTTATGGGTGACAAGTTGCTATGAGTGAAATCAAGGCCTGATCATAAAGTGACTATAAAATTATGGAAGATCAAAATAAGCCAGTGATCTAAGGGATAAGAGGGTCATCACATGATTGGAGTGTATTTTGTGCTGGGTACCAGCGGTGTACATTTCACAGATCTCATGTGAAACTTACTCAGCGGGGTCAAGTGTTGCTTATTCAGAAACTAGAACTTCCTGGTATCTGGAATATTGAAATTCCTTTTGACATTGGGAAGTAATTGTTATATGTACCCAAGAAATACATATTTTATTTGCAAGATTCATTTTAGGTGACAGTAACAATATAAACTGTGGCATCTGTGATAATTATTACCATTCATAACTATAGTCACTGTACCTATATGAGTGCAATGCCTTGAAGTAGATCTTGTTTTAGGTTCATAATATCTTTTTGGGGTAGGAATGGTAAAAGAAAATCCCCACTCTCCAAATGGAAAGGCTTAAGTTACTTGGTGTGATCATTTGGTAGTTAGACAAATGATAAAAAGCAAGACTTTCTGATAATCAGCTTGGTACTTTTGTATCTAGTGAAACATCATAAGTCAGCTGACACTGTGCAAACAGGAAAATATCAAACACAGCCCCCACCACTGTGCAAGTAGTTGGTCTTCATTCTAAATACTTGCTAATGGCAGCCAAAACATCTCTGGCTCATTTTATGCAGTTCTTCAATAAGCAGAAAATGAGTATTTTAACTATAGGTACACATTCCTCCATGCCAAAAAGGAAGTAGTTCTATGGCTGTAAAGATGATTTTCTTTAATAACAGCTTTGTTGAGATTCAGTTCATACATAAAGTCCATACTTTAAAATGTACACTTCAGTGAGTTTTAGTATATCTACACAATTGTGCAGTTATTCCCACTATCTAATATTAGAAAATTTCATGAACTCCCATGGAAATCTGGTACCTGTAACCTACTGCTCCTCATTCTCCTCTCCTCCTACCCCTGGCAGCCACTAATCTACTTTTCATCTGTGTATTTGCTTTTTCTGGACCTTTCGTATAAATAGAATCATATAATGTATGACCTTTTGTATCTGGCTTCCTTAGCATAATGTTTTCCAGGTTCATTCATATGGTACTTCATTCCTGTTTATGGCTGAATAATATTGCATTGCATGGACAGACACATATCATCCATTCTTTAGGTGATGGACGTTTAGTTTGTTTCCACTTTTTGGCTATTATGAATAATGCTACAAGAACATTCATGCACAAGTTTTTATGTAGAGGTATGCTTTAATTTATCATAATTATATCCATAGTAGTAGAATTGCTAGGTCACATGGTAATTCCTATCTTTTATAATTTGAGGAACTTACAGACTGTTTTCCAAAATGATAGTACCATTTTACATCTCTAACAGCAATGAATGAGAGTTCAAGTTTTTCCATATTCTTGTCAACACTTGTTAGTATCTGTCCTTTTGTTTCATTTTAGCCATCCTACTAGGTGTGAAGCAGTATCTTATTGTGGTGTTTAATTTGCATTTCCTGAGTGACTGACAATTTGGAACTTTTCATTTGTTTATTGGCTATTTGTATATATTGTTTGTAGAAATATCTACTCAGATCCTATGCCCATTTTTAAATTGGATTGTCTTCGTATTGTTAAATTGCAAATGTTTCCTCTGATTCTGTGGTTTGTCATTCTGAATCGTTAATGGCGTCCTTTAAAGCACAAATATTTTTAATTCTGATGTAGTTCAATTTGTCTAATTTATCTTTTTTTGCTTATGTGTTTGGTGTTATATCTAAGAATCCATTGCCTAAACCCAAGGCCATGAAGATTTATTACTGTGTTTCTCTTGAAGGGTTTTATAGTTTAGATCTTACATGGACATCTGTGGTCTATTTTGAGCTGATTTTTGCCCACAGCATGAGATTAGAGGTTCAACTTCATTCTTTTGCATGTGGCTATCCAGTTGTTGAAAAGACTATCATTTCCCCATTAAACTGTCTTGTCACTATTGTATAAATCAATTTGTTGTAAATATAAGGATTTATTTCTGGACTCTCAAATCTTTTCCATTGATTTACACATTTACCCTTATGTCATTATGTCGCTGTCATGATTACTGAAGCCTTTTAGTAAGTTTTGTAATTGGGAAGTATGAGTTGTTCACATTTGTTCTTTTTCAATTTAATTTGACTATTCTGTGTCCTTGCATTTTCATATGAATTTTAGAATCAGCTTGTCAATTTCTCAAAAAAGAAAAATACAGCTGAGATTTTGATAGAGATTGTGTTGAATCTGTAGATTAATTAGGGGAGTATTGTCATCTTAACAATAATAAAAAATTTCCAATATGTGAATATGGAATGTCTTTACTTCTTTGATTTCTTTCAACATTTTTTTTTCATTTTCACAGTACAAATTTTACTCTTCTTTTGCTAAATTTATTCCTAAATATTTCATTTTTTGATGCTATTATAAGTGGAATTCTGTTCTTAATTTCATTTTCAGATTGTCCTTTGGTAGTGTACAGAAATGCAAATGATATTTTTATATTTTATTGTGTGTCCTGCAAACTTGCTGCACTTGATTATCAGGTCTAAAAAGTTGTTTTATGGATTCTTAAGATTTTCTTTATGTAAGATCATATCTATAAACAGATATAGTCTTATTTTTTCCTTTCCAATCTGGATGCCTCTTATTTCTTTTTCTTGCCTAATTGCCCTGGCTATGACCTTCATTACCATGTCAAGAAGTGGCAAAAGTGGACATTCTTGTCTTATTCCTGATTTTGGGGATTATGGTTTGTTTTAGGATGTAAGGATTTATAATGAGAATTACTGGTGGTGAATCTGAAACTTCAGTTATTCTCACTCTCTTCATACTTTAATAGTAATGAAATTATTTATACTTAATAAGTTAAATATATATTTTTATTTGAATATAACTACTAACAAACAATTTTTCCATTAACTGTATTAAGATATTTTATTTTCCTTTTAACAGAAAATTGCACCATTGAATATTTAGCTTTTCCATGTAATTAACACATGCCCGTCTGTTGAAATTCAAGGATGAGTGTTATTTTCAAGCCCTATATGGTGCTATGTTCATATAAAAACATATTTTATAGATTGTAAAAATTACATAATTGCATATTTGTGTTTTGCTTTTATGTCTAGGATTCCCAAAGGCAAAGAAATTCAAAGTTATGTTACAGAATACAGTATAACTCAACCTAGTTTTTTCCTTGATAATAACACCTTGAACCCTTTAACTATAAATTTAGTAACTATATGTACTTCCATGTAAAGTGAAGCCCCTGCTGGTTAAAATACATCATGAACTGAATTTCCATCTAAGACTCTATTCCTCTCTTTCCTGATTTTTCACATTGCATTACTGTGGTCTTGTCAGCAGAAAGAGGAGAGTAGCTTCATTTTGTGTGTAGGGTTTCACATCATTAACCTTCCAGAGTCACTTTTATTATACAAGGAAAATAAATGGACTAATATTTGAGGAGAAGCACTGTGGTGTTCCCCATGCGGAGAAAATACACTTCCAGAGTGTGGCAGCCACGATGCACCAGCAAAGGGAAGCATCCCCTTTTCATTAGGGAATTGATGCTATTGGTGTGAATTAATGAGATGCATGCTTTTGTTTATTTGTTTGTTTGACCTGCCTTGAAGGAAACTTGATTGATTTCTCTTCATACTCTCATTGTGTGACATAAAATTTCAGACACATTCTTTTCATTACTGCAATGCAAAAGTATTTGAATGTATTCTATAGAAATATCACTGTATCTGCGTATTTTAGGTGTGAGTGTAAATGTGTATGTGTTTTCATCTTGTGCAGAAGTAGGGTCAGAGTCTGAGCAAATGAGTACTTGTGAGGTTTTAATATTTCCTGTGCATATGCCTAAAATGCCAACTCCTGTGCATAACTGTCACCACACATTCATGCAGTGTTGCTTTTCAAGGTGACACTGTGACATTTAAAGACAAGAAAATTTTTATATTGTAGACAGTTTAAAGGACACAGTAAAATAAACTTGACAGCTGATCATCCTTGAAATGTGTTGTGCAATTATATATAGAAAAAACAATTTTTAAATATTTATATTATACCCATACTCTCAAACATATTAGTAACTCAAAATTCATCATGTGAATACAGCCAACTGTCAGAGAAAGAATATAACTGACTTATTTCCAGAAGAAGACATAGTCATGCAGTACCATTTTTAAAGGCTGGATTTTCTTGCATATATAGTCAGGTAGTAGGTTTTATCTCAAATATTTCAATATATATCAATCAAAACTATCATAGCTAAATACTGGTCCATTTCTTAAATCATTTCTTTATTATAAATACATGGAAATGGAATTTCTGGGTAAAAGGCATATTTGTCTTTAGTGCATTTGATACACAAAATTTCTATTGTCTTACATATATTTATTAATACATCCCTTTCCTCTTTTATCATTGAGTTAAGTGTCTCTCAAGCAAACATAATAAATAGTATGGACGTGTTATTATGTCTATTAAATGAATGGTTCAACTTATAGTTAGATTTATTGGAAAATTAGGACATAATTGAAGAGATTTTAAAAACTACAGAACTGAATTACTAGAAAATAAAACTCAAAAGGATATTTAAATGATTGATACCTCTTCAGTGATCTTCATTTACACATTTTTAAACATCTTTTCTCTAAAAGAGATAGCTTCTAATGTAATAAGGAAAATTATAAATTTTTAAGTGAAATGGTGAGATGCAGAAAAGTTGAATTCAAATTTAAATAAAGATAGGAGCTCGAAAATGTAAATAAATGCTAATCCTTTCTTGATCACACTGGCTGATCACTTGGCAGCCTCTCTTTGGAAATGGATGTGAAAAGATTCAGAAATAGCAGACATGGCCCCTGTGGTCTGGGATTTCACTGTTTGTTATTAGTGGGGACTGGTTTGTAGGTCAAGCATGCTGTTAGGTCATGAATTGTGGGGCATGTGTTCAGGTGCCTGATACTCTATAGAGAAAAGGAAAAGAAAAAGAGGGACTGTGCACTGTTGACTGTCCCCAGCCCACAGAAGGGATGGGGTGTCATGTGCACAGCTGGAGTGTGATGAGGTAGGGCTGGCACAGGTCTGCGCGTGGCCCACATGCCTTCTCCTGGGTGCCTGGCAATGGGGGTGCCTGTGCACTAGTGGCTTTGTAAAGGAAAACAGCCATGCACATGAAGTAGGGCTGTGATTAGAAGTGGATGAGTTAGTACAGGATTCCAGAAGATCTAGAAAGGAGCCTGGGAGAGTTTTGTGGTGCAGAAAAAGAAAGAAATCAAGAAAGGAAGTACTTGGGATTTGTATGAAAGGATGAGCTGGAACCCGTGAACTTGAGAGAACATGTGGTTTGGGGAGCAAAGCTGTTTTTTTCTTCTGCACCTTTGGTCAAAACCAAGGTAATTAGTACACTGTGCAGTTACACACTCATGCCCACTCACCTGTTCTGTCATCAGCCACATTGTCAGAAAAAAATTGTGGACAGGAAGACAGTTGTACCTAATTTCCCTGGAGCCTTGTGTAAATCAGCTGGTGATCACTTCTCACGGCATCACCATCAGCCTGAAGTATGGGGTCTCCCAGACACGGTGCTGAAAGGCAAAAAGCCATGCACCACATTAGTAAAACTGAATCTTAAAGGATGAATAGAGTGTATCAAATATAGAAAGGAGGAGGTGACTTCATGTCCAGGTGATACACTTGAAAGCCAGGGTGGGCTGCCTCCTTGCAGGTAGAGGTAAAAATGCATGGGAATTCATGCTGGTGAATTAATTGCAGTCAGGACCCAAAAGACACTTGTTTTAACTTGACTCGGAGAAATTGACAGACAGCAGAAGTTTAGCGTTCAAACAAAAATTAATGGAATTGCCACCTGCCTCAATTTGTCTGAGGAAAATAATTGCAGTTGCAATGTGTAGAGATAGATTATAGAGAAGGAGGACTAACTGCAGAACTTACAGGATTTGGGGATGAGGCAGTCATACTATTCACAGGGCCCAATTCAGAATGAAAGTGTGGTACCTCTTGTCAAAAATGATTAAGACTTTTAAGATGATGACAGCAGAGCATTAAACTGAGCACAGAGTTCTCCTAAGCCCAGGAGCCCATGTGACTGCACAAGCCATGTGTCCCTGAACAGTCTTGGCTGGGGAAGAAAGGAGAGGTGACATAAATCCAGGACACTCTGTTTTATGTTTGAATGGATGAAGGTGCTATAGTCCCATAAAGGAGAGTTGACTTCAGAAAAAAATCTGCTTCTTGAGGATGCAAAGTAGATTTGTCCTGACGATCTTGAGCTGACCTCTAAAACCTTCTCTGGTAATGTCCATGGGCAGTTGGAAGCTTGAATCTGGAGCTCAGAAGACAGGTGAAATCTTGAAATGAAGAGCTGAGTATTAGCAATATAGAGGTGGTACTTGATTCCCTCAGAAAAATAGTTTGCAATGAGAGTAAAGATGACCCAGGCTGAAGTCTATCGGACACTAGAATTCAAAACGGGAGGATTTCTTGAGATGTCTTTTTTTCTCGGTGTTCCAGCCTCAAGCTCAGTATTGGCACAGAAAGGGAAAATTCATGGGCAGGAGAAAAAAATGAAAGATGAAGTAATTATTTGGAGTCCATCTGCTGAATGTCCCCAAAATGGGCTGAACACTACCTGCTAAATTTGGGGAAAAGTGAGTGGAATGGGAAATCCTTGAAGTTAGGGATTTTACCTTCGCTCCCCACTCACTAATCTAGGGTCCGTCACTCCTTTACCAGCTTACCACCCTCTTTGATGCAACCTTGGCAGTGCAGTGGGATTCCTTCCAGCTCTTATCTTCCCCACCGACTTGGCTCTGGACCAATTATTTTAATTTCCTGGCACGTCCCAGGTTAAAACTTTGGTTTTGATCTTTGCCTACTACAGATAGAAACCAAATAGAATGGCATGTCTGTGACTCATTAAATGTTTGATATTTTTTCTTGATAAAGTGAAATGACCTTTAACATTTTCTGAGAAAACATGACAGAAATGCTGAGAGTAATGATTCCTTTAAAGAATAACTCCAATCAGCTCTCAGCAAGACAACGTGAAATGCCACAAGACTTTTACTATTCACGGACTTATTATCATAAAGTTCAAATTCTTGGACTTAGTAACAAATTATCAAAGTTTCCTGTTTGGTTACGTAGAAACTCTGCTCCATGATCCTCTTTTGTGACATGGTGATGAAAGCTAGAAAAAATTTCTATTCAAAGGCATTTTAATGGGAGACTGTTTATTTCTTCATTACTCTGAACTCTGTTTCTTTCATGATTTTTAATGCCAGTCACAAATTTGTACAATTATAGAGAGTCCCAGTAATAATTAATGAAAGAAGAGTACAAATTAAGATTATTCAATTATGCAAATATAACCACAAGGTAAAGTTGTCATAAATACCTAGATAAACTCAATTTATCTTTTATAACAGTTATTTACATTAGTGCCTCTTAAACTAATGATAATAAGAATCAAGAACCTAGCTAAATGCAGATTCAGACTTAGTAGTTTGGGAATGGAGCCTGAGACGCAGCATTTTTAACAAGCTGGGAGGTGATTCACATATCACTAGGATCAAAGACCACACTTAAGTAGGAAGGATTTCAATCTTATGGGAAAATGCAGCCCTTTTTTATTTTTAATTCTCTTTTTTGTACCTTGGGATGCTTTGATTCTGTTCCTGTAAGTTGCAACAAGTTTTTCTGCTTTGGTAGGAAGTGGAACCTCTCTAGAGAAGATTTGAAATGTAAACACCATCCTCTGTCATGCCTGTCTGAAACAGTTATGTCTGTACTAAAATTGAGATGCATTTCTGCCTAAATAAAGTGAAAGGGATGATTAAATCCCAAGGTTTTTCCTACTTCAGAGAATCTATGTAAGTTGTACATTTAAACAAAAAACCAGAACACTCATTTCTTACATTAAAAGATAAACTTTCATTTTAAGGGATAAAGAAAGTTAAGAGTTTATTTGAACAAAAATCCATTCTAATAGGGCAGTGCCAAACAGGAAGTGGTTAGCAGCACAGGAGCTGTGGAATGACTTACATACAGAGGGTGGGGAAGCAAAGAAAGTAAGTTCTTTGATTGACTGTAGCTGACAGGGTGGCTGCTTGTGACTGGTTGTGTTCAGCATTTTGGTTTCCTGACCTGGAGGCTCTCAAAGACTTAGATTTTGGTTTGCCTATGTAAGCCACCATAGCAACAGAGCCCCACAGTCTATCGATTCCTTGTTTTATTAATTGAACTTTTATTTTTATTTTACTTTGATACTCTTTGTGGCCCCTCTTCCCTACTGCTCTATGTCTCTGCCCTATAATGCATTCTCTAATCCTCATACTTTCTTACTTTTTTACATTCTTTTCTTTTTTTTTTTTTTTACCCTTAAAAGTCTGCCATTAAATGGGAGAAACGGGAAAAATAACACTGTTTTGAACTAAATAAATGTTATAAAACATCCTATGGGATGGGTTTCTAAATAGTTTTTTTTTATAGTTCCACAATGTGTGTAATTTCTGGCATCCTCTGTCTGTTTTATAAGCACCTTTTATAAGTCTAAATGCCTGTATTTACAGAGAATTGTTCCCGTTAGCCTATAAAATTCAAAGCTGTTCACCGATGCAATGCCTTAGGGAGACCAACACAACACCAGACTTTGGAGTTACTGGGAATGCGGTCTTTTTTATTAACACTTAGTTATTTAATCTTCATGGCACTCTTTTGTGTTTTAAAGCAGTCAGATTGTTTTTTGTCTTTAAAAAGTCCAGAGGATCATCAGAAAGTTACCTATGTCAAAGGCAAGTCATGATAATATCATGGTGAAGTCACCCCAGCTTAATGATATTTCTAGTGATTCTTTTCAATTCTAACATTACCAATTCTGTAGTTTTAATGCCAACCTAGAAGCTGTGCTGCAAACTGGAGAATGTTTTTATGCAAGTTAATTTTTTTTCTAACACAAAATGTTCTTTATTTCCACATGAATATTAAAACTTTTCTAGAGTGTAACGTAAAAGAGATTATTTCACTGGATAATGTGTTGATACATGATGTTTGGAGCTATGTTAAAGAAACCCAATTTTCTCCTTTGCATGGCGTATCAGGAGCAGGAAGGAAACACACCCTCCTCTCTAGCTCTCCTTCCTGTTTCCACCCAAAATCTCAAGACTGTGTAGTGGACCATCAACACAAATGCAGGGGAAGAAGTCGGGTCCCGCACATTTGTATTTAAATGCATGTGTGGAAGAGAGAGCCTTGGCTATAAGACAGATACCTGGTTTTGTCCCCAAGAAAGGGGAGTGTCTATAAGCAAAGTTCTTCTGGCCAGAGGAGAGACCAGCTATTTCCAGTAGTTGAATTATTTCCCTAGAATAACTCCTCAGAGATTATATAATATTGTTTCACATACTTAAAAGTAATTCTAAATCCTAATGGCCATACCATAACATTGAGGATCTCAAGAGAAAGAGATACAGTAAATAATGTCACCTTCCTCAGTAGCTAATGCTGACAAAATAAAATTTGGTGGCTTTAAATGGCCAAAGCATGCTGGCATAAGACTTACCTATCTTTATTTGCTGGCGGTTGGCCCACTCGGCATTAACCTACGCATTCCTGAGCAGTGCCTGGGACCTGTGTACCAATGCTGTGGACCATGTCCTCCACTGCTTGTCCTTGACTCCTTTTCCCAGGCCTCTGCAGCTGCTCATAGTACCAACGAGTGTGTGATCTGGGCAACTCCAGGGTGTGGGCGGGATCCCTGCCATCTGGTTCCCACAGCGCTATTGTTACAAAGACTTGGGAAACTGGATGAAGAAAGGACATATACCTGCTCTCAGTCCTGGCTACAGGCCAGCTGGGAGTCCATCCCAGACTCCGCAGCAGCCTCGTGGTGATAGGGAAACACCATGTGCCTCATTGCCCCAGTCATGCCCTGGTGGAACCTCCCTCCTGCCAATGAGGAAGGAGGAATCCCTCCCCAACTCAAAAGCCCAGCTTGTTTTCTACCTCTGGTGGATGGAGATAGGCTTTCACTACTCTCAGTGAATCCCCTGTCCACCTCTACCAGGTATGCTCTGGTCTCTGTAGCCAGAATAAGAGTGTCCTAGTGCACTCAGTGCTCTAACAAAGTTCTACAGCCTGGGGGGCTTGTGGGAAACATAAGTCCCCATTATGAAGGCGGGCAGTCTGAGCACCAGGTGCCAGCGTGGTTGGGTTGTGCTGAGACTCTTCCTGGTGCATAGAGAGCTGACTTCTTGTTGCTCCCTCATAGTACAGACACAGGAGCACTCGCTGGGAGCTCTTTTATAGGGGCATGAATCCCATTCATGAGCAGTTCTCCCTTCATGAATGGCTTAATCACCTCTTAGAAGTACTACCCCCTAACACCATTGCATGGGGAATTAAGATTTCAACATATGATTCCCTCATATTGGCATCATAACATATGATTCCAGCATATTTGGGGGCGACACAGACAGACAGACATTCAGCTCATTGTGAAGACCAGGACAGTTCACAGCAGTGTTTTCAGTTCAGCTCACCATGACTATGGGGGGCTCCAACGCTAATCCAGGTTACATGGGCCCGAACTCAGTTTGACTTTCTTGTCACAAGAGTTGGAAGAACTGGATCACCCTTGATAGCTACTCTCCCCCTACCCTTACCCCAGATTTTCTGAGAGCTGTTTGGAGTAATTACGGACATCTTTTAAACACAGACACAGAGCACTTCCATCCTCTGCATAGGCATCATCCCCCTAAAAATATACCCAATTCATATTACTAAACAACACTTAGAATCCCGGGCCAAGGCACCTGCTGGGTCCCTACTTACCTACTGTCTGCACGACTGGAAAGCTCCTCTAAGTAGGGAAACAGGGAAGCTTACAGCAAAGTCACATTCCATTTCCCATCAGTGTCATCTGTCACCAGAACATGGTAATTAGCCCAGGATATTAGTCAGCCACAGCAAGAGCACGGCTGCATTTTCCAAAGGAGTCTGAGTCGTTCCCCAAATCTAAGTCAGCTATTTGGAGGTTCTGGAACAATTGTCAGGATAAAGAATATACAGTTATTTTCCAACTTGAAATGTAATCATTTAGATGGAATCAAGCCCTTCATTTTTCGGACAGTCACTTCACAAACATTTCAGAGCTGATGACTCCGTGCCGGGGATCTTAACAGCAATAGAAGATAGACCTAGTTCAAGTAGTTTCTATCCTCTACGTACTCACATATTCTAGTGGTGGGAAGAGTCAGATGTTAAATGTATAGAGAGGTAATAAATATTGAAATGAAGGTATGAATTAAAGCATGGTGAGAGGGACATCGCATGGGTTAGAGATGAGCTTTGCACAACTGCTGTCTGAAGTGTGCGTTGAAAGGTAAGAGTTCTCTAGTTAGCACCATGCTGAGTTCACGGTGCACTCGTATCCAGAAACAGAATGGCTAGACATGGAGAATCTACATGTTATATATATATGCACACACACACACACACACACACATATATATATACAAATCTGTATACTCCAGTCATGTATGAAGCTGAGTGTGGACACAGATTATGGTTAGACCATTCTTTTGCAGCAATCTCTGTTTAATGAGACTTTGGCACTTCTTTACTACATGACTTTTGGTAAGCAAATAATCTAGACATTGGTTATTGTTTTCTTCTCAGAGTGGCTTTCTAGTCTGACTGGCCTTGTTGTATATGAAAGGGAAATCCTCCCCAAACAACAAGCTATTGAGTTTCTCACCAGGAACTTTTACCAGGTTAACAGGTACCAGGCATCAGTTAAGGAAAGGATACCAGATTCACAGAGAGAATTTGGTCTCTGGAAATGTGGGTTAGCACAATTTGCTTGTCCTTCAAGTGCAGTATGTGAAGGCAAGGGAATGCATGTAACAGAAAAATCAAATAAAAGTGTCATGGGGGTCATCTCCACATGACCTGAAGGGCTTGCACAGAAAGGAAGAAACTGTTGGAAACCCAACAGAACTGAATAGAGTTAAGACAGTGAACACTAGTGGAGAGAGGGACACGGAATAATTCTTGAGTAAGCATTAGGGTATTTCACAGCATTTCTGCCCCTGTTATTGGAATATGTGAATATCTAGCACACAAAGTGAACCTAAGTCAGACTCATTTGAAGTCTGATCTTGGTTTTTCAACCAAAATTTTATTTAAATTATAATAAATATACAATAGGTAATAAATAATTAAATGTTGGGTAACAGCTTTGTGGATTTATTTTATATGATTTGGAAAAATGTATGTTTCCTGCCACATATTTTATTATATGTTTCAAAAACTCTACTCATAGTTACATTTGTATATAGGAATACATTCATGTATTTATGCATTCTGTTTTTGAATCCACCCACCACTTTATTAAGTAAAATTCAGATAGTTGAAATCCCCGATGAACAAACTATCACAAAAGAGAGAAATATCTATACATCTTTGTATCTATACATATAGATGCTTATATATTTGTAGATACATTCAAATTATTAAACATGGGAAAATAAGTGTTTTATGACAGCTTTGAGAAAATCTCATGGAAAGATGGAGAAGGAAGTTCCTGATTCCAAGAAATGTTTATTTAGGAGAACAGGAAAATGATGGGCCTTGAAATATAGGCAGGACTTTTACCATCAGAAACGGAAGCCAAGTCTGCTCTATGCCAAGGGAACATGCATGATGATGGGAAATGTAAGAAAGGGTCATATTCCTTTCTCGTGTACCTGCCTGCACCTGGGAGAGGAGATTGGAAAGGTGTGGGCTGAGGTCAGATCCTGCAGGGCTTAGAAGCCTGTATTTGGTTCTTAAGGTAGGAAAGAGCCATTGAAAGTTTCTGAGCCATTTAAGATATTATTATGTAGGGAAATAATTGGCAGCAGTTTAAGGGTGTTTCAGAAGAAAAGGGGGCAGTTACGGGCTGGTACTCTCCAAGGCAGTCCACATACAAAGTCCCAGTGAGGGGTCTTCTGCGGTGGTCCCCGTGGAAGATGAGATGGGCCCAAAGTAGGTCAGCGACTGTG
This sequence comes from Manis javanica, assembly GCF_040802235.1. Taxonomy (NCBI): domain Eukaryota; kingdom Metazoa; phylum Chordata; class Mammalia; order Pholidota; family Manidae; genus Manis; species Manis javanica. Next base: position 142,320,272 of record NC_133156.1, read on the forward strand.
TGAAAATAAAGAGCACAGCTCAGCTTTAAGAATTAATTAGCATATTTTTTTTGAAGGGGAGGGATGGATTTGATGTGTTGGGTGTGTTGTGAAGGAAGTAAAAAGTGACTCAGGTTGATTGCCTCTCTCAGTGACCGAAGATGTGGTATTTTTGTGACTGAAGTGGGGCACATGGTAGGAAAAACACTTTTTGAATCTGAGATCATGGATTAAATTTTTGGACGAATTTGAGGTGACATCAGTGGGGTGATATCTTACCATAGTGAAACACAGCTACTACCAGTTACAGAGGGCTTGCTTTGTGCCAGGCACTGTGTGAAGCCCTTGATATGTGTCGTATTGTTTATAATATAATGTTTATCATTCATTTTATTGTCATCTCTGAAATTTTACTGTCACTTCTGTATTGTAGATAAAGTTAATCCTGAGTAGATTGACTTTCCCTAAGCCACACACCTTGCAAGTATTGGGGCCAAAGTCTGACCGTGTGGCCACTGCCCTGTGACAGTCCCCAAAGATGTAGATCAGAGCCTGAGAAGACATCAGGCTTAATGTTGCAGATTTGGACATTAGTCATTTTTCACAGCTCTTACTGAACCCCTACCAGCAGCCAATTGCAGGTCTGTGAACTGTGGTAGCCAGAGGCCACGGGCCCCACCTAGAAGCATAAGTTGAATAAGACATGAATTAAGGAGCTGAGAGCAAAAAGGTACCATAATAAAGTGAAGGATCTAAGGTTGGACCAGTGAAGACACTGTTGAAGCAGAAGGAAAAGGAGCAGTCAGAGAAATAAGAAAGAACCCAACCCAAATGGCACAGGGCCTGTGGAGAAAGGGTGGCACCTGTGTCATTGCTCCAGAAAATAACTCTATGAGAGTAGGCTGTGAGGGGCTGTTGCATTTTAATTTGGGGCTAGTGGTTCTTCTTGGAAACCAGACTGTAATGACTTTCTGAGGCCTGTAAATTGCGAACATGGAGACATAAGTAGACTAACACTTAGAATTGAGGGCATGAACAGAAAAACAAAAAGAAGATGGTGTCTTAAGGCAGAGGTCACATTGAGAAGAGGGTTTTGTTTTTGTTTTCTTCAAGTTTGGTTTTTTGTTTGTTTTCTGACTCTATCACAAGGGAAGGAGACCATATGGCAGATGGAAATGCTCCATTTTTACAAAGTCAGCAAAAGTGAATAGATGGTCATATATACAGCACATTCAGTATTTTATTTTTACATAAACCATGTTAATGTGGAATTATTTGCCAACTTATTGCCGAGTTGCTGGGCCTTTACTTCACATCTGGGTCTGTTGATAACATTTCCTCACCATCCATCCTATAAAAATTGTACCCCTGCATTGAATACAGACAATATCGTAAGTCGTAGGTATCTTCTTCTGGCATTTAAATCTCTAACAAAGATGCATTTTTATTTATTTGCTTATTTTTGAAACCATGTTACCTCACAGTTAACAGCTCATGAAATTTATCCAAAATAAAAGTTGAAAGCAAGTTTAAAATAATAATATGAAAATCTCAAAGAAGTCACCTGTGGCATTTGGGAGACCCCTAGGCAATTGATCTTAAAACTGGGGACAAAACCCAAGCTAAGTGTAATAGCCCAGAAGTTCACACATGTAAGTCAGAGTAATATATTCCAAGAATCTATGACTTGCAAGTCTAATTAAACATGAAAATATATCCTTACTTTGTTCAGACAGTTGATGGTGCAGGAGCTGTGATGGTTGAATTCTCTCTGCATGGCATATGCATTCGCAGGCTGTCTGTGTGACTTCCGAGGGGACATAAGGCAATTTGAAGATGCTGTGATGGAAGAGGCAGGTTGACCCCTATGAAGTCATAAATACTCCCAGCATTTAGGCTTATTTCTGTTGCTATCTACAGCTTCATTCATTGACACTGTTTCTAATGTTAATATTATAATAATCAAGAAGCCAATTAAATGTTCATATGCTAACTGCGGACATTATGAAAACTTTCATTAGAGCTCATATTTGATGTTAAAATTCAAATTGTACACTTATATCTGCCTTTGCATTTCCAGTACTCTACTCAGCGTGTTCCCTTAGTGTGAATACACGTTGCATTTGCATTTCCAGCTGCTGATGCATTGTATTTCTTTTGTGTGAAATACTCTTTGCCTCAGTTTTGGACCATACAATTTCTACCTGTATTTCAAGGTCCTCTCTTTCATGATGTTTTCTTTGACACACTCTTTCCGGACTGATGACTTCCTTCTCCATCTCTCCATGAAGACATGGTGGAAGACAACACAGTGGCAGGTTTCAGGGGTTGGCGAGGGTGCGAGACGGATTTAGACAAGGAAGCAAGGCCTATGAGGATGATGACTTAGGAGCTGATGGGGACCCAGGGTTCCTGGGCTTTTTGTGGTGACTGATGTGAACAGGAATGAAAACACCTAGTGGTTGCCCCTAAGGGTTCTCAGGAAAGATGGTGCTGGTGAGACCAGTCGTGCCTGTACCACTTACCACACTGCATTTGTAGCTGAGTGACTAGCCTGACCATTGCTTAGGTCCCACAACCAGCACAGCTGATAGTGAATCCCTTGACCAGTCTTTCATCTCTCAACTCAGAGCAACCATCAGCTAGAGCTAATTTGCATTATGGGGTATGTAGGATTCTGTTCCCCCCACACCAGACTCTTTGAGTTTAGTTCTGTTGAAGAAAAGTACCAGTGTTTTTAGCACTGTATGACCAGCACCTTAAAAAATGCCTGGCACATGGTAATTGTGTAATAAGTATTTGTTGAATTGCATTGAACCTACATTTGTAACAGTAGCTTTCAAGATGTGTGATAAGTGTTCAGAGGTAGGGCTTCAGTGGCTTCTGCTTTTAGCAAGCTTGCTTGGTCCTTCATCAGGTGAGAGACATGACAGTCACTCTGCTGGCAAGGAAGCTCTCTTGTCCAGGAGCACAAGAATGCTTAGAATGCCATTCTCATTCCAGGGCAGTAGGGGTGTTATCTGGGGAGAGTCAGTCTTGGAGGCTCCCCCCTTGTTCTTGGGGCACAGGAAGCTCTGGGGCTTCCCTCGGCTCTCAGGAATGGGGTGAAGAAAGATTCAAAGAGGTAAGTCTTTTGAGGACAAGGACTGTGCCTTTCCATCCTTTTTTCTAGTTTCAGCTGAGCTTATAACCACAGTGCTCTAAAAAGTTTTCTAATGAAAGAGTGAATGATCAGATAACCTGTATCTTCCTGAGTGACTCTGTAAGAGTAGTTTCTGCTTTCTAGGAGTTTCAAAATATGCTTGAGAAGCACAAGAAGTTAAATAGCAGAAAACCTTAATAAAAAAATATTGTAAAGCAGTTGTTGATTGATTGCAAATTAAGAGCTGCTGATGGCTGATAAGCTTTTATCTGGCCAAATGCAATTCTTACAGCAGAGTTCATTAGGTTTTGTCTATATAAGTAATAATATTAATTCTTAGTTTCCTCTGAGTAGCAGATTTTGACTCTACCTGAGAGAGTACCAAAAAAAGAAAAAATCAATTCTAGTTATGTTCTTCAGATAAGATTATAATCTACTCTCAGAGGCATTTAACATTGTATAGTTCACAGCCTGGTATTCAATATATTAGAATGTGTAGTTATTGGAATAATAAGTTGGTCAATATATACCTTGGCAAAGTGTGATAATTACATGTGATAATTCATTTTTCTGGCAACTGCTAGATATAAACCAACTTCCTAAGTTGTATATGCTGAGTCCTTAGTCTTTTGACTGGTTATTTTTGTTATTGTTGTTTGCTTGTTTTTAATCAGTTTTTGAGTACAAGATAAGCACAACATTCTCCAGAAGCTGAGATTGTATGTCACAATGAATAGGAACAAGTATCTTATTCCGTTGCTAATACAGACAATATCTTGGTTTGCATTGTAATGGGTTGTAAAGAATTTTGTTTACCTTAATCCAGAGGTTGAAAATTTATTTTAACAATTGATGTATAGTTATTTGGAGTGATAAATGAGATTTATTTCCATTTAGCTCCAACATTTAAGACTTTGCCATTTGTTAGAGATTGTGCCAGACATGTCAATGTGTATTGTCTGGGTATAGTTATAGCCTACCTGTCCTTCAGAATAGGAACACAGGCAGGAATAGGAGAGTCCCTCTATTGGGAAAGACATGTTTCTTAAGAGAGAAATAAATCAGCAAAATAATGATACTTATGTTACAGAAAAGATGAGGGAAGTTCAGATTGAAAGATAAAACTAGGTCTTCTATTGATCCCACTCACCATGGAGGGAGGGGATTCTCATAGACTCTTGATTCCTTTTTTCACATTAAATATAATGAAGCAAAAAGCAAAAGTCATCTATCTCTAACTCCCAGATTTTAGAGCATCATGGGATGGGGTGGAGGAACAAATTCTTTGCTAGTACAAGGAAATTATTTGCCAAACCTAGAATGTGGGAAATTTTTTTCTTCAAGAAAAAAATACAAAAAGCTCCTTTTAAAAGCAACTCAGTAAAACAGAATTCTACAAAGCACTATTAAATGCAGGAGACTCTGGAGATCTAATAAGCAAATTAAATATGCAGATGTTTGGATCCCAATTTGAGCAAACCAACTGTTAAAAAGAAATCTTCTAGACAAGAGAAATTCCACTGTGATTTTGGCAGATGGTATGATGGATTTTTATTAATTGGCCTAGGAATTTCTACTAGTTGGAATAATGATATATACTTATCATTTAAGGATGCACATTACAGTTTTCATGGATGAACTACCAGGAGCCTTGGATTTGTTTTAAAATACTTTGGCTAAAAAGAGGAGTGGTGAGTAGAATACGTGAAACAAGAAGGCCAAAATGTTGACAGTTATTGAAAGCCAGGTAATGGATATAATGATGCCCAGTAAACTTCTCTCTGAATACTTAGTGTTGGAAATAAACCAGAAGCAAGTTTATAGGCAGTAATCCTGCAGAAGTCTTGCCTTATACCATGCTTTCACCTCCATTGAGCCTCTAAGGCAAAGGAGAGTTAGATGAATAAGGAAGGAATAATGATTCTCATCTAGAGTGTAGACAAGGTGCAAGCTCTTATTATGGGGACCATGAGCTCATAAAGCATCCATAGATGGGTTTCAGAATGGTCAGAACCCCCTGTAAATGTATACCAAAGTTTGAATTGAAATTTTTTCTGGGGAGGTATTTCATAGGTTTCACTAGATCTTTGAAGGCATTCATGACCCACAAAAGTTGAGATATGCTACATTACAGGAGTTTTGAAGCCTGTTTTGGCTCTAAAATTCTATAAACCCATCTATCTAGGAACAAAAAATTTAATTGTGCTATTTTAAGAACACCCTGAAAAGTGGAAAGCACTCTAGATTTCATGATCTCTGTATTTTAATGTATTTAAATTCATAGGATATGGGAATGATGAGCCATCAGATACATTTTTTTTTTGAATCACATATAGATTGTAGACTGATATGGCCATTCACACAAATGGCCAAATTATCAATGTGGTTTTCTCTTCTAGGTGCTTTTCAGTGTCATCCCAGAGTCTATGCAGTGAAACATCAACTGTTAGAAGATCTGCTTCCAAAAAAAAAAAAACTTAGAAGTGGGAAGCATTATAGTAACATAAAAATCCCCGAGCTATACACAAGGGAGTAATGTAAAAGTTTTAAATGCCAGCATCTTACTGGCTATAAAGAAGGAAATGTACTAGAAAAAATTGAGATTTCCCTACGCTGGAAACTGAGATCATGTGTGTGTTAGCTATTCAATGCAACTTTTGTTTCACTGCATTTTATTAATATCCTGCCAATTTTTGTTTTTAGTAAAATGATTTTGTAGAAAATATGACATATTCTGTATAATGGACTTATAATAAAGCCTAGAGCAGTACAGTGGGTATTAGAAATCTGGTTTAATTCAATTACAACTGATGGCCTAACTAGTCATCATCTAGTGTTGGTTAGGTTAAGGACTGTTGTGCCCATGTTTAGGCTGCATAGGCTCCTAGCCATTACATTATTTTCCTGTTTCTTCTTGCTGTCATCAGCCCTGGTGCTAAGCCAGAGTGGAGCAGACATGCATACGTGCATGTGTGTTAGGTGGGGTGATAATGAGGGCAATTTTTAATATTAAAACTTTGTGGTAGTATTGCGACAAAATGGCATAGTAAACCACTCCAAGAGTCCCTGTCTTACATACAGTAATGCCCAGTGTTTATTTGCACACTCCCAGATATGCACAGCACTAATAACCTAGAATTTGCCTGTTCTTGGCTGGGTGGTTCTGATTCACGCAGTTTGCTGGCTGGGCTTGCCTCCAGACCATAGACAGGGTTCAGATCAGTTCAACTTGCAGTCATTCTGGGCCTCGGATGGAGAGGCACTTTTCACAGTGGATTGCTGGAACCTCTGATGCACACATCTCTTTCTCTCCCATCCCATTGAATCTAGTCATCTGGCCAAGCCCAAAGTCTGTGGGACCACAGAAGCCCAGGCCACTACAGTGGGGGAAAGAAAAAGAGGAGTACAGATGAGCTGGAAGATAATCCAAGTTACCACAAAACCATTTCTTTACAGTATTGCACAAACAGGTCATTAATTTTCTTGCTCACTTTGTGGGTAATTTCTGATTTAAAAACACTGGATTTATGGGTGACTCATTAAAAATAAATGTCCAATAAATAGAGCCCCGGGATCCAGTGTGAGCCACCTGTCTTTTATTTCCTTATATATAGCTCTTCTGCCCTTTCAGGAGATGCCTTATCTGGCCGCCTATTTTCACAAACTCTCCCTTGGCCCTCAGCCCTCCAGGAGTCTCCATTCTCTGAAATGCACAAGCTCTTTTGTGCCTCAGGGCCTTTGCTCATCCCCTCCCTCCGCGTTCCCCGTGATTCTGTGCCTCCTGCATGTCCACTTACCCGTCCTGTCTCAGCTTGAGTGCTGCTCCTGTGACATCCCCACAGACCATCAAAGTGAAAATAGTCCCTTTCATGCTCAGAATATCCCACCCTTCCTCTGTGCCCATAATTTCCGTTGACATAGTTCTTAGTGATCACATCCACCTTTCCCACTAGACAAAATGTGTCACTGATGCAGCAATGACATTTGTGCTCCGTTGTGTTGGAAGCACCCAGCCTGGTATTCAGAAAATTGTGTCAACTGAGTAAAAACAAGTAGAACCCCAGGGGGAAATTTGCTCATTTCAAATGTACTGAGTTTGTAAGTTTGGAGACACACAGACAGACAGGAGTTCAAGCCCGAGCTCTAGTGCTGAAGACACTGGGCCTCTGTCCTTTGCCCAGTGACCTGACTTCTCTGTGCCTGTGTTCATGACCTCTTACTCCCTTACTCAGACCATGTGTTTGAGGAGTAGCAAAGAGTGGATGCCCAGTTCCTGGCCCAGGGCTGGGCAGCCACATCCAGGAAGCCAGGAGGGGCTCTCTCTTCCTGAGTGTGGGGCGTGAACCACTCTCATGCCTAATCACCTGCAGTTTAGAGCCCTTGTCACACTTTCTGCTCAGTGTAGCCCAAAAATAGTGCACTAAAATACTGTAGTAAAGTAAGGTAATGAGCGGAACATGGAACCTATGATCATGTGTAACACCGTTTCTGTGGCAAAATGGATTTGGAATTCAAATCACCTGGCTGAGTAAAGGCCTTTTGGAATATACCACATAAACACAGGCTTCTATGCACAGTGAGTTCCCTTTATTGACAATGGTGAGGGAATTCTCTGGCCCCCCTCCCCCGGTTACATAGACCTTTCCAAGTTTCTCATGGAGATACGCAGTATTTCACCCAAGTTCCCAGCCTCAAGGGCAGAATGGGGGAGATCTGAAGACATTTGCTGATATAATGCAACCTAGCTGGCAGCTGCTTCCTCAGGACAGTCCTGTTTCACCCATCATGTACCCAAAGAACAGCTCTAATTGTACTAGCCCCGTGAAGAAATTGCAGTAATACCTTGATGACCTGGATCCCTCCTAGGATGAAAACCCAATGCACTGTCAATGTGACAGTTTTGATGCTGAAGGGCTTGATGACCGGCGTAGCACGGTGTGTGCCTAACATACAGGGCAGCTGAACCTGTCTGCTGGTTCAGAAATCTATTCATTCCTGATGGTCCTGAGGTTAACACACACACTTTCATAGTTCCTGCTTGTTTTTCCTGCCTTACAATGACAAAAAATAGATAAACTTAAAAAACAGCCTTGGCAGAATACCTATGGTGCTATTTTATCCAGATGAGGGAGACAAACGAGGAGGCACTTAGGGGATTGTTTAGTGTAGTGCTCTCAATTCAGAGTAATGATAAAGGACGCTGAGTGAGTGAGCTAACAAGGAAGGGCCGTGAGGCGGGATGTGGGGTGGGGAGACAGAGAAGGTTGTAACAGCCTAGGAAGTGACTTGAGATGTTGCCAGCCGCACAGTTTCTCCTGAGGGAGAAGCATCTCTGGGTCCACTGGGTTAAGGGGCCATTGAGTAGGTGTGTGTGTATGTGGGGGGTGGTCAGGGAGCAGAGAAGGAGCTGGGGAATGGACTGTGTATGTCCCCCACACTGCTCAGGCTTCCGCAAGGGAGGCTGGAGTTGGAACTTCGATCAGTTCCTGTGGCAAAAGTCACTCAATGGTGGTTCTTCATGACTTGGTCTTCCAAGGGCAGGAGAAAGGTGTTGGTAGGAACACAGAAGTCCAAGAGCCAGGGATGGAAGCTCTTCCTGGCACCTGGGATATGCAGCATCCAGGGAGAACCCGGAACGTGCACCCACCGACATATGCTGAAAGGCTCCAAAGCACTGCTTCACAGACGTCAAGGGACAGTGATTGTCTCAGCATATATCTGGGCTGCACACTGAAGTTCAAGGTTAATACTAGTATGAGAAATGGATTGTCTTCAGTTTCTTTGAGTCTTTTGGAATTAGCGCATGGTTCACATGGCTGGGCTCTATTCCTTTAGACTGCAGGTGCATTTTGGAAACTCTTTAAACCCTTGGCATGTGAAATCACTGATTTTAATGTATAATTATTGTAAATGGAATGGAAGAAACACTGTAAATACCAGCAATGCTACCAAACAATCCTTAAGCCAACTGTCCAGTTTTTAAAGTGATATAATTGGCATTTCGTATACCACAGTTAATATTTCAATTTGTTAAAATGTTTTGATAAATAATAAAGACAATCATTTGACTCAAAATAGATTTCCAGTTCTACATCAGTGTCAGTTAAATGAAGTTGTTCAAATCATGGGGCCTGCTCTCATTATAATTATTGATCAGGCAGCAACTGCAGTAACTACAGTGGGTAAATTATTTCCTTAGGGGCATCTGTTCCTTCAATCCTAAGGCAAATTAAAAACTCCTTAGGAATGAAAGGAATTTTAAAGAATTATATAGGAAAAGCAGAGAAGAGAAACTTGACTCCTCCTATATTTAGAGTGGGCTTTATAAAAAGATATTCACAAATATGAGAAATAATTGTGAAATGAGACATGGAGACTAAGTGGAATTTTGAGAACAGAAAGGGAAGGAGTCTTTCCTGGCCTTCTGTTCAGTACAGTACAAATTCCACTTTATTGCCCCGACGGGTATCATAGGCATAGCATGAGTATGTCTGACTTCCGTAAAACATGGAAAAATTTCTCCATTTCTAAAATGAATCTTTTCTACTGGTATATTAACATTTGGAAAAATTAATTCCTATCAATGAGCCCTCCTGAAACCTACCAAAAATAGTGGAAGCCATCCACATAAGAAGTACTGACCTCATGGAAATGCTTATGATTCTGGTATGTTCACCATCATCTCATTGAGTATTTCTTTCCCGAGTGTGTACTTCATGGAAGAGCAACCAAAAGGTGAGAGCGCCTCTTTGAAAATGATTTGTATTTATTTCAGGTCAACTTTATTTTATTTATTTATTTTTCCAAATACCACTCACACATACTTAAGCCATGTTATTACAGGCATTCATAGATGAGAAAGCTTCCTTCTATTACAAATAAGGTGAATGCAGTAACAGCTATTGATGAAATGAAGCTTCAAAAAATGTTTGCTTCCAGTGAAGACTTCTCTTTCTCTTTAGCCAAATGCCCATCAGGTTGGAATCATGTAGCTACAAACCCACTCCTTCAGAGTCAGGAACTATTCTTGGAGTCACCTAATCATTAGCAATAGTTGTTTTAATTTAGTTATCTGCTAGAAGGATTAGAGTTTTGCTTGTCAGGATATTATGAAAACTAATATATTCTTAAGGACCACAAATAGACTTGTATTCCTGAGAGATGGACATTGAATTACTCCTTTAAATCTAAATACTTTTACATAATCACAGATTCTACCAAATTTGTTCATAAAAATGCTTTTAATCGTTGTAATATTTGATACCCCTTTAATGTCACGTATATTAAAATTATTTTTAAGCAATTCAGAAATTCAGAATTCTAAGTAATCCTGACTACAAATCTACATTTAACTTAGCTTATCCCTTTTTTTCATATCTTTCACCTTTTTCATATACAAAAGGTTTATAGGGAAAATTATCAAAGCCAAATTTGAAACTTTTCTTGAAACAATAGTTTGCTATTCTGAAATAAGATGTTACATAAAACCTCATTGATTCATCCAAAATAAAGTCTAAAGATTAGCATTCTGTTCAGTGGAATATCATTACTATAGAGCCCTTATAGTTAACCTAAATTAAGCTAAGCAAGGCAACAGCTCCCGTCAGTCTGCTTTGATATATAGAAAGGTAGAACTGACTTCTAGACCATTCAATTGACAGCTCATTGAAAAAGCAGTATTATATGTTCCTGTGTTTTTCGGATCTATAAAGAGTGAAGATGCCATTCTCTATAAGACCTCAATAAATTGTATCAATAGGTGCCCTTAAGGAATTAAATGACAAAAATGTACAGCTATGGGGGGTTTAAGATCAGAGACTTTCACATATGTTTTGATCTCAAATTTCTAGTGAATTGTCCTAGAAGTCCAATCTATAACTCAGCCTGGAGAAGTGGTATTTAGTTGCTTGATGGGTATGGAGCCTAGAGTCATTTCCTTTCTGTGCTTTCCAGTTACCCCAGGACTGGAAACCTGACAACTCCAAATGGCAAGTCAGGATGTTCTAACCTAAGCAAATGGTTTGAAGCCATGGAGGTCATTAATTAAATCCAGTAATTATAAGAATAACTGTATGAATAAAAATATACATTTCATTGGCTTTTACTGTATATTAGTCCTTATCTTTTGTCAAATACACACAAAGGCTGGAAGAGAGAAAGGGAGAGAGAAAGTCTAGGTGAAGACATATAAATATAGGTAGAGATCTATGGATATAGACATAGATATAAATATCTGAAAATCTTTTCCCAGAAATATATATATATATATAGGCATAAATGTGTATGTTACATATATTTTCTGATATTTACACGTACTTACAAGTACATATAATGCACACCTACACTACTGAATAAAACTTCCCTAGCACCAAGACACCAAGAAACGAAGAATGGACAACATTCTCTGAAGGGAAGAATACTAGTCTAGCAGCTGGTTTGAGGTACTTGTCGAAACACTGTACTCATTTGCATTTCACACGTAACGATACTCAACAGCTTATTTCATGATTCCTCACATTGCAAAGGTTACGATCATTTTTGACAGCTGTCCTTGTTCTTTTTGAAAATATTTTTGCTAAGCAAGTTCTCATGCATGAAATAACAGTGTTTTGGTGACAGCAGTGTGTCTGGAGAGAACCAAATGTTCAATGGTAATTAGAAAGAATGCATCATAAGTAGTTGCTGAGTCACTGGATTCTGTCTAAGATATGTGATTTAAAATATTGACTGAATATCTTGCTTTGAAATCTGACTTTTCACTTTAGCATCTTTCCATTTTGGCATCAGCAACTACTTCAGGGGTTTCCTACTCTCAGGAAACCAGAGTGCTGGTAGAGAGGAGGGTGTTGATGTGATGACGGTTTGTGAGAACCATCAGTCTTTCCAGAGTATCCACAAAAGTAGCATCTGTTATTCTTGGGAAGATATTCTGCATTTCTGTCTTCCTAGGAGGCGGGATTTAGGACTGTGGAGCTGGACTACCTGAGTGGGAATCCTAGTGCTTCTCCTTCCTAGCTCCTTGATCCTGAGTGAAATATTTAACCTTTAGTTTGCTCATACTTCAATTGGGCTTGATATTAATAAGAGTACTTACCTCTTAGTGTGATGGGGAGGACTGAGTGAGATAATATATGGAAAACACTTAGAATAATGCCTGGTGCACACTCCATGTTATTTAACTGTTTGTACTTTTTGTAATCAGTGATTCATCTCATTATACATTCCGACTCATCATTTGCATGAAAATGGAGGTCTCCCCAAGGGAGCCTAGAGGTGGTCATGTATTATGGGGAAGCAGCCTAGTATCAGGTCTGGGGGTCCTAGGTAGAAATCATCATACTTGTGTAGTACTGTGGAATTTAAAAAGCTTCAGGCTTTCTAAAAAGGCACTTTCTACCTCTCAAAAATCAGGAAATTAATAGTCAACATTCATCTTACTTTTGATTTCTTAATAACAATTGCAGTTTCCATCATAAGCAGTCTCTCATGTTTTCATTTTAATATGCATTCTTTCATACATTTTATCTCAAGGAGGGAGTTTACTAGAAATTACTCAAGACTTGTGATTAACTGTGGTCGTACATCCAGATATAGTTATTAACATTTAAGAATGTGAAGTTGCACATTATCTAAGCAGTGAAACAACAAAATTAAAACATTGTGTGTGTGTGTTTCCATACATGTATGTGTATGGTTTATTTTGTTTGTTTATTAAAGCCAGCATTTGCTGTCAGGTAAAATATTTGGAATACAAAATTCAAAATGAAAAGGCTTGAGATATTTAAGTCTCTTTAAATTCTCCTGGTATTTTGTGTATCAGTTTAGATCTTTCAATTAATACCTAGCCTATATTTGCCCAAGAGTAAATGTGTGATAAACATACATTTAATTTTAAAAGCTATGAAAGCTCTGGAAGCTAAATCCATATTTTGTTTTAATGTTTATGTTTTAAAAATAGCGCAGAAAAGATAAAACTCAACATATTTCTCAAAATACATTATCATTTCTAATAGGTAAAACAGAATTATAAAGCATTTTCCCATTCTCTGACCATTAATATCTGACTTCAAAAATGTATGCATCATTATTTTTTTCATATGGCAGTTTTGATAGTCTTGTAGACTATAGTTTATAAAAGTGCTGTTGAAAGCTCTGTGTGGCAAAAACTCAAATATTAATACAATAAAGATAGAAAGGAAAACTCCAGTACAGGTTTAGGTTTTGCTTTGTCTTGAGTTTTCCCTGAGCCATCAACATGAATTCATACATTTTATGCACCTTTGGTGTAGGCTGGGGTTGATGCTTGGCTGTCTGGGAGGTGCTTTCTGGAATATGAATCTGAGCCATTACTAGAGCAGGTGGAGTCAGGAGGCATTGGAAAAAACACAATAAACCTGGAACAAAATTTGCAGAGATTGCCCTGTATGCATTCACTAAGTTGTCATTTCATACACAGCTGTGCCTGCAGATGATAAAAATGCTTTCCTAATAGCAATTCTAGTATAAAAAATCTATAAATAAAATGAATAACAATTGAATGTGTGTTAAGACACCTCAGTGAGCAAGCATAGAAAATAAATTTAGGTGAATGTAAAAGTTATATGGGCAGCTGTGTGCCAATCACTGCATTATTACTCATTAACTTTGTTCTTTGCATATTTGGTTACATTATCCAGAATGTATCTCCTAACTCATTCTGTTTTTATTTCTTTCCATGGAAGTAAAATTGTGTGTTGAAAAGCTCCTCTATTCACATGTTTATTGGTATTCAGTGATTTTCAGAGAACATTTATTGAATTTATAAAAGGAAAATGAGTTGACAGCAATAAGAAGCTCAAACAGATTGCCTAATCCAGCCATATTTTTATAGCCTATAAATTTTATCTAGAAAAATGATGAAGAAGAAATGTCTGTAGTTTAAAATGAAATAGAGAACTTGAACACCTCACCAAAGAGGATATAAGCATGGCAAAAAAAGCACACAGGAAGCTGCTCAACATTATTCACCATTGGGAAGATTCAAATGCAAGCCATAATGAGGTACCACCACACAATTTCCAGAATGGCTAAAACTTAATAACAAAAAAGTTTTTTAATCCCTCACAATATGAGACTCTGGGAAGAAGACAGAGGAACCAGAACCCCTATTCATTGCTAAAAGGAATTCAAAATGTTACAGACTCTGAAAAACAGTTTGGCAGTTTCCTATAAAGTTTAACATAATCCTTACCATACAACTGAGAATCGAACTTCTGGGTATTCACCCTAGAGAACTGAAGTTTTATGTTTATACCAGAACTGCCTTCAAGTGTTCCTAGTAACTTTATTCATAATAGTCAAAAGCTGGAAGCGACTCAAATGTCTTTCAAGAAGTAAATAATTTTAATGGTGGTATGTCCATACAACAGAATACTACTCAGCGTTAAAAAAGAACAAACTATATTGATGTAAGGAACAGCTTCAGTGAATCTGAAGACATTTGCTGAGTGAGAAGAGCCAGTTGGAAAAGGCTACATATGTATGATTGTTCTCCAGAGACAATATCATGAAGATGGAAAACAGATCCATGATTTTGAGGGGCTGTGGGTAGGAGAAGGGGCATTTAATGGGACTGCATGAGGGAAGTTTTTAGGATGGTGGAACTGTTCTGTATCCTGATAATGCTGCTAGTCACGTGAATCTATATATATATGTTAAAATACACAAAACTGCACTACAAGGAAAAATACCAATTTTATTTAAAATGTTTTTTAATCATAATTTAGAATATTTCTATCTTGGTTGCTGTAAGAAGCTAAAGTCACATATGGAGAAGGTCAAATTAAGTGTAATTACAAAAACTGTAAAATATTGTAATGAAATTATATTATTAGCTGACACATTCTTTAATGACTTCATGAAATAGAAATACCAGCATCTCAAGTGGGGAGAGAGAGAGGGTGCCATGGAAGATGGTTGCGAGTGGCTGGGGTTGAACATTTTCCTTTTAGTAGTTATGTGTTTAATCCAGTGGGTTCTTTAAAAAGGTAAATCACATGTCAGCTCCATAATTTCATGGATAGTGTTACTTAGAAGTGGACTAACTAAAAATGGCCATTTAAAAAATTATATAAAAAATAGGTGATTCAAAGATAGCCATGCAAATGGACTGCAATTTAAGAAATACTGAATAGGTCAGTATTTTCTGAGATAACTAGCTTTTTAGATCATATGCAGGGGGAAAGTGAAGGTTATAAGGAAATGACCACATAGTCATATTTTTCAGTTACAGGAAAATAGTAATTTGCTTATAAAAATAAGACACTGTCCTGAGAATTCCCATTGTTCAAAAATTACTGTTCTGAGTGAGTGTGTGTGTTCTAAAGGCAAACTCTAGAGTGAAGAACAGGCAAGAGAAACCTAGTTCTTCATTTTACAAAATAAAATAAAAACTAATAGTATAGGTAAGAAGAAATTCAAGTAAATGTTTTGGTTATCTCTTTTAAATTATTTCTGACATAGCCATTTATATCTTCTATGCTGTGTTCAGTCATGGATGTTTCAATAAAGAAAATAAAATCTTACTAACATGCAAGCGAACAAAAATAGTTAACTTGTTTCATATTTTCACTGAACCAAGTAAAGAAGTGTTTTTATGTGACCATAAATATGAACATTAAAGTAATTGAGCAATTCTACATGTTGTCCTAAGCTTTGGGTTATTGCTATGTATTTCGAGTGTTTCCAAATAAACTATGAATATTATAACCTATATTTAGTGCTATTAATAAGCAACAAGTCAGAAAAAAGAGCTAAGCAATAATTGGTTATTTATATTCAATTTAAATTATTTGGTACATGGCCTTGGTAAGATTTTCTCAAATTAGAAATGAAAAAAAAAGATAGTTTCACACAGTACTAATCCTATGAAGACTGTTCAGGTTTGGTGTCACTGCAGAAGACAAACTGGTGATGATGGCTGAGCTGCTCTTCTCCCAGGCAGTCTCTCCTTCGTAGCTTCCTCAGCCTCTTTCTCCTCCTTCTTCCCTCCTTTCCTCTTTCCCTCTATTTTTCTCTTCCTTCATTTCTTTCCTCCTTCTTTCTTTCCTTCTCGGACAAGGGATTTCTATATCAAAATGTACATACATTTTATTTTTCAATAGTTACTGACAAATTGATTTCCCAAAGGTTCTGCCAACCTACACCAGTATTGTGTGAAATGCCTCCACCTGTGCTGTGCAGAGGAACCCCGGATACTATCAGTGATAATGATGAGACCTCGTTATGATATATCATTATGATGTTGTAATCCGTGATAAGAGTGATACCTCATTCTTACATGAGCTTGCATTTCCCTGATCACTACTGAGATGGAGCATGTTCCCTTCTGTCTGGAAGCAATTTCTATTTCTTCTACTTCAGTGAATTGCTCGTTTATGTATTTTGGCCATTTTTCTATTGGGCATTTGTCTTCTTCTTCTTGATCGAATGTGCTCCTTTTTATACTATTTTTATTAACTCAAATCAATTACATACTTTTACAAAAATTTTTTCAGTCTTCTTTTGTATTTTAAATTGTTTATGGTACCCAAGGATTTACTAAAATTCTAATTTGATGTACTCCTTAAAACTTCTGCCTTTGCATCTTGCAGAAGACCTTTCTCAATATAAGGTCATAAAATAATGGGCTCATATTTTTTCAAGTACATTCATAGTTACTTGTTTTCTCATTTGGGGTTTTGTTTCAGATGTCAAGCTAGCTGGGATATATTTTCAATCTCATATGAGACAGGGATCCACGTTTTTTTTCCAGAATGAGTATCTAACGTCTTAACATATGTTATTAACAAATCACTTAGCTGCTCTAGGTACTTCTGGATGCATGGATGCATGGTTGTGTCCCCATCATTTTTCTGGCCCTTTCTATTTATCAGCTCCCAGTTTCTAGACCCAGAGCTACATCAGTGCACCACACATCCAGTAGTTCGTACATAGGGTTTGTAATACTGCCGGGGGTCCATGTGAGCCAGATGACCAATGAGACCTGACATCAGATCTGAGCAACACTGTGTGTGAACTGCTGGTGGGTAACGTTGACACAGAAGCCACACTTTTGGCAGGAGCTTTGAATATCGCAAGAGTACACTGGTTAACCAGTAGAGGAAGTGAGTGGAGAGGAGCACAGTCAAAGCCAAAGGAGGTGTGAGAGAGCTTGGTGCATTTGTGGAATGTGGAGTCCTCAGTCTGCCTGCTAGAATGTGGAGATGGTGGTTGAGATACAACTGCACAACCTGGATGGGAGACCCAGTCGATGGTGCCAACAGAGGTGCACTGCCATGTTGCCCAGACCACTTCTCATCTCTAGTTCTGTGCCTGCTTTTAACTGTCATTCTCATTTCCTTTCTTGAGTCACTCGTATTAACAAGTCTTCCTTCCCCAAGGCCTGCCTAGCCATGAAAGGCCCTTCCGGAACATTGCTTTCTTGAGTCTGTTTCCTGCCTCACTTCCTGATCTTGGGGTGTCCTCCTAGAAGCTAACTTTCCTTTCTCTTTTGTTGAGCACTTTCAATTTTCCATATAAGAAATCATTTGTTTGCCAGACATTTACTGGGATTTAACTCCATGCAGAGAACGTGCATCGCTAACCCAAAGAACAAGGGCCCTACTCTTGAGAAGCTTATGGGAACCACAGACATCACACAGGAGTGAAGTTGGACAGGTGTGCTGCAGAAGAGTGATGGTAAGGGTGGAAAATGAGGGATTATGTGCTCCATCTAACAACATACAAGTTCTTTCTTTTAAATACCAAACAGCACAATAAACCACTCCTGCCAGTTGGGTCCACTCCAACTTTAAATGCCATCTGTTCCCTGCCAACTGCCAAATATCTATCTCCAGTCCAGAATTCTCCCTTGAACTCCAATAGCCCAGAATTTTCTTTTGAATTCCAAAATCGTTGAACTACAAGCTCCTGACCCTTAAGGCCTCTTAGATGGCTGAGACCTCACACTCACCATGCCCCAAGGTGAACTTTCCACCCTACCCCTTCCACAACCTGCTCTTTCTGCACCATCTTCTCCCAGTCAAGAAATAGCAATTCCATTCTTCCAGCTGCTCAGATATAAAAATTCAGTGGCATCTTCGACTCTCTGTTTTTATCCTATCGTGGATTTAATTCATTATACTCATTGGCTCAAACTTAAAAAATCATCCAAACTCAGACAATTCTTTTGCTCATCTGTGGCCACCACTGCCCTCCACCTATTCCCCCTCTGTGAGCAAACTAATCTCAGTGGCAGCCAGAGGGAACCCATAAACATAAGTCAAACTGCTTTACTCCTCTGACCAGCAGCTCCCTACTATTTCTCATCTCAGAGGCACGTCCAAGTCCTCACAGTGGCCTAAAAGACCCTGCATATAGTCTGCTTTTCCCCTCTTCCTGTTACCCCCAGCCTCCTTTCCTACACCCACCTCTCCCCCGCACCCCATCTCCTGCCCCTCCCCTAGCCCCTATGTGTCCCGCCCCTGTCACCCGCCCTTCCCCACCCCCTGCATTATCCTGAGACCCATTTGGCTCCAGGACCTTGGCCGCCTTGCTGATAATGAGTGTTCCAGCCAAGCTCCACATCAGGGACTTCAAATCTACTAGAAATTTCTCCCCAACCCCCTAATTATTTGCTCACTCCCTTACCTTCTTCAGATCTTCGTTCAAATGTCACCCTCTCAGTGAGACATATTCTTACATCCAGCCTACCTAACATGGTGTCTCCCCAGCCCAGGCAGTCCCCTCTGCACCTTCCCTGCTTTATTTTTGCTCTAAGAACTTCTGTTTGACTCACTATTTAACTTACGTATCTGCTTGTTGGCAGTGTTTCCCCACAGGAATGTCATCCCCTTGAGGACAGAGATTTTAGATCCTCTGATTCATGGCATCGTTCCCAGCACCTGGATCCTTGTCTGACACATAGAAGGCACTCAATAATTCTTTGTTTAATGAATGAATACATTTAATATATTTGGGAAGATTTCTTTTCACTGAATCTTGCATATCCCTGAGACCAGTGCTCAGATTACTAACTCAAATGTTGTGTGTAGGCTTGTGTGGGAGTGGGGGGTGTCACAAAGGGCCTTGCTGTCTGGACTCCTACCCATAGAGACATCAGGGATAGTGAGGAGCTGTCAGAAAGATGTGATGTACAGCAGTATGCAGAGGAAGGGGCCTGAGAAACCTCAGGACACTAATGCCTACGGTATTGAGGTCAGTGCCGCAGAGACCAGAGCATAACCAAGGTCACGTGCAAGTCTGGGCTTCGGTGCTGAGAGAGAGTTAGGCTTCACAATGCCTTTTGAGCTGGTACAAAGACCTGGTCCTCAGCCCCAGGGAAGAAGTGGCAGGGGTCAGGCACTTCCCCACCCACCCACATCACCCCTCAGGCTAAGTGCTTTTCTTCACCCCTTACAGTCAAAAGACTATGCAGAGGAATTCTGAAAGGAAAAAAACATAATTAGAAACTTTCTGAACACTGCGTTCTCAGACTTGCACAGGCTGCTCATGTCAGTGATTTTTGGGTCTGATTTTGGTCTCCCTCAGCCGGTAACTAATCAATCACCTTCTCTGTCACTCCAGAAAGGAATGCGTTTTATAACCCAATGCTGCTCACACAAACATGACTTGGAAGTAAAGATTCAAGCTTCCTATGAGGCACCCAGATAACTTCTCTTTTACCCCCTTTTCTTTGATTATTATTATTTTCTTAATGCTGGTTGGTAGCCAGGATTAGGGTGAGGTAGGTGAGGAACCCCTCAAAGGCCTGAAACTTCAGGGGGCGATGAAAACTGCAGTCACTCAAGACAAATACTGCCTCAAGGTGGTATTTTTAAGAATCCAAATTAAGGGAAACAACCCATGATGATTAAGATCTGGAGATTTAAATACTCAGGCATGTATTTTATAACCTGCATTAAGGGTGTCTTATGACCTTGAACGTGGCCATGAGTATCACCATCAGGTGGGTTTATGAGGGTTGACAATGGCATGCAAATCAGGCGGCATGGGGCTTTATTCATGCTTTTTTGATTATAGAACTTTTATTTTATTGACTTTTACCACTTGGTTCAAAATATGAGAGTGTATCTTGATGAGTGGATGTGGGGCACATTACTCCTTTTGCCTCAGACTCCAATATCGCTCAGCACAGCTACATTATTTCCCAAACCACTGGCTGGGAGAAAATGGCCCTAGCCCATTACCTGCCTTCCCAGGGTCTGTGTCTTCTGCCCACATGGAGGGTTCCCCCAAGCTCGGCACCTTCCCCTCTGACTAGTCTTCTGAACAGCCCACCCCACACCCTGCAAAATTCTACTTTAGTCTGCATGGGGCTCTGTGTAACTCTTTGGAAATTTTAAGAAATATGTATTTAACCTGCCTAACTATATAAATACATACACATATATCCACATATTTTCATAGAGAACACATTTTTTTATTTTACGTTTAGTTAACAAAAAACCATGTCTAAGTAGCTCCATCAGAATGAAAAACTACTACTGAATCAGCATATTAGACATTAATATCCTGGGAGTCTGAAGGGAGCGTTCAGTGTTCATTGTCCAAGCACCTGACTTAGACCGTGGGAGTAGCATGTGGGAGGATTAAGTTAAAACATCAGGTCCTTTAAGTGATAGCATAGGAAATACAAACTTAATGTGGTCTTTACTTTGCTGGTGAAAACCTTCAGTCATGAAAAGATGATCACCCCGCCTGAGGCTGCTCAGAGAGGTATTGGTGGTTCCAAGATTGTTTGTCCCTCTGGTGTTTAGTGTAATAGCATATCTTTCAGTGTTTTTAAAATGCTGTTATTGTTAAACTTGTTATGACAACAGTAAGATGTTAAGCTGTGGAGTATAGAGTCTCCATCTAATGTCTCCTAACCTTAGATATAATCATGCGTGCATATCTCTCTTTATGTTCAGACTTAAGCTTTGCAGTTCCATTGCGTTAAGCAGTTCGGAATTCACAATTAATTGCAGTGGTGATAACTAAAATAGCTTTCAGAAAGCTGGAGTATTCAAGACCAGGGCAGATTTCAAAGGACTATGGAATAAAATGCATAATTCTTGTAGGCCAATAATCAAGGGGAAAATGGCATATACCTTTGGGAAGTAATCAAGCCGCAGCAATATGCCTGATAGAAGAAAATTTTAAAAGAAAAGCTGTTTTCTCTGGTTCAAATAAATGAACAGATGTGGCTGGTATGATGTGTTCTGACAAAGTGCTCTGAAGACATGGTACTTAAAAGGCTGAAAAGCCCCTGCTCCAGCAATTTCCATCTTCTAAGAGCCACACTGCCAGATTTCACAGGTCTCATGCAGGAAATGAAAGCAGTTTATGAAAGTGCATAGGACATGAGCAATTTCAGAGCCATGGGTAAAATGCAGGATTTTACATTAAATCGGCTGTGTTATAAAGACTGCCTTGGTAAAATAGATATCAAATTCAGAGGTCCCCCATGTACAGCAAAGGCAGTGGACCCATGATAAAATGGATACAAATTGATAAACTAGTGTAGGAGAAATTTAAAAGAAATTGCGATCTTCTATGAAACTGAAGAAAAGGTTATTCAACCCATACTCACATACATCCCTCCATCCATACATATAAGTGAGAACATCTAGGGAGAGAGTCTAGTATAAACAGGGAATGGAAAATAATTCCAGGGACCTTATTTATACAGGTAAGTTAATTTTTACCAAAATCATGCTGTTTTAATAACTGAGCTAATTTGAAATAAAACTCCATCACCTAAAACTGGATGAGTAATGTCTCAGTAGTTGACATAAGTCACATTTATTTGCTTGATTTAAACCCCTAAAAATCAGAGAGGTCAATAGTGACGGGTGCATTGCCAGCAGTTCACCGTTTATACCCATGTTTTCTTCTTTGTCCTCACTTAGATTTTCTAAGGAAAAATGAAAGCCATGATCTAATGAGAAGAGATTCCTCATAGACCATTGCAACCAAAGAGGAACGCTAAACTTGTAAGAGGTGGTTGGTGAGAGTGTCAAGATAGGTAATATGTATTCAACTCATACACATTTTTCCTTGGTTTGAGTCTACCTTCCTAAAAGGTATATGTCTCCTCTGTCTAAGATCACCCTCCTAAAAAACAAAGAAACCAAAAAAAAAAAACAAAAAAACTTGCCTTTCAAAGAGTAGGTCCTGTAGAGTTGAGAGTTAATGGATTATGAGCATTAATTATGAAGATAATTGTACTATAAATCATGGCCTGCTAATAAAACAATGAGATACAAAAGACCTGCTTGTAAAGCTATGAGACTGACTCCACAAAATAGTCAGTCGACACAGTCTCATTCTTCTTGACATTCAACTTACTCCAGAAAGAACGTGACTGAGGGCTGATTATTTCCTTATTCAAATATTCTTAAATGTGAATCCCTCAGTTCTATGTTAAAATGAGGCCCATATATAAAAAGAGGGAAGTTTCATTTCAGACCATACGCTGTTAACCAAAACCCAGTCCATCCCTGTGTGGTATTATAATTTAGTTGGCAGTAATAGGCAAACCTGAAAGCAATTCTAACAACCAGCTATTACTTCAACAGTACATGGATGTCTATTATTTTTCACTCTGAAGAGTGTTAAATGCTTACATTTATGTAGCACTTTACATTTTTCAAGTGTTTTGGGCTATATGTTAATTTAATTTGTGTAATTAATTTAATGCACTAATCATGTAATTTTAGTATAATCACTCTTGCTCTACCTGGAAATAATGCCATATGGGCATATCCCCATACTGGATAGGAAATGGATATTATTGTTTACCGAGAAAGAAACTTGTGGGAAGCTGTGATGGAAAGTGTGTGGGAGTGTTGAGTATTTAATATGTTATGTGAAAATGGTGTGGAATCAGTTGGGTTTCTGCTTAGTTTTACCTCCATCTGGCAATGGGGTCACTACAAAGTTTCCTTACTCATCTGGGTGTTCCATTGCCTCATCTGAAAAATATGAATAATAATATCTATCTTCCACTATTAATAAGAAATTTGAGTGAAATTGTATGCATAACTCACATAGCACATTGCCTGGCACCTAGTAAATCATCCAAGTAAAACTTTTATTGGTAATTATAGCTGAGCACAGAATGGTCAAGTGGGAATTTAAAGACATTCTGAAACTCTGAAAAGTCATTAATAATGTATGACTATTGACAGAGTTACAAGTCTTTAAGTGGATTTTCCAAGTTAATTAGTACCTTGAATCATCTAGTTTAAGTCCATCCAGGTTTAGCAACATGAAGTCATTTATTTCTTTCCTTCATGTGAATATAGGGCAGAAGATGCCCAAATGAATGCTTCATTTAAATATGGAAAGTAAGGGAATATAAAAGCTTTATTATACCAGTTTCTGCTTTCCCATATTAGTTGACTCTCTGCACCATATTCAGTATCTACTACTCAGATTTCTGTGTCTCAGGGTCTCAATTTTTCCTCACTAGCATTGGGAAAACTTAACACATCAAAGTTTGGACATTCCTTCTGTCTTGGCTAGAGTTCACTTTGATATGTGAGCATCTGTATTCCTTGAGAGCAATAGTCTAATGTAGTGCCTAGATTAGGCACATAATAAATACTCTTGAACCCAAACTGATTCAAAATGTCATACTGGAAATGTATATGCCATGAGTTATTCACTTAAAGGTTCTAGGGTGAATAGAAGGTAGTAAGAATTAGTTATTTACTGCTCCTTGAGTATGCGGAATCCTAAATTTTATTCTTGGTAATATGGCATCTTGAGCAAGCTTTGGCAAGTCATTTAACTCCTTGGTCTTACTGGACAAAAACAAACAAATTTTTAAAAAAGTCAATTCTATATTCTCTAATTTTCTGCCAATATCCAGTATAGCTCATAGGCTGTATATGTGGAATAAAGCTCATGAGCAAAATTGGCTGGTCTGCAGTGTGAATAGAGAAAAATGATGCTAATACCTGAAACTAATTTAATTTATAACCTCTACCTTAAAGACATGCCAGAGAGGTCTGATGGGTGTTTCACAATATTTTCCCATGGAGGCAGCATGACTTTGCTGGGAAAATTTAAAAATGGGTGAACAAGATGTCACAGAATCCTGCTCACAGAGCCAGTGAGGGGCAGATGTATACAGTGCAGGTACTGAGGGCACTTCAAGGGCACCATGAAAGGTGATTGGCAATAATGAAGGCAAGAGCTGCAAAACAGCCATAGGCAGCTTACTTAACTAATGGGACTTGCTTTTAACCCATATAATGACTTCAGGACTGAGAAATTGCAGCTATCATGGTCTTCAGATAATTCATAAGAAAAAAAATTTTTGCCATGCAATATTCACAATGGTGCTCCAAACTAAACCATCATTTTTGAGCAGACACATGCTAGGGCCATTTCTGTCTTGGTGCCCTCTCTCTTGCCCTCTAAGAAAACCTCTAGTCCCCACCTCTTTCTTTTGAAAGCTACCTAGTGTCCAAGACCAAGGTCAAATACTACCTTTTCCATGGTGTTTTTCTGATTTTCACTTCTTGACCAATTTCTGTCTTAGTCTGGCCTGCTATAATAGAAATACTATATACTGGGTGACTTATAAACAATAAATTAATTTCTTCCAATTCTGGAGGCTACAAGTCAGAGATGAGGGTGCCAGCATGGTTGAATTCTGGTCAGAGTCCTCTTCAGGGTTGCTGACCACCCACACATGGCAGAAAACAGAAAGAGAAAGCATGCTCTCTCATGAGTCTTAGGACAGTGATCCTGTTTCTGGGTAGTGGATTATGGAATTCCTCACTTCTTATACTTTAGAAGAAAGAATTCAGTGGAAAGACTCAGTGGAGAGTTAAAGCCACAGGAGGCTTTTATTTATCACACTTCAATGGCAGGCATAGCAATCCAAGTCACAGCACCAAATATGTTATACATTGAGTTTGCTCTTCTTAGTTCTTGTCTGCACCAAGACAAGTAATTGAAAGAGAGACACTGCAGTAACAAAACAGAGCATAATTTTTATTTGGGTACACTCCAGGGAGGAATGGGCCAGAGTAAAGGTAGACAAAAGCCTAAGTCTTTTAGAGGAGGGTCTATTTATCAAGTCCTAGCTGGGAAGTGCATCTTTGATTGACAGAGTGAGGTCATTTGATTGACAGATCTAGTTATACACCGATTTCTCTTGGTGTGCATATGTCTTTCCCCAAAGTGCACACAGAAAAGCCCACAGTGAGTGGGGGAGGTGGAGGGAATGGGGGAATGGAATGGTGAGCAAAACCACAATTTTAATGAGATTATGATGAGGAGTGGTTTGAGTGGTTCTTAAGTTTTGTTTAATTGCACCTGCATTGTGATCTGGTTGGGACCAGTTTGGTCTGGTCCCTTTAGGAAAGAAAGTTATCTTTCTTCAAAGCCTTTGCTGTCTGCAAGTGGGACCCCCCTAACTGGGTGGTTTTTTCCTAGAACCTTATTTTTCCCTTCCCTGGCTGCTCATGTCTAGCTTTCTACCTAACAATCCCTTTCATGAGAGCTCTGCCCTCATGACTTCATCTAATCCTATTTACCTCCCAAAGGTGCCACCTGCTAATACCATCACATTGTGGGTGAGAGGGGCATTTCGGTGTATGAATTTGGAGAGGGACACAAACATGAAGTCCATATAACATCTAAGCCACTATTATTCTGTCTTTCCTCTCTTAGTATCATTTTTGAAACTTGATCCTTTTTGTTGTAAAAATATATTTTGAATTACAGTATTTAAGTGCTTTTATGATCCCCCTGAATAGATTGAAAGATCCTGTGGTAAGCCTTGCTCATTTGGGAATAGGGGAGACAGAATACTTTGCTCAATGCATGGCATAGGTGCTAATAATTAATTGAATTGTTAATAAATAATAATTATCTGAATAAATAACAAATTGAAGTCTTACCTTATAAAACATTTTGGATTTTTTCCCTAATTGCCAATTTCAAGAATGCAAACAACTGCAGGTACAAAAGTTCAGAGTCTTTCTCTGGACAAATCTCAGTGTAAACCAAATGATTACAGATAGGTATCTCATTTATGTGTCCTCTTCTCCAAAGAGCATATATGCTGTTCTGAAGGCTCTTGTTAAAGAAGAAAGGGTCCTTTAATTCCAGCCAGACTTGTTCACATGTTCATGCAGGGGCTTAAAGAAAAAGTGGGGACCAGGGGTATGTTCAAACTTGTCACTGAAGTTTCACTGGTACAAGTGCAACTTCTGTGCATCAGGATCTCCACTGGAATAATGGTGGGTCCTGCAGAGATGTTCAGTAAATACTCTGATTCAGACCTTGTCCTTGCTAATTTTATCCTCAGTTCCTGACTCAGTTTTTGGTCTTCTCACAGTATTTTCACTGTGCACAGACCTGCTGTGTCTTCTCCAGTGTTCTTCAGGAGAGATTTTTAACTGTACCTTGATTTGAAGGTCTCCCTAGGGAGTGGTGATGAAGCCATATTCCCCGTTGTTAAGTGTACTAGTGAGTTCTTTTCAGAGCCTCCAAGAGAAAACCTGGTGGGCTCCCTCCTTCACTCTGGACTCTACTGGCAATGCAAACCCATCCAGAACTCTATTCCCTTCTCAAATGAGAGGATGCCCTTGGAATGCCAGGTGTTACTTACGTCTTTATTACTTGGTCTAGGCAAATCTTATTACTTACAATAAACTATGTGGACATTCAAAGCAAAGAGAGGGGGAGAAGATGCTACAATTCATGGTTGCTTCTTATTGATTTTGCATTTGTTCTCCCCCCAGGCCCTGCTGCCTGCCACTGTCTTACTCTGTTGGGTGCCATAAAATCTTTGAGAATGTAATTGTCATCCATTCTCCTTAAATCCTGTACTCAAAGGATCTGGCTATAAATGAATACCATTACTTTAGTTCTTGAGGTCTGGCAATCTGTTTTGGATATTCTGTTGAAGATTTTGACTTGCCACTAAATTTTGAGTTCAGGTGACACTGCTAAAATTTAATCAGTAAAGGTCTGTCATCATAGATGAGACTAGGAAACATTTTGGTTTTATCCATTTCACTCTCTGTATTGAACTTGATGTCACATAATTGCTGGTCAGTCTAACACTTTCATACTGTATATCTTTCCAAATTGGAAAATATACTATAATATAAAAATCAATAGCAGCCCTAACTATCAGTAAGAACCTGCTAGAAATTGTAACAGTACAAGTGCTCAAATTCAGTAGCAGCAAAACTAGTGTAACATTTTTGGAAGTTATTTCAATCACAAATGCTTAGAATCTAAGTCAAGGACTTTACAGAAGAGACACAAGTGTAATCAGCTGAATTTATGTAAATATTGAACATTGACAAGAAGCAAGGTCTTCCAAAATACACTTATAGATCAATACATTTGCAGTTAAAAAATGATTCATTAGGAATAAAGCAAAATATATAGGAGAGAAAAAATAAACTTTGGAAATATCAATGGTGGGAAGCTAAAAGTTTTTAGGACAACGGTTATGAGAGATAAAAGTTCCCTTCAATTATAAAAGCAAAAACTAAAACAATTAGACATGTGTGGTGCCAGTGCCAAGAATACTTACAAAGCAATGGCAAAACGTGAAAAAATTCTATTGAAAAGTATTGCTGGTTGTCCCATCAGCTGTAAAGAAAGAATTAAAATGTTAGTGAAAGTTCTCTTCAATACAGTGGTTTCCAACAATCATAATGACTTAAATAAGAATCAACCTTAAAAAAAAACAGGTTGAATAACTACTTCTATAAAATGAGAGCCTCCCACAGTGACTCCTTTTTCTTCTTCAGCACTTAATTTCAAGGTAAGAAATCAAACAAGTTTTTGGGATCTCTTTGGATATTTAATGTTCCCTCCTGAAAATCAATGAGGGCGAATTGTTTTGCATATGGTTACAGGAAAGCCAAATGACATGGCCAACCTGATGAACAAAATGGAACCACACCTAGGTTTATTCACCTTAACAATTTGGTATTTGTATAGTGCCAAATTCTAGTATTTTGTGGTGTTGCTTTGGAAACTAATGCTATATGAAACATCATTCCTATTTTTCTTGATAGTGATGATTATTCTTTTTGGCATTGGTAACTCCTACTTGCAAGTTAAGTCTTTATAATGACAGCAAGGTCCCATATCAATTTTTCTCAGAATGATTTTGACATGAGATTTACAGGACCAATTTTTAGCCTTTATAGAATGACCTGTCTGAGCTTTTAAATGTCGCAGTCAATATGTGCCTGTCAGATAGAGAGGGACACACTAATTAGTATCATGTGCTCCAGATTTGTTTAGCATTTACTGTCAGTAAATACCTTTATCAAAAACAATATTCTCCTCCTGAAATTTATTATTTACAAACATTGATAAAATCACTAACTGTGTCTAAAAGACAGTAGGAAACAATGCATTGTGAGTACAATCAGTTCTTGTTTCTCCTTGTTAAAGAAAAAAATGGGAGAAACTTTCAATGCAGTGTAAAAAAGCATTCAAATATGTTTAATTTCCTTTTTTCAACTAGAAAAACTTTATTTAAATGGCATCAAAGTAGACAACTAAATTAAAAGAAAGAAAATGCATTAAAATTATAGAGTTCATACCAAATAGTTGATAAAATAGAAGGATTTGGAGACTGGGAAACATGAGTGGAAACCTGGCTCTGCCTATACAAGTTGTGTGATTTGGGGAAGTTTTTAGCCCAGCCAAATTTCAGTTGTTGGTAATATATTCAGATGTATATTTAAATGATGTAAGTATAAAATGAGCTAAAAAATTCAAGTGTTTAGCATAGGGCCTTGCAAAAAATGCAGCCCTCAGTACCAGGGAACTAATACTGTTTTTTTATGCTTTCATTCAGATAAAGACAATGAACTTCTTGTTTCCCATGTGGAGTGTTTGATCCGTGCTGTCCGTCATAAAGCCACTGGGCAAACTGAGGTGGTAACATAGGCTGTTCTCCATTCCATAAATCAGGAATCAAGCAAATAATAAATACTAATCATTGAAGTAGGTACCTCATAGACTTACCTTGTTTCCCCCCACAGTCCTAATAAGGGAATATATCCTCACTGTAAGAGCATAGGTTTTATTTTTAAGCATGCAGGGCTAAAGTCTTACCACCATCACCACCCCCAACACTTACTTATTAGCTGTACAAGCTTGGACAACCTTCAGATTTTGTCTATAAAATGAAGGTAATAATCTTGGCTACTTCCTAGGGCTGCATTAAGGGCATGATACATGTCAGTTAAGCCTGTTGTTTTAGTTTGCCCTGTAAGAGGAGGAAACCCCAGCTCAGATGGGCTATGTAACTTGCCAGTGGTCACAGAGCTACTTAGGTTATGAAGATTTAACACAGGTGTCTAAGTTCAAAGTGCCCTTTTCTCTTTACTTTGCCAGCTCTCCTGGGTTCAGTGTTACAGGGATGATGGAGGGCTTGACCGTATAATGAATTAAGCAATTAAGTTAAAGTGGATAATTAGGAAGAGTCCACAGAGAAACTGGATTTTGAAAGACAAGTAAATTATGAATATAAGGATAAGGGAAAAGCATAAGCCATTTAAGTATAAGTTAAATAATTAAGGTTTTAAGACCTGCATTGAGTATAATAAATATTCCTGAGTGATTAGACAAATAACTCAACAAAAAAGGGGAGTCCCACGTCAGACCTGCGCTGTTGAGGAAACTATGTACATTATTTGATAATCTGGTCTTGGCATCATAAATCACAGGCTAGAGGATGAGAAGTTTAGAGCATAATGTTGGAAACTGGCTCACTACAGTATGAAGAAAAAATGTTTCATCTCAATATCAAATCCTATAATTTCATATTCTAGACTAGTATATTGAGAACCAGGAGGAAAATAAATATTAAATGAGATACCTAAAGGCCAAACTACAAGTAGAGAATCTGATGTATTTGAGTACATCAAAATAAAACATTACTGCTTTAAGTAAGGACATAGGTTAAAGCTGGAACAAGGCCATTGAAACGTAAATCTGACAGAAGATCCATATGCAGAGTACACAAAGAAGTCTTGTACATCCACTAGGTGGGCAAAAATCACAAAATATGAAATAAAAATGGACAAAGGATGTGATTAGGCAATTCACAGCCGAGGAAAACA
Organism: Manis javanica; assembly: GCF_040802235.1. NCBI lineage: Eukaryota > Metazoa > Chordata > Mammalia > Pholidota > Manidae > Manis > Manis javanica. The sequence continues at coordinate 142,350,542 of NC_133156.1, forward strand.
AATGCCAAGCTTTGTAAAAATCAGCTAAGACCTTTCTAATTGTGATGGTTAATTTTGTGATTCAATTTGACTGGCTGTGGGGTGAGGTAACCCTAATATGCTAATAATAAAAAATACAAATTAAAACAGTAGGGATATACTGCTTTATACCCATCAGTGTGGGGATATTTGAAAGTGAAAAAATATTAAATCCCAGGAAGGATGTGGGCAAAGAGGTACTCACATCCCATGTAAACACGTTCAGCCACTCTGGACCCAGACTGCAAGTGGCCCCCACACACACCATTTCCTCTTGGGTATATATACAAGGGAGAAATTCTCCCACGGGACTGTAAGGAGATTCATCCCAGGATGTGTATGGACACAGGAGCAAGAAACACTCTACTCTCTATCATTTGAGTCACAAATAAAAGAAAATTTGGTTGATGTTCCCAGAGGACTATTGGGCAGCAGTCAGAAGTAATGAACTGGATGGTTCCCCAAAACAATGTCATTTGAAAAAAGTTTTTACAAAAAAGGCATTGTAACATATATGTGTTTTTTAAATTATGCATGCAAAAATGCCACCTTTCATCTAATAAGCATGGAGAAGATAAAGAGGATGGTTATATATTGGATATATTGGAGAGGGTGTGTTGGAGCAGGTGTGGCAGGCCTAGGTGTTGGAATCAAGGATGAAGGGAAAATATGAGCAGATAAAATTGAATGAAAGAGAGACCATTTGTAAGACTTCTTAATTGTGTGCCGTGAGCCAGTGTGTGACCAGTACAAGTCAGTGCACGGGGAGTCCTGAAAAGGGACAACCTGACATGCATGGTCTCATCAAAGTCAATGTCAACAGCGATAAGTCACATCTTTGTTTGTACCCTTAGTGTGATGTGATGTAATTGTTCATTCACTTCTGTGGTCTTCCTCCCCACACCCATAATCCCAGTCTTATGAGAAAACTGTTAGACAAATTCCAATAATGGGACATTCTACAGAACTTCTGACCAGCACTCATCAGAACTGTAAGGTCACCAAAAACAAGAGAAGTCTGAGAAACTGTCATAGCCAAGAGGAGCCTAGAGACACATGGCAACTAAATGTGATGTGAAATCATGTGAGTGGGCTCCTAGGATAGGAAAAACTTCAGATAAAAATCTAACGAAACCTGGATAAACTCTGGGCGTCAATTTATTGTAATGTATCAATAGCCATTTAATATCTGTGATAAATGTGCCATACTAATATAAAATGTTTAGATAGATTAGGGGAAAAACAGGATGTGGGGTATATGGAAACTCTATATACTGCTTCCTCAATTTTTCTGTTAAGCTGAAACTATTCTAAAATACATGGTTTAATAAATAAGTTGAGGCAAGAGTGTGGTGGGATAACATAGTATCATCATATGCATAGAATCATATATACATTATATGCTGTTCTAAACCATTTGAAATATATTTTGATTGACTTTGGGAGCCCCTACAGGATTGAGTTGTAAAATGTGAATTCTAGGAGCTCTGGGCAGATCCTGTGCAAACGAAGCAGTAGATCAGACAGGGAATGAGGATGAGCACCTGAACCAAAGCCACACCAGTGAGAATGAACCGGAGGCAGGAGGCAGGTGATAAAGCATTGGATTAATAGCACTTAATCCCCGATTAAGTGGGTGGTGAAAGTCTACCATGCTTGTTTCAAATGGAATGTAGGAAATGGTTTTCAAATGGAAAATGGAATGTTGGGAAAAGTTTACCAAGAAAGAAAAGTGGTCCAATTAAGTATTTAAAACACTAAGGGAAAAACGTCTGATGAGGAAGTCATGAGTGGAAATCTACAAAAGAGGAGAGTTTTTTATGCAACTGGCCTAAAGTGCGTAGCTGTGGGGTTTTCCATCTTAATCAGACAATACTTAGAAGCTTTTTTGTCAGCCACAGTAATGTGATAATCTGTAATGCGTAGTGTCGGCCGACTGACTGACTTCTCTGAAACTGAATCCAGGTTTCACTTCCCTGTTGCTCCAATAAAAGTAGCAGTTTTATACCTTTTTGTACTGAAAGTGAGTTAAGAGGATCCTAGGTTTAGTGTGCTTGCTTCAATATTGATTTATCCAACTTCCAACTGTCCATGGCTGATGGAGCTAAGATTGGCTGGCCTTCTTCCTCCTAGTAGCAACTCTGAGAAGTGATCAATAATATATGATACGCCACCCTTCAAAAAATGTAATACATAGCTTATATTCAAGGAAAGAAAGGAGTAGCTCCAGGTACCAGAAACAAAGAAATCAAAGCCAGTGCAACTTAAACTCAGGCCCTGAGTTTAACATCCAGATATAAATCAAAATAGAAGACAGACAGATGCTAAAGGTCCATTGCTATGGACTGAATATGTGTGTCCCCCCAGAATTCATATGTTGAAACCTAACCCCCAGTGTGATGGTATTTGAGGCGTGGGCCATTGGGAGGTGATTAGGTGATTGAGGGTAGAGTCCTCATAAATAGAATTAGTGCCCTTATAAAAGAGACCCCAGAGAGATCCTGCACCCCTTCTGCCTTTTGAGGGTACAATGAGAAGCTGGCAGTCTGTAAGCCAGGAAGAGGGCTTTCACCAGAATCTGGCCAGGCTGGCACCTTGATCTCAGACTTCCAGCCTCCTGAAATGTGAGAATAAAATTTCTGTTGTTTATAAACCAGCCAGTCTGTAATACTTTCTTATAGGAGCCTGAACAGACTAAGATGCTCACCCAGAGAGGACACAATTTTAGACTGGATGAGGAACAAGAGGGAACATCCCTCCACAATGCCTGGAGATGGAAAGGGCAGCCCCAGCTGCGGAAAGAGCAAGAAATTCTCACTGAAACAGAGCAGCCTACCCACTCGGGGGACTTGGTGGGGGGAAAACTCTCTGCCTTGAGAAACCTGCTTCCCAGTATGGCCTGAATTTACACCATGTAGGTCATGCAGAAACCCAAGGTGAAAAGGTTAAACTGAAGACTTGTCCTTAGGACCACAGCATAAGCAAATGTAACAGTTCTCTGGGGGGCCCTAATGCAAAGCAGATCATGCAACATTCCCATAGGAAAAAGGAGAAAATCCCACTGAAAATGAGCCCAGAGTTTAAAATGTCAAGAGACAAGACAAATGAGTCACTGTGAAGGAGTTGGCAGTTTCAACAAACAGAATGATTAGCAATCCAGGAATTTTAGTTCGTAGAGCAAACTAAAAGAAACAGTAAAATAAGAGACTATAAAATGATTTTGAAAATGGACCAAATAGAATTTCTAGAAATGAACAAGTAGAGTCACTAAAATTAAAACCTCCTGGGAATGTCTGAGTAACCCAGTATTGTCCATACACTTAGATATTTCAGGGTGGTGGTAACAGGCCTGACAAACATCTTGGATACTGTAGAAGGTGGTCAGAAAACTTGCTGTTATTTTGATAGGTCTGTTTTTCTAGTGTTTTACACCATGAACTCTTAAGATAGTGTTATTCTCTCCCCAGATTTTTATCCTGAGTTACTTTTGATTGAAAAATACCTCATAATCCCATTTCATTTTCTATTGAATAAATTATTTTAATTGAAGTATAGTTGATATATGATCTTATATTAGTTTCAGGTATACACACATTGGTTCAACACTTGACATGTAGCATTGTATAAGGTTAAGATGTATAGTATATGTTTTTGATACATTTACATAAATTATATGATTGCCTATGTAGCAATATTTGTGACATATAATTATGGTACAATATTATTGTGTATATTCATTATACTGTGCATTAGATCTCTGTACCTCATTTACTACAAGTTTCTATCCTTAAACACTATCACCCTTATTTCATCTCCCTTCCCATCCTCTGGTAGCTACCATTTTAATACCCTGCTTTCTATAGGTTCAATTTTTTTAGATTCCCATGTATGAGTGGCATCTTATAGTACTTTTCTTTTTCTGTCTGATTTATGTCCCTTAACATAATGTTCTCAAGGTCCATCCATGTTGTCACAAATGGGAAGCTATCCTTTTTCATGGTTGAATAATATTCCATTCTGTATCTATACCCTTTTTTATTTTATCCATTCATCTATTGATGAGGATTAGAGTTATTTCCATATTTTGACTGTTGTGAATAATGTTGTGATAAACATGAGAGTTAAGATATCTCATTGAAATCCTGTTTTCATTTCCTTTGGGTGTACACCCAGAAGTGGAATTGCTGGATTGTATGGTAGATCTATTCTTAAGTTTTTAAGGAACCTCCATATTGTTTCCCAGGGTGGTTGGAACCTTTTGTATTTCCACCAACAGTGTATGAGTTCCCTTTTCAGCATCTGTATAATCCCCTTCTTTAAACTCAAAATGTCATTTGAGTTTTTTATTTATTATTCATCCTAATGATTTTCTCTTTTATGCTCACACAGAGAAAGAATAACTTTTCTCCTCTCACTTTAATCTCCATTGTCCAGAAGACCTGATTGATACTTAGGAACTCTGATTCCGAAGAGCCATATTACCCTCAGGTTGCCATGACCCTTCTACCATACTGGGGACAACCTTGATCCCAGGATACCTGGCACCTCAGAAATATCACAATAGTAGTTTTCTTTTACTATTAATTGTGCCTTGAATCTTATTCTCCCTTCTGCTTTTATCATTTCTCAGTGTAGATTAATGATTCCAAGTTGGCATTTTACATTGAGATGTTTTTAACTCTCTAATTTGAATTAATAAGAGAAGAAGAAGCTTACAAATATTTTACTTACAAAAGGAGGATTAGCACAGTACCACTTAAAGCTAACTCATAGTTTTTTATCCTCTTATTTTTATGAACTTAATTGAAAGGCAGGAAGTTTCCTTATTCATCTTTATGCCCCCATAAAGGTACTGCCTATGTGTTAAATGCTTAAAGACACTTATTAAAAGTTTTAAATATTTCTGCGTGTCTTTAAAAAATGTGAGTTGCATAATACAAATACAGCTAGTTGGTCAGAATCCATTTTAAATAATTGCTGCTTAAATAAAATTAAAATTACCATTAGTAAAATGATACTTCCAGGAGTTCAAACACCTTTTTTTTAAATCTAGTAAACAGAGCTTGTTCATTCTGTCTACTTATTTATTTTTACAGAACATGTTACACATTTTTTCACCCTCACAAATATTCTAGGTAGGGTCAGGCACCAGTCTGACCCAATAACCACCCACCCCAGAGGCCCTGAGAAATGTCAGGACCTCAGATGTGTTCTAAACTGGCACCAACATGGGAGAAGGAGACAAGGGCTTCTCAGGTCCATGGGAGAAGGAGACAAGGGCTTCTCAGGTCCAGCCCATTCAAATAAAGCTGGGCTGAAGTGGTCACGTGGTAGAACTGGCCTGTTACATCCAAGGCCAGGACAGGCAGGCCTGGAAGAACCTAGCTCTCTTCATTCTTCATACTCTGGATGGTGTCCACAGCCTGTGCTGGCTCTGAAGATGCTTTCAGCACATGTGAGACACATTGCAGGCCTCCCACAGGCAGTGCAGTGGGCCCTGGCCCCATGCATTGGCTTCCACCTGTGCTCCTTGGATGGCATTACTGAGCACCCTTGTGAGAAACCGTTGGGTCTGGGCAGCAGGGCCCTGTCCTGAGTTCTGGACCTGTGCTGTATCCAGCTTCCACTCCTAAGCACACTCAAGATACCTGTTGCCCTACAGAGGTTGGTATAACAGTTTCCCTTTGTTATTAATTCTATTCATGCCATGGTACATGAATGTATGGAAACCTGACAACTACATGGAACAACGTTTCCCCCCCAAAAATTAGTTTGTCACAAAGTCTTGATTGGGTAGTAGTGGGGAGGACATAGAGATGAGATGGCATCAGTCACTTTCATGCTGATGATCCTATAGACCATCACTAACAAGGACCATGGAACTGTCACCTCATCAGTATTTCAGGAGGCTGTGGTTAGGTATTCTCTTGAGTACATGATCTTTTTATTGCCATTTTTAGAGGCATGATTTTTTAAGTACTTCAAATTTCAGTGGAGAAGGGCAGATGACAATATTTAACACTTTGGAAAAGGAAGAGAAAGAAGATCAAATTTTCTTATTGTTTTTAGCATTTTTTTTTTATGTTGAGTCTGTAGAATTCCTCTAAATGTGATGTATCACCTTCCAGGTAAATGGTGGCAGAACAGAATAGTCTCTTTTTTTAAAGTATTTTTATCTTTTTAAATTAGAAATGAAAGTTCCATACAGCCCATTTTTAATTGTACCCCTACTCCATTTCCATAAAGTCTGCCATTAAGGAAGGGTTTCCAAAAATGGCCATCTGCTTTCATATATTGAAGCTGACAAGTGTCTTCAACTGCATTCTATGTGAGTAATCCACCATACCCTATGGCAGCACCCACATTTTATAATGAAATTCCTAGAAATACCAACAAACTCCAGAAGGATTTGGTCATCTCACCAGTATTTTTAGAGGGGCTAAACTGGACCCACCTACTAAGTTGATTTAATCACCTTAGTAGGTTTTAGTATTTTCAGGGTCTGAACCATTTTGGAAGGAGAAACAGATGTTATGTAATAGCTGTGAGTTTTTCCGGAGCTGCTGCTGAAATAATTACAGATCAGGAACCACACAGTCAAAAGCGATCTTCATCTGAGTCAGTTTGGCAAAAGTCAAGGTGACAGGAAAGCTGTCTCACTTTTGTTTGTCTGCTTAATCCTTGCATTTCAAAATCAGGACATAGCTCATGAGAGAATGCCCAGGTGCACAGATGCTGCATTTATTATATTTCAAATTTTTACTCTTTTCTAAAACATGCATATTCATGCACAGTAATTGAGAAGAAACCATTGACTATGCTTAGTTTGTGAACATAACACAGCCAGGAAGAGAATGCAAAAAAAAAGGGGGGCGGGCAGCCTAGTTTGGGATATTTTGTAATATTTTAAGAAGAACTGAGTACATAGTGAAGCAAAGTGAGAGACTGTTTTTTGGGAAAATATTTTAATACAGATTAATGGGAAAAGTAATGCAGACTAATAACGATGTGAGAAGTATTTTGGTGAAAATATAAACTGTTTTTAGTCACTCTCAACACAATTATTTAAAGATGTGCCTTCCAAAAGACAGAAAAAAAAAACAGGAAAAAAAAACCAGTTCTGATAATTATGAAAATCTTAAGAAAAATGTAGGGAGGGAGAAGAGAGAAATGTCCTTTCAAGTAAGAGAGACAAAGCACGTGTAGAGAGATCATTCTGGGATCTCTCCCTGTACTCAAGGTAACGAAAGAAGGTATTCTTCTCAAGGCGTCAGGTATTTATAGTAAATAGGGTCGTGCTGACTGACCATATCAAACCATAATTGAGTATGTCTAGGATTTTAGCTAACGTTTATGAGGCACTCATGGCTTTTTAATTTTTTTTATATTTGAAATACAGGGGAGTTTTAATTCTTAATTTTAAGCTTGATAGCAATCTTTGGCACCTACATTTATTTGTAGATTATGATTTTTTAAATTTTTATTAATGGTCATTGATATACATTCTTTTGTATGTTTCACATGAAAAACATTGTTGTTACTACATTCACAAATATTATCAAGTCCCTCCCCATAACCCCACTGAAGTCACTGTCCATCAGTGTAGTAAGATGCCACAGAAACACTACTTGTCTTCTCTGTACTATACTGGCTTCCCCATGATCCCCCCTATACCATGTGTGCTACTCATAATACACCTCAATCCCCCTCTCCCTCCTTCTCCACCTACCCTCCCTCTCTCCTCCCCTTTGGTAACCGCTAGTCCCTTCCTAGAGTCTGTGAGTTCCTTCAGTTTTGTTCCTTCAGTTTTGCTTTGTTGTTACAATCCACAAATGAGGGAAATCATTTGGTACTTGTCTTTCTCCATGTGGCTTATTTCACTGAGCATAATACCCTCTAGCTCCATCCATGCTGTTGCAAATGGTAGGATTTGTTTTCTTCTTATGGCTGAATAATATTCCATTGTGTATATGTACCACATATTCTTTCTCCATTCATTTACTGATGGACACTTAGGTTGCTTCCATATCTTGGCTATTATAAATAGTGCTGTGATAAACATAGGGGTACATGTGTCTTTTTGAATCTGAGAACTTGTATTCTTTGGGTAAATTCCTAGGATTGGAATTCATGGGTCAAATGGTATTTCTAATTTTACTTTTTTAAGGAACCTCCATATTGCTTTCCACAATGGTTGAACTATTTTACATTCCCACCAGCAAAGTAGGAGGGTTCCCCTTTCTCCACATCCTTGCCAGAATTTGTTGTTCCTTGTCTTTTCAATCTTGGCCATTCTAACTGGTATGAGGTGATATCTCATTGTGGTTTTAATTTGCATTTCCCTGATGATTAGCAATGTGGAACATCTTTTCATGTCCCTGTTGGCCATCCAAATTTCTTCTTTGAATAATTGTCTGTTCATATTCTCTGCCCATTTTTTAATATGCTTATTTGCTTTTAGGGTGTTGAGACATGTGAGTTCTTTATATATTTTGGATGTTAACCCCTTGTTGATAATGTTGTTTACAAATATGTTCTCCCATACTGTAGGAAGCCTATTTGTTCTACCGATAGTGTCTTTTGCTGTATAGAAGCTTTTTAGCTTGATGTAGTCCCATTTGTTCATTTTTGCTTTTGTTTTCCTTGCCTAAGGAGATGCATTCAGGAAAAAGTGGCTCATGTTTATATTCAAGAGATTTTTGCCTATGTTTTTTTCTAAGAATTTAATGGTTTAATGCTTTACATTCATGTCTTTGATCCATTTCAAGTTTACTTTTGTGTATGGAGTTAGGCAATAATCCACTTTCATACTCTTACACTTAGCTGTCCAGTTTTGGCAACACCACTTGAAAATGCTATCATTTCCCCATTGTCTATCCATGCCTTCTTTACCTTATATTAATTAGTCACATATGCTTGGATTTATATCTGGGCTTTCTGTTCTGTTCCATTGATCTATGGGTCTGTTCTTGTCTCAGTACCAAATTGTTTTGATTACTATGGCTCTGTAGTTGAGCTTGAAGCCAGGGAGCATAATACCCCCAGCTTTAGTCATCATTCTTGGGATTGCCTTGGCTATCTGGGGTCTTTTGTGGTTCCATATGAATTTTTGAACTATCTGTTCTAGTTCATTGAAGAATGCTGTTGGTATTTTGACAGGGATTGCATTGAATCTGTAGATTGCTTTATAAAAGGTGACCATTTTGACAATATTACTTCTTCCTATTCATGAGCATGGGATGTATTTCCATTTATTGGTGTCTTCTTTAATTTCTCTCATGAGTATATTGTAGTGTTCACTTCCTTGGTTAGGTTTATTCCTAGGTATGTTATTCTTTTTGATGCAGTTGTGAATGGAGTGGTTTTCCTGATTTCTCTTTCTGCAAGTTCTTCTTTAGTATATAGGAATGCAACAGATTTCTATCTATTCATTCTCTATCATGCAACTTTCCTGAATTCAGTTATTAGTTCTATTAGTTTTGGAGTGGATTTTTTAGGGTTTTTTAATGTACAATATCATGTCATCTGCAAACAGTGACAGTTTGGCTTCTTCCTTGCCTATCTGGATGCCTTTTATTTCTTTATGTTGTCTGATTGCCATGGCTAGGACCTCCAAAACAATTTTGAATAAAAGTGGGGAGAGTGGGCATCCTTATCTTGTTCCTGATATTAAAGGAAAAGCTTTTGGCTTCTCACTGTTAAGTATGATGTTGGCTGTGGATTTGTCATATATGGCCTTTATTATGTTGATTTACTTGCCCCCTATACCCATTCTGTTGAATTTTTATCATGAATGAATTTGAATTTTGTCAAATGCTTTTTCAGCATCTATGGATATGATCATGTGGTTTTTCTCCTTTTTGTTGATGTGATGTATGATGTTGATGGATTTTTAAATATTGTACCATTCTTGCATCCCTGGAACAAATTCTACTTGCTCATGTTGGATGATCTTTTTAATGTATTTTGGGATTCAATTTGCTAATATTTTGTTGAGTATTTTTGCATCTATGTTCATCATGGATATTGGTCTATAATTTTCTTTTCTGTGGTGTCTGCCTGGTTTTGGTTTTAGAGTGATGCTGGTCTCATAGAATGCATTGGAAGTATTTCCTCCTCTTCTACATTTTGGAAAACTTTAAGGAAGATGGGTATTACATCTTCACTAAATGTTTGATAAAATTCAGTAGTGAAGCCATCTGGTCCAGGGGTTTTGTTCTTAGGTAGTTTTTGATTACCAATTCAATCTCATTGCTGGTAATTGGTCTGTCAGATTTTATGTTTCTTCATGAATCAGCCTTGAAAGTGTGTATTTTTCTAGAAAGTTGTCCATTTTTCTAGGTTATCCACTTTATTAGCATATCATTTTTTATAGTATTCTCTAATAAATTTTTGTATTTCTCTGGTGTCCATAGCTACTTTTCCTTCTCATTTATGATTCTGTTTATGTTGTAGACTCTCTTTTTTTCTTGATAAATGTGGCTGAGGATTTATCTGTTTTGTTAATTTTCTCTAAGAACCATCTCCTTGTTTCATTGATTGTTTCTATTGTTTTATTCTTCTTGATTTATTTAGTTCTACTTTAATATTTATTATGTCCCTCCATCACTGACTTCGGGCCTCATCTGTTCTTCTTTTTCTAGTTCCATTAATTGTGAGTTTAGACCATTCATATGGGATTTTTCTTCTTTCCTGAGGTAACCCTGTATTGCAATATACTTCATTCTTAGCACGGCCTTTCCTGTACCCCACAGATTTTGTGGTGTTGAATTATTGCTGTCATTTGTCTCTTTATATTGCTTGATCTCTGTTTTTATTTGGTCATTAATCCATTGATTATTTAGGAGTATGTTGTTAAGCCTCCATTGTTTGTGGGCTTTTTTGTTTTCTTTGCATAATTAATTTCTGGTTTCATACCTTTGTGGTCTGAGAAGCTGGGTGGTACAATTTTCTGCTTCTGCATTTACTGAGGCTCTTTTTGTGGCCTACTACATGATGTATTCTTGAAAATGTCCCATGGGCACTTGAGAAGAATGTGTATCTGCTGATTTTGGGTAGAGTGTTCTATAGATTCCTGTTAGGTCCTTCTGTTCTTATGTGTTGTTCAATGCCTCTGTCTCCTTATTTTATTTCTGGTTGATCTGGCCTTTGGAGTGAGTGGTATATTGAAGCCTTAGGGAACACTTCCATCTAGAGCAGTGCCTCCAAAATACACTGTAGAGACAGTTTGTGGGAGGTAAATTCTCTTAGCTTTTGCTTATCTGAAAGTGTTTAATCTGTCCTTCAAATTTAAATGATAATCTTGCCAGGTAGAATATAATCATTTGAGACCCTTCTGCTTCATTGCATTAAATATATCATGCCACTCCCTTCTGGCCTGTAAGGTTTCTGCTGAGAATTTTGATGATAGCCTTATGGGTTTTCCTTTGTATGTGATCTTTTTTCTCTCTCTGGCTGCTTTTAATAGTCTATCCTTATCCTTGTTCTTTGCTATTTTAATTATTACATGTTTTTGTGTTGTCTTCCTTGGGTCCCTTGTGTTCAGAGATCTGTGCACCTCCATGGCCTGAGAGACTATCTTATTCCCCAGATTGGGGAACTTTTCAGCAATTACCTCCTGAAAGACACTTTCTTTCACTTTTCTTCCCTCTTCTTCTTCTGGTACCCCTATAATGCAAATATTGTTCTATTTGAATTGATCACCCAGTTCTCTCAATATTCTTTCATTCTTAGAGATCCATTTTGCTCTCTGTGCCTCAGCTTATTTCTATTCCTCTTCTCTAATTTCTATTCTATTTACTGTCTCTTCTACTAAATCTAATCTGCTTTTAAATCCCTCCATTGTGTGTTTCATTTCACATATGGAAATTTTTAATGATTGAATCTCCTTCCTAAATTTGACCCTGAGTTCTTGAATATTTTTCTGTACCTCTGCAAGCATGTTTATGATTTTTAGTTTAGAATCTCTTGCAGGAATATTAATGAGTTCAATTTCAGTTGGCCTTATTTCTAGTGTTTGTGGGATTTTGGTTTGAACCAGGTTCCTTTGATGTTTCATATTTGTATGTGGCACCCTGTAGTACCCAGAAGCTCTACTCTCTGGAGCTGCTAAGCCCCTGGAGTGATGTCAGGTTCACAGGGGAGTGTTGCTGGTACCTGTCAGGAGGAATGAGGCCCTTCCTGCTTCCCAGCTGCCATGTCTGTCTCCACTGACTGCTGCCTGGGCCAGTACACCAAGCATTCAGGGAGGAACCTCTATGCTTTTGCTTTGTGCTTGCAGCTGCCATAGGCAGGGCTGCCCTTTGACTGTCCTAGCTCAATGACAGGGGCGGCCGGTTTGCGAGCCAGTGCTGGCTGGAAGGAAGGCAGCAACAGGCTTCATATCATGGGGGCCTTGGAGTTTTGTAGCCAGCTAGGGGGATCCTAAAACTCCTGAAAGTTCCCAACCTGCTGGGCAGAGTGCATTCAGCCAATTTTGTCCACCTGTCCTTTCTCCTGAGCAGGAAGCTCTGTGCAGTCCTTGCCCCTTTAGCAGCCCTCTTGCTGTTAGGAATTCTATCTCTGACTGCCCGCCTTTCTTTTGTCCCAGAGTGGCTGGATGTGGATCCCTGTTTTCCACAAACAGCTGAAATCTCAGTGTCTCCAAGTAGTCCACCTGTCTTAGCTTTGAACTCTACTAATCTCCATGGCACCAAATCATGGCTCTTTCTATCTATTAAACACTGTGTTCAACACAGTAGCCTACCAATCCTGTCTCCTTACTTTCATAATCTCGCTAGAATTATCTACTTTGCACCACCTCCATTCCTACCTGGTCTACAGCCCTGTCACACCTGAATGGTGATCATGGCCTCTCAGCTTCAGTTCTCCAACAGTCTATTCTCAACACACAAAAGTCATTGTGATCTTTAAAAGCATTAAGTCTGATCATTTCCCTGCCTAGTTCAAATTCCCTCTATGGCCTCTCATATTCAGAGTGAACATCAAAGTCTAATAATGACTGAGCTCATCTTATGCTCATCCCCTCCATGGGCTCCATGCACACTGCCCTTGTTGTGCTCTCTTCCCTGGGGGACATTGAAGATGCTCTTCCCTGTACCTAGGACCGTCTTCTCACACCTCATCACTTGTTCCCCTGTATCACCTGCTCAGTGAATACCCCCCCAATGTTTTATTTAGAACAGAACCCTGTTTCCTTTTTTATCACCCTCTAAATTACTATGTATTTATTTACTTATTTATTCCATTTATTATCTTTCTCAACTACAAATGCAGAAATTTTTTGTCTGTTTGGTTAACTGATGAATTTCCCTAAATGTGCCTAAAGAAACCTAAGCATGTTATTATAGGGAATCAGTAAATACTGGATGAATGAAATGTCCAACATATTTACAGTTAGTTTTTTAATAATATCATTGAAATAGAATCTCAAAAGTTAATTTTAGTTTTGGGTCACCACTCCTTAACAAAATTTAACTCAAAATAACTAAAATTACTTCTAAACTAACACTGATTTTATTAATCCCTATAGATCTTGCCTCACCACTCAAATGAGAATGGAAAAGAAAACCAGAACTCTTTGTCTTTCTCATTTACAATAAAATCATATTTGTAAGAGACACTTTCCCAGCTTCCAAAGCTTATCTGGACCAATAGTTCACAAGCACCTGCTTCCTTTACCCAGTGCTTTGCAATTCATTTTTTTTAATTGTACAAGCAGTTGAGTCAGTATTTGCTCTTTGCATGACAGAAAAAGAAAAAGGATCCTTAAAAATATTTTTTAATATAGAAAACATCCCTATATGCTCTCTAATACAGCTATGGCCAGGGGTTTATGTTCTGGCTGAATCATGGCAAACTGAATGAGAAGTTGAGAATGTGGAGAATGATGCCAAGAATTACTTTCCTCTTTCTAACTTACTAGCTTCCTCAAAACATGTAACTGGGAACCATGTTCTCATTATGCACATGTTTATAAGCCTGAACAAGAAATGACTGAGATCTCTGGTATACTTTTTTTTGTTAAAAACATAAGTGAAAGATAGAAAAGTGGTTGTACAAAAAATCTAAAACATCCAAAGTATAAATAATTATCCACCTTATGAGTTTATGGGTATTTACACAATTGCACAATTTAAGAGATTGATAGATGGATAGATAGGTCAGTAGGTAAGTAGGTAGGTAGATAGATAGATAGATAGATAGATAGATAGATAGATAGATAGATAGAATAGCTCCAATAGTGTACCATATACAAAAAATAGGGTTATTATCTGAATACATTTTCTAACTTGGCCAGAAGCAATATAATATAATTACAGTAAACTTGAAATGAAATTTTAAAGTAGGAACACTTAAATTGGCAAAGATATTATGTTGGACTTGTGCAATTAATCTTTGAGAGGAATGGCAAACAGATTTTTAATGAGTTTGAAATGTAGGAATAAGATTGATGGGTAGTCCACACTGGTATCAAGATTGAGGGTTATATAAATACAGGGAAAGAGGGCATCCATGAAAAGTCCACATGGAACATAGGCAGTTTCTGGGTACTTAGTTTTGTTGTCCTTTTTGCTCCTGTCTTTATAGTGAGGTTGTTTACTTGCTGTAGACCAAAGTTAAGAAATATATAGATTGGAATTGTTGCAGCTCATTTATTTGCTGACACTGCTTGTTATTTAAACAGAACACTGTATAACCAGATCCCAGCAATGGAGTTTATTTCTACTTATATTTCACACTTTTTATTTTAAATTTTTTGTTTTAGTTTTTGTATTGACATTTTTTTTCTCATCATAGGCTTTTTCAATATCCAGCTCATTAGCCTGAAGAAAAAATTTCAGTCGAATATTTCTTCCACAAATGCACCTATAACATCCTAAAACTGAGCCTGCAGCCCCAAGTGAACATTGTCTGCTGCCCCATGAGGAAGTGGGCAGCAAAGAACAGGGAGGCCAGGGTAGACCAGAGCCAGGACTCAAGTTGAGAGAAGGTGTTTGACAGATCAGAGATGTGTAGCAGACCGTCCAAAGCAAATGCCTTGAAGCCTTGCCATGCTCGAAGGAGGGGAGGCATCCTCTCTTGAGAGGTCATTGGAAGTGAGATACGAAACCCAGATTTTAAAATTGAAACTGTCATCTCTCTAAGTTTCAGCTCTTGACCAGGAACCACGCCCTCTGTTTGGTTTGAGTGAGCATACACTACTTGCAGAAGTGTGTGGAGACATCACTGGATTAGAGGAGGGGCATTCATTTGTCAGCAAGGCCAAATCTCAGTGAAGCCTTGAAACCACTTGAGTGTGCCCTCCCCACCCTATCACATGTTGAAGTCCTAACCCCCAGTGTGATGGTGTGAGGGGGTGGCTCTTTGAGGAGGTGATTAGGTCATGAGGGTGGGGTCCTCAGGATGGCTTCCTCTTATAGGAGACCCACAGTGTTTCACACCCTTTCTACCATGTAAGGACAGAACAAGAAATCTATGACCTGAAAGAGGTTCCTCATCTGACAGTATTGACCGCCTGATCTCAGACTTCCAGCCTCCAGAACTATGAGAAATAAATTTCTGCTTTTTGTAGGCCACCCAGTCCATGGTGTTTTTGCTATAGCAGAGTGAATGGACTGAGACATTGCTGTGACCTGGGCCCCTGCCTGGCATCTGTCACCTGCCTGTTTTCTCCTCTGCCACCTTCTGTTAGTTCATTTCAGACCACGGGGCTCAAGATAACCTGGGTATCAAATAACAGTGAAACACCAACACTGATATCACTTTTTAATGATACAAATTTGTTTTATTAAATTTTTAAGCTTTACCCAAAATTTATGTGAATGCTATACAGCAACTCTTATTACAAGCATTATCCCCCTTATCCGACTTTTTTCTCTTGGAAAATGTTTCCCAAACCTTGAGTGCAAACATTTGAATTCTTTAAAATGTCATTCTCATTTATGTTTTCCTCATTTATGAGGTGTGCTGGCTCACGCATGCCACTCCATGAAATCCATTCCAGCTTTGAAATTCAGTGATTTTAGAATAGTGGCTCACTGGTGCTAGAACGTGCTCAAGTGAGTTAGGTCAGCGACACTGATGGGTCAGGGATGATGGGTTCCACAGTGACTTTGACCTCTTGTCTGTGGTCTTAGTTCACCCTGAGGAGGAGTCATTCACAGAGTTCCTGAAGCTACACTAGCTAAAGTCAAAGCTAGTCCTAGTAGCTGAGAGGTTTGCGAGTAGTCTCTGAGTCTAAATCTTAGCAGGCCTGCTCCCACTGGGCCTATTTCTCACTCTTTGGGTTAATTTTTGCATTTAGTTTCATGTTCTAGTCCAAGGGCTGCTTTGGGCTGACATTGGGATGGCTGTGCCTTCTGCACTCTGTATGCATATCCAGTGCACATGCAGGTGGCATTTGAGAACGTTTCACTTATTTACTCAAGGATATCCACCCAACACATATTTATGTAGTGGCACTTTTGTTCCACACACTTACAGGGGCTTGGGAGTCGGCAGAAAACCAAACAGGTAAAGTCTCTGCTTCCATGAAGTTCACACATAGTGAGTGAAGAAAGAAAATGGAAACTATAAATAACAGCGAAGCAGAACAAGGGATAAAAGAGTGCAGGGAGGGATGCTGTTGGACACAGAGATCGGATGAGGTAAAGTGATATTTGAGCAGAGCCCTCAAGAGGAAGAGAGGGAATGAGCCAGGTTGATGGAAAATACCAGGGGTGGCAAGTGTAAAGGCCCTGAGAAAGTCGCAGGAGGCCAGCTTGGATGGGGTGACCTGAGGGAGGGCCAGACCCAAGAACAGGGTAAGACTTACAGAGGGGCTGCCTTTTGGAGTTAGATCATGCATCAATGAATGGGAACAGCATGGTAGAGAAAAACAGAAAGTGCATGTTTTGTTTCTCATACACTAACACATTTCTCAATACTAAAATAGGAGTGAAATCTAATGTCTCAAGATTTAGGTTGTTCTGATGTAAATCAAATTTAAGAATTGGCTGGACAATTAAGGGAACAGATGGCAAATATTAGAGATGAAGGCCCAAGTTTATTATTTGCAGTTTTTCTCCTGAATTTCTTCCTTAGGCCATCCATTTTCTCTTCCTTCTTGGATTATTGTGTCCTGAGGTAGCGCCACACTTGGAGAGAGGCAGGAAGCCTTTAGCTTGGGTGAGGAGGGCCATGGTTGCACGCACGCTGGAGGCTCCTTCTGGCTGTATCTGTGGGTGGGACCATTGGTGGCAGGATGTACTGTAAGCAAGACCATTAAAACTTCTGTTGCAAGGGCGCAAGAGCCCCGTCTATTCCAGTTGGGTGATCTTGTCAAAGTGGTGGGTGGATATTCTTGTCTGAGAAAGGTTTGGCTTCATCAAAATTCTAAGCATGACTTTGCAATGTAAGAATACTCAATTTACCTGACTGCTTGCAGTATTAACCATTGAACCCTTCATCAGTACACAGACCACAATGTTAAGTCGTGAGGAAAAGAATATAGCGTCTGCATTCATTAGTGGGTACTTACAACATGGTATTGGCCTGTATGTGTATGTAACATCATACAATATTAAACAAATGCAGTGTTGATTAAATACACTCTGGCAAGTGGACACACAAGTTCTTCTATGCAAGTTAGAAATTAGGTTTTCTTGTCATTTGAAGTTTTAAATGAAGTGCCTTTTAATATCTTTCTGTAAGTTTCAGGATTCACGCTATGTGGGAAAATGTTTCTGGAAACATTTTTCACGTGATACCAGAGGTATTTAGCAGGGTATGCTGACAAAGAACATGAACATCAGACAACTTTTAAGTCTATCACTTTAGCTGTTGTTTCTCTTTGTGGCTTTTAAAAAGTACAAAGAAAAAGGAGTATCTTTATCTTTCAGTATATTGTAGTTAATAAGACAAAGCAGGCCTTGCTGTTGACTTTTGGTAAGTGGAGCTTATTATGGTTGAGTTTTCATACTTTAGGCACTACAATTTAAATGAAAAGCTAGGATCCTGCTTATCATATTTTGATGACAGAGTTCTTTTTATCACCAGCAGCATTTTTGTATTAAATAGTTTAGACTTTTTAACCCTATAAACTGTGTCATAAAACAACAATAATAAAAACAAAATTTGTTTTTGCCATGTTATTGGTCAAGCCCTCAGCTAAGCACTTTCTATGTATTGTTTTATTTTCAACTTATTTATTTCTTCCTTATAGCAAATCTTGGAGTTTGACTAGCACTATAATCTCTACTTTCTGGATGAGTAAAGTGAGATAGAGAAGTTAAGGGGGTTCATCCTCTAGTCCTTTGGGGAAAGAGCTAGTTTTAGGAATCAAGAGATCCAGTGTTTTTCCATTAGGCATGTGAATCACTAAATTGAAATGATCTCTACAAAATTGAAATTCTAGAATTGTTTATGCTGGTAAATTTTTAACATGGCCTTGTCCCACATCCTTTACTTTATCCTTCCACAGTGACACTCTCACTTCTGATCTCTGAGATTTTGGTGAAGATAAGATGAAAATAGCCTAAATAAAAGTTAGGAACAGGAGAACCAGCACTAAACACAGTCAAACCCACTTGTCTGCAGCAGGAATTCTGAGGCACTTGAGTATATTCATGCACCTTAATGAATCTCGAGAAGAATATAGAAGTGGCAGTGGCTCCCAAGTGTGCGTGGCCCTGGCAGGGAGCAGCTATGAATGTCATGCAGCATACTGGTCTTCTTCCCTTCCCAGGTTTTTGACCTGGGTCTGCTCAGATACTGATATTTTCATTAAGGGTATTTCACATTTAAAGATTCACGTGGAAGTCCCCCAGCCATGATGCTGTGTGAAAATGTGCTTTAGGACAGCTCATCTTGGCTTATATTTTCTGGGGTCACAGTGTTCCCAGTTTTCTCACATCGGTCAGAATCCAACAGCTGGTTGGGACTTTGCTCCCATTCTGTATATGTTACCCCACCCCCGCCTGTGCTTCTCTCCATGCGTCCATGCGGGTTCTGAGATAGCCTAAGAGAAGTCACCTGGTGGGTTTCCACAGAGACTGCCTGCCATTCTGTCACAAGTCCAACCACATTTTTGAGCTTTGCAGTAAACAAATTCTCAGGGATTTTTCCAAGTATTCACATTGGTGAAAACTGGAATGAATGAAGGATTAAAGGTTGAAGTACTTAATAAGATGCTATTTATTAAGCTCTAACTGAATGCCAGAGTATTTGCCTCTTGACATGTATTAACTTACTGGATTGGAGCAGCTCTTTTAGCATCATGCTCTTATCATGTCATGAGAACTTGTCCAGCTAGGAATTCACAGAACTGGAACTGGGGTGCAGTCCAGGGGTCTGATTCCAGGGCCCCGGTAAGTAATGCTGTGCTTTTCTGCCTCCCATCAGCTACTATGAACGGGAAGTTTCTAAAGGATTTAGGAACATGTGGGGTTACAGTCAAAGGTCATAGTGGACTCCGGGAGGGCAGCTGATACGGGATGGAAGCACATGTTCCTGTGGTGGAAATAGGCGAGGAGCTGAAGGGCCATGCTGTGGAGGCACCCAGAATGAGGGCAAGAAACTACCCTAAGGGCTGTTCTGAAAGGATATCCTGTGCATGAATAGAGGGCTAGCCCTAAATGCCTGCATTTTGGAAATACTGAAAAACAGCCCTTAGGAGCTACAGATGCATTACCTCCTCTTTACCAGTGAAGAATCAATGAGTATTCAACTTCCTAAGAAGTGGAAAGAATGCCAGCTGTGGTGTCAAGAGTCCTGGTGCCACCCACTAGCTGTACAACCTTATGCAAATGATATAACATCTTTTGATCTTAAAAATGTGGATAATCCTACAGAAGAAGCCTTATGAATTAATATGATCACACGTTAGTTGTCATGCAAATATAGTGTGTGAATTACTATTGTTTCTCCATTGTGCAACTGATGTATATGTGAACATATAACAATTCTACTTCTAGAAAATCTCATTTGGAAATTAGCTGTATTGGAGATTGACTCTTAGGATTTTGCTCTGGATAATATTTTTGGAAAAGATAATATATGATAAAATTTTTAATTGACAGAACATATTTGAGGCTGCTTTCCCAAGTATTAGGGTTGAAATGTGGAAATGTCTAAGTGCATGAGAAGAATTTTCTCTACTCACATGATAAAGCTCTTTGTTGTGTCATAGTGTCTGTGTCTGCCACTGGTGTGAGACCACAAGTCTGTGCATAACTTTCTACTGCTATAAAAAGAGTATCAGGTAAAGCTGAAGGACATCCCTTACATGAGTCTCTATTACATGCTCACCACGCCCTATGAGTAAAACCAACACTGTCTCCTGATGCAAGGGGGAAAATCAGATACAACCCTTCTTCCCTTGGGACACATCAGGAAGAGCAGAACCCGTTAAAATTATTGCCCAGATGATTGAATTAGATTTTAAATGAGTGATGGTAGTAAGTGCTCATTTGCCCAAGTGGGTTGACTGAAATATAATTTACAGTCCCATGGATGCTGTCCTGTGCATAGACTAATTCATAATAGTAGATAAAAGTCCCATTGCTTTTAATTGTATTAATTTAGGAGCATTCATTCTCCTGGCATACGAAAGGTCTCATTTTTCCAAAATAAATAAGCAAATAACAAATTCGCATTGCCAATGGGGAAGATTTATGCTGATGGAATCTAATAGCAAAAATAATCTTGTGTTGTTTCTCAGAGGCGCCTGAACAAGCAGTCTTGGCTTGGATGGAAAGCAAAAGCTGGAGTCCCATTATCTATGATCACTTTAATTCTGAGCAGAACAAACCTTCCTTGATAAGCATTTGTTACCATATTTTAAGTAAAAAGTCATCTTTTCTCATGCCCGTATTTTCCCTCCCTTTAGAAATGTATGATCACTTCTTGAATGACGAAATGATCGATTTTAAACTAACACATCAAAAACTGAAAGGCATAAAGGAGGAAGGAGGAGGGCATGATTCCCACAGAGCTTTCTAAGCTGACTCTGAAAAGAGACTTTAAAGGTCACCTCTTGCCATTTAATTTGAAATTCCAAGTGGATATTTGGAAATCTAAATCAAGATCAATTCCATCATGATAGTGTAGGGGGCGTGCCATCTCTGTGTAAGGTATTATGTTTCACAAAATATACATGGGTTAGATAAATTATTTTCATTAACAGTGGGAGGATCGTGGTAATAATGTGTGTATGCTGTGGTAAAATGAACTAGATAAAACATAGAAGGGGGCCCAGAAAATGGTGTTACATCACCAGTACACCTGGCAGAAGAAAGAGAAGTCCTTGCACCATGCTTCAGCTTGGAAGAAAATGGAAAATAATACTTACCTTTCTCTTCTTTCTCTTCAGCATCTGAATAAAGCAGCTTCTAAAATCTACTTCAGTTCCACAGTTCAGTCCCACAGTTGGCCTTTTTTACTACTAGTGTTTGAATAGTAGATAGGACCTGGTACCATATATTCTTCCTAATTCTATCAAAAGAAAAAACAAACAAAACCAGATGTTCATACCTACCCTGTCCAGCTTAGGCTGGAAAAAGTAAAGTACTTCTGGCTTCAATGTCCTGATGCAGAAGGGGAGTTAAATTATTTGCCAGCGTTCAGTTTCCTAATACAAATGATCCCCAACTTACAATGGTTCAACTTAAGAGCTTTTGACTTTATGATGACATGAAAGTGGTATGCATTTGGTAGAAAACTTCAAATGTAGAATTCGGATCTTTTTCCAGGCTAGCAATACGCAACCCGGAGCTCTTCTGTGACTCAGGGAGGTGCAGCAGGCTCAGCTCCTGGTCAGCCCCAGGATCACAAGGTTCCACCACCAATACATGGACAACCATTCTGTCCCTGTACAACCATCCTGTCCCTGTACAACCATCCTGCTTCTCATTTTCAGTACAGTATTAAATATATTACATGATAGACTCAATAGTTTCTCGTAAGACAGGCTTTGTGTGAGATGATTTTGCCCAGCTGTAGGCTAATGTAAGTCTTCTGAGCACATTTAAGGTGGGCTAGGCTGGGCAGGGATGTTTGGTAAATTAAGTATATCAAATGCATTTTCAACTTAGGATATTTTCAACTTAACGATGGGTTTATTGTAAAGTAACGCCAATAAATCCTTGTAAACCTAGGAAGACGTGTTCTCAGAAAATTTATCTTATTTGTAAGAAAGAATCCAAAAGATTGCTCTTCTCAGAAACAAAAATACACTTTCTGTTATAGATATTCTGTGACATTATATCTTAGGAGTGCATAGCATGAAGAAATCAGAAGATTCCTCTAAAAGATTACATGTGATTTGAATGTAAATAAAATTGATTTATAACATAAAAAAATTAGTTTGTATGCTAACCGTACTTTATTTCTTTGTTACATTTTTATAAGTAGAATCCTAATGTCATATAGGAAGTGTTATAGAGAATATAGGAAAAAACCCATATGGAGACAGGAACAATGTAAAGAATTTGCTACTAAGTAGTTAATTCAGCCTATGCCTCTTTTTAAATATGTTAAAGCCTATAAATCATTAACAATGATAAGGTAAATTTTTATTTCTAACAGTACTCCATAAGAGAATGAATCTCAGTTCTCCATAAAACAATCCTATTTCTATTTATTTAAAAAAAAGTTAAATATTATCATATGTTAAATGACATTCAAGTACAATAAGATATATATAGCAGAAACAAATAGAATGATCTTTGGAAGGAAAAGTATAAGTATGCATGGAGGAAAAAAAGAATCATGGTTTATGTTTACTTAATGAAAAAAGCAATTTTTAACTTGTTTTTTTTTCTTTGAGCAGAAGGTGATTTTTTTAATTAAGGTATCATTGATATACACTCTTACGAAGGTTTCACATGAAAAGTAATGTGGTTACTACATTTACCCATATTATCAAGTTCCCCCAATAACCCGTTGAAGTCATTGTCCATCAGTGTAGTAAGATGCCAGAGTCACTATTTGTCTTCTCTGTGCTACACCGTCTTCCCCATGATTTAATTTGTTTTTAATGAACTGTTCCTTTTTTGAGGGAGTATTATATCATGACTGACAATATAGGTTACTGTATCCTTTCAATTTACTAGACCCAGAATGGAGCCTTGCATATGGGAAAACCCTTCCTATTTGTAAATAATTCTTGTGCTTCCTGATACTCTGAGTCTGATCTTTTTGGTTCAAACTCCATGCAATTTGCAATAAGCAACAACAAATTTTCCAGTGACTAGAATGTTGCAGGACATGGGAAAGTCTTACTAGGTCTCACTCAGTAAGCCTAGAAATGCCATAGTGTCACATTCTGATAGTGTCCTATCTCAAAGAGAATTAAAATGTTTGCAAAACACTGGGGCAGTTTATCGTGCTGTTGTGGTGATGTCACTCTTGATAACACAGTTTTTACTGTTAGATCTCAGCCTCCCATACTACCCATCACTGACATCAGCACCTTAACTTACAATGGCATTGAAAATGTACTAGTAGACTGTCATGTGTGTTACAAGTAAAAAGCGGTGTTTTGGAAGAGAGGTGTGGGAGGACACAGGTTCTGAAGTCACTGAGATCTGGATCTAAACTCATTTTCTTTGTCACTTTCTAGCTATGTGGCCTTTGGCAGTCATATTAACTCCCCCTCACCTGTAGAATGGAGTTGATGCCACTTGCTTTTCAAGTTGGCAGACAGAGACCCAGTTGTACATGTACAGCCCCTGAAGCAAGTAGGGGCTCATACCTTGTAGCTGCCAGTGACTAGGATATAAGATTTTTCTCTGGGAATTTTTCTCCAACCTACAGTGGATCAATGTCATCCATGCTGGATGGATTTCAAATAAATGTTCTTCAAACAAATACATGCACAAAGTCCATGTGTTTCCAACTATAAGCTTCTTCAAATTTTCATTTAAATGAACTGTTTCAAAAGAAGATTAGGTTTCATGTATCAGCCTTTTTTTCTTCTTGAAACCAGCCAATATTGTATAAATTACTGGGTATAGGTCAAAATGCTTCTTGGTATAAAACTCTACAGAGATCAAATAAATAGAATAAATAGAACCTTGAATAATATCCTGCCTCTCAGCATCTAGAAGTGTTTTGCTCTTTTAAAAATATATATATTAGTTATTGTTGGCTAATTACTGAAGCTCAAAATAAAGCCCTTGAAATTCCAGCAGAGTTGAGCTGTAGAAAGTGAATTTCTGGGGAGAAGGAGCAACTTTACCACAATTTCCCAGTTCCTCCCTAAACATCGGTGATTCTAGTCACATATATATGTTTTTGGAATTCTCTAGTAAAATTGCTAAAGCTATGTGACCTAAGACATTTGCATTTTTGAGAAACATGAAAATTTCTGACATTTGAAAAGGTTTAAATCATATTTGTTTTTGTTTGGGGATTTTTAGAAAAAATGATAAAAGTTTTTCCTTGGTTTGGAATATATTCTTCCATAGCAACTCAATTTCCCTTTATAGAGCATGAAATGCATTTCTGTTTACCAATCTATTTTCTTCACTAATTCAGAGACTTGCAATAAAACTGTCTCAGCCATAATAGTTGAAAGACTAGGATAAAGAAAGCACAAATATTGAATTCCATTTGTTCTTTTTATTGATGTTCTACAGCCTGGCTTTTTATCCTGTCTGCGCCAGCACTGGGTACTTAGCCCAGAGGGATGTAATAGTTCTTACTCACACAAACATGTAACAACATTAAAATAAGTTAATCCATTATTTTTGAACTTCCTTCATGAAGCATGCTTAGCCTTAGAATTTACATTATATCTGGGATTATCCTTGTAATCACCACGTAAAGTATCACTTTTGGGGCAAACAACAGAGGAAAACAATCTTTGGAAAGTTACAGTTGCCAGTTGTATTAATTTGAGTATAAACAAGTGAAAGATAATATTAAGTAGATGGTTATGCCATTACACTTTTTTGTTAATGAAAGAATGGTTATTCACATGTATTGTTCAATCTGAATATATCTTAATCTGCTTCAAATTTAATATAGGCATGTTATAGGATTCAGGCAAACATTAGATCTTTAATGAGTGAACCATATAAATAAAAACTTGAGAATGTCTTTCATAATAAATAAGGTAGAATTTAGAGTTATAGTCTGATGTTATTATAATAAGTATTTCTGTTCCTATCACAATTGTGACAGAAATTTTCAAGAATATGAGGCTTGTATGTGTCTTTGATATGCACAGTTGAGGGAGAAGAATTGTATTTTACTTGATATGTTTCTTGGTATGATGCTGGGAAAATATAATGCCTCCAGCCTTCAAATTTTATATTAAATACAGCTTTTGTATTAGAAGAGCTACACAGACTTTTAAAAAAAATCATGTTAAAAGCTTATATACTCAAAGACTGTGATTATTACACTTAAGGTATAGTTCTAATTCAAAAATTAATAGGATGATATGTATAAGCCCAATCGGCATTATGCAAGGGACTCTAGTCCTAAAATTAATATTTTGTTCTTTTCTTTAGTTTCTATAAATCACAGAAATTTTGCAACAATAAAATGCTCCTTTGTATTAAAAAGTACTTTTTATTTCCTTCTTATGTCTACCCTGTATGACAACTTGTTGCAATGAGAATAGCATATTAAATAGATGCTACACTTTGAACTGAGAATAATGGATTGTCAGTATGACTCATAAAGAAAGAGTATTTACAGATAGGAACAAAAAGATACAAAAGTCTCAATGGAGAAGTAAGCCAAGGACATGAACACATAATTACCAAGAAAAGAGTAAATACTTACAAGACAAATAAAAATAGGGTCAAACTTCTTAAAAATCAAACCAAAATTAAAAGAAGTATTTTTGACTGAATGTTTGTGTACCCCAAAAACTCATAGACTGAAATCCCAATCCCAATGGGATGCTTTTGGGAGGTGGGCCTTTGGAAGGTGATTAGGTCATGAGGGTGGAGCCCTCATGAACAGGATAAGTGCCCTTATACAAGGGACTCCATGGAGCTCTCTCATGTTCTCTCTGCCATGTGAGGATATAAGAAAATGACCCTCTGCAACCCGAAGAGGGCCCTCACCAGAACCAGCCCATGCTGTTCCCTGATCTTGGATTTCCAGCCTCTCTGTGAGACATAAGATTCTGTTGTTTATAGCATCCAGTCCCTGTATTCTGTTTTAGCAGTCCAAACAGACCAAGACAAAGTTGAGAAATGCATATTTTAAAATACTCCATACTAGCTGTGTGGTGACCCACATAACACTCATAAACTGCAGGCAGGGAAATAAAATTGTTTCAGTTTTTCTTTTTAAAAAGTGGTAATATGTATGGCAAACTTTAAAAATGGTTCCAACCACTGACCATTTAATTCCCTTTGCAGAAATCACTCCTAAGGAAATGGTTAAAAAAATGTGCAAGTATTTAGATATAATTTAGTAAGAGTACAGAGCTGATCCTCTGATAAACAGTGAATAGTTAAAAATATCACAGTGTATCCATATGTTAGAGCATTATGCAGCCATTAAAGTTTAATATGATGAAATAGGATATATACTGACAATAGTGTTAAGGAACAGTAACACATAAGTCAATTATAATGTATTCATGAAGAACAAGATGTCTCTGTTTAAATTGAATATTAGTATAATTTTATATTTTGATTCCTTAGCTGGGGAATATGGTTCATTTTTATCTTAAATATAAATTTATTGTTCCTAAAATTTCAACAATAGCATACATATTTTTTCTTTTAATAAGAATTCATTGATATACAATCTTATGAAGGTTTCACATGAGCAACAACGTGGTTACTGCATTCACCCATATTATCAAGTCCCCCACACACACCCCATTACTGTCACTGTCCATCAGCATAGTAAGATGCTGTAGAGACACTACTTGTCTTCTCTGTGCTGTACTGCTTTCTCCATGATTCCCCTATGTGTGCTATTTATAATGCCCTTTAATCCTCTTCTCCCTCCCTCCCCACCCACCCTCCTCACCCCCTGCCCTTTGGTTACTACTAGTCCATTCTTGGGATCTGAAAATCTGCTGCTGTTTTGTTCCTACAATTTTGCTTCATTGTTATATTCCACAGATGACTGGAATCATTTGGTACTTGTCTTTCTCTGCCTGGCTTATTTCACTGAGCATAATACCCTCTAGCTCCATTCATGTTGTTGCAAATGGTAGGATTTGTTTTCTTCTTATGGGTAAATAATATTCCATTGTGTGTATGTACCACATCTTTTTTATCCACTGATGGACACTTAGGTTGCCTCCATATCTTGGCTGCTGTAAATAGTGTTGCAATAAAAATAGGGATGCATATGTCTTTGAATCTGGGATCTTATTTTCTTTTGGGTAAATTCCTATGAGAGAAATTCCTGGTCAAATAGTATTTCTATTTTTAGTGTTTTGAAGAACTGCCATATTGCTTTCCACAATGGGTGAACTAATTTACATTCCCACCAACAGTGTAGGAGAGTTTCCCTTTCTCTGCATCCTCGCCATCATTTCCTGTTCCTTGTCTTTTTGATGTTGGCCATCCTAACTGGTGTGAGGTGATATTGTGGTTTTAATTTGCATTTCCCTGATAATTAGTGATGTGGAGCATCTTTTCATGTGCCTGTTGGCTGTTCAAATTTCTTCTTTGGATAATTGTCTGTTTATATCCTCTGCCCATTTTTTTAATTGGGTTATTTCTTTTTGGGTGTTGAGGCACATGAGTTCTTTATATATTTTGGATGTTAACACCTTATCAAATATGTCACTTACGAATATATATTCTCCTGTAGGATGCCTTTTTTGTTCTACTGATGGTGTCCTTTGCTATACATAAACTTTTTAGTTTGACGTAGTCCCACTTGTTCATTTTTGCTTTTGTTTCTCTTGCCCAAGGAGATGTGTTCAGGAAAAAGTTGCTCATGTTTATTATGTTTTCTTCTAAGAGTTTTAGATGTATTTCCTTTTATCGGTGTCTGCTTTAATTTCTCTCATGAGTGTCTTGTAGTTTTAGGGCATAGGTCTTTCACCCCTTGTTTAGACTTATTCCTAGATATTTTATTCTTTTAGATGTAATTGTAAATGGAATTGAATTCCTGATTTCTCTTTCTGCTAGTTCATCATTAGTATATAGGAATGCAACAATTTCTATGTATTGATTTTGTATCCTGAAACTTTGCTGAATTCAGTTATTAGTTTTAGTAGTTTTGGGATAGATTCTTCAGGGTTTTTCATGTCATCTGCACACAGTGACAATTTAAATGAATTTCTTGTAGGCACCATGTAGATGGGTCTTGTTTTTTTATCCATTCTATAACTCTATGTCTTTTGATTGGTGCATTCAGTCCATTCACATTTAGGGTGATTATTGGTAGATATGTACTTATTGCCATTGCAGGCTTTAGATTCGTGGTTACCAAAGGTTCAAGGGCAGCTTCTTTACTAACAGTCTAACTTAACTCACTTATTATGCTACTTCAAACATAATTTAAAGGTCCCTTTTCTTTTCTTTCTCCCTTCCTTTTCTTCCTCACAAGCCAGTGGCACCAGTGTGTGCTGGGAGGAAAGAGCTATTTCTTGCTTCCCAGCACCAGTGCCTGCCCCCACTGCCAGGGCCAGTTGGCTGAGCATGCAGGGTGGAGCCCCTTCTTTACATCCCTTTAGCTGCCATAGGTGGCACTGCCCTCTGGCTGGTGTGGTGCAACAGCGGGTGCAGCAGGTTTGAGAACCGGTACCAGCTGGGAGTCAGGAGCAGCAGGCTGCGTATCATGGTGGGGGTCTCAGGGCTGCATTGCCAGGCAGGGACATGGAGCTCCTTAAGCTCCTGAAAGTTCCCAACCTGCTGGGCTGAATGTGTCAGGACAATTTTGTTAATCTGTCCTTTCTCCTAAACAGCAAGCTCTGTCTAATCCTCGCCCCTTTAGTAGCCCTCTCACTGTTGGGAAGTCTTTCAAAGTGCTCACCTTTCTTTTTTCCCAGAGTGGGTGTTTTTGGGTATCTGTTTCCACAAGCAGCTGGAATCTCAGTGTCTCTGAGTATTCTGCCTGTCTTTATTTTCTAAGCCTTCTAATCTCCAGAGCACCATGTAATGTGGGTTTGTGCTCCTGGAGAAGATCTTCAGGGAGGATGTTTAGCATTCCTGGGCTTCTACTCCCTCCCTGCTCCATTTCTCTTCCTCCCGCTGGTGAGCTGGGCTTGGGGTAGGACATGGGTCCTCCTGGATTGTGGCTTTGCTACTTTATCCTTTTCTGTGAAGTCTTCTCTTTTCCCCAGATGTAAGTCATCCATTGAAGTGTTCTTTCTAGTCGCCTTTTCAGGATTAGCTGTATTTGCTGTATTTTCGTGTTATATGTGGTTTTGGGGGGAGGTTTCCACCTCACTTCTCATGCCACCATCTTTTTCCACCTCAGATAATCTTGTTTAACAGTATCGTTTATTGATTTGATAATCTCAAGTTGGAAGAGAGCATGAACATCCACTTTCTAATACTGATAAATTATTGACCTTTTCTTTTTTTGTCTCTCTCTACAAAACAGATGCTTCCTAATGTTTTTCAAGTTTGAAATCAGTCTCATTCCATAAACTCATGTTTTGCCCTGAGGCTTTGATAATGCAAGGCTCTGTGAAGAAACTCACCATGCACTGAGCATTAGTGGAACAAACTTGGCAGTTGGCTGGCTTCATTTCCTGCCATTAACATCAGGCAAACAGATGTGATAATTGAGGATAAACTCTCTCCAACAGTGTTAGTTGTTCTTAAGAGCTTCAAGTTTTACCCATTGACACCATCCTTGGAGGCATGCCTGTTCCATTGCACAGTGAGCATGACATTCAGCCCTAGGAATTTTTAGGGTGATATGCAGAACATCTATAGGTTTTATGTTAACACCTGCCAATAGAAATTTTGACCATTCCAGATTTGACTTATATAGTGGCCCATAGAAATAATCTCGCTAGTGAAATTTACTTGTCAAAGAAATGTATGAAATAGCCCATTCAATAAAAATTAAATGTAGTTTGAGAGAGCTCCTGAAGCCAAGGTTTTCAAAGGCAAGGTGTGTGGGCATGAGGAGATGTACAGTTCAGTATAGACAAACCAGCCTCTTGTAAAGTCTGAGATGGGCTTTTCTATCAGTCAGCTAATGCTGATTCTATGAAAGGAAGGTCTCTTTCCAAATCGTTTGGAATAAAACCATAGCAGATCATACTATCTGGCAACTGTGAAGATGGTGAATTCCTTAGACTGATGTTATATGCAAAGGATCCAACAAAAGCTATTTTATGTTCAACCAGCATTTATTGAGTGACTGTGTGCATGATGGTTGATACTGGGGATACAGTAGGAACAAGAGAGAAACTATCTGCACTCTCAAGAAAAGTATATTCTAGTAAAGGAGACAGATAACAGGTAACTGAGCAATAGATAAATCACATGGAACTGAGGGATGTCTAAGAAAATAGTGATGCCATATCAGTGAGGGTGCTTTTAGCTGCAAGTAACAGAGACACGAACATAACAGATTAACTCAGTATCTCATTTCTTTTGTGATGACCAGGGCTGACTGTGACTCATCAGGGACCAGAGGACTTCACAGTCTGCTCTTCTGTGCCCCATGTTGTCTTTAGCCTATGACTGAACACCCCCCACCTCCACCCCTAAGTTCTCAGATAGCTTCTGGCCTCTACAAGGCCACCTGCTATTTGTCCATGTCAGGTAAGAGAGATTGGCTTCTTGATGAAGGGTTGATCCAAATCTTTTTGGCATCAAAATGGCCAATGACAATGTGGTTTTTGGTGAAGTTTCTGTAGTCACATGTGTTCATTGGCAGTCTAATGATGGTGAATTCTTCCATGAATTCACTGTTCATTTGAAATAGTAAATAATTCCATTTCAAATATAGGGACAATGCAATGCTCATAGGGCAAAAGCATCTCATATAAATAATCATATTAGATCTGTTACAACCTTAAACAAATGGCATTTTCAAAACATCATTGAAACCATTGATTTGACCTCACAGTAGGCAAAAAACTATGAATTGTTTGTGTTTTGAAGAAATAACTGTAAGTGAAAAGTTGAGCAATCTAATCAGTTGTGGTTCTCTTTTTTGTTCTTTGGGCTTTATTAGCATTGGAATCCAAATTCTAGGATTAAAAATTATGTTTCAGGGAAGATAAGAATGGGGGACACTCATTTTCTACCTTTCAATAATGCTTTAGTAAGTGAAATAAAAGCTTTAAAAATTTAAATTAGATCCCTTCACTTGCATTTTTCATAGTAGCACTTGTACCAGAACCTAATTCTTTTACTTAAAAAATACAAACAAAATTAAACACTCTGATAAAGCAGTCAAATCTAACCTCTCTGAAGGAACTGAAATACCTTGATAACATTCTGTCTTTTTCTTGGCTTGTAGGTAAGGACAGATGTAGCCCATCTGCTGCCTGCTGATTTTTCTTTTCACAAATAATATTAACTAAATTTTAAAATAATTCTAACTAATTATTTAATAAAAAGCACATAGATTTATACACTCAGTATTTCAAACTGATATTCTGGGTCAGGATCAATCAGTTTAGAGTTATACATTATTATTAGCTGTTATAAATCATTTGGTGTGAACAACAGCAGTGGAAACAGTTGAAAAGCATGGCTAATCCTTGAAGGTGAACAGCTAGGAGAACATTACAATTTTGTGATTCCACACAAGGACTAACCCATCACCTGCACTACCATTCAGAAGGCTCTGCCTCTTTTGACCACCCCTTGCTTTCCAGAACACGTGCCCACAGCTTGATTTGGAGGCTGGCTTTACCTCCCAAGTTTTACAGTGTCATTCACAGGAAAACAGAATATGATAGAGTTGTATATATCAGACCCTGTCTCAGCAGCTTACTTAGTCAATATAAATAACTAGTACATCAGACAATCAGGTTCATGGAATGCAATCGCAAGTGATTTTATTTAGTTCCCACTCTCCCTTTAAAGTGTATTCAGTGGGAAAGCTGTTGCCTTGGCCTGTGCTTTTCCAGTAGCGCCGGGAGCCAAGTGGGTTGTTACAATATCGGCACACTATATATGCACTGATAGCAGCCATCTGCCTTGAGGGGGCACCTCACCCAACCCCACCAGCTAGTGACAGGCTCCCCGACTTCTGCCCCGTAACCCCCGACTCTCCATGTCTCAGCAGCTCAGAGGCACAACAGATGGCCCCCAGGGCTCTGTTCCAACATTGCTGGTGCCCTTTTCACAGATTGGAGCCTATAGCATCCTGACTGTTCACTATTTTGAATATTTGGGTAATAAATATTTTTAGAAGTTGCTTTACCTTTTTAAAACACAGTCTCAATTTCATACTTATAACATGTATGACTCCCTTCTGGTAGCCAAAACTTCCAGTTTCATTCAAAGTTAGAGCTATGCACTCTCCCTGAAGGTAAGATATCCTATAGAAACAATGTTCTTCCAGCTACCTGGAAAGGGAATCATGGACCTCTCCAGAAGGGTGTGTTTGTGTGTGTGTGTGTGTGTGTGTGTGTGTGTGTGTGTGTGTGCACGTGCGTGTGCGCTTAAGGCAGGGGAAGTGGGGAGGGAAGGACACCAGAGAGCTGAGAGAGGCAGGAAGATTCCTGCAGAGTGACACTCGTCTAAGCTGGTTTCCCAACATCAGCATCCCAGCCCCACGATCTCTGAACACCTCAAACCTGCAGTTCCCCAGTGGCAGGTGATATGCTCTCCTGGAGGCTTTGGCCTCTGCCTGCAGAGGCCTGTCTACCAAGATGCACCACATCCCTGACTCCCTCTCTTGGAAGCCCCTTGAGGTCCACGGGATCCACATCCAGCCAGCTTTGGGGTGCAGCTTCTCTCCTATGCAGTTATCCCTCCTTCAGACCATCAGTTGGCAGCCAGACAGCCTATCTCTTGCCCTGTTTAGCTTTTCCAGTTCAGAGTTAGAATACAAGCCCCTTGTTTGCCCTCAGGTAGTCTCTACATGCTTGAAGGCATGCAGAAGCATCTGCCAGCAGGCCTGTGGGCATGGCAAATTGTACACTGGCTCTTAAAGCTGTTTCCATGGCAAACAACACTCCCACCCATATGTCATTGCCCAAAGGATGTGATGACTTTTAACCCTGGTGGGTAGGAAATCCCCATCCCGTGATGTACTTGGGAGGAGGACTGGAATAGTGTTAGCTTCACTAAGGATCATAACAAGTCAAGGAGCTGGGCTCACTGAAAACTTGCATCTCAGTTTGCATCTCACTTTGGTATCTGATCTGTGCTGGCTTATGTCTGTGCCCAAATTTCTATCTAAATAATTTGTTACATTTACGTTTAATTGTTAAGAAAGACTGCATTTCAAACCGACATTTTGAAAATTGGCTTTCTCATTATTATTTATAGAATTTACTGCCTTAAAAAAAGTCAACCTGTATCATAGAATACTCACTTTTTTGCTTTTTAACTCTGTCTCCCAGCATTTCCACCTTGCCAGCCCTATGTTTGATTATTTTGCCAAATTCCCTCCCTCTGACCTCAGTGTCCCATAAGCAGGCCTTTATTAATATTGTTCATTCCTGTTGGCTCACCAGGGCTCAGCTTTGTTTTTTGAATATCATCAGCATTCCCACGATAGCTTTAATTGTATCCCCCAATAAGACATGTTGAAGTCCCAACTCCCAGAAACTGTGCGTGACCACATTTGGAAATAAAGTCTTTGCAGATGCCGTCAAGCAAGGATGAGGTCGTGCTGGATTTTTTTTTTTTTTGACTTTTAAAACTTTATTCACTTCAAAACCTTTATCAGAGATGTAGTTCTGCCCTGTGGTGGGGGTGGCCTCAACCTCCAGAGTAGCCGTTAGCCCTAACCCAGGCAGAACCAACCAGGCCTCCTCCCCAGCAAAGGGATACAGGCTGGAGGGCAAGGCCAGATGGGTGGGGGGCCTTGGGCCTCTCAGTGATCACCCCAGCTGGAAAGGTTGGGGCTGTAATCCAATGTGACTGCTGTATTCATAAGAAGAGGGAAGTTTGGACAGACAGACACACAGAGAATGCCGTCTGGTGACTTGAGTCATTAAGGCAGCTGTCAGAAAAATTATATATATATTTTTATAATATAAAACAACATTTATCAGTGTATCTCATTCTCCAGAAGAGAACGTGCTTTGTGTATTCTTCACCTCAATCCCAAAAGTTATCAGTTGATACTGGTTCTCCAGGGGCCCATTAATTTATTTAGGACCCGTGTCGCTTGCATAGTGTTTGAGATGAGTCATTGAGTTCTGTTACTTACTTCGAAGGGTCTTAATTCTCCTGAATTCTGGCATTAAGTCAATGCTAGGCTAGACCAGCTAGCTTTTTCTAGTTACTGTTTAAGAACTGAGTTAAACAAAGCCAATATTCTGCACTTCTGATGGAGAATAATTAATCACTTTATCCATATGTGTAAATGAAATCATGCCATTGTTAAGTAGCCAATAAACAGCTGGTGTCAGTCTGAAATACATGGAGTAAGTACAAGGAAACTGATGTTTATCCAATGCATAGTTTTTGTTATGTCCATCCAGTAGGATTGATATTATAGCGCTATCTTGGGAAGGAAACCTGAAACTCACAGTGTTTAAAATTTTTACTCATGTTTACACTGTTGAGAAATAATAGATTGAATTGGAACCCAATTTTATATGATTCCCAAATGAAAAATGTTTCCTCTACAGTACAGTTTTCTCATTTTTACAGTGCTGGTAAATGTCATGTTTAGTTAAGTTTTACTTAGAGTTAACAATATATAACAATCTATGTGAAGACAAATAAGAAAACAGAGGAAGTTAAAGGTAAACATTTGGAAGATAATTTTTAACTAGAGAATTTAATCTGTATCTATCTGCATAGGCTTATTATATAAAGACACATGAGTATATATTTGAGTGTATATATATGTACATTTGGAGACTAAAGTCAAAGTCTGAATTTGTTATTTTATTATAAAACAAAAGTGGCCTGCCTTGTATGCCAATGCCATAGGACCAGTGTGTTTTCACTGGGGTCCCATCTGTGGCATTTCTTCAGGTGTACTAGTAAAATGTGAAAATAAATTAACATACTCTGAATATATACTTCATGGTGTGTATCCTGATGGCGGTCCCATAAGATGGAATATATTTGCCCCCAACTATCATGAAGATTCAAGTCTTTCTTTCCTTAAATGTCAGAAATGATTTAGGTTCCAAGCTAGAATGCAACACATTTGAACTGACCCTATATTCACCCCTGGAACACTGTGAAAGCCTTCAACAGAGAGAAACACATTTCCCAAAACTGTCTGATACTCACAATAAGGAAATCTTGGTTTCTTCAAACTAACTCTTCTTCTTTCTTCCACCAGTGGTGAAATCATTAATTTTTAGTCAATAGGTTATCTGTTTCCAGTCAGCATCAACATAGTTGATTTTCTGCTCTAATCTGTTCAGTGTCAGTGTTAGTTGTTATTTTCATAATATTAGCTCCTAAGCCAAATCGTCAAGAAACTAATAAATAACTCTTGTGTGTATGCGCAAGGGATTCAGATTTGTCAATCTGTCCAATAGCTACCTTTTTATTTTTTATAGGAAAATGAGTTAGAAAGAAAGAAATCAATACACAAACTATTTAATAACATAAGCATGTTCTGTTCCCATATTTATTTTACAGAACTACTGGTACCTGTGTAGAAGGTATCTATTTGGTAGATTATTTGTACTTTTTTGTGTTTATTTCTTGGAAGCTAAAGTGGAGTATTGCCTGGATATCTCTTCATTAGATATAAAATTAAGAAAAATTAAGCTATTATTAAATAAAGATGAGATTGATAGGGTTTTTACATTCATATAATCTAGATTCAGATTTAAGATATTAAAATTATAAAAACATAAATGATTAAACAAGTAATGGCACTATGGCAAATGTTCATCTGTAAGGATTATTTAAAGAAGGAAATAATAGCCCTGTAAAAAATGCAGATATTCCCTCTTACTATGTTAAGTTTAATTGGTTAAAAACAAAACAAATTAAGCAATTATATATAAATGTGGGTATGTTTAACATTTGGGAAAATTACTTTTATAGTTCTCTTGAGGACAATAGGGATCACAAAAATTAGATTTATTGTGTGCTTTATAAAGGGCAGAGTATTCAAGATTCTAATCTGTTTGAACTAAATATGTATATAATTTATTAATCTTATATATTCATATATTTATGAGATTGGGAAGTTGATATGTTGAGAATTTCCAGTTTGTATTCAATTGTATAAGTAAATCTTAATGTTAAATTGAGATATTTTTTAAAAAACTGTATATGACATATACTTGAACTATCATCAAACTAACCATAAACACTATTTTTTGGAAAGGAATTCATAACATTAATCAAGAACACTAAAATAGTTTCATTGTTTACTGCCACAGAAAACTGTTCAAAGAAAACAATCAAAATTTTACAAAGACATTTATAACAGATAAATATATATGTATTTATAAATATAATGGTGTATGTATAGCATTTAGTGAAACAAATACATTATCAAAATAAATTATAAATAAACTAAATGATTAAAAATAAAGTAACTTTAAAATGTTATAGTATATCCATAGTGGCCTGGTATGTAGCCATTATAAATTATTTCTTCAAGGAATAATTTCTTCAAGACTGGGAGAAATACTAACAAAACGGTGACAAGTATGAGTAGTAAGATTTTAAATTCATGAAACTTAAAACAAAAAATAAATGTATGTTAGTGGATAGTGGTGGAAGAAAATTCAGTGAAATGTACAAAATGTTTTTGCCTTACAGGATTAAAAGTGATTTTATTTGTTAACCTTACTGAATTTCTGAAATTTTACCATACATGTGTGTTCCTTTTATGTTTAAAAAATCTTGGGAAGTAATCAAAATAAACTGAATTAAAAGGCACATACAATAATGTCATCCTTGACAAGTTTGGAGAAAGATTAGAAAGCCACATGGGCCTATTTGCTACTGCAATTTCTCTGTCAGATATTTAAGATGGAAAAAAAAAATAAGGTAATTAGAGCCCAGAATTATGCTAATAGAAGCACATATTGGAGAAGGTATCTTGCTATTAGTCACATTAACTGATGATTAAGGGAGAAGACAGTTTGACTGATAGACTTGCCCCCAGATGCTATAATGGAGTTGAGATACTGTTCGGTATTATCCCTTAATTCTGCTGAGAGAGCTCCCATCCCTCGTTGGAGAGTTGAATAATTTAACTTTTTTTAAATTGTAAATACAAAAAGCTCAATAATAAAATGACTTGATGAAAAGTTTTTACATATATATCAACTCTGCTGTATGTAACTGAAATTATACATTGTAAGATTATACATCATTGCAAGAAAAATCCTAAAGTATCACTAGTTTTTTCATTATTAATGCTATGACACATTTCAGTAACAAACAAATTTAATTACCAAACATGACCCAGTTGTAGAATTTTTTTTAACTTTGCCTCACAGCAAAATTATTGTTCTTTTTAAAAAAATCAATGTAATCATAATACCTTATATTTTCAGCTTTTTAGATGAACAGAAACATGTTCCTCTAAATCCACAACTCTGTCTTTCTGACTATTGATATTTTCTATATGGGTTATGTCTTTTAATGGAAGACAATCATACACTGACATATTCTCCCCCTAAAAAATTACATTCACATTATATTTGCTAACATTTGAATGTGCTCGGCATATACAAGCTAAAATATAACTTGCCAAGTTTATAGATAACAATGGAATAATTTTATCCATGCTATCTGGAAGTTAAATTTTAATTTGGGGAGGGAGTATATTGGTTTGTACATTATATTTTTCCAACATTTACTTAATTTATCATAAATGTGTTAAAATATATCAGCCCTCTAACATCATTTTAATATTAAATATTGGTACATATATTTTATAATGCTGGTAATGTGAGCATTTCCGAATAGTAACTGAAAATCAAACTACTCTTTAGTCTTCTCAATTTCCAAATAAAAGGCTAGATTATTTCCCTGTATTTCTCATTTGGGGATTCTCTACCATAAATATGTTCTGATCCAATAATAATACATTAGAATTTGGAAATACCTCTTATTTGTTCAGAACTTTTCATAGAAATTCCAATCTTCTTAAGATAAATTGCCTGTCTTATTAAATAGTTTTTAAAAACTCACACATTAGGATCAAAACATACCACAGTTAAAGCCCTATGCTGCCAGTTGATAGAAGTAGAAATTGACTTGAGGAGGACAAAAACCTACGTAATTTCTTTTTAAGTTTGAGAAGATGAAACATTGATCACAGAGAATTTTGATGCAGTGAATCGAGTTTCCCCATTGAGTAGAATAGTTGAAAAGTGGCAATTTAGTATACATTAAAATTCATGTGAGAATATGGAGAGATAAATGAAAATAGTTTGAACATATAATCATCTAAATAGTTTTTGTACTTGAATATTAACAGTAGAATCTTTGAATTTCTGGTTAATTATGGAAGACGCTATTCCTGGTGTGCCCAGAACAGTCTGGCTTATGCCAGTTGTCCTGGCATAAGTATTGATAGACTCCCTCTCTAGTCTGTCCCAAAAAATGTCCCAATTTGGACCACAAATAAACTATAGGGAACTATTCACTTTCATTTATCCCATCTTCTTCCATGCAACCCATTAACAAGAAATTAAAGAAATAAAGGGGAAGGAGTGTTTGACTCCCCCTTTCTGGCCAAGAAGGATACCACAGAGCTTCTGGCTTACTCAGGGACACAACTATTATAGCCTGTGGGGACCTTCCTCCCCCAAATTCTCCCTAACGAGTCCAGGCCTGTCCCTGAGGAACGATTTGATTCCAGTTTAAACCTACTTAATGGTGACTGGGAAAACATAGGATGGCTTGACCTTCAAGTTCAGCAATGTGAAAACATGGGGCTGGTTGTGGAAACATGAGAAACCCATGCTTTGGGCCTCCAATGTGGCTCGCAAAGGAACTGAAACCTCATTATTGAGCTGGCTGCCTCTCTGCCAGGGACACTCCCTGTGCGAAAACAACATGTCTGCTGCCGTTTGTCCACACCAGTCGTGGTGGTATGATTTCCATCTCAGAATCAACACTAGAAAACTCATTCAAAGGTATTTTTAAGTTATTGAGCATGTGTAACTTTGAGGTCTGAGCACTTTTTAACAGCTATGGTCACTTCCTTTGGGGAAAGGAATAAAGGACAGAATCATGTGCAGATTTGACTTGTGTAAAAGAAGCATGTCCCTTAAGCAGGACTATATACTGTATCTCTTAAAAATTGAAGCATGTCTTTTGGAAAGAACTAAATCATGTTCTCAGCTGGGGCCTGTAATAAGGACGTCGGTTATGCAAAGAAATTATTTACTTTGTATATGAGACCATCCAAATATTCTCCCTTTATAAAAGCCATAGATCACTAAGATTAACTGTTACATTTATTCTTAGTAATTTCCTTCTTTGTAAAATCTTTAAATCTTACAATTTAGAACACTTTATCAAGGTCATTGTGATATTAGGGACATATTTTTAATATGAAACCACATGTTTTTCTCAACACCATATGTAGTTCATATATTAGAACTTAGAACTCCTGGGAACCTCTTCCAGACAACTCAGCCTATTCATCCATGTTGATTCTGTTAACAATGGCAGTTCCTGAATGTCCACCATTGTATTCTCATCTTCTAAGAGTACCTGGTACAATGTGGACACACATATATATTTGGTGATTGAATGAATAAGTGAATGAAATGAAAAAAAGCATTGAATGTACTTGTGTGGTTGTATATTCTCCCTGAGGTTGCCTTTAACATCTGGGAAGCTCTTGAAGATTCCATTTGTATATCCATTCCAACAATAAGCAGCTTCACCTTTGCCGTCCTGACATTCCTCCCCAATCAGATCCATCAGCATCAGCTGTGGTCGTGACCTGAGGGTCTTCCCAGGTGCTATTGCACACACTGCATGCACACTCTGAGACTACTGAGT
Source organism: Manis javanica (assembly GCF_040802235.1). NCBI lineage: Eukaryota > Metazoa > Chordata > Mammalia > Pholidota > Manidae > Manis > Manis javanica. The sequence continues at coordinate 142,390,585 of NC_133156.1, forward strand.
TGAGATACTCAACTACAGCCTATACTAAACTGGTAGGGAGCCCCAGGTGCTAATTTTGAGATCCAGTACCCCAGAGAAGGCCCAGCTACCCCTAAATTTGTAATGCTTGTGTGCGGGTGCTTGTGAGAAATTCTTCCTCCCTTTCCTTTAATTGGGTCATTCTGTAGCTCAGAAACTTCCAATGGCAGCCACATCCTTCCAGAATAAATGCCAAATATTGGCATTAGGATTATCTCACAAATTGGCTCCAATTTACCTTTGGGACCATCTCCTACCCCTTATTTTCCTTCTTGAAAGTACCTCCTTTGCTCCAGGCATTCGTGGATATTGCCCATCCTCCAAACTTCACTTTGGTTTCACATGCACGTCTTTATCCCAAATGCTCTTTCCCTCACTGTAATCGTTTGCTTATTATTATAATTACTTGCTTATTATTGTGATTATTTAAAATGCCCCTCAACCTGTCCAGTCCACTCCCGCACCATCTCTCCTTTGGCATTTCTGCCGTTTCCTTCTTGACACGCAATCCCTCCCAACACTGTGCGTCTGACTCTGCTGTAGGGTAGACTGGGCGCCCACTGCAGGCCAGTCCTCACCTCTGCATCCTGTGCACCTGGATGATGTGAGTGCTGTTATTATCTTTTCCCTCCAGGGCCTGGCACGGTGGCGGGCATGGTGGGCACTGACTAGGAACAATAAGATGATGATAGATGATCGGGACTCTTCACTGTTTCCTCTTCAGAAAAAATGCTCTCGGGGAAAAGTCTTAAATCCCTTAAATCCAACTTAATTTCTTTTACAAGGAATCAAGAATTGCCGTCATGAATACACAGAGGTCTTGAAACTCAGAGCTCAGTAAAACAAACATAAGGAAGCACATTCATTGGCTCAGTCTAAAACAGCTAAATACATAATAATTCAGTAACTGTTGCCCTTGCATATGTTGACAAATGCACTATTGCATTTTTAAAGTGCTCAGTATTTCCAATTGGTACTCCAGAACATTTTATATAAAGTGGTGAGTTTATTTTGAAATATTAGGAAAATGTATGGCCTCAAATGTGTATAGGTTTAGTGTAGTATGCATTAGGGATATCTCACAATTTTAGATATACATTATCTCCACTTATAAATGTACATTTTAAAGCATAACTAACGAAATAAATAGTAAGAAGAAATATTATTGAAGACATTTACATTTATTACATTAAAAAGGCATAAATAATAAAATATAATGTCAATTAATTGAAGTGCTATATATATTTCATTTCCATTACCTGTATCTTTCAATTCATAAGAGACTCAATGCCAGGAAACTAAAAGAGCTTCAAAACAGTCAGTCTCATTTGTTATTTTGAAAGTGTCAGTAAAAAATAATGGGTGAAATTTAAAATTCCATTTTCTAAATAAAATTGCTTATGTTTTAACCCCTGGTATGAGATAAAGGGATAGATGGTTTCTAAGTGTTTCATTCTTTTCTATAAATTGACCAAACCAAAGGAAAATCTAATGAACACCTTTGGAAAGGGACTGGCCATTGCAGGTGCTAAATTCTAGGTCAAGGAAAAGTAGGTACAGGTGAAAATATTTTTAAATATTGTGCACAGTGAGTAGCATGGCCTTGTTACTAAGTATAATCTGTATAATGTGATTTTTTCTTTTCCAATAACAAATTGAATTTGTACATTGTAACCTTACATGTCAGATTCTGGAGTCAGTCCTCCTAATTGAGGCATTGCTCTAATAAACGTACCTGACTGGATTTATTTTGCTTCCCCTTGATGACTTCCAGGGATGGTGAGCTTCTTTTGTCCAGGTATAAACTTCCACTCAGCTAGCTCTAGTTATGGATTTTCCTACCATTCTCCTGTTGCCCTCTGGCCGTAATCCCACAGATTCACCAACAGTGTAAGTTCCTGAAGGGTAGGAACTGGGTCTTGGTAGTAGTCGGTTCTCCCACCTCACCAGCACCTGTTGGAGCTCAGGACCAGCACTGCCAGATCATTGAGTAGGCCCATGTTTACTTCTCTAAGAAGCTGTCTGCCCTTTCCCCTCTCGCCTGCTTGGACAAGCCCTTCGCATGTCAAAGGAACTCAACTCTGTCCTGCCAGATCTTCTTGCTCCTACTGCAGCTCGGTCAGCACTCTTCCTGGTTATATTCATACCTATTCTTTTACCCCCATCACTATACATGAATACTAAAATCCCCATTAATATGAGCTCAAGGAACCCAGAAAAGTGAGTATTTAACACCCAGTGAATTTGAAAGCAAAACCCAGGCTCCAATGCAAAACCCAACCAGAAAAATATCCTGTAGGAAACTCTTCAGATAATAGAACTTTGTCCTTAAAGTTACTTGAATTAGAAAACTTGAAAAAATAAGACTGACATACTATCTGAAAGCAGTATTCACATGATAAAAACTGTAAAATCTGTGACACAGTTTGCAGAGTAATTCACTTATGCCTACTCTTCAAGTAGAACCCGAAATTGGCAAACTACAGCCCGAGGGCCAGAATTGGCTTGCTGCGTATTTTGTGAGTAAAGTTTTGTGGGAGCTCAGCCACACCCATTTGCTCAGGTATTGTCCACGATGGCTTCTGCACTACAGAATTCAAGAACTGCAAGAGACCCAATGCTCCACAAAGCCTAAAATGTCTACCCTTTATAGGAAAACTTTGCCAATGCCAGAATAGAATATCAGCCAAAATAGACATGCCTCTCACAGCACTGAATAGCTTAGATATTTCTATGGTAAAATATAATATTTTATTTTGGGTTAGTATTGGAGAAAAACAATTCTCAAGCATGTTGTCAATTATCAATCATGTGTTATACATGCTATACTTTCTGCACAGTTATCCACTTAGATTACCTACTCTGCTTAATTTGGGCATTTACTTTTTCCTTTCAGATGTATTATACAATATGTTTGAGCCAGGAATATGGGATTCATTCTTTTCCCAATTCCTAATACAGTAGGAAATGTGTTTGCCAAAATTTAATTATGAAAAATATTTAAACATACAGAAAAGTTGAAAGATCTTTACAGTGAACACCCATATGCCCACCACCTACATGCTTCCACCAATAGCTCAGTATACTTGATTTACCACATATGGATTCATCTGTGTATCTCTCTATTCAAATGCTATTTGTTATATAACAAATGCTGTTTGTTAAATAGCAAATGTTAATTGGTGCATCTCAAAAAAATCAAGACATCACTACACTCCACCCCAAATACTTTAGCACTAGAGATTAATGTTTATTTCCAGTTCCTGTTTTTTTTCTTTGACGTAAAATTTACATACAAGGGAATACACAAATCTTGAGTGTACCATTCAGCAAGTTTTAACAGAGGAACACAAATGCATAATTCAAACCTCCTTCAAGACAGACATTGCCCAGTACCCCAGGAAGTTGATTCATGCCCCTTCCCAGTAAATCGACACCCTACCTTCTCAAAGACAACTGTTCCATTCATTTTTTTCTTCCTTCTACCATAGATTAGTTTGCCTATTTGAGAATTCCACATAAGTGGAACCAAGGGTATGTTTTATTCTGTGTAAATCCTCTTTTATTGGGCATGAAGTGTCTGGATTCATCCACACTGTTGCACATATCAGTAGTTCCTTTCGCTGCTTAACAGAGTTCCTTGTATAAATGTAACACACGTTACATATTCATTCTCCTATTGGTAAGCATTTGAGCTCCTTTCAGTTTGGGGCTATTATAAGTAAAGCTACCAGAAGATTCTTATACAAATCATTTTGTATATGTATGTTTTGCATCTATGGGAAAAATATCTAGGATTGAAATTGCTGGATCTTGAGTAGGTGTATGTTTAGATTTATGAGAAACTGTCTACCCTTTCCCCACATTACTTGCATGATTTTATGCTTCCACAACAAATCAGGGTTTCTGTTGCTTCGCAGCCTTGCCAACATTTGGTAGTGTCAGTATTTTTAAAATAACCATTCAAGTGGGTACAAAGCAGAGTCTGATTTTGGTTTTAATTTGCATTTCCCTGATGGCCAGTGAAACTGAACAGTTTTTCTTTTATTGTAGATAATTTCAATATAAGTACTTATGGCCAGTATAGTCATCTTAGCATAAAACTTCTATGAAAAGCCTGAATAGGAAAATACACACACTTTCCATATGTTTTATAGCAGTTTTTCCCTATAAAATTTCATTACATGACTAAATGCACCCCCTTTCTTTCAGAGACCCCCTAGGGTATTAAGATATTTGCAGTGGCAAACATACACACACACACACACACACACACACACACACACACACACACACACACACACACACATTTACAGTAATAAATCCCAAGCAAGGTGCCCCTGCAGCAATTCCTAATTTCTTTGTGTTTTTTTGTCGTTCTTTGGTTTGGTTTGGGGTTATCTGGGTTGGTTTGTTTGGTTGGTTAGTTTTTGCTTATTATTTCATCTGGCTTATTCTTTCACACCCTCTCCTTCTGATCAGTCCCAAATATCACCAAGTTTCCATTGAAATTGCCACCTCCTCCCCTCATCCTTCCATGTCACCACCACAGCAGTGGAAGACATGTTTCTCAGGCTGAAATTAATCTCTGCAGAACTTAGCTACAGTGTTGTCTATAAATGTTATACTGACTTAAATAAGTTACTGGTTTCTATTTTTCTTTCATCCTTGGATCCTAATAGTTTGCCATGGTGGTACTCCCATGGAATTCACCTTCATTCGACTTTTGAGTTTTATCCCATCATTTCTTTGATTCAAGGATGTGAACTCAGGGTATGGAGTATACCTGGCATATACACACTTTTATTTATTGGGGAATTAAGTAAAATAGATTTATTTAGTCAGAATACCATGAAACAGATAGTTAAATGTTTAACCCTGTGTTTCTGCAAATATCTTTCTCTTCAGCACAAAATGCAGAAATATATTATGGCTTCTAAATTTAAAATGCAATCATTAGATTAGCTTCCTCTGCTATTGTTGGCTGCCAAGGGATCTTCTATAGTATGCCCATTGCTTTGGTTATCTGTTATCTTTAACAAACTAGCCCAAACCTTAGTGGCTTTAATGATAAACATATTTTACTTGCCTGGATCCTCTAGGTCAGGATCCAGTAGGATTCATCTGGGTAGATCCTATATTGCATGTGGCTTAACCAAGGTCACCCACTCTGCTGGCTGGGCTTGGAAGGACATCCAGGAAGTGTTCACTCACATGTCTGGCATCTCAGTGCTCCTCCGTGTGGCTCCTCTCTCTCCACATGGCTAGCATGGGCATCCTCACAGCATGGCTGTCACCAAATCTCCAGACTTCTTAAATAGAAGCTGGCTTCCAAAAAAGGAGCATTCTGTCATGAAGGGAAAAACAGCTGTAGATCTCTTAAGGCCCAGTCTTAAGGAGATAGAAAATTGCAAAGCACCACTTCTGCTGCATTTGAATGGTCTAAGCAGGTCATGGCCAGTCCAGATTCAAAGGGGATTGGGGGGAAAACTGGATCACTTCTCAACAGATATAGTGGCAAGAATTTGCAGGCAACTTTAATATTCATTACATGCATTGTTGACATAAGTGTTTCTAGTTTAACTGGGTGGACTATTCAACCAGGATTAGCTGTTGCCCTGAACCTGTAGGGTATTAACCCAAAAGCTATGGGTTCTGACCTCTCTGTGGTTTTAGCTGAGATTACTTCCAGGAGCTCTTTGTCACCATTTACCTCCACTCAGCACAGACTGGGGGCATGCAAGTAATGTAACACCCTCCACCAAACGTAGGCTCAGGGAGAAAAAGAAGTTCCATAAATATCCCCTACCCTCTGACATAATGTCAGTAAAGAAGAATCACCTCATACTATATTATTTCATATAAAGATGTTTCAACTGACCAATTCTCAAAAGGTAGTATATGTGTATTTTTTTTTTCAAATATGATACCTTTCAAGAACCCAGCTACATTAAAATCTCAACCCCTTTGAAATGCACAGCCTGGATTTATTTCACAACAGGATATAATTCTTGATTGAATCTCTGAAAAGAAGGAAAAAGGAGAGGTATAAAATATGAGCCTCTAGGTTTATTTTATGTTATACAAAACTTACATTTTTGTTTTGTTAATGCTCAAGTTAAATACTGGCATTTCTGATCTTTATTCCCTGACACAAAATGTCATCCCAACCTCCAAATTAGAACAAAAAGAAGGTTGTTGCTTGGTGGTGATGGTGATGGTAAGTGGTGTGTATGTGTGTGTGTGTGTGTGTGTGTGTGTGTGTGTGTGTGTGTATGCACACATGTGCATGCACATGCACACACCTATATGGCTGTGTTACGAGGAAAGGATGTCTAAGTAATGATGACAAAATAAAGAAACAGATTTTCATCTGCTTACTAAGTTCACATTGAGTCTAGCTTGTCCAGATGCTATGGAGAAAATCGAGTCATTTCCCAGGAGAGTGCATTAATCATATGTGATTCTAAATTTGCAGGGATTTAATTTTTTTACTTTTTCCCATATTTTGAAGGTCAAAATTGATGGACATGATTTTTATTTTTGTTTTGACTTTAGCCTCTTTAAAAAAAATCAAATTGTCCTGATCTACACCATTACTTTTAAATGATTAACCATTTATACTCTATAGCAAGAGAAGCATGGCTTCCCTGACTCTGGAAGAATCAGTTTATTTTATGGTCTGTTCTAACATTTTACTCTTTTTAATATTTTAATATAACTCATAATGGTATACCAGGCAGTGCTATACTTTCCAATAGTGGAATGCAGATCAACCCTACCAAGTACAAATAAAATAAAACAAAAATTACATTTGAATAGGAGAGCATCTCGGCGCCAAATGGGGTAATCATTTTGCCTTGGTTGATAATGACCTGTGCTTTGAGAGGTGTGATGCATGCTTTCTGGAGCCATCCTTCCACTTCTTTGGTGCTTTTGAAAAATCTATACAAAATGCCAAGGTCTAGTTTCTGTGGCACATTTTCTGTGAGAAGGGCTCATTAGAGCAATTTATCGGAGGCTTGTATGACTTAGAAATAAGTGATAGGAACTAAACCAACACCACCAAGTGATTTCACTTAGATCATTAAGCACATTAGGTGATGAAGATCTTGCCATCTCCTCTCTAGCCAGATTAAACCAACAAATTAAAAATGAAGGATGCCCTCCCTGCCTGCGAATTCCCTGAGCTGCTTCCACAAGGCTCCCTCTGGGGTCCTGATTTGTCCCAGTGCCTTAAAACAACACACAGGCCTCAGAAACGGAACAGGGACCTGCTCAGGACAGCTACCACTGTTGAGTTCTGATTTATCTGTGTGTAATTGCCCCCAATTACAAACCACCAGGAACACACATCGTGGAGGATAATAAGTGAAAGTAAAATGTTTCACTTAACAGGAAGCTTGAGTGGATGAAATATGGCAGTGGGTTTAATTAAGGATAGGAAAATTAATCTGTTCAAGTCTATAGGATGAACAGAATTTAAGAATTAAAGAAAAAGATTATAGAGGCATAAAAAGTACTTGAAGAGAATAGATTTTCCATAGGGATGTGAACACCACCCTTACCACCTCCCCCATACAGGCTTTCTCTTGAATCAAAAGACATACTGAATTTTTAAAAAATGGCACTATGTAAATTTATATGTATAAAATATAATTAAGGTTTCATTATTTTTATAAAAGGATTTGTCACAGTGCACCATTAAATAATGTGCTCTTCAAGTATGTAATATATAGGATACCTGATTAGAAAATGTTTGTACTCCAAATGGGGTTAAACAAATCAAAACATGCACTTGATAGATTACTTATTTATTCTACTGATGTTATATGATAGAAAGGTAACAACAGTGTTATAGTCCCTTTTTGTCACAGTGCAACTTCAAGAAGGCAGAATTCAGCCAAATAAAAAAGGGTGTACTTAGGAGGGAAGGCCTGCCTTGTGCCAACTCTGCTGATCTCCATATGTGAACAAATTCTTGTGGATATGAGGCAACAACTTCATACCGTGGAATACAACGCTGAACGCTGTTCAGTCTCTGCCTCAAGGAGCTCATACATAGCCCGGCAAAGACAAATATTAAAATGTAAATCATTGTAGCATGCTTTGATGAGTAATAAAGCTGCTCTGGGGTCTCAGAAAATGCAGAGCTTCAATCTGCCTAGACATCGAATGTGGGTGGCTGAGCCTGGATCCTCAAAGAGGGCCAAGGGGGTCCTCACAGACCACGCAGATGATCTCACAGGCAGCGGGAAGCCACTGAAAGCTTTTGAACTAGGGGTTTCGGTGATCAGATTTCTACTTTAGGACTTTTATTTCATACATTGGAGGTAACTGGAGCAAGAAGAGACTGTAGGCATGAAGAATAGGAGAGAATCCGATGGATATAGTGAATTGGAGAAGTAGGGAAGGTCTGATTGATGTGTCTGGAACCTTCATGTACATTATCATTTAATCCCCACAACAGCAGTCAGAGGTGGCTCAAGTTTAGAGCCAGCTATGTAATCTGCAGTGCCCAGTACAAAATTAAAATAAGGAGTTTGGGGTTCAAAAAGCAGGAGGTAGAGGAGCCATTAAAGGTACTAAAAAGATTCTACAGCTTTTTCCTTTCTTCCATGGTCCTCACTCTCTCTCTCTCTCAACTTGTCACGATGTCTTTTTTTAATGCCTTTCTAAGTAAATAAAAATCAAATTTTAAATTGTTAGCATGAATTTTACCATTTATTTTGGGCAGATTTAAATGCAAATGTAAGAACATGTAACTTGTAAGAGAATCACTGAAATTACCCAGTTCATATTTCATAGCCCATATGTACATATGTATTTCCTTCTTACCAAAAAAGTGGAACCACTGAGCAAATATACCTCAACTGTTTTTATTTCATTTCTTAATGTGCACATATTCTACCAGCACCCTCTTATGGAAGAGTCAGCAAGGACTGGAAGGAATAGAGATGTGGGTTGCCATATCTTTCCCTTTGTATTTCTAGGCCATCATCTTCAGCATAAGTAATTGGCAAGCATAGGGGAGTAACATGAGTCAGAGAGGAATGGGTAGGGTTTCTTGATCATTCATGTTTCTTAGAACATCACTGCCACCTTCATCCAAATCATATTCTGTTCTGGTTCATGAGCACAGTTGGCTTTTGGGGGCCGTCGGCAGCACTACTTACTTAATCATAAACAGAACATGCTTACCTGGTACTTGGCTAGAGTCTTGCTCAACTCCCAAAACATATCTTGGGTTCTGCAGGGCACTGCAAATGCTCTGAGGATGAGGCAGTGGTGAGCAGAGGACAAACATCTGCTCCACTCTTGCCCATGTTCCACTATCCTGCTGGGCTTCACTTGCAAAACACAAGTTCTACAAATAAGAGTTTCAAGACGGGAACAGTAGAGCATTGAACCAAGCTGGCAGCCCTCCTAATGTGGGGCAATTGTAATTTAAGGTTGGAGAGGGATGTAGTCTGTCTGTGTTGCTCTCCAGCAATACAGCATCTGTGGGAGTGTTAAAGAGGCAGTGATTGGAGTGATATCTGCGACAGAAGGGTAAGGCAGACTTGGGTCACGCAGGGCTGCTATAATGGAGTTTTAAAGTCAGGAAGAGAGAGGAGGCTCAGCTCTGAATACAACAAGGGAAAGTGGGAACTTATAGCCCAGGGGCAGAGTGGATCAGTGGATGGAACATTGCCAGGAGGAAAGCTCCGGAGTAAGAGGCGGATTCAGCCCAAACCAACCTAACAGGATTCTTGCTGGAGGCAGACCAGGTAATCACATCACAGGGGAGGCTGAGGACCAGGAGCCTGATCAGACGTCAAGGGTGATCCAACACCAGCTTGGGGTTTCTGGGTGAATCCTGGCCGTAGCAGGATTCTTGCTGGAACTGGACTCAACAAGGAAGGACAAGAGAACCCAAGATTGGACCCATTCAAGAAGAGAGCCCAGAAGAGCCTAACCAAAATCTGGTCAAAGAGAGACACTGCCAGTGCAGAGGATCACTCCCATTCTCCCGGGGCCGAGCTGTTCATGTATCACCCAGCAGGAGGGAAAATCTCTATCCGTGCCAAGTGAGGGGGATGGGTTTCCAGGGACATTTAGTGGAGAATGGATAGTTAGATCTAAGGACCTCAAAAATGATTTGGGAGAAGATGTGCTTTAAATATCTTAAGAACATTAACAGATATTTTACTTCATGGATTTTTTAATGATTTTATACATTTCGTGGACAGCACAACTGTTTATTGAGATCTGATATTCAAATCCTCATTCTTTCTTCAAAGAAAATCTCAGGAAAATTTACAGCCACCATGTGATGGGAAGGTGGGGGAGAAGATGGGGAGGCCAATCCAGCTTTTCAATTTCAAATAACAGATATTAAATGACGGAAAGAAAGTAATTTGGGGATGTGTGACTTTTCTTCCCAACATAGTAAATACAGAAAGTGACAGTCAGATGTAATCCAAGAGACAGATTTCCAGGAATCAGGATAATGGTGGGTGGGTGGGTTTGTGGAAGTAGAGAGGCACTGAGACAGCTGGTCTGCAGATTGGCCAGGGGAACTGGAGCGTGCTGGCTGCAGGAAAGCCTAACTTCAATGAATATGCTTCCAGAGAGCCACTGAATTCTGTCTTGGCCTCATGTACAATGCATTAAGTCCTTGTAATGCACTCTAGGTCTGTAAGCCAAAATACCATTTTTAATTTTCCCCGAAAACATATGGCAGTGGAGGTGAATATGGGAGCCTGTTATGCAGGGAGCTTAGTTGTAATGGATGAGTTTTCATTCAGAAGCCACACAGTTCCTTACATCTGATTGGTGGTGGGAAGTGCGACTGGTGTATTATGCTCCAGGAACGACACTTTCATTCACAGAACGAAGCAGAAATGAGCCCCAGGCAGGGTCAGTTGAGCTCTGCCTGCTGAGACTGAAGAGCAACAAGGATAATCAGAATTGAGCACTGGCTTCTTTTTTCCTTCTTCTTCTTTTTCCTTCCTTCTCCCTGCATCCTTCCTTCCTTACCCGTTACTCCACTGTTCCCTGCATTCTCTAAATTCTAGTTGAATTATTACATGGCAGTAATAGAGAAGCATATTGCATATAGAAAAGCCAGTTCAAAAGAGAAGAGAACAGAGTGTGCCAAACCTTCCCTCACTATTGCTTTAAACCTCTTTATTTTGAAATAATTATAGATTTATAGGAAGCTTCAAAATAAAATGCAGAGAAGTGTCCTATAACTGTTCCCAGTCCCAGTGGCAACATTGTGCATGACTGTTATAAGTACAGTATCACAACCAGGAAATTGACATTAGTACAACCCACAGATTGCCCATTTTCCATGCACTCTTGTGTGTGTGTGTGTGATTAGTTCAATGTGATTTTATCACATAAGTAGCTTCATGTAACCTACACTCCAATCAAGATCCAGAACTATTTCAGCACCACAAGTCCCATCTGTGCTACCCCATGATAACCATACCCAGACTCATCCTCTGTCCCAGAGCCCTGGCAATCATTGATCTATTCTCCAATTTTGTAATCTTGTTATTTCAAGAGCACTGTTTATCTTTTGCACTCAGCATAATTCCCTGGGGATCCCTCCAAGCTGTTGCTTTGTGCATGTACATCAATAATCCATTTTTTTTTGGTGCTACATACCTTCCTTGGTAGCGGTGGAGCAGCTTGTCTAGCCATTCACCTGTTGCAGAGACTTTGGTTGTCTATAGTTTGGGGAAATTAATGGATAGACTATTAGTATTTATGCACCCGTTAAACATTTGAACTGAACTTTCAGATGATTTAAACACCACAGTTGCTCACAGGAAGTAAAGGTCTGTAATGCCATGAGATCTGTTCATAAGTTTTGTACAGTTTCTATCTATAAGGATACTAAAATGAATTTCACTTTCACAAATTGTCTGTTGGTACTCAAAGACAGAAAACAAAAGATTCACATTCCTCTTTCCTGTGAAGCAGGCAATGGTTATTTGCATAAATTTCTATTAAATATCTAAGAGGTATTAGTTTCACTTACAGTAACAAAATCTCATCAATTGTAGTCAAATTCAATACTCAGGCTTGGACCTATCTGTAATAGATAACACACTTATGAAGCAAGAGCAGGTGAAAGGAAAATGGTGAGCAAATCCATGTGTGTGTCAGAGGAATGGGAGAGAGAGCTACACACCCACACAATCACAGGGAGCTAGGCAGGCATAAACTTGACTCCCCTGTTTGTTCCCCAGGTTAAGAAGTCCCCTTCACTGAGAGGGCTTGAACAACAGGGATGATTCTGGGACACTAAACACAAAAGCCTGAAACTTGGAACATCTGAGAACCTGGGTGGAGGTACCACCTCTGTCAGCAAACCCACCAGCCTAAGAAATCCAACTATGAGTGATCACACTCCAAACCACAGCAAGCTCCCTGTTCACCATGGGATCCGTGAATGAAGCCTGCAGGTTAATCAGAGGTCTGACCATGAGTTACGATGAGCACCGAAGGAGAGAGTTGATACAACAATGTGTGATGCATTAGAATACACTTAGCACGTAGGCTACACAAGCTCTTCCATTTGGGTGGTTTGGAAGGCATTGCAAAATAGTGTAAGATGTCAGAGTCACTTAAGTAACAGCATCTCTGGTCATCTGAAATTGCAGTTTACTACATTCCGATTTATGGAGTTCTCACAGACAAAGATATTATGGTTCTTTATTGTCTGATGTGCCTGGAATGCATAAATTTTACTTCAACTGCTATAAAATTCTGGTGTACTGGTATAAACACTTTGAAAAATACCTCGCCCTGTGTGGGAGTTCTCCCAGAAAACTGCAGAGGGAGATACAATGTGAGAATTTTCTGGTTTATAATTCACCTTTTGTTCATTCTTCTGATATTGAATTTATACATAATATGTCTCTTGTAATGTAATGACAATCAACTCTGAAACTATAAAAGCATTGCAAGAAGAGAAACTTGAATGTCTGTGTTTCCCATGGTAAGAGCTTGGCTTTTGTGTTCACAGCACACTAAGGGTGGGGGAGACAAGGGCTAATGCTTTGTGGTTGCTAGAAACTGGAGTATGTATTTTGAAGGAATTAAAAGAAAACAGAATTCCTGGTAATTCTCCTGTGTTTAGCTCTGGCTGGACAGCTCACAAACCTGACATTGTTGGGATACTCTGATAAATGTTGGAGCCATGTTTCCAGGCCACGGAGGGGGTCCATTATCACCTTGCCGTATCTGTTGCTTAGATATTTGTCAGCCAGCAACTCCAACAAAATTAGTTTAGGGTTATTAATTTCCCCTGCCTTAAACTAAAAAGAAATTCATAATAGAAATTTCATTCTGATTCATTTTATTCCAAGATTTTGAAAATAACAAATGGTCTTAAGGTTTATGGCAGTAAGAACAATGGTAGTTGACAGGAGAGGCATCCTGTGCTTGGACTGATTGGAAAACCTGTGGTTTCAAAGTAAATCATTTTTCTTGGGAAATCATAGACTGTCTTTTTCTGTTTCCCAGTTTAGTGTGGGGGAGAAAAAGATATACAATTTAAATTCTGCAAAGCCTGTAACATATCTCTGCAGTAAATTTTATCGTCCCCTGACATGGACAAGTTGAACCCCATACGGTTGTCCTATTGAACTTTGAATTCTATGGGTGGAGTGTACTCTCTTGGACTTCTGCATGTGGTAATGTTAGCTCACTTTTGTTTTAATGCCTCCTGGTTCCCAGCACTGTCATATGGGTTTTTATCTCATTACACACTTAACTTTCATTAAGCCCCCTATGGAAAAATTCTAGTAATATTTCTATTTTACAAATAGGGAAACTGAGACTTAGGGAGAGTAAGTGACATGCTCAAGGTCTCATGGCCCTGCGTGCAGAAGTGCCTTGAACGTACCTTTTCATACCATAGTCCTCCCAGTTCTGTGTGTTTCCATGCGCCCATTGGTCTGCAAAGGGACAGGAAGCAATCCCTGCATCTTTCTGTTCTGCATGTCCAAAGCCACAAGAAGCACTCACCACAAGCATGTGGTGACTTTGTTTCCATTCTCTCCAGGACTGGTTGTGATCAACAGCCTCAGCACAGACACCACCATGCCTGGGTATTTCCTTAATGTCCACTGTTCCCATTTCCCTATGTCCCTGTCTTGAACCTCCTACAGTGGATGACAGTTTACACCAAGGGATAAAACAGGTAATAGTAAGCCATAACCTATAAGCCATATAAACCATTTTAGCAACATATAATAAAATAGGAAGTAATTTCATACTTGCTCAAGATGTGCCAGGCCTTGATCACCTGACATATAAGCCACTTGATATAAACTAATTTAACTTTCATTTATTTTTTCTAAATTTTTTCTTAAGGTATGATTGATATACACTCATATAAAGGTTTAAACATGAAAAAACAATGTGGTTACTACATTTACCCATATTATCAAGTCCCCACCCATACCACAATGCAGTCACTGTCCATCACTGTAGTAAGATGCCACAGATACACTTTGCCATCTCTATGCTACACTGTTTTCCCCATGACCACTCACACCATGTGCACTAAACATAATACCCCTCAATCCCCATCTCCCACCCTCCCCATCCACTCTCCCACACACCTCCCCTTTGGTAACTGCTAGTCCATTCTTGGAGTCTGTGAGTCTGCTCCTCTTTTGTTCCTTCAGTTTTGCTTTGTTGTTATACTCCACAAATGATGGAAATCATTTGTTACTTGTCTTTCTCCATCTGGCTTATTTCACTGAGCATAAGATCCTCCAGCTCCATTCATGTTGTTGCAAATGGTAGGATTTGTTTCTTTCTTATGGCTGAATAGTATTCCTTTGTGTATATATTCCATATCTTCTTTATTCATTCATCTACTGGTGGGCACTTAGGTTGCTTTTGTATCTTGGCTATTGTAAATAGTGCTTTGATAAACATAAGGGTGCATATGTCTTTTTGAATCTGAGAGCTTGTATTCTTTGAGTAAATTCCAAGGAGTGGGATTCCCAGGTTAAATGGTATTTCTGTTTTTAGTTTTTTGAGGAACCTTAATACTGCTTTCCACCATGGTTGAACGAGCTTACACTCCTACCAGCAGTGTAGGAGGGTTCCCCTTTCTCTGCATCCTCACCAGCATTTATTCTTAGTCTTTTCAGTGCTGGCCATCCTTACTGGTATGAGGTGATATCTCATTGTGGTTTTAATTTACATTTCCCTGATGATTAGCGATGTGGAGCATCTTTTCATGTGTCTCTTGGCCACCTGAATTTCTTCTATGGAGAAGTGTCTCTTCATATTCTCCACCCATTTTTTAATCGAGTTATTTGCTTTTTGAATGTTGAGGCATGTGAGTTCTTTATATATTTTGGGTGTTAACCCCTTGTCAAATATGTCATTTACAAATATATTCTCCCATATACTCTAGGATGGTTTTTTTTCTGTTGATGGTGTCCTTTGCTATACAGATGCTTTTTAGTTTTATGTGGTTCCATGTGTTCATTTTTGCTTTTGTCTCCCTTGCTCAAGGAGATGCATTCAGGAAGAAGTTGCTCATGTTTATATTCACGAGATTTTTGCCTATGTTGCCTTCTAATAGTTTTATGGTTTTATGACTTATATTCAGGTCTTTGATCCATTTCCAGTTTACTTTTGTGTATGGGGTTAAACAATAATCCAGTTTTGTTCTCTTGCATGTAGCTGTTCAGTTTTGCCAACACAAATTGTTGAAGAGGCTGTCATTTCCCCATTGTATGTCCATGGCTCCTTTATAGTATATTAACTGACAGTATATGGTTGGGTTTACATCTGGGCTCCCTAGTCTGTTCCATTGGTGTACAGTTCTGTTCTTGTGCCAGTACCAAATTGTTTTGATTACTGTGGCTTCGTAGTAGAGCTTGAAGTTGGGGAGTGGAATCCCCCCCAGCTTTATTCTTCCTTCTCAGGATTACTTTGGCTATTTGGGGTCTTTTGTGATTCCATATGAATTTTAAATTTATTTCCTCTAGTTCATTGAAGAATACTGTTGGTATTTTGATAAAAATTGCTTTGAATCTGTAGATTGCTTTAGGCAGGATGGCCATTTTGACAATATTAGTTCTTCCTATCCATGAGGATGGGATGTGTTTCCATTTATTGGTATCTTCTTTAATTTCTCTTAAGAGTGTCTTGTAGTTTTCAGGGTATAGGCTTTTCACTTCCTTGGTTAGGTTTGTTCCTAGGTATTTTGTTCTTTTTGATGCAATTGTGAATGGAATTGTTTTCCTGATTTCTCTTTCTGCTAGTTCATCATTAGTGTATAGGAATGCAAGAGATTTCTGTGTATTAATTTTGTATCCTGCAACTTTGCTAAATTCAGATATTAGATCTAGTAGTTTTGGAGTGTATTCTTTAGGGTTTTTTATGTACAATATCATGTCATCTGCAAACAGGTACAATTTAACTTCTTCCTTGCCAATCTGGATGCCTTTGATTTCTTTGTGTTGTCTGATTGATGTAGCTAGGACCTCCAGAACTATGTTGAATAAAAGTGTGGAAAATGGGCATCCTTGTCTTGTTGCCAATCTTAAAGGGAAAGCTTTTATCTTCTTGCTGTTAAGTGTAATGTTGGCTGTGGGTTTGTCATATATGGCCTTTATTATGTTGAGGTACTTGCCCTCTATATGCATTTTGTTGAAAGTTTTTATCATGAATGGATGTTGAATTTTGTCAAATGCTTTTTCAGCATATATGGAGATTATCATGTGATCTTTTTCCTTCTTTTTGTTGATGTGGTGGATGAAGTTGATGGATTTTGAATGTTGTACCATTCTTGCATCCCTGGAATAAATCCTACTTGATCATGATGGATGATCTTTTTGATGTATTGTTGAATTCGGTTTGCTAATATTTTGTTGAGTATTTTTGCATCTATGTTCATCAGGAATATTGGTCTGTAATTTTCTTTTTTTGTTGTGTCGTTGTCTGGTTTTGGTATTAGAGTGATGCTGGCCTCATAGAATGAGTTTGGAAGTATTCCCTCTTCCTCTACTCTTCAGAAAACTTTAAGGTGTATGGGTATTAGGTCTTCACTAAATGTCTGATAAAATTCAACAGTGAAGCCATCTGGCACAGGAGTTTTGTTCTTAGGTAGTTTTTTGATTACCAATTCAATTTCCTTGTTGGTAATTGTACTGTTCAGATTTTCTGTTTCTTTCTGGGTCAACCTTGAACAGTTGTATTTTTCTAGAAAGTTGTCCATTTCTTCTTGGTTATCCAGTTTGATAGCATATAATTTTTCATAGTAATCTCTAGTAATTCTTTATATTTCTGTGGTGTCCGTAGTGATTTTTCCTTTCTCATTTCTGATTCTGTTTATGTGTGTAGACTCTCTTTTTTTCTTGATAAGTCTGGCTAGGGGTTTATCTATTTTGTTTATTTTCTAGAAGAACAAGCTCCTGCTTTCATTGCTTCTTTCTATTGTTTTATTCTTCTCGATTTTATTTATTTCTGCTCTAATCTTTATTATGTCCCTCCTTCTACTGACTTTAGGCTTCATTTTTTCATCTTTTTCTAGTTTCGTTAATTGTGACTTCAGACTGTTCCTTTGGGAATTGTTTTTTCCTGAGGTAGGCCTGTATTGCAATATGCTTTCCTCTTAGCATGGCCTTCACTGCATCCCACAGAATTTGTGGTGTTGAATTATTGTTCTCATTTGTCTCCATATTTTGCTTGATCTCTGTTTTTATTTGGTCATTTATCCATTGGTTATTTAGGAGCATGTTGTGAAGCCTCCATGTGTTTGCAGGATTTTTCATTTTCTTTGTGTAATTTATTTCTAGTTTCATACCTCTGTGGTCTGAGAAACTGGTTGGTACAATTTCAATATTTTATAACTTACCAAGGCTCTATTTGTGGCCTAGTATATTATCTATTCTTGAAAATGTTCCATGTGCACTTGAGAAGAATGTGTATTCTGCTGCTTTTCAGTGTAGAGTTCTGTAGAGGTCTGGTAGGTCCATCTGTTCTAATGTGTTGTTCAGTGTCTCTGTCTCCTTACTTATTTTCTGTCTGGTTGATCTGTCCTTTGGAGTGAGTGGAGTTTTAAAGTCTCCTAGAATAAATGTACTGAATTGTATTTCCCCTTTTAATTCTTTTAGTATTTGTTTCACATAAGTAGGTGCATTTGTGGTGGGTGCATAGATATTTATAATAGTTATATCTTCTTGTTGGATTGACCCCTTTATTGTTATGAAATGCCCTTCTTTGTCTCTTGTGACTTTCTTTGTTTTGAAGTCTATTTTGTCTGATACAAGTACTTCAACTCCTGCTTTTTTTTCCTATTAGTTTTATGAAATATCTTTATCCATCCATTTACTTTTAGTCTGTGTATGTCTTTGGGTTTAAAGTGAGTCTCTTGTAGGCAGCACATAGATGGGTCTTGCATTTTATCCATTCAGTGACTCTATGTCTTTTGATTGGTGCATTCAGACCATTTTCATTTAGGGTGATTATCGATAGGTATGTACTTATAGCCATTGCAGGCTTTAGATTTGTGTTTACCAAATGTTCAAGGTTAACATCCTTATTATTCAAGTATCTAACTTATCTCACTTAGTATGCTAGTACAAATACAATATAAAGGTTATTTTTTTCTCCTCCTTTTTCTCCTCCTCCATTCTTTATATATTTGGTATCATATTCTGTACTCTTTGTATATCCCTTGACTGACTTTGGGGGTAGTTGATTTGAGTTTTCATCTGCTAAAGTAATTATTTGTTCTACTTTCTTTACTGTGTTTTTTTCTCCTCTTGTGACAGCTATTTATCCTTAGGGACACTTCCATCTAGAGCAGTGCCTCCAAAATACACTGTAGAGACAGTATGTGGGAGGTAAAATCTCTTAGCTTTTGAAAGTGTTTAATCCTACCTTCAAATTTAAATGATAATCTTGCCAGATAAAATAATCTTGGTTCAGGCCCTTCTGCTTCGTTGCCTTATATACATCATGCCACTCCCTTCTGGCCTGTAAGCTTTCCTCTGAGAAGTCTGATGATAGCCTGATGGGCTTTCCTTTGTATGTGATCTTATTTCTGTCTCTGGCTGCTTTTAATAGACTCTCCTCATCCTTGATCTTTGCCATTTTAATTTTTATATGTCTTGGTGTTGTCTCCCTTTGGGTCCCTTGTGTTGGAAGATCTGTGCACCTCCATGGCCTGAGATGTCACCTCCTTCCCCAGATTGGGGAAGTTTTCAGCAATTACCTCCTCAAAGACACTTTCTATCCCTTTCTCTCTCTTCTTCTTCTTCTTCTGGTACCCCTATAATGCAAATATTGTTCTGCTTGGATTGGTCACACAGTTCTCTCAATGTTCTTTCATTCTTAGACATCCTTTTTCTCTCTGTGCCTCAGCTTCTTTGTTTCCTCTTCTCTAATTTCTATTTCATTTATCGTCTCCTCCACTGTATCTAATCTGTTTTTAAAACTTTCCATTGTATTCTTCATTTCTGATACTGTGTCCCATAATGATTGGATCTCTGACCAGAATTCATTCCTGAGATCTTGAATATTTTTCTCTACCTCCATGAGCATGTTAATGATTTTTATTTTGAAATCTCTTTCAGGAATATTCATGAGGTCAATTTCAATTGACTATTTCTCTGGTGATTTATAATTTTGCTTTGAACCAGGTTCCTTTGTTGTTTCATATTTGTATGTGGCACCCTCTAGTGCCCAGAAACTCTACTCTCCGGAGCTGCTCAGCCCCTTGAGCAATGTTGGGGGTTGCAGGGGAGTGGTGTTGATGCTTGGGGGGAGGAAGGAGCCCTTTCCTGCTTCATAGATGCTATATCTGTGTCCACTGCCAGAACCTGTGGGCTGAGCACACAGGCATAAGTCTCTATACTTTGCATTTGTAGCTGCTGTAGGCAGGGATCCCCTCTGGTTCATCTTATGCCATGGTAGGGTTTGCTGGTTTAGGAGCCAAGTGGGTCTGGCTGGGAGGAAGGTGCAGCAGGCTGTGTATCTCAGAAGGGGACCTTGGATTTGCATAGCCAGCCAGGAGGCTGGAGCACCTGAAGATCATGAAAGTTCCCAACTTGCTGGACAGAGTCCACCTGGCCAGTTTTGTCTACCTGCCCTTTCTCCTGAGCAGTAAGCTCTGTGGAATCCTTGCCCCTTTACCAGCCCTCTCATTGTTAGAAAGTCTCTCAGACTGTCCACCTTTCTTTTGTCCCAGAGAAGCCAGATATGGATCCCTGTTTTCCACAAGCAGGTGGAACCTCAGTCTCTCCAGGTATTCTGCCTGTCTTAGCTTTCCAAGCCCCGTAATCATGAGAGCACCATGAAGGCTCATGCTCCCTGAGCAGATCTCCAGAGCTAGGTGTTCAGTAGTCCCAGGCCTCTACTTCCTCCCTGGTTTGTTTCCCTTCCTCCTGCTGGTGATCTGGGGTGGGAGAATGACTTGGGTACTGTCAGACCATGGCTTTGGTACATTACCCTGTTCGGTGAGGTTTATTCTTTTCTCCAGGTGTATGCAGTCTGGCATAGCCCCCTTTCCTGTTGCTCTTTCAGGATTAGTTGTATTATATTTTCATATTATATGCAGTTTTAGGAGGAAGCTTCTGTCTCACCTCTCATGCTGCCATCTTTAATCCCTTGAATTTTTATTTTTAAATGAGACTTCTAGTCTATCATCCATGTAGTAGGAAAGCAGACAGCTCTGGGAGCTGGGAAGTCCAAGATCAAGGTGCCAGCAGATTTGGTGTCTGATAAGAGTTCTCTTCCAGGTTTGCAGATGGCCACCTTCTTGCTGTAACCTTACATAGAAGAGCTAATTTAACTTTTATTTAACTAATTATTGTTTCCATGTAGGCTCAGAAAATTAAGTAACTTGCCTCAAGTCTCCTAGAATAAAAATAGCAATGTAGGACTCCTTTCTCAGGGATTCCTGCCTTTGAGTTCACAAGCACAACCTCTTAATTGAAGTGTTTTGTGGCCCTATAGCAATCTGTTGCAGCCCTGTTATCATTCTTACAATGCATATGAAATTGTATTTCTGATTAAAATGGTTAAAGCAGAAAGATATTGATCTAAGGAAGAAATAAGCATTCTAATTGCATAGCAGAGATGTGTTGTTCATTTGTGAATGTGTCAAATACGCACAGAGATGAGGTAGTAGACCAAAGGGAAGTCAGTTTCACCGAAAGACCTGGGGAAGCAGTGTTACTCACCAATCCAAACAAGTAAGGACTAGATCCAGCATGCTAATGTAAAAAGGCCAAAGCAGCCTGATGCAAAGCTCCTTCAAGTTCTCACCATTTTTACTTAGTATGTTACATTCCCACCGTATTTGGGACTTTTGACCAAGGTTGTTTTATTTTGCAACCAATGCCTATTCTTGTGACATGGCTACATATGAAACCATACACTGGAAAATATTTTATGTGAGAATATAATTTTAGGTTGTATAGACATAATAAATATAAGGCCCTTTGTTCCTGGAGGCTAAAATCAAATGTTAGTTCTGAAGCAGTTTATTTCACAACAGTTTCTCTGGCTTATGTTTTAGGTATATTGCTTAACTTGAAAACAAAATAATAAAAAGTCATAGTTTCTTACCTTTATTTCATTTTGAACAATATTGTGAGCAATAATACGCTGCATGATATATAGTTCAGGGATTGATGCTCTGGGCATCAGAAAGTTGAAAAAGAAAATAAGAAAATGTATTTGAATAGGTTTATGACAGACAGAGTTGCTGTACTAATGGTTTACTTTGTGTCTTTTCCTGACATTAAGAAAACTCTCTGAACTTTTATATATATATTTTGTTAGAAATGGCCCAGGGGTGAGGAAGGAGATTGGCAGGCTAGAAATGATGTGGGTGAAAAATCACTTCTCAAGCAACTCAAAGGTTATTCTGGCTTAAACTAGCTTTCCCCCAAGCCATGCCCTCAGAACTTGGACATTAGTGATTGCTAACTTGAAATGTTCAAGCTATATCAAACTTGAAACATAGTAAAAATCATGCTGTCATTTTTCTCACATGCAAAAGAGAGAAGAAAAGCAATTACATCTCTGAAACTGTTATTTTTACTTACATATTGCAGAACTGTTTTACATCATTTGAATTTCAACTATGAGTGATTTTAACAATGATGCAAATATTATATAGAATTGGTATTAGGATTTATCTGAGCATTTAACTAAACATGCTTCTAAATGTAAGAATGATATTTTCCCATTCCAAATATTAAAGGCAGTCTTAATGTTCACACTTTTTTCCTCATTTTTCATAAAGTAAAACTTTAAAGATAAAAGTGAAATTTTAATATTTGCACATATATAAACAGATCGTTTAAACCAAACAATAGACTTGTGTGTTTGAGTGTCTATGTATGTGTGTGTGTGTGTGTGTGTATTTAAATACAATGTTATTTAGGTAGTGCTTTTAAAATACACATATTTGGGATTGTGCAATACATACCTTCTTTTGTATTTTTAAAAAATATTTTTTATCTTTTTTTATTGGAATAAAGTCAATAATAAAATTATATTGGTTTTATATGTACAACATAGCAACAATAATGTATGTTACTAGGTGCTTGCCATGATTAAATACCCCATTACCATACCAAGATACTACAGTATTATTGTCTATAGTCTCTATTTTGTACTTCCATTCCTATGACTAACTTATTTTACAGTTTGTAGTTTGTACTTCTTTATCACCTCCACCTATTTCATCCCCTACCCTCCTTCCTGTGGTAACCAACAGTCTGTGGTCTATATGTAAAGGTCTATTTTGTTTGTTTTGTTTTGTAGATTCCACAAATAAGTGAAATCATATAGTATTTGTCTTTCTCTGCCTGGCATATTTCACTTAGTATGATACCCTCTATGTCTATCTATGTTGTTGCAAATGGCAAGATTTTTTTCTTTTTATGCCTGTGTGATGTTCCACTGTGCATATGTAACACATCTTCTTTATCCATTCATCTATTGATGAATGCTTCAGTTGCTTCCACATCTTGGCTATTGAAAATAATGTTGCAATGAACCCAGGTGTGCATACATCTTTTTGAATTAGTAGTTTTTTCTTTAGTAATTAGTAGTTTTCTTTTCAATTCAGAAAGTAGAAATCCACTTTTCAATTCCAGAAGTGGAATTGCTGGGTCATATGGTTTTTCTATTTTTAGTTTCTTTGAGGAGCCTCTGTACTGTTTTCCACAGTGGCTGGGCAAGTTTACATTCCCACCAACATAGGAGGAGGTCCCTTTTCTCCACATCCTCACCAATACTTGTTATTTATTGTCCTTTGGATAGTAGCCATTCTGACTGTTCTGAGGTGATATCTCATGGTAGTTTTGATTTGCATCCCAGATGACTAGTGATGTTGAGCATCTTTTCATGTGTCTGTTGGCCACCTATATGTCTTTGGAAAAATGTCTCTTCAGGTCCTCTCCCAATTTTTAGTTGGATTATTGTTTTTTTTGATGTTGAGTTATATGTGTTCGTTATATACCTTGGGTATTATCCCCTTATCTGATATATCATTTGCAAATATATTCTCCCATATGGTTGGTTGCCTTTTTGTTTTGTTGAAAGGTTTACTTTGCTGTTCTGAAGCTTTCTAGTTTGATGTAACCCCATTTGTTTATTTTTGCTTTTGTTTCACTTGCCTGAAGAGGTTTATCCAGAAAGATATTTCTCATGCTAATGTTCATGAGATTCTAGCCTAGATTTTCTTGTAAGTTTTTTTTCATGTCTTACATTTAAGTCTTTAATCCACTTAGAGTTACTTTTGTGTATGGTGTAAATGAGTACTGTACTTTCACTCTCTTGTATGTAACTGTCCAGTTTTCCCAACATCAGTTATTGAAGAAACTGTGTTTTTTCCATTGTATATTCATGGCTCCTTTATCATGTATTAACTGGCCATATATGTGTGGGTTTATATATGGGCTCTCTATTCTGTTCCATTGATCTATGGGTCTGTTCTTGTGTCAGTACCAAATTGTTTTGATTACCATGGCTTTGTCCTAGAGCTTAAAGTTACAAAGCATAATCCCCCCAGCTTTATTCTTCCTTCTCAGGATTGCTTTGAATATTTGGGGTCATTTGTGGTTCCATATGAATTTTAGAACTATTTCTTCTAGTTCACTGAAGAATGCTGTTGGTATTTTGATAAGGACTGCATTGAATCTGTAGATTGCTTTAGGCCAAATGGCCATTTTGACAGTATTAACTATTCCTATCCATGAGTACAGGGTATATTTATATTTATTTGTGTCTTTTTCAATTCCTTTCATGAGTATCTTACAGTTTTCAGAGTACAGGTCTTTCACCTCCTTGATTAGGTTTATTCCTAGGTATTTTATTCTCTTTGATGTAGTTGTAAATGGAATTGTTTTCCTGATTTCTCTTTTTGCTAGTTTGTTGTTAATGTATAGGAATACAACAGATTTCTGTATATTCAGTTTTGTATTCTGCAACTTTGCTGAATCCAGTTATTATTTCTAATAGTTTTTGGATAGAGCCTTTAGGATTTTCTATACACAGTATCATATCATCTGCAAATAGTGAGTTTTACTTCTTCCCTACCTATTTGTATGCCTTTTATTTCTTTTTCTTCTCTGAATTCTTTGGCTAGAAACTCCAGTATTATTCTGAATGAAAGTAGTGAGAATAGACATCCTTGTTCCTAATCTTAGGAGAAAAGCATTCAGCTTTTCACAGTATAATGTTGGCTGTGTGATTGTTGTTGGGGTCTTATGTTGAGGTATGTTCCCTGTTCCTACTTCATTGAGAGTTTTTATCATGAATGAATGTTGAATTTTGTCAAATGCTTCTCCAGCATCTAGTGAGGTAATCATCTGGTGTTTCTCCTTCCTTTGTTCATGTGTATATCACACTGATTGATTTACAAATATTGTACTATCCTTGCATCCTTGGAATAAATCCCACTTGATCCTTCTGATGTATTTTTTAACAGTTTATTAATGTCTTGTTGAAGATTTTTCCATCTATGTACATCAGGGATATTGGTCTGTAGTTTTCTTTTTTTGTAGTGTCTTTGGTTTTTGACATTAGTGTAATACTGGCCTTATAGAATGAGTTTGGAAGTATTCCCTCTTCAACTATTTTTTGGAATACTTTAGAAAGGATAGGTGTTAGCTTGTCTTTGAATGTTTGGTAGAATTCATCTGTGAAGCCATCTGGTCCTGGTAATTCATTTATTGGGAGTTTTTTTTTATTACCACTTTAATTTTATTACTAGTAACTGCTCTGTTCAGATTCGTGTTTCTTCCTGCATCAATCATGGATGATTATATGTTTCTAGAAAGTTATCCTTTTCTTCTAGGTTGTCCAATTTATTGGAATATAATTTTTCATAGAATTCTCATACAATTCTCTGAATTTCTGTGGTGTGGGCTGTAACTTATCCTTTTTCATTTCTGATTTTGCTGATTTGTGTCCTCTCCCTCTTTTTCTTGATAAATCTGGTTAAGGGATTTTCTGTTTTGTTTATCTTCTCAAAGAACCAGCTTTTGGTTTCATTGATTTTTTTCTTTTGTTTCCAAGTATCTTTTATTCATTCTGCTAATTTTTTATTTTGCTTGTTTTCTTTTTCTAGTTTCTTCAGTTGTAGGGTGAGATTGTTTACTTGAGATTGCTCTTGTTTCTTAAAGTAGGCCTGTAGTGCTATGTACTTTCCTCTTAGAACTGATTTTGCTACATTCCACATATTTTAAACCATTGTGTTTCTGTTTTCATTTATCTCTGTGTACTGTTTTATTTCCTCTTTTATCTGTTCCTTGATCCACTGATTATTTAGAAAAATGTTGTTTAGTCTCTGTCTGTTTGTGTTTTTTCCAGTACTTTTTCTTGTCATTGATTTCTAGTTTCATACCATTGTGGCCTGAGAAGATGCTTGGTACAATTTCAGTCTTCTTAAATTTGTTGAGACTTTTTTGCATCCTAATATGTGAGCTATTTTAGAGAACAGTCTATGTGCACTTGAGAAAAATGTATTCTGTTGCTTTTGGGTAGAATGTTCTGTATATACCTGTTAAATTCATCTGGTCTAATGTATCATTCAATGCCTCTATTTCCTATTTTATTTTTTGTCTGATCTATCCATTAGTGTAAGTGGGGTGTTAAAGTCCCCTACTCGTATGTTGCTGTCAGTTTCTCCTTTTAGGGCTGTTAGTATTTGGTTTACACATTTAGATATTTCTATGTTGAGTGAATAAATGATGATTATTGTTACATCCTCTTGTTTGACTGGTACCTTTATCATTATGTAATGTCCGTCTTTGTCTCTCATTACTTTCTTTGTTTGGAAGTGTATTTTCTCTGATATAAATTTTGCAACTCCAGCTCTTTTTTACCCCTAGTTGCATGGTATATTTATTTCCTTCCCTTCAGTTTCAGTCTGTGTATTTCTTTAGGTCTGAAATGAGTCTCTTATAAGCAGCAAATAGTTGGATTTTTTTTATCCATTCAGTCATCCTATCTCATATGATTGGAACATTTAGGTCATTTACATTAAAGTGATTGTCAATGTATATGTATTTTTGTCATTTTTTAAAATGTTTCCTGGTTGTTTTTGTTCTTCTCTGATCCTTTTTTCCTCTCTCACTCTTATCTCTTGTGTTGTATGACTTTCTTTGGTATTAGTGTTAGGTTCCCTTCTCTTTCTTTTTGTATATTTATTATAAGTTTTTGGTTTCTGTTACCATGGGGTTCTCCTTTATAATTATTAAGGTATCATTAATTTACAAGTTTATGAAGGTTTCACATGAGCAAACTTGTGGATTCAACATTCACCCATATTGTCAAGTCCCCCCCCAACCCCACTGCAATCACTGTCCATCAGCATAGTAAGATGCTATAGAGTCATTACTTGTCTTCACTGTGCTGTACTGCCTTCCCGTGACCTTCCTATATTGTGAGTGCTAATTATAATGCCTCTTAATACCCTTCTCCCTCCCTCACCACCCACCCTTCGCAAACCCTTCTTTATGGCAATGCTAGTCCCTTCTTTGAGTCTTTGAGTCTATTGCTGTTTTGTTCCTTAAGTTCTGCTTTGTTCTTATACTCCACAAATGAGTAAAATCACTTGGTACTTGTCTTTCTCTGCCTGGCTTATGTCACTGAGTATAATACCCTCTAGCAACATCCATGTTGTTGCAAATGGTAGGATTTGTTTCTATTTATTGCTAAATAATATTCCATTGTGTATATGTACCACATCTTCTTTATCCAGTCATCTACTGATAAACACGTAGGTTGCTTCCGTATCTTGGCTATTGTAAATAGTGCTGCAATAAACATAGGTGTGCATATATCTTTTTGAGTCAGGGATCTTGTTTTCTTCAGGTAAATACCTACGAGTGGAATTCCCAGGTCAAATGATATTTCTATTTTTAGTTTTTTAAGGAACCTCTGTATTGCTTTCCACAATGGTTAAACTAATTTACATTCCCACCAGCAGTGTAGAAAAGTTGCCCTTTCTCTGTATCCTTGCCAGCATTTCTTGTTCCTTGTCTTTTTTATGTTGGCCATCCTAACTGGTGTAAGGTGATATCTCATTGTGGTTTTAATTTGCATTTCCCTGATAATTAGTGATGTGGGGCATCTTTTCATATGCTTGTTGGACATCTGAATTTCTTCTTTGGGGAAGTGTCTGTTCAGATCCTCCACCCATGTTTTAATCATGTTATTTGCTTTTTGGGTGTTGAGGCATGTAAGTTCTTTATATATTTTGTACATTAATCCCTTATTGGCTACATTGTTTATGAATATATTCTCCCATACTGTAGGATACCTTTTTGTTCTGCCGATGGTGTCCCTTGCTGTACAGAAGTTTTTTAGTTTGATGTAGTCCCATTTGTTCCATTTTGCTTTTGTTTCTACCATGGGGTTCTTTTATGACATCTTATAAATCCAATAACCGATAAGGTGCTGATGATCACTTAATTTTGAATACATTCTAAAAGCACATTTCTTACTCTTCCCCATGTTTTATGTATGTATCTTCTTTTACACCTTTTGTTAAATAATTCCTTTAATTAATTTTAGATGTAATTGCTTTTGCTGTTTGCATCTTGTTGACCTTCATACTAGCTTTTCAGTAATTTATCGATGACCTCTGCTCTATGTTTGCCTTACCAGTGGAAAGTTTTCCGTTTCTTAAACTTCTTGCTTCTAGTTAGGATCATTTACTTTCCTCTTAAAGAAGTCCCTTTAACATTTCCTCTAAGGCTGATTTAGTAGTGGTGAACCATTTTATGTTTATCTGTGAAGCTCTTTATCTCTCTTTCAGTTCTGATTGATAACCTTGCTGGGTAGAGTATTCTTGGATGGAGGTTTTTGTTTTTTGTTTTTTGTTTTTTTTCCAATTCAACACTCTGAATATATCATATCATTCCCTTATGGCCTGTGAAGTTTCTGCATAGAAACCTTCTGGTCACCTTATGAGGTTTCCCTTATATTTAATTTGTTGGATTTCAATTGCTGCTTTTAAGATACTCTGTCTTTGATCTTTAGCATTTTATTATTATGATGTCTTGGTCTGGACTCTCTTGGGTTTGTCTTGTTTGGTGCTCTCTGTGCTTCTTGGACCTGGTCAACTTCTTCTTTCTCTAGGTTAGGAAAATTTTCAACTGTTATCTCTTCGAATAAATCTTCTACTCATTTCTCTTTCTCTTCTCCTGCTGGGACTCCTATAATGCAGATGTTAGGATATTTGCTATTGTCCCAGAGCTCTCTTACTCTATCCTTATTTATTTCAATTCATTCTTCCTTTTGCTGTTCAACTTAAGTGCTTTCCATTACTCTGCCTTCCCAGTCATTGATCCATTCTTCTGTTTTCTCTAGTCTGCTGTTCATTCCCTCCAGTGTATTTTGTATTTTAGCTATTAAATTCTTCAACTCTGGTTGGGTTTTAGACTTTATATCTCTTTTTTGATATCTTTCTTGAGTTCTGCCATTATTTTCTCAAGTCTGGTGAGTATCTTTATAACCAGTGTTTTAAACTTTTTATCATGTAGGCTGGTTAACTCTTTCATTTAGTTTTTTTTTTTTTTACTTTTTTTGTCATTTGAACCATATTGCACAATTTCCTCATTTAATATGACTTTCTGTGCTTTGTTCTTTGAATTAATTAAAAGATCTCTCTTAAGGTGGCGGCGTGAGTAGGACAGTGGGAATCTTCTCCCAAAAACATATATTTTTGAAAATACAACAAATACAACTAATCCTAAAAGAGAGACCAGAAGACACAGGACAACAGCCAGACTACATCCACACGTGTAAGAGCCCAGCACCTGGTGAAAGGGGTAAGATACAAGCCACAGCCAGGCAGGACCCGAGGCCCTTCACCCCAGCTCCTGGTGGGAGGAGAGGACTTGGAGTCGGGAGGAAGAGGGAGCCCAGAACTGCTAAACACCTAGCCCCAGCCATCCGCACCAGAGCACAGACACAGTGCATGCATGGAGGGCTGGAAACTAGGGAAACAGGGCAGCAAGAACTCTGAGTGGGTCCCGAAGCTGATGCCCCTGTGACAAAGAAAAGTGAGTGCTTTTTGAAAGTCTTAAAGGGACAGGGACGCAACAGCTGGATGGAAACAATCCAAGTCACAGTCCAGAAACTGGAAATTCCAGGGAAACCCGGGCGCACTAACCCCCTGGGCAACAGCTCTGAGAACCCTCACGGAGGTAAACAGCCAAACAGCCCACTGTCTATTACCCCTCTGGGGCCCTACCAAAGCAGAGAAGCAGCCTGAGGCTGGCCACGCCCTCAGCAAGGGAGCTTCCCCCATACCGGCCGGGCAAGACACAAAGACCCAGTCTACACACAATTGCCCAACACAAGCCACTAGGGGTCACAGTTGTCCCAATAAGGAAAGGCCAGTAGCAAAGGAAAGTTTGGCTCTCCCAGCTGACAGTCAATAGCACCTATCAACATGAAAAGGCAAAAAAATTTGATCCTGACAAGACTAACCCAGAAAGCTTTGGCATCTGCTACATCTTCCCCTGAGAAGGAACCTGGGGAGATAGATTTAATGAGTCTTCCTGAAAAACAATTCAAAACAAAAATCATAAGCATGCTGATGGATTTGCAGAGAAATATGCAAGAACTAAGGAGGGAGAATACAGAAATAAAACAACCTCTGGAAGAACTTCAAAACAGAATGGACAAGATGCAAGAGACCATTGATGGACTAGAAAACAGAGAACAGGAATGCAGAGAAGGTGATGCAGAGAGAGATAAAAGGATCTCCAGGAATGAAAGAATTTTAAGAGAACTGAGTGAACAATTGAAATGGAACAATATCCGCATGATAGGGGTACCAGAAGAAGAAGAGAGAGAAAAAGGGATAGAAAGTGTCTTTGAAGAAATAATTGCTGAAAACTTCCCCAAACTAGGGGAGGAAATGGCCTCTCAGACCACAGAGGTACACAAAACTCCCATGACAAGGGATCCAAGGAGGGCAACACCAAGACACATAATAATTAAAATGGCAAAGATCAAAGACAAAGACAAAGTATTAAAGGCAGCCAGAGAGAAAAAAAAGGTCACCTACAAAGGAACACCCATCAGGCAATCATCAGACTTCTCAACAGAAACCCTACAAGCCAGAAGACAATGGCATGATAGACTTAATGCAATGAAAACAGGAGGGCTTTGAACCAAGACTACTGTATCCAGCACGATTATCATTTAAATATGAAGGAGGGATTAAACAATTCCCAGACAAGCAAAAGTTGAGGGAATTTGCCTCCCACAAACCACCTCTACAGGGCATCTTACAGGGACTGCTCTAGATGGGAGCACTCCTAAAAAGAGCACAGAACAAAACACCCAACATATGAAGAAGGGAGGAGGAGGAATAAGAAGGGAGAGAAATAAAGAATCATCAGACCGTGTTTATAATAGCTGGACAAGTGAGTTAAGTTAGACAGTAAGATAGTAAAGAAGCTAACTTTGAACCTTTGGTAACCACAAACTTAAAGCCTGCAATGGCAATAAGTACATACCTTTCAATAATCACCCTAAATGTAAATGGATTGAATGCACCAATCAAAAGACACAGAGTAATAGAATGGATAAAAAAATCGAGATCCATCCATATGCTCCTTACAAGAGACTCACCTCAAACCCAAGGACATGCACAGACTTAAAGTCAAGGGATGGAAAAAGATATTTCATGCAAACAACACAGAGAAAAAAGCAGGTGTTGCAATACTAGTATCAGACAAAACAGACTTCAAAATAAAGAAAGTAACAAAAGATAAAGAAGGACATTACATAATGATAAAGGGCTCAGTCCAACAAGAGGATATAACCATTATAAATATATATGCACCCAATACAGGAGCACCAACATATCTGAAACAAATACTAACAGAAATAAAGGAGGAAATAGAATGCAATGCATTCATTCTGGGATACTTCAACACACCACTCACTCCAAAGGACAGATCCACCACACAGAAAATAAGTAAGGATACAGATGCACTGAACAACACACTAGAACAGATGGACCTAATAGACATCTACAGAACTCTACATCCAAAAGCAACAGGATACACATTCTTCTCAAGTGCACATGGAACATTCTCCAGAATAGACCACATACTAGGCCACAAAAAAGAGCCTCAGTGAATTCCAAAAGATTGAAATCCTACCAACCAACTTTTCAGACCACAAAGGCATAAAACTAGAAATAAACTGTACAAAGAAAGCAAAAAGGCTCACAAACACATGGTCGCTTAACACACTCCTAAATAATCAATGGATCAATGACCAAATCAAAATGGAGATCCAGCAATATATGGAAACAAATGACAACAAGAACACAAAGCCCCAACTACTGTGGGATACAACAAAAGCACGCTTAAGAGGAAAGTATATAGTAATTCAGGCATATTTAAAGAAGGAAGAACAATCCCAAATGAATGGTCTAATGTCACAATTATCGACATTCTTGGGAAAGAATGTTCTTGGGAAAAGAACAACAAATGAGGCCTAAGGTCAGCAGAAGGAGGGACATAATAAAGATCAGAGAAGAAATAAATAAAATTGAGAAGAATAAAACAATAGCAAAAATCAATGAATCCAAGAGCTGGTTCTTCGAGAAAATAAACAAAATAGATAAGCCTCTAGCCAGACTTATTAAGAGAAAAAGACAGTCAACACACATAACAGAATCAGAAACAAGAAAGGAAAAATCATGATGGACCCCACAGAAATACAAAGAATTATTAGTGAGTACTATGAAAACTTATATGCTAACAAGCTGGGAAACCTAGGAGAAATGGACAACTTCCTAGAAAAATACAACCTTCCAAGACTGACCCAGAAAGAAACAGAAAATCTAAACAGACCAATTACCAGCAACGAAACTGAAGCGGTAATCAAAGAACTACCAAAGGACAAAACCCCCAGGCCAGATGGATTTCCCTCGGAATTTTATCAGACATACAGGGAAGACATAATACCTATTCTCCTTAAAGTTTTCCAAAAAATAGAAGAGGAGGGAATACTCCCAAACTCATTCTGTTAAGCCAACATCACCCTAATACCAAAACCAGCCAAAGACCCCACCAAAAAAGAAAACTACAGACCAATATCCCTGATGAACATAGATGCAAAAATACTCAACAAAATATTAGCAAATCGAATTAAAAAATACATCAAAAGGATCATACACCATGACCAAGTGGGATTCATCCCAGGGATGCAAGGATGGTACAACATTCAAAAATCCATCAACATCTTCCACCACATCAACAAAAAGGAAGACAAAAACCACATGATCATATCCATAGATGCTGAAAAAGCATTTGACTAAAGTCAACATCCATTCATGATAAAACTCTCAGCAAAATGGGAATAGAGGGCAAGTACCTCAACATAATAAAGGCCATATATGATAAACCCACAGCCAGCATTATACTGAACAGCGAGAAACTGAAAGCATTTCCTCTGAGATCAGGAACCAGACAGGGATGCCCACTCTCCCCACTGTTATTTAACGTAATACTGGAGGTCCTAGCCATGGCAATCAGACTAAAAAAAAGAAATACAAGGAATCCAGATTAGTAAAGAAGAAGTTAATCTGTCACTATTTGCAAATGACATGATATTGTACATAAAAAACCTTAAAGACTCCACCCCAAAACTACTAGAACTGATATCAGAATACAGCAAAGTTGCAGGATACAAAATTAACACACAGAAATCTGTGGCTTTCCTATACACTAACAATGAACCTATAGAAAGAGAAATCAGGAAAACAATTCCATTCACAATTGCATAAAAAAGAATAAAATACCTAGGAATAAACCTAACCAAAGAACTGAAAGACCTATACTCTGAAAACTACAAGTCACTCTTAAGAGAAATTAAAGGGGACACTAACAAATGGAAACTCATCCCATACTCGTGGGTAGGAAGAATTAATATCGTCAAAATGGCCATCCTGCCCAAAGCATTATACAGATTTGATGCTAACAAATTACCAGCAACATTCTTCAATGAACTGGAACACATAATTCAAAAATTCATATGGAAACACCAAAGACCCCGAATAGCCAAAGCAATCCTGAGAAAGAAGAATAAAGTAGGGGGGATCTCACTCCCCAACTTCAAGCTCTACTACAAAGCCATAGTAATCAAGACAATTTGGTACTGGCACAAGAACAGAGCCACAGACCAATGGAACAGACTAGAAACTCCAGACATTAACCCAAACATATATGGTCAATTACTATTTGATAAAGGAGCCATGGACATACAATGGCGAAATGACAGTCTCTTCAACAGATGGTGCTGGCAAAACTGGACAGCTACATGTAGGAGAATGAAACTGGACCATAGTCTAACCCCATACACAAAAGTAAATTCAAAATGGATCAAAGACCTGAATTTAAGTCATGAAACCATTAAACTCTTGGAAAAAAACATAGGCAAAAACCTCTTAGACATAAACACGAGTGATCTCTTCTTGAACATATCTCCCTGGGCAAGGAAAACAACAGCAAAAATGAACAAGTGGGACTATATTAAGCTGAAAAGCTTCTATATAGCAAAAGACACCATCAATAGAACAAAAAGGAACCCTACAGTATGGGAGAATATATTTGTAAATGACAGATCCGATAAAGGCTTGACGTCCAAAATATATAAAGAGCTCACACGCCTCAACAAACAGAAAACAAATAATCCAATTAAAAAATGGACAGAGGAACTGAACAGACATTTCTCCAAAAAAGAAATACAATTGGCCAACAGACACATGAAAAGATGCTCCACTTCGCTAATTATCAGAGAAATGCAAATTAAAACTACAATGACATATCACCTCACACCAGTAAGGATGACTACCATCCAAAAGACAAACAACAACAAATATTGGCGAGGCTGTGGAGAAAGGGGAACCCTCCTACACTGCTGGTGGGAATGTAAATTAGTTCAACCATTGTGGAAAGCAGTATGGAAGTACCTCAAAATGCTCAAAACAGACTTACCATTTGACCCAGGAATTCCACTCCTAGGAATTTACCCTAAGAATGCAGCAATCAAGTTTGAAAAAGACAGATGCACCCCTATGTTTATCGCAGCACTATTTACAATAGCCTAGAATTGGAAGCAATCTAAATGTCCATCAGTAGATGAATGGATAAAGAAGATGTGGTACATATACACAATGGAATATTACTCAGCCATAAGAAGAGGGCAAATCCTACCATTTGCAGCAACGTGGACGGAGCTGGAGGGTATTATGCTCAGTGAAATAAGCCAAGCGGAGAAAGAGAAATACCAAATGATTTCACTCATCTGTGGAGTATAAGAACAAAGGAAAAACTGAAGGAACAAAACTGCAGCGGAATCACAGAGCCTAAGAATGGACTAACAGGTACCAAAGGGAAAGGGACTGGGGAGGATGGGTGGGTAGGGAGGGATAAAGTGGGGGAAGAAGAAGGAGGGTATTAAGATTAGCATCCATAATGGGGGAGTGGGAGAAAGCGGAGGGCTCTACAACACAGAGAAGACAAGTAGTGATTCTAAAACATATTGCTATGCTCATGGACAGTGACTGTAAAGGGGTTTATAGGGGGGACCTGGTATAGGGAAGAGCCTTGTAAACATAGTATTCTTCATGTAAGTATAGATTAATGATAACAAAAAAAAAAAGCAGTTCCTGTGTGGTGACCTCCAATGAGTTCTACACAATGATATAAAGGGCATATCAAAGTGTGGGCAAAGGGTCTGTATGTGTTTATACAGAAGATCAAAGCCTAATTGGGCTACCCAGAAAATGAACTAAGATATGATATGAAGAACTTCCAACATCAGCACTCTCTGGAAAAGTCATACCAGATGATGATCATCAAAAAACCTCATCAAAGATCCAGGTGCTGCTACAGCTGTAGATGCACTCATCCCACCGGTTCCTGAACTTGCCATGGGAATGAAGAAGGAGATATCTAAGGTGGCCTGTGCATACAGTAAAACAACAAATTTGACTGCATCCATACTGTCGGAACTCAATCAAGAATTAGGACAAGTGCAAGTTGTAGCGCTCCAAAATCTTACAACTACAGACTATCTACTGTTAAAAGAACATATGGGATGTGAACAGTTTCCAGGAATGGGGTGTTTTAACTTGTCTGATTTCTCTCAGATCAAGTTCAGTTGGACAATATCCATCATATCATAGATAAATTTTCACAAATGCCTAGGATGCGTAACAGGTTTTCTTGGTTTCACTGGAGATAGTTGGTAATTATAGGTCTGCTTTGGTTATGTAACTGTATTCCTATTATGTTAATGTGTGTGCACAATTTAATTAGTAGTTTAAAACCTATACATGCTTAAGTTACTCTACAAGAAGATATGTCAAAGAAATAATCAATCTTTCCATGTTTTCTTCCATCTGCTACTTCTATAGCTTTTCTTCTTTCTTTCTAATTAAAACCCTTAAATAGAACCCGTGCCTCATATAGAATTTACCGAGTATCATAATTCTTCCAAGTGGTAAAGATACCTCAAGACAAATGCTGGGCATAGAAGCCACAAGGCATAAATCTACAAAGAAGTAAAAAGCTAACCTTCTCAAAGAATATTGCTTCTCTCTCACTTACCAACTTTACATTTCCCTGTATGACTCTGGAAGATGACTGGTTAGCCAGAGACGGGTAAGATTCCTCAAGGGAGGAACAACCTAAGACAGGCACAGTCACAGGGGGGCCATCAGGTGAGAAATTGGGGATCAACAGAGGTGAGGCTTAGAACCTCACCGCCCCCCTGTTTTGAGAGAAATCTTCTGCATCTGTGGATGTTTTATTGCCCTTGTCTACCTTGGATTAACACTTAGTCTACAGGCACACACCTGATCATCTACATTTGCTCTCTTTCAACACTAAACTATGTTTTCTACCTTTATCTTGCATCTGCCTACCACTTCAGCATTTTATTAAAAATAGTAATAATAATAATAATAATAATAATAAGGGAGAAATGTGGGATTCACATAGAAATCAAGTATAAAAATCAAACGAATATTCGTATTTGACCTGATTGTTTATAGTTCATAATGTGTGATCAAAACCACAAGTTTCTGTGATGACTGCCCTTGTACTGTTCACCATGTAAGAACTTATTCACTATGTAAGAATTTGTTCACCATGTAAGAACTTGTTCGTTAGGCTTCAGAAGTTTGGAGACTGATGAGAATTAGGCTTGGGGTGGATTAGTGATTATGCATTGAGCATTGACCCCCCTACACAGAATTTTATTGTTCTTAACAACCATTTGATCAATAAATATGAGAGATGCACTCTCAAAAAAAAAAAAAAAAAAGGAAAAAGTCTCTCTTTCTCCCCA
The DNA here is from genome assembly GCF_040802235.1 of Manis javanica. NCBI lineage: Eukaryota > Metazoa > Chordata > Mammalia > Pholidota > Manidae > Manis > Manis javanica. The sequence continues at coordinate 142,427,491 of NC_133156.1, forward strand.
TTTTGTAGGATTGGCCTTGTGTAGGAGAGTGCCCTGTGTAGAATACATGTATTTCATGGTTTGGGCAAGCTAGAGGTTAAGTAAGTTTAAGGTGGGATTTTCATGGTGCTGGGTCTCCCAGTGCATGGTCCAAGGAGTATGGACTTGGGTACCCTTTGGAAGGCGTCCTGGGTAGACACCTGTGGGTTCTGCACTGGTGCGGAGATGGTGATGGACAAACAACAGGTTGGGAGTGCACTCCAGGTAACTCCCTGATTGGCACCAGCTGAGTCCCCTGTGCCTCTTCACCTGTGCATTCTCTTGTCCACTTAGTACCACTCCTAGGAATTCCTGTATCAGGCACCCACTGGTTCCCTCTGGTGGTGTGGAGTCAGGCTCCATGAATGCTTCCCCTGGCCCCTGCCCACTATGGACTGCTCTGAGCAATTCCTGCATTGGTACCTGTAGAGCCAGCTAGCAGCAGGATCAGGCACTATGGGCAAGTGCACTCCCCCGTGGCCTCTATGCACTCTGGGCTGCTTCCGGGAATTCCCATGTATGTGCCTGCCTTTCCTGGGGGCAGAGGTCAGCCCCACGTGTGTTCCCCTGGGTACTCTGAGGAGTTGGCTCAGTGGCACCAGCCTGCAGATTTATGCATCTTCCCTGTGAGCTAGGGAACTTTCTAGTCCTGCTGATGGGGGCTGGGATGGTGGATAATAGGCAACAAGGTGGGACTGCTTGGGCATGCCCAGATCCTGCTCTCAGCTGCATTACGATGTGCAAAGTGAGCACAAACAATGTCTCTGGCCATATCTTCCAATCCCAAATTGCTTCCAGTGGTTTCCTTGCCAAGCAGTGGGTGTTTAGTTCTCAAACTTAGGCTCTTTAACTTATGGTCTAGTTGCACTCTAAACCCCTAAGCTTTTTAAACTACTCTGGAGAGGGAGTCCATGCCTGGCTCTTCCAGCAATATCCCTCCCAAGCCCTTCTGCAGGTGGCTGTGTTGGGGTAGGGTTCCCATGGTTCCCATGTCACTGTCTCTCCTGCATTCTTTTTAAAGTGATCTTTCTCTCCCTCACTGTATAGCAGGTGTTCACTTTGGTCTCCATTCTTCTTCAGGGTGAAGTATTTTGTGTGTATGTGTTGATTCAGTGTGTAGGTGGGAGAAATTAGATGCAGGCTCTCTCTACTCCACCATCTTCCCAGAATCCCAATACATATCTTATGTGCCATTTGTGTTTTCCATTCTATGTTTTGCTTTCAAAAACTGCCCATGTTGATACATTATGTATCTGGATAATTTATTTCAGCTGCAAATTAGTATTTATTCCATATGTATGTTGTGTATGTCATGCAATCATATTGTATTTGTCCATTTCCCTATTGTTGATCACTTAGGTTGTTTCCATTGTTTTGCAACTGCTAACATGCAGGCATGAACAGTCATGTACTAGTCTCCCCAGCACAGGTGCAAAGGTTTCCCTGCAAGCTCTACTTATAAGCAAAATTGCTGAGAAAATGGGTATTTCCATATAAAATATTACCAGGTATTGCTCATAGGTTACCCAGGTGTTTCACTAACTTACTCTCTCATGAACAGTGCATAAGAGTTCTTATTTCCCCACCTCCTCTTCAGTACTTAGTACTGTCAAACTTTCTGATTGTTTGATAGCCTGTGGAGTGTAAAATTATATCTTAGGTTTAATTTTTATTTCAATTCCTAAAACGTTGGAGTACCTTTTAATGTGTTTACAGGCCATGCATAATTTTTTGTTTTGCTATGCATCTGCTAAACATGTGTTTGTTCACCACTCTTCTATTTGATCTTTACATTTCTATCTTAATAATTTGCAAGAGTGATAGGAGTTATTTATATGTTCTGGAAACTAACCTCTGTCAGTTACATGCATTGCAAATATCTTCTCTTTTAATGTGTCTTGCTTTCTCAACTTGGTTTGTGCTGTGTATGTTTTTGTTTTTATCACAAAGAAATTTAATTTTGATGCAGCCTATAATGTGTGACTAGAATGGCAATTCAGAATGTAGCATCTAGAACCAGATGCCCAGGGACATAATCCTGGTTCCACTACTTGTTGGCTGTGGGACTTCCAGCTACTTACTTAACATCTTTTTACCTCAGTTTTATTATCTGTAAATGGAAAACTATTAACTCTCTCAAAAGCTTTATTATGAAGATTAATTGTAAATCAGATTATTGCCTAATATAAAGTGAGAGCTATCTGAGGGTTAGTTATTAGAACTTGTACTTTCAATATATTGCTTTCAGAATCCTTTCCCAGCATCACTGATTCATGTACATATTTATGTGTATGTTTAAAGGATAAATGTTACTTATGATAGTCCCTATTATAAATAGATATTTTTTCACAACATCAGGGTTCTGGAACCTATATATAGTTATCTTTAAATACATGTACACTAATCTAAATTAAATCTATATTTTATTAAATTTAATTATTTACGGATTACTTCTATTTCAAGTAATAGCATTTTGGTGATGAAAGCAAACTTCATTCCTGCAATTGAATGTGCATAAAAGTTATAACAGTTTCAAAAATGACTTCTATATTATATGAAATTGAATAATGAAATTGGGAGAAAGTTCACCAAACACCTGCAATAAGAGTATCTGAGACAGAGGCATAATCCATGTTTATCAAATAAATAGTTTGCTTTTTGTTAAAGCATCCGCCTTGGATTCAAGGGTATGAAATATGCAATTGCATAGAATCGCCAGAGAGAAGTGTGCACTTAAGAGAAAATAAAATCCAAGCCTGGTTTCTCTTGGGACTTCTATTTCCTGTGGTCAGTCATACGAATAATGCATTCTAACTGTACTAAAGGGATCAGGAAGCCATGAAAATGATTAATGCTCTTGGTCTGCCCAAAGGGAAGGTACCTCTGCTTTGAGCAGAGAGTTTCATAGTCACTGACAATAGCATTTTTTTTCAAATGTAATAAAATTTTCTTCTTGTTTCTGTTGCATCCCAAAATTGAAACACTTTTTAAAGAACTGAACAAAAAGTAAATATCATGTAATAGTATGATGTGTAGCTCTACCCATAAAATCACCAGTTACTGTAGATAACTAGATAAATCTCAAAAGATGAGTAAAAGTTGTGGCACCACCTTATTTGTGCTAGAGTGACCCAAGACATTTTCTTCCAACTCTGTTCTATGGAATTGGAAGATAACGAAGCAGGAAATGCCTTACCGAGTCAAATACTGGCATGTTTCTGTATTATTCAGTGTGACATTTATTCTTCAGAAACGAACAATCCTCTGACTTCTGATTTTAACACAACAGTGGATTATTTCTCACTCATGCTGTGTCTTCTCTGGGTTGACAGGAATCTTCCCTGAACATACCCAGGGACTCATCTCAACACAGGGCATAGGACATACAGAGAACATGATCTCATGCTTGTCCTTCTGTACCTGGGGCAGGAGGCGGCACTTGTCACTTCCTCTCAGAAGCTTTCACTTGACCCCAACCGCATGCCAGGGTCTGGCAAAGTGTGATCTCAATGTGCCTGCAAGGAAAGAAGTGTGCAACTTTGATGAGCCCGCAGAGAGGCACTCATGATTCACTCACTCATTGTGCCTCAAGCAGGAAGTATCTTAGTGTGTTTCCCTACACTACTTTTGATTGTAAGTGAAGAATATGAGCCCTGGAGTCAGGCAGACTAGTTTAAATCCTTTCTGAGTTCCTTATGATCTATGTGGTCAAGCTATTTAACATTAGGAAGTCTGTTATTCCCCATCTATCAAAAGAGACTTGTGATATTTATGAATTAGCAGAGCCATGGTGTACAGTAAGTACTGAGTAAAGGGCTGTTCTGGTTAAAGGAATATAGGAACATAGAGGCGGTAGTAAACCTGGAGGGTGTAGCATGAGAACATTTTAATTGTATGAGTTTCTTGGGGCTACCATAACAAATCACCACACATGGGTGGGCTTAAAGCAAGAGACATTTATTTTCTCAGTTTTGGAGGCCAGTTGTTCAAAATCAAGGCGTCAGCAGGGCTGTGTTGCCTATGAAGGCTCAAGGGAAGAATCTTTACTTACCTCTGCAGGTGCTGATGGCTCCAGACATTCCTTGGCTTATAGATGCAGAATCCCAATTGCTTCCTCCATCTTCTCATGGCCTTGAACTGTGTGTCTTTCTCCTCTTTTATCTCTTCTGAGAACACTTATCATTGGATTTAGGTGATCTCATCTGAAGGACCTTTAACTTAATTACATGTGCAAAAGCTCTCCTTCCAAAAGTAACCATTCATAGGTTCTAAGAAGTTGAGGTAGACATACATGTCGGGGGAAGTGGCACCATGTAACCCACTGCAAATGTGAAAGCATTTTCTACCCCTCATCAGATGGCACTTACTGATTGCACATACTGTACAGTTTTATAAATGTGGATATTAGGATTACATTTCTGTTTTAAGTGTTAAACTTTGTAGTTAGGTGTTACTTAAACAGTGCTACATCTTTCTGATGTAAGAAAAAATCACACTGGACTGAACCTGTAGTGTTATCATTTCATGTATCAGTTCTATCTGTAGCTCTCTAGCTCTCATCATTGCAAAACCATTTTCCAGTTGGCTAAAATGAATTGGTTCAGGTGCAAGATACACTGTATAAGCTACATATCTCTTAAGGGACTACTTTTGTATTCTTTTATATCAATCATGGCTTTTCTGAACACTGATTTGTACCAGAATTTCCCTTCTCCCTGTAAAGGTATTCATAAGCCATCTGTAAGGTACAGATTAAAAGTCTAAAATCTACTTGCTGTTGTGAAACCAATGAGCTATTCATAGAAGCTACTTGATCAGAGTAAAAGGTTTAGTGAAGTAAGTGTAGAAAATCTGTCTGAAAATGATACCTGTCAGTAATTGGCATCTAGATTTCTCATTGATTATTGACATATATAAAAGAAGTATGGAGGACATGTTTGCATATATAATGAAAGAGTTATTTATATTTAGAAATTTTTAATTCATTTATATATTTAATGAGTCATTCAAAACAGATCTCTGTTGCCTACATAGGTGCACTGTGTACAGTGTCTTTGGCATGTCATGCATATGAGCAACTCTTTCTACCTGGGTCATGTCATAAGATGTATTTGAAGAATGGGAATTTGGGAACTGTATATTCAGTTGGTGGTAAAGTGTTAGAAATTTTTAATCACTATTTAAACTAATAACCAAGTGAAAGGAACTGGTCATATGATATGTCTAGAAGAAGGTATAGGTTTATTTTATCTTCTTTATAATGGAAAAGGAGAAAGTTATTTCTTTACTAGACTACATTAAAAGTCTACATGAAACGACAGACTGGAGCTTTAAAATAACGAAACTTAGGAAGGATTGCATGTATGTAGAAGCTGTTGTAAGGAATAAGTATAATGGTCTGGGTTTTGTAAAAACTGAGCTATTCTCTGAAAATTACCAAGCAATGTCCATTTATAACAGGATAATACCTGTAAATTGAAAGACGTATATACCAAGTGGATTCAAGTTAAGATGGTATCAGAATAGGATCCCTTTTCTCAGTAAAAAATTAGAGAATGTGCCGTGAGCCCCCATTATTACCCTAATGTGCCTTGTGTCTTCTGGTCTAGGATCCTTCCATTTCTAACCAATGCATTATATGTATGTATTCTCTTTTTTACAGTTCAGCAGAAGAGCAGTTTCACTGGCAATCACAAGGTAAAATACAGTTTTTTGATGAATACTTACATGTAGTTCTATTGATTAAATTTCTTGTGAACTTTAGAAAAAGACTTATACAAATGAGTATGACAACACTGTGGTGCTAAAATTAAATAAAGCTGTTGTGACAGCTTACAATTTCATGACAGTGAAGTTCTCTCAATTCCCTAGTAACTTTTATGTTCTTCATGAATATATGGAATTAACTGGCCTTGGCTTTTAATACTGGTTAATCAAAGATTCCTCTGTGATAGCTAATGAGAACTTCATGGAAGTAGTATCTTAGGATACTTGTCATTATTAAATGATATAGCCCAAAGCTTTAATACTAACATTACCATGTGTTTGCTAATCACTTTAAAATATTGTATTTCAGATGGTCAAAAAGACATCGAAGATGAACTTACAACAGGTCTTGAGCTGGTGGACTCCTGTATTAGATCACTGCAGGAATCAGGAATACTTGACCCACAGGATTATTCAACAAGTGACAGTAAGTTGCATGACAGTTATGCTTGAAGATAATTTAAAATATAAGAACATTATTCCATTCTTTTTTCTAATATAATTAACATCATGAGCCATATCTGAAAGGACAAATATTTAAGCTTGTTTTACCCATTTCACTCTACTCTCATTTATTTACTTCCCCATTACCCACCCCCAACTTAAATTAGATTATAAACTCTTTCTGAAGTCAGTAGTTGGCATCTAAATTTCTCAACAATTACTGACAGTGAATCTCTCCACCATTTCTCTGGTATCCTTTCTAGTATCTAGACTAGGATGTTGTATGAGCTCATCATATATTTGTTTAATCAACACACATCTGCTTTAAGATTCACTGCCAGTGATATACTCATACAGATTGTTGTTGTTAGAGATCTTAAACAGTACAGCAATTATATAACAAAATAGAAAAACAGTGATACAATATATGCATCCCATTTAGTACAGGGCTATAGCACTATGCAATAACTCCTTACATATCTGTATTTAACTGTCTTAATTGCTATAATATTCTCAACAGAATATTTAAAAATTTATTTTTCTCTGCTTAATTATGGGTTTTACAACCTGAAATGGCTGAAGCTTAGAAATGAAAGTGCTAAGTTGAAATAAGTCTCATTTAATAAATCATAAAATTCTTGACTTACATTAATAAAATCCCACAAAAAGCTAAAAATTAAATCATTAAAACATATATCACCATGATAATTTCTACATCAGAAATCAGTGGAGCATTTTATTCCTTAATTTGAAAAAATAAAAGTCCTTTGAATACCCAGAAAGATTTGCTATATAAAAAGAAACCATAAGAATAATATAACATACTGATCTTAAAACCATTTAATTTACATATTAGTTCATTTTTTCTATAATCTTTATAATACTACTCTTAGGATAACATCATCATGAATATCCCAATTTATTTAAACCCACATTCATCCCCTCCTTAAAACTTTGAATATAAAATGGTTGATTTGTATTATCCTTGTTTTCTGTATTTTATATTTTAAAATGTAGGATTGTTACCTCTTCTCTATCAGAGTCAATAACTATGTCTCTCTGATGGGGTAGTCATAGTTAGAATTATAGTTAATCAATATTTGAAATACATGTACTTTCTTTATTTGGGAGTCAGGAAAGCATAGATAAAATTGTGTATCTTGTGGGGGGGTAATTTTCGATATCTCATTTTTCATACAATATTAGAGAAACATATTTGGTTGTGAGTTTAGGAGAGGAGATAACCTTTAATACATGGGAAGTGCAGAAAAAGAGATGGATGAGTAAATGAGAAGCAAACAAATTAACATAGAGGGGATACGTGTATCAATCTAGCACTACAGGTAAGCATGCTGAGTTCTTAGAGAATAAAAATTCAAGTTTGCAATAAACAAAGACAAAATAGTCATGCAGTATTTATTAGAGACACACATATTAATTTTAAAAATGTTAAAACTAAATGAACAAAGAAGTGACAGTAAAGTAATGAACACAGAGTGGGACTGGAAAGACTAATGTGAGGTGAGGTGGAATTTAATGCAAAAGCATTAAGCACAGTATCGAAGAAATCATGCAGTGAAAGTGTCTCATAAAGATGCAGTAAACTCATATTAAAATCTTGTGAACAAGTATGCACCAAACCACACAGCATCTGAATATAAAAAAAAATTATTGAAAGTGAGAGTAGATGAAAAATATTATGAGCATTTCAATGTACATTTCTAAGAATGAGACAGAATCCTAGGAAAAAAAGCCACAGAGAGTTGGAGTAAGTAATTAACAGTCCTTGTATTAAATAAGCTTTAAAAGTTCAATCCATTGAAGGATAATATATATGTCCAAGGAAAATTTTAAAACCTCATCAGCTGCTAGATAGTAAAGACAATCCTGAAAATTAGAAAAAATGGGAAGGCCATATTCTTTGATAAATCCAAGAAAATTAAAAGTAAATGATAAAGTGATAAACAAAACTGTATTCACATTAAAATCAAGAAACTCCATGAAAATGGAAGCAAGAAAGCAAATCTTTTTTTAAAAAACTGCTTAAAAATCAAATAAAATGGCTACATTTTATAACAAAAACATAGGAGTATGGGAAAAAAACTACATTCAGAGTAAATCTTAACTTTATTATTAAAAACAAAGGACAAAAAAATATACGCATTTTTGGGAAACCTTAAAAAGAGTTAAACAAACTAAAATGAACTAGGAAGATGGGAATAATAAAAGCAATGCAGAGATACTGTAAAATAAAATAGTAGAAGAAATAAATAAATACTAGAAGAGAAATAAATTAAATAATAGAGTGGATAAATATATGAACTCTCTTTTACCCTTAAAGTCAACTAGTAATGTTGACCTTTCTTAATTGAGACACTCTGCTACGTACTAGAGACACGGAAAGAATTTCTAGTGTTTACTTTTGTTTTTCTGCCAAAATGTGCTAAAAAATAACCTACAAAAAAAGGTATCTTTATTGAAGGAATGTTAAATACTCCAGTAGGTTTTTGGGGGCGGGGGGTTGGCATGTATGTGTTAACTGCTGAATTTTTGTTTTTCAGAAAGATTAGGTACTTCAGTTATTATGTACCAAATTATCTTTTTAAAGACTCCTAGAATTTAGCTGATTGTTCCTTTTGTAAGGCCCTGCTTCCTTGTTTGGTAGGAAAAGAAATAAAGCAAAACAATCCCAGAAAAACAGACGATGAAAGCACCACCCCAGAGCTGTATCCCAAAGCGCTGGGACATCAATGAAATAAATGCAGAGTAGTATTATTCCTAAGAAACATTTTCAGTCACTTTGAGACTGAATTGAGTAAAATTTAGAAGACTAATTTAAAAATACTGAGTAGGTCACTACCATTTGGGGGACCAACTGTTGCTAATTAAATTGTTTGGAAGATCATGAAATGAAAATATCTGGACTGAAGAGAATATAATTGAGGGACTATTTACAAAAAGAGTGGGCAAGATCAAGGGAACATCCAGTGCCTGGGGAGGTACTGGGAGTAGGAACAGAAGAAGCCCTTCCCCGCCCTTGGCCCTGAAGGAGAACTCCAGGGATTAGTTAGCACCAGCAGTCAGGGTGGACCTAGAAGGGGTTATGTGAAGTGAAATAGGCCAGGCAGAAAGACAAATATCATATGTTTTCACTTATTTATGGAAATTAAAACAAAATGAGCAAAATAGCAGTAGACTCATAGACACTGAGAAGTGACTGGTGGTTACCATGGGGAAGAGGTTGGGGTGTGTGAGGAGGGTGAGCGGGATAAGGAGCTCAAGAATCTCAATCATAATATAAATTAGGCACAGGGACGGAAGTGCAGCATAGGGAATATAGTCAATGATTCTGTAACATCTTTTCTGTGTTGACATAGTAACTGCACTAGTTAGGGTAAGAATTTAAAAATGTGGGTAACTGTTGAAACACTGTGTTGTGTACTAGAAACCAATATAAGAGTGTATGTCAACTACACTTCAATAAAAAGTAAAGACACTTGAGAAAAAAAAACCATGGTGGGAGCCGAGGAATAAATAAACCTAACCTCTCTTTCCTCCTACCTTCTGATGTCCTTCTGCCTGCCACTGGCCAAATCCAATCACAAACCAAAGGGCAAAGAACCCCTGTGATACAGTCCATGTGGCAAAAAGGGCAGAGAATAAATATGGGGAGCAAAGAGAATAATCAGCACAAAATTCTGCTCAATAGCAGAATAACACACCATGTTTATGTTCTTGATATGTAAACTTAACAAATAGGTATGTAGTAGCTCTTTGACACATTTCATATAATTAGCACAAGCCCATCAGATTCTGCTAACCCCTTGTGTTTCTGATCATTCAGTGGGTTCATTAGCTAGGACAGACATGAAATAGCAACCAGTCTTAGCCCCTGAGTGCATAATACTTAATTTGTTCTGTTTAACAGATTGTTATGCTTCTTCCCCAGGTCTGATTAAAATAAAATTTAAATCTTACTAACCCCATCTTCTCGACCCTAGGGCAAGGAGTAATTGCTCTGCTATACTGATAACAGCATCATACCATTATCAGTGTTTCCCAACACAGCATTTTTTAAAAAGTGCTATCCTAAACAGTATATAAATCACGTGTACAATCTGGGCTCTTCCTCCACTATAACATGACTGCCGGCTCTATAATTTCAATTCTAACAAATATGTGTCACAGAGTCACTAGGAGAATTACTATTGCTTTAATGGGAAAAAAACAAGTTAGAGACAGAACCATTAGCTTCTCACAAATTGTACAGCTTGACCTCATTTGCCCTGGACCAAATACATTATTTAATCTATGCATTCTTGGAGATATAAACTCAGAGATAAGGGTGATTCTATCTTAGCCAAAAATTAACAGAAATTTTTGTCAGTCAAAACCAAATATCAAATGGACAACTTGGGAGAAAATGACTTAAATGTTTATAGAGATTGTTCATTTGTTTAAATATTATATTTTGAAATAGTAATTACTTCTTTCTGTAGCACATTGACAGACTGAAATTCCACCATAATCTAGAAAACCATGTTCTAGAAAATGTTCAGTAGGAAGAAAATCTTAGGAGTTTATATTCCCCCAGAAGTTAAAGCTGCCACTGATCATGTAAGTCACCTCAATACCAACTGATGCAATCAAATATTAATATGCTAGGTTTTTATTGTATCACTGTAGGTACAGGTAGGTGTTACAGTCATTCATTTTTAAATGTATGTATTAAGTACTTAATGGCAACACAGAGAGTCTATGCCTTATGGCATTCACATTCTAGTCAGAAAAAGGTGAAATTCCACCAAGCTAAATAGTGTAAGTTCAGGTAGATAACTGCTATAATGACAAAGTCAGAAAGGGCAGCATTCTCAAAGTGTACCTCTGAACCCTAGGGGTCCCCAAAACCTTCTCAGGGGGTCTACAAAGGCAACAATTTTCACAATAATCATATGGCATTATTTGCCTTTCCAAACTTATTCTCACATGAGAGGAAGAGGGAAAATGAGAGTCTCACACCATGAAAGTTCAGTGAAGGGTTCCAGAAACTGCATGGTATACGATGGCATCACTGCTGTCTAATGGCTCATGGAATGTGTTTCATGTAGACTTCTGTTTCCCACTTATAATACAGTAAATACCATTCTATATCACCATATAAATACAAGCTCTTGGGGGTCCTCAAGGTATGAGTGTGGGAAAGTTGTGAGACCCAGAAGTTTGAGAACCACTCTAGTTTTGAGTGGGCCAGAGTGCTCCATTATGAGAAGGTATTTGAACAGGGACCTGAATAAAATGCACAAGCAAGCCATGAAGATGTCTAAGGAAAGGCCTGTGATTTGTGGCATCAAAAACTTGTTTTTATGCTAGCGTAATTTTATAAATTACAGTGTTTTCAGGATTTAGCTTTTGAATTTTGTTTTCTTCCAAACTGATTTGTATTAATTTTCTCCTTTTCACAATTGTCGATGAGAAATGTGAATCTATTACCTTTAGATCTTAATTTATAAATAAATATATAATTATTTTCCTCTCTTTGAGTTATTTTTAAACAGTAATAATTTAATTAAATGTTAATGGCAAATAACCTGGAGAAAAGCTCTACCGTGAAATGGTTGGAAATTGGTGTGAGCTATAAAAAAAAATACCATTCTGTGATCATAGCATCATGTAAAATCCCAAGCACAGTAAAATTCTTAAGCTATATGTTTAAACTAAAGTTATACATTTGAGGTTTATTTTTTTGATAAATGTCATTTTGCTCATTTCACTCCACTGTCTGCAGATGTAAGAAACTAAGTGAGCTACTGCATTGTGCAAATGCTTTACCAATCCTCTGTCCATATACAATAGTCAGACTTGGACAAGCATACTAATTAAGCCAATAACAGTCATTGGATCTAAATCAGTTTAAAAACTAAATGATTCATTTACATATAACCAAACTTCTCTGTTCCTGGGACCATTGCAGTTTTAGTTTTCACATGAAGCATTATTACCATAAAGCAGTTGACTGGAAATTGATATTCTGGAGACAGAAATGGAATTTAAAAACACACCTGCCCATACAATAACCACATCACTCAGCTTCCCTGTATAACAAACCCTTCACGCCTTTTCGTTGGTTAATTTTAGCGATGGTGCATAGGCTGAACCACTGTTTTCAGGAAAACTATTCTGTGAAACTCAGGAGCTTTTTAAGTTACTAACAGTGAAGTTTAGAAGAAAATAACTCATTTAGCACCACTAGCTGTGTCTTATTCCAAGTAGGCTTGTAAATAGACAGGTTTATCTGGAGCCCATGAAGAAGAAGCTGGTACCATACATGAAACTGACCAGTAGTACAATTTAAGGGAAAGTCAGTGTTTTTATTTTGCAGAGTTAATGCAGATATGACTGAAGTGCTTTCATCTCGATTTAAATCAACTTGGTAATATTATGAATAATTGATACTTTTTTCTCATTGATTTTATAATTTGAAAGAGCCCTTTTGTGCAGATATAATTTCCACCACCTATTTCCTTTCTTCTCTATATTTTCTACAAAAAAAAATAGATGTTCCCTTTCCCTTCATGTTGATGTAAGAATTTACTCCCACTTAAAATAAAACAATATGTAACTTTCAAATTATTCTTACCCTTCCACAAAGATTGGATAGCAAGAGGGTGGGAGTGAGTGCAAATTGTCTGGTAGTTACAAACACATGTGAATCTTGTTGGCATTATTTTAGGGTTAACATAAAGATAAGTTGTTATATTATTTTTAAAGAATAAGTTTAACCTAAAAGTAAGTAAAGAATGTTTCTAAACTTCCTGACTAATGTAAACTCAAAGTTGTCCTAAAATATCTGTCTCAATGTGTGTGTCTATTATTCCTTGATTGTCCTGAATTAACAGCCTCACAAAATCTGCATTGAGCACCTATTTAAGACAATGCCTAGTTCTAGTTATTGAATATTTTAATGCGTTCTTGTTAATAACGTTTTTCTTTTAGAGATAAAATGATCCTTTGGAGTTAAATTGATGGCTTAATTACTCCTTAGAGACCTTGTCTTGGGCCTGAGGCTTCAGCTTCCACTATGGATGATTTCAATAGCTACATCTTGGTCCTAAAATTTCATTTACATATAACCAAACTTTAGACTTGGAAATTATTTAAGACCTAGAAAGACGAGGTTTGTTAGGTTATGGTAGAGCCAGTATTAAAACCAAGCCCAGAGTCCTTTTCTAACTATGTGAATTCTCACCATCTCATCCCACTGTGTAAATTTAAAACTAAGCCAGCCCTTCACCAAAACATGGAGGTAAGACTCCATCATACACGTCTCCTGCCAGTCTTTCCCTGGGGAATGCCACATGGTGGAATTTCTGCCTTTGCACACTCATTTAGTAAACTTTTGCTGTTCTCTGGGACAGTATTTGTGGTGTTCAACTAAGCAGATCAGAACCAACAAAGCCCAATAAATCACCTTAAAACTTGTAGAGGCAGAAGGTGTACATGTGATTATGACAGCACCGGACTGTCTGCTCGGGTTTCTCTGAAGGACTACTGCGCTGTGGGAAGTTCCCAGGCTCCCACTGCAGGGCAGCATCATGTCCCTGCAGCGATCAGTGGCAGAGCATTGAGTCATTTGGGGATCTCCTTTACTTTCTGTCCACTTAGTCACTAGGCCTTGATGAGCTTTTCTCTCAAAACGGCTCTTCACTGTGCACCTTCCTCTCCTTTCTTAATGCAGCCACTATCCCAGGTAAGAGTTGCTCGGTTTCTGCAGGTTTCCTTTCTCTGCTTGCACTGCAGGAATGTGCTGGACCTAGTCTCTCCAAGATCTAAGCCCACAGTCTTGCTACTTTCACCATGAATATTCAGCATCTCTGCTTTCACCCTGTCACCCTCCTTCTAGAGAACCTGTTGCTGTGTAATACTGTACAAACCCTCTGTTAAACAATTAAAATTCCTCAGGGTCTGTTCAGAGTGTTAAGGTGACATGGTGAGGGGAGGGTTAAATTTCTCTGGACAATCAGGTATCAGGGCAGGCTGCATGGAGGAGGTGACATTTAAACAGCACTTTTCAGTTTAAAAATGAGTTTTCAGGTTGACAGACAAAGGAGTTTCAGGCTGAGGTAACAGAGAACATTTTCTGTGTCATCTCTTGGCTCTGACACTAGGTTTTGTTTGCTTTTGTTTTTCATTTCAAGCAGGCTGTTTTAATGATCTATGCCTTGAATGTCTCATTTGCAAAATGAAAGCTCTCACACGTTGAAAGAAAATGTTAAGTGATATGTGGGACACACCTGTAATAAGGTTTTCAGGACAAACAAATCCCAATCAAGGTTCTCTTTTATCAAACCATGTGGCTAGCAATTAGATAATTAGGTAATGATACTAAGAGCTAACATGGTATAGCAGTTTATATTTTTTCCAAGTACTTTCACATCCATTATTTCATTAGGTGCTCAAATTTGCTGATACTAAAATTTGTAGAGACAGAATAATGAAGTGTGGTTAAGAACACTGACTCTGGGGCCAGGCTGCCTGGCTTGCGCATGCACCTACCATCCTGTGTGGTCTCAATTAATGCAAACTTCAGTCCTGTCAACATAAATGGGGATGATGGTATCTTCCTCACTGGGATCTGGTTAACATTCAGTGGACTAATTGATGTACATTGCTCAGGACAGTCCCTGGAACTTAGTAATCACTCAGCGGAGATCAGCTGGCATTATTGTCCCCATCATCATCACCTGCGCTCCTGTAAACCTGAGGCACACTTGACCCTAGGTCTGCTGAGTGCTAGTCTGGGTTTTTTTTCCCACACATGCTGTATTGGCATGATTGTGACCTAAATAATGACTCCAGAATGCCACATTGTAAGCCTCTGGACTTTCTTGTGATATTGCAATGTATGTAGTTTAATTAAGGTTTACTGTTTTCTGGGACTGATATTTAGCTAAAGCAACCAAGAATTAGCAATTCCTGATGAAGCCTCTTTAAATGTGTGCAAATGGAGTGAGTGGACATGATCATGAAAAGTCTAAAATATCTAGTTCATTTAAGAAGAAATGGACTATATGGTATAGGATATGCGTTAATATAAACTGTAAGTGAGTCTGAATTTTTACACAGAAAATCAGCCTTTCAACCTTTCTTCCTGCCAAGGCTGATCTCTCACTAGTGGTGGGCGGCAAGCTTCCCCTACCCACAGCCCGGAGTGTCTAAGGAGAGGTTCACTGGGGGTGTTTCACAACCTGAGAAGTGAAGATGTCTCTTGCACACGAATTGACTTCTATTTAGGGAAGAATTCTTAAACCTTAAAATGTTGATATGTACATATGATTTAAATGGTATTTTAATGTTAAACAAGCATAACTCCTGGACTTGGAGATGGGAGACAAAAGATCCTTCATTTTACCAAGAGTAATATGGACTTAACTCCTCCATGCCTCTGTTAACGCTGCTAAGAATAACGAAAAAGATACAAGCACAGTTTTCTTCACAGTTTGCTGTGTGGGCTGTAGCCAATTCACATATTTGAAAACATATTGAGATATTGGTATTATACTCAAGAGGCTCCAACATCCATAGCAGGTTTCATGTCCCTCAATTCTGTCGTTCCCCTGGAATTGCTCCCCTCTGTCCAGTTGGGACTAGTGTGTCTTGATCAGATCAAGGACATATACTCTCCTGAGTTTTATCAGTTTATCAGAAAACAGTGCCATCTCTTCTTCCTGGCCCCCAGGGCTGAGTCCTTCTGAGCTGAGCCCAGATCCCTGGGTGCAGCTTTGAGGACTGTCCCTCCTCCTTGGGTAAAGTCTAGAATGGTCAAAGAAGTCACTGCGCTGTGACCCCTTTAGGTCAATATCTTGGCAGTACCCATACCAGGACGAGGTTTCTGCTTTCTGTAACCTAAAGAACATTATGATCCACTGTTGCGCATAGTTCAGATTTCCTCTGGAGCCATTAATTGCATGGAAGGAACATTTTAGCTCACTAGATGAGATTTTAAGGCCCAGTTTCTTCCTCTTCCCACCCATCACCCGAGAAATCCTCTAGCATCATCCCTTAGCATCATCCCCATCCCCAGAGGATACACTTCATACCCTTTGGGGTGCACATGCCCAATTTTACCTCTAGCCTAAGCCAGACTTGATGGAAACTCAAAAGTCCTGCAGAGAAACAATCATAATTTAAAGCCCGAAACTATAATGCTTTTGAAATTTCTGGAAAAATTTATATTTTCTCCCTCACTGTACAATAATGTTAAAGCTAATCAAGAGTTAGTTTTATGTAAATTTTACTTCTATTACAAAGTAATTAAGAATTGTCCTATAATTTTAACCTTCTTCATATTCTCACATATCTAAAATTGGAATGAATAAATGCCATTCATTTGAAAACCTAGCAAGCAATGGAAAAATCATTCTAAATGCATGCCATGTTTTGACTGTTGTCCCGACTGGTCTGTCCTTGCTAGGTGATGTCAATGTTGTAACATTATGATATATTGTTCATTGTGGCAATTACCTTTGTCAGAGTACATCTAGGTTTCATGCTTGAAATGTGTGAACAAAGTAATGAGATAGAGAATCTTGGTTTGTTTTTGTTGAATATTGATCAAGTACACGACTGAGTCTATAACAGATGAGCAGATTTGATTATTTCATGATGTATATTTCAGGAGCCCATAAATCATATTTTTAATTGAAACTCCTTTGAAAGGGGACTTTAAATTTTCCATCTTATGATCCTGCATGGACAGCATTTGTAGGTTTTGGGAGAGAATTTAATGAAACTATTCAAAACTTTAAAAAATTGTTGACTTGCTAAGTGCCTAGGCAAGAAAGTTCATCAAAGCCAAGTCACACAGCTTCTTTAAAAGGAAAATAACCAGGATGTGCAACTCCTTTGTTTTGCAGTGTATTAATCTCTTTACATGAAATTAAAGATTTTATTTGATTTCATTTCATTGACATTTCCAAAAGTCTGTGCACTGTTAAATCTGTTTCAGCTCCCATGGCCTTGGAGATCATGAAGTGAGGGGGACGTGGCTGGTGCAAGCCATTATGTCAGGGTAGCTAAACTGAGAGACGTAGCCCTAGGAAGTCTCAGTGGGAATCTGCCCATTGTCAGGTAGAATGGTGACTACTAATCTTAAAGGGCCTTTGCTTTTCTTCCGTTGAGCTGTGATGATCTCTCAGAGGGT
Source organism: Manis javanica (assembly GCF_040802235.1). Classification (NCBI taxonomy): domain Eukaryota; kingdom Metazoa; phylum Chordata; class Mammalia; order Pholidota; family Manidae; genus Manis; species Manis javanica. The sequence continues at coordinate 142,444,919 of NC_133156.1, forward strand.
GGAGATGGGGGGGGGGAGTGTCAGTTGCTCCCAGTGCCTATATCCTCCCCCTCCTCCTTGCAGTTAGTCCCCTGTCTGCCTCTTCCGCGATTGCTGGTCCCCACCCTCCTCCAGAGGCTCTCCTGTATCTCAGCCTGCCATCCCCTGGGTGTGAGAGACCACCCCCTGACTCTGTCTCTGCCTCGAAGTTCCCTCCACAGCAGTGGGGGTAGTACGATCGTGGCATCCAGAATGACATTCCAAATGCACTCCGCATAGAGACACCGTACATCTGGTCTTGAGGCCTACAGTACCATTGGTGTGGATTAAATGATTCTTTGCAGGCCATTGCAAACTTCACCATCTGGGATATACTATTTTCTTGGGAATCTGTTTTCTAAATTGCAATAAAAAGGATTACATTATACTTTTGTTATGCCCTTCATGATGAAATTGGGACTAGATGGGACGTTTTTATTTTCTTGCTTGACTGTTTTCCAGAAACTGTGTAGGTTCCAAATGACCAAGTCTTACCTGCATTAGTTAATTGGCTTATTAATCGGTATCCAGAAATGAAAAGGTATTTTTGCATTATTTAGGCATTCCATCGAGAATTAGAGGGAAAGGGAAAGTCATAAATGGGAAAGTTTATGTGAACTGATGTTTTTTAAGAGAGGACAAATTTTTATGCAAAAAAACAAAATGGTCCATGTCAGGGCCAATCAATGGTCTCATTTGAAATATTAAGCCATGCTCTATTCTGTGAAATAAAGAAGGAAGTTGACGTTTGCTCACACTTACTAGAAGTGGTAACTATTGTCTGAAACAGCATAGAGGGAGATTAAGGATGAGATAACAATTACACCATAGTCCATGTGTATATTATTACTTTCCATCAAAAAAGAAATGACTTTATACTGTGATTAAGATAACATGTTGCCAAGCACCCCCCACTCCAGCTCACACTGCTAAACCTGATCCCTCAAACACATGCAGTGGGAAAGAGCAAGTCTACTTCCATTCCTAAATTCTTCTAATTCCCAAGATAAGTATGAAGTCTGATTAAAGAAAATTCTCTTGAAAAGAAAATAGGCAGACTCTTGCAGGGATCCTATCTAAGTAGAATGTAAGAAAATAAAACACAATTTCTTATACAAAGTATAATTAAAGCATCAGGCAAGGAGCTGATTCTCATTTCTCCATTACTTGTAATTTCAGCCACATTAGAGACAACAATTTTAACACTGTATCCTCTCTTTGTTCTCCTACTGTGTACTGCTGCCATGGTAAAGATCACTAACCGTCAGAGATCACATGAGATCAGGGTGAATTCTACATTGTATGAGGAGCTATTAATATTTTAAATGGTATCTACCCTTCAGGCATTGAGGCAATTACATCACTATTGATACAATAGAATTTGTCACTGATTGGAAGGTTTCAATTGTGTTAACATCCTGATAAGTAGACGATGTAATTATATTAATGCAATTAACATGTACCAAAAGGTAGATTTTACATTATTTCAAATATTTCTTATATTGTCTGATCCAAAAATAGCTATTTGATTTAACCAATTTGTCTCGTCAGAAATTCTTTATGTAGGTCAGGATGAGATCATTTGAAAGAATCTACTCTTCTGAGAACTTTTAAACCATCTAAAAAAAAAATCTCATTTAAGACCTGGAGTCGAATTATATGGCCATTTTAGTTCTCAAAATTCAAAGCATAGATGGCTGGAATCATGTGCGTGTGATAATTCTAGGCTACTCTCAATAAATAATACATGTCATTTCTGCTTCACTGGGGCTGTCACTTACTGCTCTAAATGACTTTCAACGCAGGGCCCAGCCTGCTCTCCCAGACTGCACTTCAGCTCAATTCCAAACCTGAAGGGTCCTTCCAGTATCCGGCCAGCTACCATAGCAACCAGGCCCTGGCTCTGGGTGAGACGGCCCCATCGCAGCTCCCTGCCCGCAGCACGCAAGCCCGAGGTGCCGGCCAGAGCTTCAGTCAGGTACGTGGGGGAGAGGGGCCTCTGCTGTGCTGGTCCGTGGGCACCAAGGGGAACCGCGGGGAGCAGGGCTGTGAGGAAAGCATGGCTTTCCTCTGCCTTTCTTACACATGCCCCACAACTTAGGAAGAGTGAGTCCAGGGCTGTGTGTGAAGGCAATGAATAATAAAATACTATTGCCAAATAACACTGAAATATAAATATATTTTCTTCAGGAAAGTCTGTGAATTGTTCATGCTCTATCTACCTTATATATACATATCTACGTGAATGTGTGCGTGTGTATCTAATTATTTCTGTGTCTATATGTGATATAAATATGACATGCATTCTGAGTTTGTTGATGCACCTGGAACAATTTTTTTTCTTCTAAAGAAAAAGCGTGAGGTTATTCTTTGGGGTTAATTGTATAAAGGAACATTGTACAAATGCATAATCAAGTATACGAACTATTCTGAAGGTGACTGTGTTTAGGAATAGTTACGCTTCACTGAGTTAGATTTTGAAATGCATCCTTAATTGTTTCTTATAGTTTCACTGCACAAATTTATTAACTGCAGTTAAAATTGGCTCTTGGTAAAAAGAAGTGGCTACTAACCTGAAATTGTTTTCAAGAAACATGATATATATAGCATTTTGAGTTAGATAATTTTGGGGTGTAGACTATACTTTGTCAACCCCCCAGAATGAATATAGTGGAGGGCTTTCTCGTTTTAAGCTATTTTAAACTTATTTTCAGCAGCATCAGGCCCTTTCCATCTCTGGGCTTCTGTTCCTATTCCCACATCCCTGAAGGTAGGTGTTCCTTAAGCTGATGAGCCCAATGTCATCCTTTCTTCATTTATGGGGCACACTTCAGCCAGAAGCCCTTCCCAGCTGTGCTACCCACACGGGTTCCTGTAACAACCAAATGCATCTCTGACACCAGTTTATTGTTATTATTCATCCATCATCTTTCCAACTAACTGTAAGCTACTTGAGGGCATACCCCTGTATCCCATTCCAATAATGTCTCCTTTGTGCAGATTATCTTGGGAACCCCTGTATTCCAGTGGCTTTGCAGGACTCTGTGACATATTCTTTTCCATATTCTGAATGTCTGTTAAAGCTCATTCCATCAAGGCCATTTTCCGACAGCCCCTCACCATCCCCACCCACAAGAAATGTCTGCAGACAGAGAGGAGGCTAGGTGAGTAAGGTGACATTGTATAGTCACCATGAGATGCTTATTTTAGATGCCATGGGCATAAGTAAAGCATAAGCTGAAAAGCCTCAATACATTCAATGATTAAAGTTAAATTATTGTCCCAGCAACATTTTAGGAATATGGTTGCCTTCTTCAGGCAGCACCCTTGTAAAAGAAGGTAACTTTTACCTTCTTTCAGGGCCAAGTATAGGATATGTAGATAAAGGAGAGTGGTAAATAACATACTTCACTGAGAAGAAGGACTGTCCCCCCAGGGTGGCCCAGGGCATGACCCCAGTTTGGGTTCAGGTGGTGCCTCCCATTTGGACGGAGAGGTGGAGATGGGGGTGCCCCAGAGGGAAAGGACATCAAAGTCATCAGGTCCAAGCTGCAGACCAACTGCACTATTTCCCAGCTCCAGGATTACTGCTCTTTAAAAGCACTGGTCTGTTCTCTCTCCTTTACAGAAATGCAAAAGTATACATGAGGGAATGTCTAAAAATGGTTTTAATTTATTAGAAAAACTTATTTGAAATAGTCATGCATTTATCATATATCCAAACTAGTCTTTATTGTTTCATTATATAAGAACATTATATGATCGAAATATTAGGTGATGTTATTAGCATAACAAATATGATTGGATTTTTTAAATCTAACTTTGTTTTATTAAAAGATGAAACGGAAGCTATATGATTTCTTTACCTAGGTATGGATTTTTCTTTTTTCTCAGAAGCAGATATCTCATTCTTAAAAAGAGCAATTTTTCTTCTTCCCCTCTACAATGACTCTCTTGGGTCGTGAAACAGTGTTCATGGGGGGATATACTCAATTTTGAATTCTTTGGAAGCAAACAAGTGGATTACAACCCTTCTTTTATTCATATATCTGGCGATATTTCTAAGTCCATGGGGGCACATTCAGAAATAAGGAATATTTTGTATTCAAATTAACCTATGAAAGGTATGAGTTTAGCATTTACCAGTTACCTAGAACTGCCAAGACATGTAGTTAGTAAAATAATAAAGTTCTACCTCCTTTATTTTTATCTAGAACTCATTTAATGCTCATGCTTGGCTATTTCTCCTAAATGTCTAAGACCCCTGTAAATTGAGTTGAAAACATTAAGTCAAATAATAAAGTATCAGTATTCCCATAGCTGACATTTATCAATATCAAATGAAAAATCAGTTAACTTATCAACTTACCTGTGAACATTTTGTAAGCTTAATTCACACAGAGCTATGTAATGACTAGATGTTAAATCAAAGCTCTCTTACTGATACAATTAAGAGCTACCATTTATTGAGCACCCAGAAGTATGTTTTACATGCATCCTCTTATTGAACACCCACATGGGGCTGTGCTATCATCTGCATTTTAAAGATGTGAAAACTCAAGCCCATCATATTTAGATAAGTTGTCATGCACCATTTTAAGGTAGCAGTAGTAAGAAGGGGGACAAAATCTTGACTGAGTTGAAGTCTAATCCTTCTGAGAGAGAGTGTTTCATAAGTTTCCTTGTATATACTGACTATTTCAATTAAGTGCATTGACAGCTGAACCTGTTAAGAGATCTGTAAGTGTTGACAAGCAATGTGGTGATTTATCTACTTCCATGTTGTTCAAGTTCAACTCCTTGGAGCTCATTCTGTCATCCCTAATAGTCATTGGAGTGAAATAGCAGAAGCTGAAAATGACAGGATCAGGCTTCACAGAAAAGTCCACTTTAAAATTTAATCAGAAAATGTAAGTAGGTTGGAAAGAGAGCAACGCTATGTATTTGAAGTCATCAGAGTTATAATTGTAGAAACCATCTATAAATGTGTATGTTCAAGGTGCAAACTTGTTTGAAGCAAAGGTTACTTTGTTCTCATTTACCTGGCAGGTGGATGGGTGAAGAAGTCTGAATATTCAAACCAGGGGGTTGTTCTAATCCATTGATTAAAGGATTAAGGCTTTTAGTGAATATCCTGTTTATTTTAGCTAAGTGGTGGATATTGGTACCATAACTTGCTTTTAGCTCTGTGTCCTTCAGTATGAAAGGCATGTGGTATTGAACACTGCATGGGACCTGTGACTTCAAAACAATGTCGGAGAGATGTTGAACAAGTAAACAAGTATTTTTACTTTGCATTTAGTGTTATACCCAGGAAGCAGGGAGGCCATATCCCATTCCAATAATGTCTCCTTTGTGCAGATTATCTTGGGAACCCCTGTATTCCAGTGGCTTTGCAGGACTCTGTGACATATTCTTTTCCATATTCTGAATGTCTGTTAAAGCTCATTCCATCAAGGCCAAATTAATTTTTAGAATCTCATGTAGCCATAAAGTGTCAAAGGGCTAGTAATATTCAAATTATGGCTAACAATTGACAGTCCAAGTTAATAAGGTCAATAATCAATCAATACAAAAATAGATCATTTTTTTGTCTAAAGATTCTAATTTCAAGTTAAAAAACCTCTAGTTTACTCAACATAATAAATGTTTGTTGAGGGATTAACTACTGGCTGTACACCAGTGCCTGGTGATCCATGCATAACCCACATTACCTATCATATGGGTCTGAGAGTAAAACTAAGGGTCACAAAAATTGCCATAAAATATAAAATTCTTGAAAACTATTTTCCTCAGACTGTAGGATAAGTTCATGAGGCTGGGCTGGAGGAAGGTGTAAGATCCTTCCCAACAAATGCCAGACCTTTTGGGAAGTATCATGAGCCAATTTGCAGTATTTTTCCCTATTCCCAGCACTCTACTCAGCTACCCTTCAAGCTCCCACTGAAGCCTCTAAACAGGCTGTGAAAATTATTACCCCTCTGTCCCTCCCTTCTCCTCCAGGTCACATTGCCTTTGTGTGGCTTTGGTGAGTTGCCCAATTAGGATAGAGCTGCTCTTCCAGTTAAATTTGTATCTTTCTGGGTTCTTCTTTAATGCATTCAGGATGTTACCGTGCATCTGTGGGATGCCATGAGCTGTTGTATATGCTTGGGATGAAATAGTGACAAAAACAGATGTGGTCCCTGTCCTCAAGGGACTTACATTCTATCAACCACAGTGGGGACTCAGAAGACCAACACAATGGATATGTAAATTGCATAGTTTGTGGAAATGAGTGCAGAAAAAGATGAATGGGATCCTAAGTGTAGGATGGGGTGTAGGTCTGTGGCCTCCTGGAGAAGGTGACATTTGAACAAAGCCGTAGAGAAGAGAGAGGCAGCTGAATGGCTGTCAGGGGCCAGCAAACATGATGGCTCATTGGTGGGGTGGCCTGGCATGCTGGCAGAATAGGAAAGTGGCTGAGGTGGCTGGAGCTGGGTGCAGGAGTTTGCAAAGAGATGGGAGACCCAATTGGTCATTTTGAGAATCTTGTCTTTTATTCAGAGTGAAAAGAGGATCTGGTAGGGAATTTTGAGCAGAGGCAAAGTAGTGCGGGAACTGAAACATTTACGTGTTCAAGGCATCATTCTGTCATATCGTATATAATACCCTGTGGTGAGTTGATGTAAGTCTGTTTCTTCCCCTCAGATTGCCTTCCTACAAGAGCAAAATCCTTCCAAGTTTATCTCCATATCCCAGGTAACTGGCCCAGAGTTCACTGAATGTTCATCAGGTTCCTCAACTCCCAGCCTTATTCTTAATAATCATACTGCACAGACTGTGAGAAGTGAGTGGATGGAGAAGTTGGTGCTCCCCAGGCTTTGTCTACTTCTACTCACACACAGTTTCCTCTGGATTATATGAAATGCTGAGTATAAACTTATTGGCATCAAAAAACCACTCTAAAAATCTTGGTTTCTCCCCATATCCAGGTGTAAAGTAATCTAGCCAAGCATTCTGTCCCTCAAAGAAACAAAATATGCAAGAAATATGGAAGTGCACATCTATAAAGAGCCCTGGCAACATAGTGCAAGAACTGGAAGATTTTAAAACCACTTTCATGTTCTCCACTGGAAGTGAAGTAAATGCGCACACCTTCGTAATCCTAGAGAAGTGCCTGCTTGCTGCAGGAAATGAAGAATTGTATGATAGGTCTGTAAAATAAAACTGATCAATAGCAGATACTCTAGGAAGGCAATAAGCTTTCCAAAAAACAAAATTGCCATTTCTTTTTGAGCTGGCCTATTTATTTAATGTTGCACTGAATGTTACATCTTAAAAGTTCTCATTTACACGGTATCATAATTATCAGTATACCATCTGTTCACTTCTGCCGGAGGCCAATGTGTTGGCTGAGTGTGGAGCTCTGATTATGGGTGCCCTCCCATCAGGTGGCGAACTCTGTGGCTGGCGGCTGGTGGACATAGAGGCCTGCATGGTGCAGAAGGGCAAATTCTCAATAAACACCTATTCATCAGTCCTTAAATGAAAAGGGTTCTACAAACAACTAGTGACATCCGTCCAGGTTGCTTAATTATAAAAGAAGTTGTTAGGTAATACTCATAAAGAGAAAAGTCACTAATAAATTTGGAAAACACAAAATTGCAGAAATATGTGTAGTGTAGAATGCATATGTTATGTAGCATTTAGAGGCTATTTCCTTAGCATATTTGTGAGAAACTGGCAGTTTGTATTTAAGGTAGTTTTCAGATGACTACCTGTTGGGAATCCTTTCTCACTGCTCTGTTTTAAAATCTTCTCCCTCTGTTTTCTGGTTCCAGTATAAATATATTTAATCTAGCTTCAAAAATTGAAGTGTTTCTCATTTCAGAGAGGGTGTGTATATGTCTTACCAACATTTCCTCTTCTGAGCAAGTATTTGGGTTATTAAAGTCATACTAAATGAGCCTCTGTCTGAAATAAGTTTTATGTAGTGTATTTTTTGCCAAAGTTCATGTAGTTTGTTTAGGAGTTGCCATCCAGACATCCTTCCTTACATACTGGTTAAGATAAATTTATATAAAACACTTATGTCACGGTTTTATTTTTTTTCCTTCTCTGTCTTCTTTTAATTGGTGGACCCTTTTAATGGCCACATGAAATACTTTTTAATATATTTATTGATAATGACCTAATCACACTTTTATTGATGGACTGTCAGAGGGAAGGATGAACCAGTACCCAGCATATAGAAACCTGACTTCCATTTGGTTTAGAGGCCCTGGGCGAATGGGTCTGCTACCACCTCCTTCTCACTGTGATGACGGTTACCATGTGGCTTGCAAGATCTCTCTCTCCTTCTCTTTTTCTCTCCCTCCCTTCCCCTCCATCCCACCCCTACACAGAATTTTGGGATCCTCATGAAAAAGAAAATAGTGAGACTCGTCTCCATTATTATCTCAAAGATTATAGCTCCTTGCAGTCCTTTTAACTGAGTTGTTCTTATGTGAGGAAGAGATTCCTCCCAAGCACCTTTGTGTTTCAATTCTATAAGTTTACTTTGCTCTGGGCCCCGCCTTTCAGTGACAGTGTGATGTCACCACCAGGGAAGCCCAGGGGTGAAGAGGTGAAGAAGGGAGCGAGCTGTGCACAGAAACTATCTCTGTACGTTTCCTATTAGTTTTTCCTGAAACCAGCGCTCGCCAAGGGTTGCTTGACAAGGCTTTTGATGATTTTATTTGGCTATCTCCAAAATCAGACCTTTCTCACAGCACCAGGAATTTCTGCCTTGGGAATTATTTTAAACAGTGGCATTCCTTCTGAAGACAATTTCAAAACAGAAATTATCAAAATTTCAGAAGCAGTGGTACTAGTGTTGTCAAGGCAATTAATTTTATCTGAGGGTGCAAGACTTACATTGGGGATGTAGTTTTATTTTAATTGCATGACATTATAGAAACATTTCACATAATGTTCAAATAAGACTGGTTGCATTTTGAAGGGGGGTGATTTCTTCCTGTTTCCACACTGTGAGAGTCAGTGGCTTTGTCCATGTCCATGTGCAGGCCTAAAGCCCTGTGCAAACTTACCCCAGCAAAGTTCAACACATTCTCAGACATTTTAATCAGGAGCATGTAGCTGACATTACAAATCAGGTTACCAAATTATCCTGGTTTCCAAATGGATTTCTTCAAAGATATCATCTTAAAGCCATGTCCTGTTCTTTTAGTATTTAAGTTATTCAGGCTTCTTGACTCATTGAAAGAATATTCCTCAGACATTGCTTTTATTTTCTCACTGACCTGTCACCACTTAATCTTCTCTTCATCTCATTCCCTCCAACACCAGCCCAGTGCCTTCCCTACCAAATCCAAAGCCTCCCTCATGTGCTTGGGCTCCTCTGGGACCCTTCTGCCACTTTCCAACCATGCCCTCCTGCTTCACCAATCCTGACACTGCATTTGCCCAGGAGCACTGCTGCTGGCAGTGACCTCGGTCACCACAACTGGGATGTTCTGAAAAGGGGAGACATCATAATTATTACGTTCTCCAGTCTTATGTAATCCCAGGAAAGTGAAAAGTAATGAATACAGTTGAGACAGAGCTGCCTGCTGATCCCACGTCATCAGGCTCCCTCTGGGAAGCTGCGGGACACAGACTCCAGTTCTGCATTCCTGACATTGGCAGCCTGGCTGCTCAGCGTTCTGGGCAAATATTTCTCCTGACTCAGAGGTAGGGGCCTCGCTGACAATTCCAGGAAACTTGGCAGGTCTGAATGTGTCTTCACAGGGACTGCCTGTAAATCACAGTCCTGTTTTATAAAAAGTGCTTTTGCTCAGTGACACTGCTTACTCATTTTTGAAGTCAAGATTCCTCAGAGAGTCCAAGTCCAGGCCATCCAGTCTCTTGTTAACTGGCTGTAGCATCTTGGGTGTCTTGTCTTGTTTTGTTTTGTTGTTTTTCACACTGTCAATCCCTGAAGAATAAGCATGAAATCAGTTTCCAATTGAGAGAATGTTTTCCCCCATCACCCCACACCACCCCTACCCACTCCCAGAAGACGTGGTGCCATAGGGTCAGGGAGCAGCTGCGCTCTGTGTTCCAGCCAAGTTGAAGCCACGTTCTGGTCTGGGAAGGCCATGTTCTCAGGGACTCAGACTTCCCAAAAAGAACAATATCATGACTGTGGGTCAGATAGTGCTCTGTGCAAACAAAAATACATCACTGATAGATCTCCACAGTAATGTCAAGATGAAATACTCGACGTAAGGGGATTACAGAGGGACCTTCAAGGACAAGTGCCTCATTTGCTCATGGCACCTGGTGGACTCTAGAAACAGTTTACTGAGTTCATGAGTGAATTAATGCACAGAACTTAGTACTGTAAGTTAGTAGATTGGAAATAGTGTACATGTTGCCTGAATTCCTGTTTCAGTATTTTTCCTACTACACTTTGAAAATACATCCTCCCCTTAAACACTTCCATAAAATAGGTGTAAAAGCATTCCACAATTACACAAGAGGCCTCAATGTACTCTTAAGCATATACATGCAAAGACATGCAAACATATAACATAAAAATCATAACTAGTAAATCCTAAATCTCACCTATCTGAACCTTAAATATAAACTATAATGCAGATAAAATATTTAATTTGTAAGAGCTTTGATGAATTATGTGTATGCTCATGTCTCATTTAAAGAAAACAAAATCTCTGTTTTTTTTCTTAACTTGAGGTATAATGTACATAAAGTGTGCATAGGCACTGGAATTAATATTTGTTTTCCTCCAAATTAATTCCTCATAATTGGAAGCAAGAAAGAGATGACATTAAATGTGCACCAAAGTCTGCCCATCAGAAACTATTTAACCAGAGGATCTGCCTGCAATGTTCCACTGTCATGTTAATTTCACATTCTGGGTCCCTCCTTTTGGAGGGATCGAAGAAACAAATAAAGTAGCCATTTGGGTTGAGCCTCATCCAAAGAACTAAGAATGAAGATACCAATAGGACTTGTTCCTGTCAATAGCCCACACTGTGATCCAGGATAGTAGTGGGGCCCAGTCTGCTCCAAGTATTTCTAAAACTCTTCTTTAATTTTCTTATAAGGGTCTTATCATCAATAAAAAAATTTTTTCAATTCTCATTTCATGTACACTTCCAAATATCCTTAGGGAAGAAGGGTGTAGTATTCATTAGTTTAAAAAAAAAAAGTGAGGTTTTAGAATTCTAACTTTAAAATTAGATTTATAGTTTTGTAGTGTTAACATACTTTTAGAACTGAGCTTCCATGACAGTAAAATGGGTGCAGTTCTATGTGTGTTGAAATGTGTTTGTATTACTGTTAATCCAGTGACTGACTTAGTAATCAACCATCCGATGAATAGTGCAGTAGGCTTGAGGTACAGGTTTTCGTATCCCTAACTGGCCAAATGAAATTACATAATGGAACAAAGCAACCACAAGAGTGGAAACATGCTCCCAAAAGATTATGTTTGGTGCTAAAAAACAGATTATTCTGTTTAGCCAAAGAATCATTCTTAGGCACTTATTGTTCCACAGGCCCTGGCATATAACAACCCTGTTTATTTATTGTAACAGTGTACTCCACTAAGGTAGCCATTAGCCACTTCTGCCTATTTAAATTAAAATTAATTAAAATTAAATGTGTGTTAAAATCCAGTGTACATTTCAAGTGCCCAACTGGCCCATGTGTCTAGTGGCTACCATATTGGACACTGAAGATATAGAACATCACCAGCATGAACATACCAAACCTTAAAGAGAATAGAGAATTTTACTGTTTTTGCTTTTATTTTTTCATGTGAAAAGATCAGTAAACTTCACCAAGATCCTACCATATTTAAAAGAATTTCAAATTGGCTGCTATAGCCTGTCAAAATAAATAGAGCTAGCATGTTCTCAAAACTTCCACAGATTTGGGGGCCATTTAAGGAATTTTATGAGATAATAATACTCAGTGCAGTTAGCACTCCTGAGACCAGAAGTCCCAAAAGTTTAAAAGAGAAATAAAATGCATGCAAAATGTATTCAAGGTTTTCCCAATATCCATGTCATTCTAATAGTTAAATTCTAGAGTACTACATAACGTTGTTATAATTTGTAGTGATATACTCTGTATTTACTTTATTAAAAATTATGCTGCTTTTAATAGCATCATTAATGTCACATAGTGTTATTAATGTTATATATCCAAGATATAACAAAAAGTGTTCTGTTGCAAACAGGGGTCTCCCCATTGACCCTCCGTGGTTCTTTCTCTCCTGTGTGCTCCCGTGGGAAGGGTGTATAGAAATTCCTGTCATAGGGTTTTCTGTCACTTGCCAGGTGGTTTCCACACAGTTCAATGTTGCTCAGCAACCAGAACATCAGAAGAAAAGCCAAGGAAGAGGGTCCTGTCCTCAGCTGAGCCGTGGTTCTCAGGCCAGCAGCATCTGCCTCCCCTGGGTGCTTGTTAGAAATGCAGACCCTCAGGCCACTCCAGACCCCTAAATCAGAATCATTCTAGATCAGTGACTTACAAACTTGAGGTACCACGATCGGCTTGAAGACTTGTTAAAACAGCCCCCTGGGTCCCTCGCCCAGAGTTCCCATTCGGTAACGGTGGACTGATGCTGATGTTGAATCAGATCAAGGACAGGACCACCTTGTAAACCCGCTGCTGTGGGCTAACTTGTTCTCATATGTGGTTGCACGTTGAGACAGACCACCTGGTGAGCTTCCTGAAAACATGATACTTGAGTCCCACTTACAGAGATTCTGAGTTAAATGACTAGAACACAGCATGAGTGCTGAGACTTTTTTTAAAAAGGTCTCCTGGGGATTCTAATATGCAGCAAGGTTTTAGAAGCCCAGACTAAATATTTTGTGTTCAGAACTTCTACTGGGGGGGGTTGTAGGCAAAAGCAAAATTAGATCTAAGCAGAACCCCACCACCACCAACCATGACTCTGGGTGATGCTGGAATTTATCTCTGTGGTTTAGGCTGAGCATGGCATTCTGCAGACCTCCACCTGCCTCCACACACAAACCCCTCATGGCCTAACCTTGGGACTAGTTTTATTAACCATTCCTTCCTTCATTCCACAAATACCCATAGCATCTCTGTTGTGAAAAGGTCTTGCTCTAGTTGCTGGAGACTCATCACTGGACAAAATCATGGCACTGACATTTTATTTTTTTTACCTCTGCTGTTAAACTCAAAATAATTGCCCTGTGGTGTTAAAGAAAAACTAGAGTTGAGCAGTAAAGTGGTGAATACGTATTTTATTCAGGAAAAACAACAACAAATATTGCAGTAGGGGGAAAGAGACCTCAGTATAGAACTGGGCTCGATTCTAAATACAAGGATAAGTGGGAGTTTATAGCTGAGAAGCAAGGTAGGCTCAGTAGGCAGAAAGTTCCTACAGCAGGGGGAAGGGGGATTCTGGGTCAACCACCCAACAGGATTCTTGCTGAAGACAAGCCAAGGAGATGAGATGTCCGTGGGGTGGTGGAGGATGAGGGCCTCCATCAGATCTGGAGAATGACCAGAAGCCCAGACTGGGGGCTTTTGGCTAAACTGACTTGGTAGGATTTTGGCTAACACTGGACAGTGCAGAGATGAATGCAGAAGCCCAAACATCAGGGCCTAGTTGAGAAGATGGTCAAGAAGAGAATCTTTGTCAGTGGATTGATAAAAATAATATGCAAATCATTAAAATACATACACCATCTATAAAGAAATATGCAGAGAGACAGAGACAATGTCTTTCAACAGTTTATCTCCCTGTCACTCCACTGTTAATAGACGTTTTTAATGTTGCTCAGTTAACTCCCTCAGATCTTCCCATGAACCTGACATCCAAATAAAATTTGGAATGCTGCGTGTGTGCAGACGGAAGTGCCCAGTCTATTATTTGCCAGTTTGCCATTTCAAACCCGATGGAGAGGCATAATTGAAACTTTTAATGGCCAGCATCTGTTCAGGCTCTTTCTCCCCTTGCCTCCATCTCACCGGCTTCCTCCTCCCTAGCCAACTCCCACCCTTAATTCAAAACCTTCCTTCCCAACTTCTGTGTGTGTGTGTGTGTGTGTGTGTGTGTGTACAGTCCTATCCTGTTTTCACACCAGCCTGCTCTCAAAAACCTTCCTGCTCCTACGGGAAAGTCTGGATGATCCCAGACCTCCTGCCCAGAAGTGGTTGACAATGTAGTGTTTTCATTCGAATGCAAATTTGTCTCTGGACTAGATTCAAAGCAAGGGCTGACCCCTCCAACTGTCTCTCCAACTCCAACCCCAGCCCTTGTTGTCTTTTGTGTTCTTGTAAATAAATGAGAGGCAACTGGCTTTCCATTTGGAGACACAGCTGCAGGGGGCTCCTGGGAGCCAGCTAGAGCGCGCGAGAGAGGCTGAAAGATTTGGAGTCTAGCATTTAAATCTAGAAAAGAGGCTTTTTTAGACCTTTCATTTACAGTTGCTCTGGCTCCTCTAGAATTCCTTTTTTTTAATGCTTATTTATTCAGACCTAATATGCTTCCCTCCTTTTAACTTTTCTTGTCCAAAAAGAAGAATAAATCAACGCCACAGTAGCACAGAATAAACTCTAAGAAGTGTGTTTATTCTTGATGTTCTCCGGATAAGTATGCAGCGTGGCCAGTTAGGGAGGTAGAGACTGCATCCTGGGAAGCGGCCGTGAGGGTGGGGGCGGATTTAATGCCTGCATCTCTCCCTAAAACTAACAGGTCGTGATTGCATTCCAGCCCATCGTGATGGCCCTGTCGGGAGGCCTCTCAAAGGCCTCCCGTGGCGGGCGCGCTGCCTCTGTACCTCCAGAAACATCTTAGAGCTGTAAGCCGAGCGCGGCCCCTCGGCGGCCGGAGCGGAGCCCCGCGGCCGCGGAGCGGAGGGGCGCGGCCGCCCGGGCTGCGCGGGAGGGGCCTCTGCCGGCCGCTGGCTAAGCGCGCGTGTTCTCTGCTCTCCCGCGTACAGGGCACCACGAGCCGCGCGGCGCACCTGGCGGGGCCCGAGCCCGCGCCGCCGCCGCCGCCGCCGCCGCGGGAGCCGTTCGCGCCCAGCCTGGGCAGCGCCTTCCACCTGCCCGACGCGCCGCCCGCCGCCGCCGCCGCCGCCGCGCTCTACTACTCGAGCTCCA
The DNA here is from genome assembly GCF_040802235.1 of Manis javanica. Taxonomy (NCBI): domain Eukaryota; kingdom Metazoa; phylum Chordata; class Mammalia; order Pholidota; family Manidae; genus Manis; species Manis javanica. Next base: position 142,460,075 of record NC_133156.1, read on the forward strand.
CGCTGCCCGCGCCGCCGCGCGGGGGCTCCCCGCTGACCGCGCCGCAGGGCGGCTCGCCCACCAAGCTGCAGCGCGGCGGCTCGGCCCCCGAGGGCGCCGCCTACGCCGCGCCGCGCGGCTCCTCGCCCAAGCAGTCGCCCAGCCGCCTAGCCAAGTCCTACAGCACCAGCTCGCCCATCAACATCGTCGTGTCCTCAGCCGGCCTGTCCCCGATCCGCGTGACCTCGCCCCCCACCGTGCAGTCCACCATCTCCTCGTCGCCCATCCACCAGCTGAGCTCCACCATAGGCACGTACGCCACCCTGTCGCCCACCAAGCGCCTGGTGCACGCGTCCGAGCAGTACAGCAAGCACTCGCAGGAGCTGTATGCCACGGCCACCCTCCAGAGGCCGGGCAGCCTGGCAGGTAAACGGCGCGCTGCCCGCCTTCCGCGGCTCGGCCCGGGCACCTGGGCGCGTGGTGGGGGAGCGCGCAGGATGGAGGCTAGTGGCTGGGCTGGAGCGGAACTCAGGCGGGGCGTGTCTGTGGGCCAGGGTTCAGCATCCACAGTGGACAGAGAATGCCAGGGCGTCCCTAGGCTGTGCCAGGGTCTAAACTAAATTATGCCAGTTCCTTCCTTTTGGAAGTAAAGCAGTCTTTCCAACTCGAACGTTTTCTCTCTCTTCCCCCCTCCATCCGAAAAACTAAGCCATGCATAAAATGAAGTCTCATTTAATAAAGAACCAGAGACCTGTTAATTACATACACAAAAAGAGCAAAGTGAATATCACGATATTTATGCATAGTCACCTATAGTTGTCTACATTTAGTTGTGGAAAAAAGGAAGGGATTTTCCCAAAGCCTTCAAATTACGTAGATTTCAATAGTAGTGAAAAAGCAATGATGAACTTCCATGGAGTTTCACTACTTTGTTATGGCTCACATGTTTTTTATACTTGTCTAAATTTAGTCACTGGGAAAAGTAAAGGATTTCCCATACCTGTCATGGATTTACAGAGATCTCAACAGGGAAAAAAAGGAACCAGCAATAAACTGCTTTAAATTTGTTACCTGCTTGTTAAAGGGATGGAGGGGCTGGGCTGGACTGGCATTGTGAGAAGCAAGCTGCTTTTCTCTGCCAGTTCAGATGAGGTGACATTTCTGTGGTCTTTATGGCTATCAAAGACCAGGCTAAGCTGGTGATTCTCTGCTGGTAGCACCATATGTTCAGCTTAAACAAGACGCTGTGATTGAAAAACTAATGTTTTGTCTCCTAAAGTACCTGACAACTAACTCAGATTTATTGTCGATTTTTTTCCTCTTATGAAAGTATTTGGTAATTGTGTCACTCTAGTAACAGATGCTGGGCTCATATGTTTCCTTTCTTGACATAAATAGATGACTGTGAAGATAAATAGGAAAAAAAAAAAGGAACTTGTGTACACAAGGCAGGTGTCCAAGGCCTTTTGTAATTCAGTACCGTAATTGCCAGTGTGGACTGGCCTGGCATAACAGGATGCCGGCTGGAATTCTGCTACCCCCAAATTACACTAGGTATGTTTACTGAAATTAAAATATGCTCCCCCTCTCATTTCTCTCTCGCTCTAGTAGGATTTTGAAGTAGATGATCATTAATGCTAACCCAGTGCCAGTGTGGAAATATCTATAACGTAGGGACTCAGGAGCAGCAGTCTGGTTGGAAGAGGGATTCAGGAGATAGGTATGGAAACTTTATGTAAGTTTGGAAACATTGCTTTCTAAATTTGTAAAATAAGTTACTAGACCATGTCCAGAAGCTGGGAACTGGTAGAACTTGAGGGAGACTGAAGCCCCATGGCACCCTTCCCAGATAACGCAGAGAGGAGGAAGTAGGTCCAGGTGACTTGCTCAAGGCCATTTAATTTCCTGCACAAACCTGGGAAGAGAATCCAGGAGTCTTAGCTTCCAGCACTTTCTCCCATTGATTATACACACTAAACTTGCACATGTTCCACTAATTCATTTTAATAAAGGTAAGAATGGGGGTCTGGTAGAGAGGTTGGGGGCTGCAAATAGGGCCAAAAGAGAGCGTAACTGCTGCTTATATCATTGAATTTAAGAAGAGGTTTTAAAAGTAAGTGTGTTGTGATAATCGCTTGCCCTCTGATATCTGCAGTGGATGTTTCTATGTGTGTGTATGTGTGTTTAGGAGTAGGGAGGATTTGTCCAGAAAGAGGAGAGCTTCATTTGATCAGCACATCTCATGTGCCCCTCATTTCCATCTGTTCCTCAAAACCTCTGACTGTATTTCATTTTTGCTACCTGCTGAAAAAAAAAATCCATGTGCCATAGAAAATTCTTAACTTTAGAGCTACAATGAGCATTCTTAGTATTTGAATTACTGTTTAAAATGCATGCTCTTAAATATTCATTTAAAGATTTTGATTCATGCAAATTGCTGCTGGTAGTTTTTGAGTTTAAAATTATTCTGTAACTCACATAAATACTTGGGTTGCATATGATCACATGCCCCATTTAGAAATTAGCAAACTATAGCCCACGGAAGGTGTAGGGACAGATTCTAACATTTGCAAGCAATCGGGAATATTGCAGCTTTTGGACTCCATAGCTGAATCTGTGCGCTTGATACCATTCCAGGCACTGTAAAGTTTGGAGCCACCTGGTTTGCTAATTGAAAGCACAGTTAAAGTCAAGGCTGAAAAATAGCTTTTGGATTTTCAGGGTTGTAATTTTAGAGATTTGCTACTGCTAACTAGGACGTGTGAATACAGGATAGGTAGTGACTTCCACATTGAATGAATGAAGTCATTCAGTAATTATCTGTTAAGCATCTCTTATGTACTGGCCCTGAGTCAGACCCCGGGGATTCAGCAGTGATCAATATCAACCCAAATCCATGGCCTCATTTCAAATGGAGAAGATAGAAAATCAAGATATATTTTTGGTGTGGCCAGGGAACGCTCTAATTAGAAGGTGAGTTCTGAGTCGGTCTTGAAGGAAGTCAGGGCACAGGCCGTATTAATACCTAAGGGAAGGGCACTCCAAACAGAAGGAACAGCAAGTTCAAAAGCTGGTAAGTGGGGTGTGTCTGTTATGTTTTCAGAATATCAGGGAGACCAGTGGGGGTGGATGCTAGAGAAGATGGGCAAAGAAATGACTTGCTGTCTGAGAAACAACAAGTGACATGGGGGTGGAAGGCCAGATCAGGGAAGGCCTTGAAAGTCTTGATGAAGCCCTGAGGATGCTGGCTGTGCTAAAGCTTTGGGAGCCACTGAGGATCTGAGCAGAGGAGAGACACAGGCTGATTTAGTTGGTAACAGGGTCATTGTGCTGCTGTGTGGAGAATATGCTGTAGGGGATGCAGGAAAACCAGTGGGAGATTATCACCCTAAGGGAGATATGATCATGGATTGGGCCAGGATAGTAGCATTGGAAGTTATGAAAAGAAGTGTAATTCTGAATGTGTGTGTGTATAGTAGAGCTGACTGCCTTTTCTCATGAACTAACTGATAGTAAGAGACAGAGAGCTCAAGGATACTACCGGCCCAACACCAGAAGCGTGGAGTCACCATGGACTGTGATGGGGCAGGCTGCAGAGGGGTCTCACTGGGTTTGTGGCAGTTCTGGTAAATATTAAGATCATAGTTTTGGACATGTGATACCTTTCAGAATCAAAATGGAATAGACAATTGGATATGCAGGTCAGAGGTCAGAGGAGAAGACAAGGCTAAATATAAAAATTAGGGAGTCCTTAGTGGGCAAGTGGCATTTAAGACCTTGAGTCTAGAAGAAATTACATAGGAAATAAGTATAGAGAAAGACTGATGCGTCCTACAAATTTAGAGGGCTCTCAAGTGGAGAAGGACTCAGCAAAAGAAAGAGAAAACAGTAAGTGTAGGTCAGTGTCATTTCCTTGAAGCAAGAGAATATGTCTAAAGGCAGAGATTGCTAAACTATGTCCAGTGCAGTTAAGAAGTCAAGATGAAGAAAGACTGTTTAATGGCATTTGTTTAAGGGTCTTACATCATCAGTGACCTTGAAAGAGCCGTTTCAGTGAAGGGTGGTGGTAAAGCCCTGCAGGGTAGAGGGCGATGGGGTGGGAGAAGGAATGGCAGGAGGAACACTGGAGACTGAAAATATGCATAACATTTTCAAGAAGTTTTTCTTGTTAAGCTACAAATATTTCCAGAAATTTTGAAGTTCTAGCTGAGGATTTCAAGTCATCAATTGCAGTGGGCCCTGGGTAAGGAACAAACATCCGCATTTTCCACTAGAGCTTCCCAATGGCCAAAGCTTTATACAGTCTGGCCAGAGATCTGAGTTCCAGCTCACTGGGAAAACACCACAATTCAGATTAAACTTTAAAAAGTGTCATTTCTCAGTCATTATGTCATCAGGGTACTACGATCTCTTAGAACTTTTTCTTTGTTCTTTTTCTTTTCACTTTTATCCCTTTTCATCATAGCTGAGTGGAAACCCAGCTCTGCCTTGTTGTGGGGCCTAACATTAGGTGCGTTACTCACCTGCTTGAAATTATTCCCCAATGGGGGAGGAGGGGTCACAACAGAATCTGTTTACTCTTACAATTTCAGATGTAAATAAGAGAGTGCATGTAAAGTACTAGCACATTTGCTGGCTGAAAAAAAGTTAAGTCGTATTACTTAATAATACCTACCATACTACCTTGGATGTATAAGGAAGAAGTCACTCAGTTTTGCTTCAGACTCAAAACAGGTCTTTTGATCTCACAACATGCCAGTCTCTGTGTTATGGTGAGCATACAAAGATGAGTGAAGGATAATCCTTGCCCTAAGAGACCCAATTTCAGGACAGATATATGAATGAACAATTTTAACCCCTGTGCTAGAGCGAAACAGAAGCCAATTATGATGGGAATGTATAGGGGCATCCTACAGTGGGGATCAGCTGTGTGTCGTGGCAGCTTCCTGGTATGGTGCTCCAGAGTGAAGAGATATAGACAGAACTAGTAAGAAGTGGGAGCTAGAACAAAGTCAAAGAGGAGGTCGTGAGAGGCTGGGGAGCAGACCACCAGCAGATCAGGGTTTCTTGAGCGAAAGCTGAGTGGTAGGGGACAGAGAGGGAGAAGGAGATGAGCAGTAAAGGGCTTCAGTTTCATACTTCCAGCTGAGGGGTGGCACGATCATATTTTCATGCTGGAAACTCCATTCAGGGGCCATGTGGAAGATGGATTTACAAAGAAAAAATTGGCAGGGACACGGGACGGCAGTGGAAGCGTCCTTCTCTGCTCCCAGATCCAGCTGCCAAAACGTTCCCGCACTTGTTTTGAACTGAAGCAGTTCAAAGTGATCACTTATCAGTGGTAGAGGAAAAGGGAGGCTGCAGAAATGGCATAACTAGTTTCTCCATTTTTCTCCTGACAAGTGCTTAATTTTATTTTTCATGATTTAGAAGTTACATGTATTCATTTTATACATATGAATCAAATTATTTTTTAACAATTGCAATATAAAGCATTTGCTATATGCCAGGAGTTGTGCCGGGCACTTTGCAAACTGTATCTCATGTGGTTTCCAGCAACTTAATGTGGTAGCTGTGATTTTTACCCCCATTCTGTAGATGTGAACACTGATGCTTGTCAATGAGAAGTTCCTAGCCCAAAGTTACTTGGCTGGAAATGACAGGGATGCAATTTGAGCCTAGATTACTTGGAGTCCGATTTCTCTATTCTCTTAAATATACATGATGTATGGATAGAGATAATATATTTTGTGTTATTGAAGGAAAAACACCAAGAATGTAAAAATATATCATGCTTTCAACTTATTTGACTAGTGATTTTGAAGAAAGCAAAACTAGCCCCCACATTTGCCAACATCCTGTTGAATGTGATTTTACCCGTACCACTTCTTGTTCATGTTTGTCAGAGAAACAATATGAGCCTTTCATTTTCTGGCTTAGAGAAAAATTAATCCTGTTAAAAATAGAAATACGGGTTGTAAATATGTATTAACATTAAGTCAAACATCAGAAGCTTATTTTGAAGTAACACTGAAATGAATTAAATGCAAATTCTTAACCAAGGATTGCAATAAAAATTGACCGAATATGGACAGAAATTTGGTCACAGCATGTCCATCCAGTGTCCCTGCCAACTGGACACAAAACTGCATTTTGAATGGGTCACATACGATAAACCCAAAATTCTGCATATTAGAGATTTTAAATCCATTCTGTGACTTACTAATGCTTCCAGGTGCACCTGTTATAAGAAAGAAAAAGAAAAGGAAACCTAATCCTAGATAAAAGCTTTGGTTCTCACAGGAAACATGAAGTTTGCTCAGGTAATGAGTGAATTTGTTTAACACCAAACACTTGAGATATGGTCAAAATGGAACATGAGTCTCTGGTTGCTGCTGCCTCTTTAAATTGTGTTTCCTGCGGGTGATCTGTCTGCTCCAGTGGACAAGTAATCAGGTCTTGGGAACTTCCTGCTCACCCTTACATAAAAAGAAAAAAGAATCCTGGTAAAGCCTAGATTTACTAATTAGAATGTGATTAGCCTGTGATATCAGTGAACACTTTAATCTTCTTTCATGGGTGGTTAAGGCTGACTCTCAACTGGAATTTCTGGGGTGTTTTGAAACTAAAGCTCACTGGGGACCCCTCCCCAGCCACAGAAGTTCCATTGCATTCCCTTCTAGCTGTGCTCCGCAGCCGCAGTCCAGACTCAAAAGCTCATGCTTTTAGGCCCACATCCTGCTCAGGTGTCTAAATCAGAATATAACCTCGATCTCTGCCCTGTGTGGTGCCAGAATTCTGGCATCCGGCACCCCAGCAGACTTGGGGAGTGTGGGTCGATGCCAACACCTCTTGCTTCCATCCATAACGGGATTATTTTGTCAGCCATTTGCTCTCTGGAATTCTGGGCCCCCATTTTATAGAAGGGAACCCACAACCCAGTGGTCTTGTGGAAGCGCACTGAAACCAGGCCTTCCCAAACAGGAGGGTGGATGCTAAAACCCCTTCAGCAGACCTCCTCTGAGGGGTTCCGTGCTGATCCCTGTCTAATAGCCTGCATCTGTCTGAAGGCCCAGGACTGGTGAACGATGAAAGTGGTGCTCAGATGGTCCTTTGTAGTCGCTGTCCACAGCATCTGTTGGTACTGACATTGTTGGCCAACTGCTGTCCTGTTGACAGCCAGCATGGGGATGTTGTTTAGTGTCCCATTACTCTAAGTTAGTGGCTGGATCTGGAACTAAATGCTTGGGATGGTAGGTGGTCCCAAAGGCTTCCCTGTTGTCTTTCTTTGTGCTGACTCATGGAAATTAGTGTCTTTCCTTCCCTGTCTACCACGTGGCAGCCTTGTTAGTTAAAATGGAATAAACAGGTGAATTTTGTTCTCTTGTAGATCATTTTTATGTAGATGGAATTTTATCAAAGCATTTCCATTTTTATTGTTATTCTATCAGAGCTTTGCCATTATTATTTTTATTTATATGGTTTTGACAAAGCTTTAATTTAGCTAGGGAAACATAAATTGTACAAAAAAAATATGTACCTTGGACACCTGTTCAAGATGGCATACTCTGTCCACTCCTTTGCTTCCCTGGTGTCTCAGAGCCTCTGAAAAATAAAGTACAGAATTCCAAGGGAGAATGAAGTCACAAAAGAGACAAGAACACAGAGGCCAGGGGGTGGATGTTACGAGCAAGCAAGCCATATTAGGAAGTTTCTAGAAAGCAAAGTAGTAGGAGTGATAAGCAATTACAATGTAGAAGTTTCCCCCAAGAATCCACTCTGTCAGCACAGCAGAGATGGATTGGCTGTCTTCAGTGAATTCTTGGACTGGCTTAAGTGCGGAGACTCAAGTTCAGAGTTCAGTTGGGGGACTGGGGAGAGACATGAGCTAAGGACGGAGGGATTCACTGAATGTCAGTGCTTGAGACAAGTCTAAGTGAGCTCCCCCACCCACTCCCATCCCCTCTCTCCAGCCAGGATGGTGACACCATAGCCAGTGTTTACTCCATGGTGAAGAATGGAAGTGGTTTCTTAACCTGAGCAAGCTGCCTGGGAAAGTTAGACTTGGGTGTAGCTCTCTGTGACCTAGATAAGGGTTCATTTCATACAGGCATGTGGGGTGGTAGGCTGGCAGGGGGCGTGGTGCTGCCCGCCACCCTCTCATTCTGAGGGGAGACTGCCAGCCTTTCCCCCTGCCCTCCCCATCATAAATTCTAACTCAGGGACACTTAGTGGGAAACACAACTATTTACACTGTAGCAGAAGCAGCTGCCAGTGGATTTTTCATTCTCAAGAATGGTAAAATCGCAAGGATTACTGAGGAATTGGGGAGCATTAGTGCCATGGAAAAAAATAGAGAAATGAACTGTCTCACACAACAACAGATAATTTACAGAATAAAAGAGATTAAAAGAAACAAGCAAAAACTTTAGAATCAGTACTGAGAAGGATTTAAAAAGATCTTGCATTTATTAAATAAGAACTGGGTCTGGTTGATATGTGAAAGGATCAAAGAACAAGAAAATATTTCTAGGCCATAAACACATAACAACCCAAATTAAAAATGTGATCGAATGAGTGATAAATGGTCAAGGAAATCATTCAGAATGTAGAACATAAAGGAAAAGAGACAGAAACTATGAGAATAATACAGTAAAAGCGATAAAAGACAAATCCAGGAGATCTAACATATTATTAGAGTCCCAGAAAGAGAATGAGAGAAGCAAGCTATCACATAAGTAATACAGAGCAGTTCCTCAGAGCTGAAGGGACCTGAGCCTTCACAGCAGACACTCTGTGCCTGGAATAGAACATACTCCGTACTGTGCATCATGAAATCTCAAAGCACCACCATAAAGGACCCAGAGGCCTCTAGAGAGAAATAAAATGGATGCCTCCTGACTTAGAGCAGTAATACTGGATGATAAAGAGCAATCATGTGATGCTCTCAAAGTTCTAGGGGAAAGTAATTTTTGACATAAAATCTACACATAGCCAAGTTATCCATCATGTTGAAAGAGAGAATCAAATATATTCAGACTTGCAAGTACTGATAAAATCTTTCTCCCGTACACCCTTTCTGGGAAAGTTACAGCCCTTGGAGGATGTATTCCAGCTAAATAAGGGCATAGAACATGAGGAAAACATCCTCATGTTTCCCAAGGAAACTGTGTACACTGACCAGAGGGTGATGAGGGGAAGTCCCAGTGGAAAAGGCAGCTGGGCAGCTGGCTAGCAAGCAAGGAGCACTGGGGCTCCTCCCGTGAGTGCTGATAGTCACCAGTGTGGGCATAAGACCCAGAGAATCTGGGTGGTTTTAATGTATCAGGACTGAACAACTTAAAGAATGTGTAAGCATAGTGAGTTTAATTGCAGGTAAAGAAGAAAGAATGATTCTTGCATTCCACCAAATTCCACAAATACAGGAGGCAGGGGTTACAAGCAGGGATTGAGAGGCTAGACAGACAAGGGTGCCTATCTTGGTTGTATCAGTTACTAGCTCTGTGACCTTGGACAGTCGGGTTCATTTTGACAAGTATTACTGAGCACCCGTTTTGTGCCAGGTACTCTTCCAGGTTCTGGACACACACCTGTGCACAGTGGGGTCTGAAGCACCTCTTGGACATAATGGTCTAAGGCAGATAGGTCGTTAGATGGTGAGAAGAGCCATGGGGAGGAAGGCCAGGGGAAGCAGGGCTGTGGGAGGGCAGGGCAGCTGGGAGGCTCTCCACGATGAGGCAGCCCCTGAGTGAACACTGGAAGAAATCGGGAGCCATGTGCATATCCCGGGAAGAATGTACCAGGCAAAGGGGACAGCCAGTGCAAACGTCCTGAGGCAAAAATCATGCTTGACCTGCTCCCAAACAAAATGCATCTTCTCTGAGGTGTGCAAGTCCTCCAGGGGGATAACAGTGCTGCAGCAATCATGGAGTCATGACAGAGATCATACCAGCTCAGGATCATGCCTCTCAGCTATTTATTAGTGTGCCCACACATTAAAAGGTTCAGTAAATCATAACTATCATTACAATGGAGCATGATGATTATCAGTCAAGCTCTGCTGGTATTTCAAATGTAAATAAGACAGCCTCTGGGGGGTCTCATTTGACTAGAATTAGGACGAGGATGGAACGCCATGCATTCAGAGGTAACTTGTATGTCTAGTTAGAATATGAGCCGTAAGAGAGGACTGAGGGCTGGGAGGTGGAGGTCCTGGAAAGGAGAGGATCCTCCAGGTAGTGGATCAGGAAAGGGTTCTTGATGAAGGCAGCATCTGAGTCTGGGCTTGACAAAGGGCAACCACCACAGGTTTACAGAGGAGAGGCGTACAGCCTGGGAGGTCGGGTCACATGTGGGTTATGCATATGTGTCCAGCAGTGCCTTGAGCCCTGGTGGCTTTAGGGTTGAGATTAAGGCTGTACCTATTCTGAGGTCTGCCTCCTGAACTGACCTGAGGGGGTGTGACCACATTCCAGCTCTGGGGGGGCTAGGGATGGGTGTCCTGAGTAGAGCTGTTTACCCTACTTTGTGGGTTTTTTTTTTTAATACGGGGTTGCAAGATTTTCTTTTTAAAGAGCAAATTCTCTGTAAGTACCTATAAGCTTCTCTTCACTTGGGGTTAAGGATCCCAGGAGTCTGTGAGTAAGTACTGAGATGTTAGAAACTGGTGGCGAGGAGAGCATGTGGCGAGAAGCCTGAAGAGGAGTGGATTGAGACGGGACCTGTTGTGGGGCACCATGAATGGACCAACTCAAAGAAAAGTCCCCTTCCCTCTTTGAGAAACAGGCCATGTAAGGGCAGCCTCATGTTTTGCTGGTGCTCAACTCAGTATTGTTGTCTTCAGTGGTGCAGATCAGAGAGATGGCTGGTGGAAACAGTAGTCTGCTGGGAAACCCCTTTTAGATAGAATACTGAATCAGAGAAGGAAACAACATGATGGAAAGAGAGAGACATGGAGGTGGCCTGCACCAGTGAGACACCTGGACTGCGTTTTCCTGGCTGGGGCTCCAGCACTCCATGATGGAAAAACCCTGGCTGATGTCTGACCCCAGATGGGAGTATCTCCTGCCCTTCAGACTCTGGGCCTCTGAACTTGAAGTCATCGGAGCATTGAGGGCAAAAATATCCCTGGGCCTCTTCAGGGATTCCTCATTTTAGGTCACAGGTACCAGTTAATTTGGGTGAATAAACAACTGTGCTAACCACTGACTCTGTTAGCATCAGTTCAGTGATGGTAGCTAACCAATACCTCTGCTTAAAAGACTGTGATATTTTTAAACATTTCTTTTTATCTAAGCAACAGTAATTATGTGGAGACCAACTGTTTTAGTAGATACACAGTTTATCTTAATATTTAACAACTTAAATATTTAACAACTTAAAATCTCTCAAAATGGAGATAAGCCTGCATCAGAAGGCATTTTTGTGGTTTTTAAACATTTGCCATATATTTAGTCCATGTTATACAAAATACATATGTCATATATGATACATGCAATTTATGCTTATTATACATTCTAAATATATGACAAAAATTACTATACACACCCACATATGTGTACATACACATGCACACATCTATGTATATATATATGTATTTTATATATACACATATGTGTGTGTGTGAGTAAACTTTGAATTTGCTATGGAATAACTAAAGTGAATTATCTAAACCTTTAAAGTTAATCCCAAACAGGTCTATGTATGTCTGTTGTACTGTATATCACCAAAGCATGACTCTGATGCAAAGAAAAAGGATCTGGAATTCTGTAATCAGAGAAGCAAGGAATTTGGATAAAGGCATAGGGGATCTCTGAGGCATCTGAGATCCCTTTGTATTTCAGAACTGCTTACCATGGCTCATCTATAGATATTCAACAGATATTTTTGACTGACTGTTGTAAAGCTAGCTCCTGGGTGAAGGTGTTATATCCCATTGATATCCAGAAGCCATCCTTAGTACAGGAAGATGCATGAACACCGAGAGATACCAGGTTCTTCCCAGAGCACATGAAATACTTAAATTTACCAACAGCTACTAGACACCAGTTACTTGGTTGAATGCATATTGAAAATCTGTAAGATAAAGTGTTTGCTCCCTCATGTCTGAGTTTCCCAATTCTTTGGAAAGTGGCTTTGTGTATTTTTTAGTTCTCATTTGCTGCACTCAACAGAGGCCTAGACATCAGTCTGTGGAGTGTTACAGGCTCACCTGTAGAGCAAACATCTCTGTGTGCAGCTCTAGAGAAGTAAGATGCCATAAGAACAGACAATGCTCTGGTGTCTGTGTCCTGAGGACCTGTCCAGGAACTTGGAGGAAGGCACTTGGCAGCAAAGGGAACGTGAAGAAAACCATTAATGGTGGTGACCAAGTGGGCTTGAATGGCCCTTTAAGTTTCTGCTCACTATGTAAATATCTTCCAATAGACTTGATAACATTGGTTTTTACTGCTTGGCTAACTAGATGGTGCCCAGGCCCACCAGTGCTCTGTCACTGTAGTTGGCAGGCCCATGCTGGACCTCAAATGATATCTGCTTGAACTGATGATCCTGGCTTCAGCCTGAGAGTCTGCCTTGAAGGGACTGGCAACAGGTTAAAGTCGAAATCTCCCTCAGGAGATAAGCTTCATTTTATTAATTGATGTAGAAAGAGAAGTCTGTATACATTTCTCTACAGAATGAAAAACGACACACACACACAGTCATTCACATCTTTACTCAGCTGGCTAGAAGCAGATAATGCCATACTCCCCTCCACAGCTGAGTCAGTGAGCTGGTGATTGTTTTGGCATGACCACAAAGAGCCCCCTTCACCTTGACAGCCTTCTAGCAAATATATAGTGTTTGTTTTGTGCTGGAAGAGTCAAAAACTACCAATTTCTGTACTAGAGAAGCATGATTAACATCATTACCTTATCATACCACTGGGTTGTTTAGTAGTAACTATTTGGATAAAGACAGCCAATGAGAAGTGGGATAGGAGAATTACTAAGAATCTGCAGAGGGCTCATCAAAGGCACGCTGTGTTAGGGAAGTCATGTTTTACTAAATATAACTGGCATTCAAATAATAATCATTCATATATAATTCAGTTACTAGTTAGAGACTAAAACACACACATACTAATAATAAAGCTTTTAACCAGGAAAGAATCCTGGAACAATTTTAGTCCTTCTTGAACTGTTTATTACGCAGCACAATCCCTCTGTTCCAAAACTTGTTTTTAATATGCCAAATATCATGTTGAGTAAAATATTAAAATCTTAATAAAATGCTGATATAAAGAACTTATAAAATGTAAATATAGGGAATGAATAATCTATGAAGCAGTTTATTTGCCATTTTTCCCCTATAGATTATGTTGAGAGTTATTGGATCATTTTCTTCTGGAATTATCACTAAGACCTCTCTGTGGGTATTGGTAAAATAGAGAAAGCAATAGAAAATGATACACAATGAATACAGTTTAAGTGTGCATTTTAGAAGCTAAATATCTAATTTTTGAAAAACAATTTGTGCAGCCTACCTATGATACATTGAATACAATCTTAGTAAAAAGGCCTGGGTTTAAGATACTAAGATGCAAAAAATCTTAGTTCATGTATTTTTCAAACCCTTTCTTGTCCATACACTGAGGATTTCATCAGTGCCCATTGGTGGGCAAAAAACACACACACAAAAATGAAAACTTGGTTTCAATCCCTACGGAAGTGAACAGATCAGAATGCAGAATGAAGACTTCCAGTCCCTTGAAGCCGAAGTCTGTCTGTCTGTTCTACTTTGCATCTCCATATAACAAAAAAAGATGGGTCAGGAGCACCTTATTCTGGATTCTTTCCATGGATACATCCATAAATATCCATAGAAATTAGGTTGGAAAGGCATACTACAGATGTACTATTCCAGGATTGCACTGATGGGGTAGTGAGAAGCAGCTGTCGAGAAATAAAATGACACTCATTGAATTTTATCGGCCTTGTTGATAAAGGAGAGTATCTTTGTGGATATGGGACCAGCCATTAAAAACTCTGGTAAGTGACTAATTAATAAAGCACCAAATCATAGATTGCTCTGCATCAGTAGTTAATTAGGACAATAAGAAGATAGCAGTGAGCCAAGCTGCTGGTTCCTTCTACCCAGGAGGTTCCTGCCAAGAACTGCTTCCAGGGAAGAGACAGAGTTGGAAGCAAATTTTAAATAGGAGGCCCCTCTAGCATAAAAATTAACACTCACAGATTAAACTTCTTTACAAGTTAATGTCAAAAGACTAATTACAAGCCTGAAATCAAATTATGTCACCCTTCTGCTATTACAATTCAAAATTCACACCCTGCCAATTTTTTTTTCTACCCGAACTCAGCTGAGAAGGATCTGGGGTTCCCTTTCAGCAGCTTCACTGGGACTGTCTCTCCCTTGAAAGGTTGTGGTTACCCTAGAGTTCTTTTTAGAAAGACTACTAAGAGTTCTCAGGACACATGATTGTCATTGCAATGACCCACCCTTATCTGATACGGAAAGTCGGCCACCCCCAGCCCAAGAGCAGTTACTCCTCACAAATGTATCTTCCCTGGTACCACGGTTGGTCCAGCCTGAAGACACTTTCTGGGGACCCTTAGAAGTGAGGGGAATGAGAGGGCCAGGAAATGTCTTGCAATTTCTGCATGTCTACAGTCCGTGAATTTGGGGGAATCTCCTGGCAAGAGGTTGGCTGCAGCACCGTGGACAGCACCCGAGGGGCACCAGCCATCTCCTACTTTCCCTCCTCTCAGAGGTATCCCAGTCTGCCTGCAAAATTCAGAAACTACACTTCCCCTAAAAGAAAGGGTACCTGCTTCCCCCCACATTCGAGAATGGATGTTTCTGGGGATGTGGATGTTCTAAATCTCCTGCCTTTAGAGGCTTGCTGAGGATCAAACCTTGCCATGCACGCCTCCAGACCCCACATCAGCCCCAAATCCACCGGGCCTGACCCTAACCTCCAGAGCTAGGTCCCTTCTTAGGGACACCCAGGGGGCCAGGGAGTTTTTGAGCTCTTCTGTTCCTGGGTCCCATCCCCCTGAGGTCCTGATTTAGTCTGGGATGAGCCCCCAGAACCAATACTATTTACAAGGCTTCCAGGCAAGTGCCATGTGTGTTCTCCCAGGTTTGGGAAGCATGAGCTGAACCCTTAAATTTGTGTGCACTCTCAACATGAGAGCCTTAGAGACCTGCTTCTCCAGAATCAGCTGAGAAGTGTGGTAATGGAGAAAAAACATTCCAGTTGACCCATACCCACAAAGTCCATCCTGTACATGGATTTTTTTTTCCTAGAGGCAACTCTTGCCCCAGCTAGCCTGCTCATGAAAGCCTTTGCATGCCTCAAGGTGTCTGGTGGGACCTGATCATCCAGAGCGAAGGTCAATCACTCTGCAGCAGCCTGCATGCTGAAGCTAGGCGACCATGGTGGCCCATGGCAGCTGGCAAGATGCTCACAGGTGGTGATGTGCACAGCCACATGCTTGACCTGGGCACCTGCTGAGGCCCATCAGCATGGCCAGCGTCGGGCTGTGCCCTCATCTCATGCCTTTGTTGAGGCCCTCGTGTTTTGCTAAATAAGGCAGGGAGAAGCAGGCACTGAGATGTCTGTCCAGGGCTCAGAAGGATGCCAAAGTTGAAGTCCTCTGGCAACCAAGATGCATGCCCATAGCTAAGCCAGTGTGCCCAGGCTTCTCTGAGGGTAGTCTGCAGAACACAGCACCAACTCTGCCTGAGATCTTGCTTAACATGCAGAGTCTCAGGCCCTTCCCCAATCCACTGTGTCAGAACCTGAATTTTAATCAGGGGACTCAATGCACCTGGCATTTTGAGAAACACTGAAAATCATGGCTGGCCTGTTGAGAGTTAGTCTCCACCTATGCTGAGATGGAGAATAAATGAGATAAGAAACCAAAAGCAGATCTCAAGGACAGGTGCCTAACCAGCTGGGCTGGTTACCTAGTGTGTCTCACTAGCACCAGTACCTGCATAGACAAGCAGGTGTCCACAGGCTCTTCAACGTGGAACTGTGTGTGGGTAGTGACTGTACAGCATCCTCTTCACTGTGGACATGGAAGCCATACCACCTTCCTCTAAAAATAATCATGGAACCAGCCCATCCTAAGAATACAAAGATATCAGACTCCACATTCCTTCTTGTGCTCCATTACCACTGGCTCATTACTTTCCATATGCCTGCCTGTTGCAGAAGGAATGCAGAAGAAGTCTGTTTTCCCAACAGCTTGGAGAGAAATGCCTGTGGTTAAAAAAAAATACAAGAACAAGGGGCCTCTGCTCTTACAGGGGATAGGGTCACATGGACACCCTGCTGTGTCCTGACCAGTGATTTTGGCCTTTTAATTATTCTCTCTGGAAGATATTTGAGTCTCATTAAATTGTAGTATATTCATTTGGGAAAAGGTGTGGTGAGGTTTCATAATTACAGTAAGTTGTATCGGAAACCACATCAAAGAAGTTACAGGAACAAATCCTTCTGTGTTTTGTACCTTGTCAGAGACCATGGGAGCACTCAAGTTAACTCCTGATAGAGACAAAACTTACTAAGTTAGTACAATATATGAAAACCTGGGATTTAGGAAATAGATAAACAAGAGGGCATTTTTGCTTTGCAAAATAGGCATAGAATCGTTTATATCATCAGATGACACTGTTATGTTGAAATTATTAGTCTGCAATGCAATTGTATCATTAAATACATATGATTTAATAATCCCCCATCCAAACATCAGTCTGAAATATGGCTCATAGCCTGTATAAGAATTCATGTCCATATGTTTTAACATTTGTAATTACTGTAAGAAAAGATGTCAAACTAATTCAGTGAATTAATAATCATTTGCAAATGAAACTTGGTGCATGGACTTGACTCAGGATACACAGGGAATATTTGGAGTCCTTTACTGAAATTAATTGGTGAATTAACATAGGAAGAGGAAGTGGATTTTAGAATTTTGATTGAATCAATAGCAAAAATCAGTAATACAAGTAAATCTTTATTATGTAAAGATACTCCTCAGCTTTAAGATGTAATATTTGCA
The DNA here is from genome assembly GCF_040802235.1 of Manis javanica. Classification (NCBI taxonomy): domain Eukaryota; kingdom Metazoa; phylum Chordata; class Mammalia; order Pholidota; family Manidae; genus Manis; species Manis javanica. The sequence goes on from NC_133156.1 coordinate 142,477,126, forward strand.
TCTTTTAGTCGTTTGCTTAGCACACATTTGTGCTACCATTAACCAAAATCATTATCTTTGGTATTTCTTAAAGTGCCCATTTGCTGACATCATTTTTCCACCTGGAGTTCAATGATAACAGATATCAAGTCAGACTTTCTAAAAAGCTCAAAGTCCATAAACTATTCCAAAGCTGTTAAACTGTCACAGGCTACAGACTACCTGCCTGCACAGGCCGTGCTGCATGGCTGCGTTGCTTAGCGATGCCAGCATACCGGCAGGGAACATACCCCTGCAATCTGAGTGCTCAGCAAGGGAAGGGGGGCAGTTGAGGGTTTGCAAGGGGAAAGCCTGCTTCTATTCTAGGCTCCACAATTCTCCATAAAAGTTCTATTTTGCCCTTCAAAGATGTAGTTTCAGTATACATATGAATGCATGAACTGATAGTTTTTTAAAAATCTGACTTCCTAGATTTTTGCTTTGGACTTTCTTTCATAGCACAAGAAGTTTATAGCTCTTCTCTTGAAAACATCTCTTTATCTCAGAAATGAAAGTGCTTATCTCTGCCACCTGTTTACAAATACATTGAATTGGCTTGCTCTGGCCCTCTGACCGCCATGTCATTTAGGCCTTCTTTTTCTGCTACTGTTTCTTTGCAAATGAGCTTTTGAAATGGGTTTCCAGATTTGAAGAGAGAAGTATGTCAGATCAATGGCAGTGTGTCTTTAAGAACCTAATATTAATGTTTCTAAATGAAACAGGAAAACATTTATTTCTTTGCAAAGGCAAGTGAATCTACACTAAAGATCAGCAAATCCTGTAGAACAGACACAAAAGAATGTGAATGGTTCCCAATGAAAAACTGAGTGAATTTCATTCTATTCTGTAAAGTAATTGGCATAAGATGCTAATAAATGATATTATTTGAAGAAAGCAGGAAATTGATAAATTGAAAGTTGCAACACACTAGACATTTCTTTCTTTTTTTTTACTATGCCCAAATCCTCTTTCTATTTTACCCAGGACAGAGTGGCTGTCAGTGAGATCCTGCAGAAGGCTCATGAGGCTCATGAGGCAGGCTGGTACCCATTAAAAATCACTGCCCGCTCAGACAGACTGAGTCTGAATCTTTCGGGAGTTGTGTCCACGGATTAGGATTGCAAAGAATCCTCCAGATGATTCTTTGGGGAATAAATGAAGATTTGAGAATTAATCATGTTCTAAAGAATGAAATTTCAAATACTATATATATGTGTGTGTGAATGTGTGTGTGTATAACAATACATGAGAATTGTATGTTTGGAGATTCATATATAAATATATGAATATATATACATATATACCCACATATATACATACGTACATGAGAATACATATATATGTAGCATAACACATGGGAATTACATGAGTGGAGCTTCAGCTAGTATTTATCTCTGGTCATGCAATTCTCATGTGTTTGGTATATGTGATCTTCCACTGCATATTTCAAATCCTTTTGATAAAAATGTGGTTACTGTGATTGTGAAATTTTGAGTCAAAAAAATCCTTTTCAGTTTTGGCAGTCAGTTGTAGTTTGAACTCAGAGAGTCCATATCTGAGTGGCATTGCTTTTAAAAGGCAGTATGGATTGCATAGAAACTACTAAATTCCCTTCTGTAAGGTGCTCTGAGCTGATCTCTGGCAGAGGGCCGTTGCTGTCACTGTGGGCGCCCTCTGTCTGAGAAGCACATGCATTGTCCTCCAGCAGGGCTTCCTCTGGGGTGGTGTGAAGTTTTCTGCTCAAATGTCAGATGCTCAAAAAGAACTTTTCTCACCACCTATCAAAACAGGTATTCCCCACCACCCTACTTTATGTTTCCTCATTGCCTTCATCTCTGTACCTGTCTGAATACCAGCCACCTTGTCTGTCTTAAGCACCACAGTGTCTTTAACTTGTAGAATTTGCCCAGACACTCAGAAAATATGTGTTGAATAAATGAGTATGTCAATCGATGTGGATTAACTAGTACATGTAAATGGCATTTTTAAAATGTGGCATATAAAAATTTATTTTCAAATCATTCTAGAAATGATAAATGTTTCATATTGCTGGTCAGGTGGAAACAGAGCCTGTTGGACTCCATGACCCCATAAAAATCTGGTGCATAAGAATGAGACGGACAGGGTACTCTATCTTTTCAACTTCAGAATTTCAGTTGACCCTTGAATAACATAGGTTTGAACTGCGTGGATCCACTTATATACAGATTTTTTTCAATAAATGTATAGGAAAAAATTTTTGGAGATTTGTGACAATTTGAAAAAACACATTATTTTCTCTAGCTTACTTTATTGTAAGAATACAATATATAATACATAAAATATACAAAATATGTGTTACTTGACTCTTTATGTTATCAGTAAGGCTTCCGAAGGTCAACAGTAGGTTATTAGTAGTTAAATTTTGGGAAAGTCAATGGTTATACATGGAATAGGGGGATAGATGCCCAAACCCCAACATGTCAAGGACTCCCTGCAATTCTGTTGCAGGCTTCCCACTGGATTAGCAAATGTTGTCTTCAATCTATAGGTTTTATTTATGCTGTATGCCTTTCTAAAAAGGATTTTACCTTTTCTGGGTCATTTCAATATTTATTTCCCTTTTGGATTTGATTCATTCCTGCATTCTTTGCAATTATCCATTTAAAAAAAACAACACTAAGGGAGACCTTATCTTAAGGTTCTCACTCCTTGCCTAGGACTCTTAGTTGTTAAGTTCTGATTCATAGTACTAGTAAAAATTTCCTAATGCCCAGTAAATACCCATTAATAAGTGGATTTTCACATATGCCCTGAGACCATGCTGCCACTTGCAAGATCAGCATATCCTTTCACTGCTCACTGCTGCATGTTTTCAGAGGCTTATAATCAAGGGATAATGATAAAGTTACAACTCTAAATCTACCAGAGATGGGTAACTTATGTTTAATAGCACAACATTTGGAGGTAATGATGATTTCCTTGTTTTTACCCTCATAAGTCCTTGGCAATATTACCAAAACCTCCAGAAGTAAGAACTGATAGCAGAAACTCAAGGTGTATCATACTTAAATATATTCCTGGAAAATCTGAGCACAAGATAATATTCAGGATGATGTTGGCATTTGATAAATCAGATGCAATGAACCTGATTATGCAAAACAGTTATTTTGCATCTATCATTCATCCAAACGCCATCTAAATAAGAATTTATTTAATTACCAGCAAGGGTAAGGGACTCTTCTACCCAATTCCTCTCCTTTCCTCAAAACACTCAGTGATTTTTGTAAAAATACATATAGTTTTATTGCATCTATATGCATTTCTATAAAGTATGTTCTGCTTTAGTCACTCAGAAATTCTCTGCTTTCTGTATTTATATTTGAGAAGCCTCTGTAAAATAAACCAGTGAAACATTTATCTGTTGGCAGTTTAAAACTTTTGAGTGGGTTTTTGCTCAAATATACTGGATGAGAATATTAAAGTCCGTGGGGTTACATGAGCCTGAAGATGCAGAACAGTCATTGAGCATTGGAGACTTTGGCTAAAAATGGCCATCGGTGGCAGCCGGGACCAGCAGAACAGAGGCAGACTGTCCACAAATACCACCCAAATCAGGCAATTCCTACACCCTGTTGCTTTAGGCTAGAGTAGAAAGCTCTGAATTTTGGGCTGTTCAAAGACAGTTGGCAGTTAAATCCTAGTGTGCCATGTGAGTGTTGGCTTTGGAAACTTAGCTAAAGGGTCTTTGCTAAAATCAGCCATCACCTCATTTGGTTCCTGAGTGTGTTCTCTCCTCACCATCATTAGATAACCACCTCTCCTTGATGGCCCCTTGCCCTTCGCTGTCCTGAGGAGTCCAACCCCCTCTTCGCCTCAGTGGAGATAATTCCCTGGCTGCTGTTTCTGTGATTCTGACTGCATCTTGGGCAAATCAGCTCTAGATGTCTTTGTGTCAAGTCATCCTCTCAGCCCTCATAAAACTCTGTTTCCTTATGAACAGAGGTTCCCTAGTCCACAGCATCGCTTCAGAGCAACACCCCTTCCCATACAATGCAACAAAAAGACACAAACAAGTATTTACACATGCTACAAGGGGAGTGATGTGTAGCCTCAATTTATGAAGTAAGCTACATAGTGACAACCGTTTGTACTTTTTTCAGAGGAAGATAGACTAAATGTGGATGCTTCAATTCAGAGGGCTAGAATGGAGGAGAATGTATCTTGAAAACCTTATCCTTTAAAATCTGCTTTTCTCAGGGATTTAAGCTGTTCTGAGTCCTAACATTTTGGTTCCTCGGTTGTCCAGGGAAAAACTGCTGATGAGAACATATTCTGGTTCACCTTTCCACATCAAGAGGGCTTGCCATCATGGCTTATTTATTTACTCATCATTTTAAATAATACTTTCTGGTGCAAAATTTAAAGTGGAAGGACCACGAGTTTGACTTACATTTGCCTGACAGTGAGGAAGCCAGGAACATTCATTCATTGGGCTGAGAAAAAATGATGTTTCCCTAGCCCTGTTCTGAGTGGGCTTATCTCAGAATCATTATCATCCCTATAGGGAGATAAGATTTGGGAGCAAAGCAAGGCAGCTGGGTGATGCCAATAAGCTGATTAGCTTGACATATTGCTGGTGTTTCACATTACTCATTTGATATTCTGCAGATTTCAAGCTTTCTGTTGAAATGCAGATATGCCTTTGAAAGAAAAATTTGAATATGTCTGAAAAAAACAAGTTCCATTTGAACACTGGTCAGGTCTTAATGTCTCCTATTAATTTGTTTCAGCTGGGTCCCGGGCCTCATACAGCAGTCAACACGGCCACCTGGGCCCAGAGCTGCGGGCCCTGCAGTCCCCAGAGCACCACATAGACCCCATCTATGAAGACCGTGTCTATCAGAAACCCCCTATGAGGAGTCTCAGCCAGAGCCAGGGGGACCCTCTACCGCCAGCACACACGGGCACCTACCGCACAAGCACAGGTGTGTACACAAGGCCCCATAGTGGGGTGGGTGGGCCTGCTTGGGAGGGTGGAAGAGGGGTATGTATGTGTAGGTGTGGGTTTGGGTGCGGGTGTAATGATGATGGGAGAAACCAAATAGGACTCCAGTTTAGCCGCCTGGGTGTATTGTAAATGAAAGATCTTCAGTGGCAGTTGTAGGCTGATTTTGGACATCATTATTAATGTATTTAATGAATGTAAGTACTCCAAAAATGCACAATTTCTATGTAGGACATAAAAGGCATTATGCCTAATACTGGTAAGTGGTCTTTAATGATATAGTCTACCTAGTGGGCAAGCTTGGTGAGGGAAAAACATATTTACTAAAAGTGTAAGGTATTTTGTAAGGCAAACTGAGAATTTACTTCATATACATTATTAGGTTGACTCACATGAAATTGTTATTTGAAAGTGTAAGATAAATTCTAGCCGAAATAAGCAGGCAAGGAGAGGCAACAAAGGGTGGGGTGATGTTCTGCGGTCTGGTTATCACAGGCCGGGGAAGTCACACTCAGCAGGGCAGGCAGCAAGTTTTTAAAGAAGGTAGGGGGAGGCAGAGCTTAGATTTACAGCAGTGCGAGGATTGGCTAGTTTAAGGCACATTCTTTAGGTTGGGAGGGGGCAGCAGCCGGGAACTTTGGCACGTCATCAGTGTCTGACATGCTTACCCCTCCCCCGAGTACCTTCAACCTTACAGAAAGTTGGAGACTGGCAATTGCATGTGGCTTAGTTAGTTGCATAGCTCTCTTGTGTGAATATATATATATATTTTTTAAATGAATACAACCACAGGCCAAATAAAGAAAGATAAGTGTTTTCCAAAATATGTAGCCATCTGCAAAAATAACTAGTCAAAAGTCACGATTAAATGGGCTAGAGAACCCTTATCTGTCTAACTGATATAATTAAGAAAATACTGAGAATTGTACTTCCTATAAAGCCTCATGTGCTGAGTCAACTCAGAAAATGCCATGCCACTGGTTTGCAGGCAGAGTGCTCCATCCTTCACTCCTAATGAAGCACATCGCCCTGCATGGGGACTGGGGCGTGGCAGAGCCAGACCTCTGGGCCCCACTGGGCAAGCAGAACCTCACATCCTCAGACAGCTGTAGCTTCCAGTTATCACAGAGTGTATAGCATAGCAATTTCATTAAACTGCATTATGATACTAAATTATACCTTTTGAAATCCAGGCAAGCTAAGTTGCTTTCATAGTTGATTATCGATATTCACATTTCAGTATTTCACTGCATCATAGGAGGAAGGGCTCAAAATACTCCTTATTTTGTTTTTGACCTAGTAAATGCCATCCCCTGGCCATAATACACATATTGGTTGAGACGAAAGAGAATACCCCTTTTGTCTTCTGTCAGTTTCTCTCACTTTTGCCCTGAGGGGGTCTACACCTGCCTGAGGTTGAGCTATTTTTACATTTAGTCTGTTGCATGTTATTAACAAAGATGACTTTATTTCCATGCACCCCTTATAAAAAATGAAGATAACCTCAGTGACACTCAATATCTAATTTGAATAAAATTCACAACAAATATGGGTAATATTGATTCTTTGTTCTCTATTCATATGTTCTTAGATTTATCTCATGAAAAAACTCCTGGGGGGTTAATGAAAAACTAGCTACAATAAAATTAAAAAGTCATCTATGTCAAAGACAGGGGAAGGTGTTCACATTAAAAAAAAAATCCCTAGTGTTATCATTAAGCCAGGGGTCATCAAACTATGGCTCCTGGGCTCAGGCTAACTGGCCACCTGTCTCAGTAAGTGCTCATGAGCTTAGAATGATTTACATTTTTAAATCATTTACTATCAAAAGATAGTATGTAATATGTAAAAATTATATGAAATCCGAAGTTCAGTGTCCTTAAGTTATTGGAATGCAGCTCTACCCTTTCACCTAGTACCAGCTACACTGAGTTGTGGACCTGTGAGACGGAGACCATATGGTTGAGAACACTGAGAATATTTACTGTCTGTCCCTCTACAGAAACTGCTCTGTGCCATCAGTGGACAGCTGTGCTGAATGAATGAGTGTTTTTCTTCCTTTCCTCCTATGAGGCAAGGCAGCAAGGCCTCAGAGCCCTTCAGAGGGGAAAACCTGTCTGCCAGGGCTTTTCCCAGTAGCAATAATCTGTGGCCCAGCAACCTCAGCAGTCATGACATCCAGATGCCCAGGAACCCATCCCAGCCTGCACCTTTGAGCCAGAGGCACTTCTGAGGAAATATGTTGATTTACACAACACTACAGAAATTTCCAGAAGTGTGTGCATGGTCTCTCGGGATGGCAGGTGGGGAGAAGCCATGTCTCTCTGGCTCCTAAGCATAAAGCCATAAGCTCTCTCACCCCTGCACCCACCCTATTTCTACTCTTAATTCATTTCATTTCAAATCCTTGCACTCTCTAACCTAACCCCACAGCTCAAGGACCTGTCTCTATCAGAACCTCCATGTTTGAGAAAATGCCTTTAATATGGGTATATATCTTCTGGTTATAAATGATGTGCATATGATACAATATTATTAAACTATGTCTCTTTAAAGTCAAGATTACAAGTTGATAAAAAGAAATATTCTAGGATTGCTTTCCCATACCCAGGAGGCCATTTTCCACACCCGCTGTGTTGTACCCACTCTACCCTGGAGACCACTGGTGCAGACCCCTCCGAGGGCCTGGGAAAACACCCTAAGTCCTTGCAAAAAGACAGCAGGTTCTTACAAGGCCTGTTAGGTTTGGAATATTCTGGGGCCACTGGCTTTTGGCTGACGTCAGTGGCTGAGGTGATTTGAACACCCAATTTTATTCCGCCCTTAAGTGACAGGGCCCTGGGGACATGTGTGCCTCTATCAGTGGCCCCCTGGGCTATCCAGTGCTGCAGCTGTTCCAGCTACCAGACTGGGCTCCCGAGCACTCCTTCAGCTCTGTGGCCACTCCCTTGTCCCAGCGCTGTGCAGCCCCATGCTGACTCCACCCCTGAGCCTCCCTCACCCCAAATGCCATGAACTAGCCTGAGCAAGAGACCATCCCAGAACGGAGATAGACACAGGGAGGTGACTGCACAGGGAAGGCCAGGGACACCTGTGCACAGTGAAGATGAGACGTGTCAAAGCTCCCTAATTCCCACCAAAGGGGATTTCTCTGTAGCTCTTCCCCGTGGGCTTAACCTACCACCATCTTTTTCCGTCCCTCCCCTTGGCCTTCCTTCATGTCCTCAGCTGCCATCATCACTCACCCCTGTTACTCTGTTAGGAAGACTAGTTTAAATCTCAGACACCCACTCACATGAGGACCACAGTCTATTACTGGGTACAAAACAGGGTCTCCAGGCTTCCCTAAACCAAAGAGCTACCAACCATCAAGTGACCTTACATGCTTGTGTGTGTATACATGTACATACATGTTAATGGATCTGGATGCACAAAGCCCACTCCTCACCCTCTTGTGCTCCAGGCTGTGACTGCTGAAACATATAGAAAAGGTCACTACCCACAAGGAAGTCAGCAGGATTTTAGCCTACCAGACACCCAGTCAGCCATGGCACGCCAGAGAACGTCTCTGCCAGTCCCAGCAGAAGGGAGTGGGCTCCAAGCACGGGACCGGCCTTCCTGGGCCAGATATGCACTTAGCAGGGAGGCGGAGAGTAGAGCAGCTGCCCTCGTGCTTTCGGACAGAACTGAGACTGGAGGCAGCTCCACAGGGCTCCCCGGAGAGGTCCCTCTCACCAGACGGGACAGCCGCTCCTTTTCGTGGGGCCAGTCAATGAGGGGCTAGGAGAGAGCAAGTGTGGGTGTCAGTGCTCTTCCCTGGGCTGAGGATGTGGAATTGTCTGAACTGCAGCAGAAAAGGCAGGTCAGTGCGTGTGTTGGTGGCATGAATCCCCCCACCTGCATTTACAGGATGATCAACCCACGTCTGAGGCAAGGAATGCAGTCAGATGAGAAATATGTGATCCCCATGAATTTGTTTATGGTAAAGCCTATTAAATAAATGACACAAATTTTTATTTAAAACTCAGACATATCAATGACTGTCACCTTATCAGTCATTTGATTAACACCAGCGCTTGACTTTGACAACCCCCAAAGATTTCTTTCTAAACTAGTGAAAATGGTCAACGTCTGCTCAACGATAGTGACGTGAATTTCCTTCTGGATAAGTGTGATTCTAAGTGAGTGGAGAAAACAAGCTTTCTGTGAGCAATATGTCAGCTTGTAATAAAGAATGAATTATCATAGGTACATTGTCAGGAGAAAATCTGCTAAATATCTTTATGAGGTTGACAAATATTACAACATAAAACAAAAAAGAAATGAGGTAAAAATAGTTGCATGTGTGGAGAAAGTACTTTTAAAACCTGGAACTTCCTACAATAATAGCCAGCGCTTAATAAAGCTACAAATGGATTACATAGAACCTTCATATTCATAAAATTTTATTCTCTTCAAAAATATATAAATAACATTTTCAATTAAAATCATTATTCTAGAAATGTGGAACTAGTAGCAGTTTATTATTTCTTAAATGCTGTTACTTTAAAGTGTAAAAGTGATTGTTTCCCATTAGAGCAAGTCAGATTAGACCCTCTGTAATAATCTCTTGGATAACATTTTTACCTTTTTCAAGCCTAAAAAAGTCAAGGACACATTATTTCCCAAATGGAAATTTTTAATGAGACTGGTGGTAAATATTATTTTAAAATCAACAAGAGACTCCAGATGCTTACCTATATTCAGTTCACCTAAAGTGGTGTAAATAAAAACCCTAATTACAGGTGAAGTAAGACAGTGTTTGCTAGTAGAACAGTTAGTTCATGGATGAAATTCAGAAACATCACTACTAACCATAATCAACACTAATAAGCACTAACAAAACCCTGCATTAAATGCCTTTTCCCACAAAGACAATAAGGTAGGAAGATAAAAGATTATGTTAAATTTACCCTTGAATATTTTTCTGTTGAGATTAGCTTGTGTCAGCTGGTCGCACCATGGTGCACCTGGCACAGAAAACGGGGAGACCTTTACAATTCAGGCCTAAATGGTAATCCTATTGCGAATATAGTGGACTGGCCACTACGGGTTCCCTATCCCTAAAATAATAGCATTGAATTCTTTAAGAGTGTGTAGACCCTGTTCCTGTACCCATTGTCACCTAAGCCCTCTTGCAGAGAGAGTATTATGTAGTTGGCTTATCATTTGCTTATTTTGTATTTAATGTGTGTAAATGTGTTTTATGTTTTGATATGTCTGTGTATGTAAATATGTCAAAGATAATATAAAACCAAAAGAAATGACTTTTCTTCCTTTTGTTAAACCCCACTTTATAGTCCCCCCAACCAAGTTTCTTTATGTGCCATATTCTTGTATTATATTCCATTCTCCTTTTTTCCATTGTCAGTAAATAATGCCTGTAACCATCTATCATCATCAAGGTAAACTGATTTTGTTAAAAGAATCCCTCTCCCCTTCTTTCAAACAAACATAGCACATAAAACAGGTCTCTGTTTTTTGTTCACTTCACATGCTAGACTTTAATTTGTGTAGCTCAACAGAAAATAGATAATTTTATGAACAGCATAGATGTCGGGGGTGAAGTATCAAGGCAGCTGCCTAAGAGGCTGCTTTTAAAATCTCCCCAAAGAGACCAGCATACAGTTCATGGACTTCTAAGAGCTTATGAGGTGGAAGGGGCTGTTTGCAGAGCAGGTGGGAAGAGAGGGGTGTTTGAAGAGCTGATGAGGCGACTTGCGCCGCAGTGTTTGCTATGAGAAGCTGCAATTGAATAGAATAGTCCTGGCAGGATGGGTGATTGGTCAACTGAGCTCTGAAACTCAAGTAAGAGAAAAAAAATATAGCAAGACAAAAATTAAGGGAAAAAATGTGTTAAAGGAAAGTCTTTTAATACTGTGATCAGTACAAGCTTACCTGTCCTAATGGAGAACAAAAGTTTGCATAAGCCACACCAAGGTCTGAACAGGTAGGGCAAGAAGAGGGAATGTCATCTTTATGTGTTGAAGTCATTTTTTGTGTCACACTTTAAGAAAATATATAAGACATTAGATTGTTACATTACTGATGATTAGTTTGCAACCTGTTAGGTTCTCACACACTTTCTTTGGTATGATTACACAACCTACCCTTTAATATAATGTATTTTTCTCCCATTGGCATTGCTATTTTACATTATTTTCATTGCATTGATCAGCCTTGGATTTATTTCAATTTGGAGGTACCATTCTGAATTTCAGTTTCATGTTTTGAATTTCTCACCAAGCCTCCTATTTATTGTGACCTAAAAAAAGTTTAAATTAGGGAATCAGGAAGGATACTACTGAAGGACTGTGGCCAAGTGCCACAGATGTGACTGTGATTTTTTAATGTGATCTTTCTGAAAGCTGTTTACTCATTTTAGATTTCAAGTCGATGCTCCACACTCTTTTTTCTTTACATATACTGATGTCACTGATAAGACCAATTCTCTAAACACTTTACAGTAAAATTAAGAGAACTGTGCATATCCCTGTTCTTTTATTTTTGTAGAGGCGACCAAAGTTAGATTTTTCTGCATGAAAAATGTTTCTGTATATTTTTCCGCATGTCTCAATCAATTCAAGTTAATGAGAAATGGTGTACATTAGTTAATACACCAATTTGTAATAATTTTTTCCATATAATCTTCAGGTTGTTAGTTCCTATGATAAACCACATCCCTTCTCTTGTACCTTTAGCAGGCATTTCCCTCAATTTTAGGCCTGTCATCATTTTCCTGAGTTTTCTCACTGTGTTAGGTAACAGTAATACACATTTTTGAAGTTCCAGCCAGGCCTACTTTGCAGTGGTGGTGAGAAGCATTGACTCCAGAAGCAGGATACAAGTTTGAATTCCTTTTCTCCTAGTTATCAGGCAAACTCGGGCAAGTTAAGATCTCTCTGTGCCTCGCTTTCCCATGTGTAAAGTGAGGGTGACATGTTCACTGGCTTACAGAGCTGTGAGGAACACTGGGTCCGCACGAACAGCACTTACAGAGGCTGAAAGGTCTGACACACAGTGGCCCCCGGGGATTCACCCCGGTGCGATCCGTGCAGTCTCTTTTTCTAATGTCAGTTGATTTCAACATTGTTCATGGTAATAATAACCATTATTACAATAGTTCATTTGTTTAGTATTTTCTACATATTTGATATTTAATCCTTTCTGCGCATATAAAGCAAACAATGATCCCAGGAGGCCCTTTCATTCTCTTCACTCTACAATCAGGAAGCTGGAGCTTAGAAATCTCACTGACTTGTCCAATTCCAAGAATTGACCAAAAAGCCCAGATACGAACCCAATTCTCTAACTTCGGAAGCCAAGCTCTGAATGAATTTTGCAACATTAACCCAAAATGCCCAAGTGAAGTACAAATACAAGCCTGGTCTTATTCCTGGATTTTTCTCCACCTTTTCTCCCCGCTCATATACAGTGACAATCCCTTCCTCTTTCTGCTTAAGTAACTGCATTTCACACCCAATTTTCACATATGACCCAATCTCCCATACAGTCCTCATAATTTTTTGTCTGCTGCTGGGAGTGTTTTTTTTATTAAACTCATCATATCCTCTTGTAATTTATGGTCCTTTGAGAGATTTTTTGGCATGATTAGGTTGTTCACCTGACCTATTTTTATTTCTTTAACAAGGTTCTTTTTTTTTTTAGATTTCAGTATTATTTCCTGATCTCTGCCATTACACCCTCCTTTCCTGTTAACCATTGTACTTACTGTATCAATAATGAATATGTTGGTATAGAAAATGATTCCTCTTCTGATATTAGTAACCATTTTCGACAAGCTTAAGTGCAGAGATTTCATTTCCTGAACGAACAAAAGCATTTAACTGGAAAATGTCAGGCATACTTGGTTTTCCCTTTTTGCCCTTGATTTGCTGGCTGGCTTATCACAGCTCTCCTAAAAAATGAAATTTTGTTTCCCCCTATGCATTGTTCTTCCAGAGCAAAGTCACGCCTGGCCTAAACTTTAAACTCTTATCATATCACTATAATGTAAAGCGCATATTCACAAATTTTGGAAACATGGATTTTAATTAGACATGCTTATAATATTTTGGAGAAAATACAAATATTTCCAGAGATTGCATGAAGACTTAAGACAGATTTTTCTGGTTGTGACCTTCATGTTTATTAGTCAAATCTGATCATTTTGAAACTTCATCCAATCAGCAAGGTGGTCCTCAACATTTCAAGACTGCTGCTTCTCAGAGAATATATACACTTTTAGTTTAGAAAGTTTTTCCTAAAACTTTTTCTGCTTTTTAACATGTTGTAGTGCCTGTTCTCCAAATATTGGTTATTAAAAGGTCAAGCATTGAAAGTCCATTGAAAATGAGAAGCCCTGAATTCGTCATTAAAAATCAGAGCTTGGTATTAGAATGTATTCCTCCTGTTCAGTTTGCAACTCCTTTGTCTTTTTAATACACGATTTCCTTCACTTCTTTGAACAACTGACATGATTTTTCTCAATGTGATGTGGTTTTTCTTGGGTGGGATTTGGCATATGTGCCCTGATGTGAGAGAGGATGAATGAAGTTTTGTCATCATCCACTAAAAAGCATTCAGGATGTCAGAGCTGTGGGGTATGGTTTGTAACTGGAGCTTCATTCCATTTAGAATTTAGAGCTCCCAGTTGTATAAATGCTCCTATCTAGACACTGGCTATATTTGGAGTATGTTCTGATCTACAATGCCAGAAAGTAAATGTGCTAAGATAGATTCTGGCTAACAGCTGTTGCAGCCGAGGAAGTGGTCACATTCTATTAGTGTGAAAGATGCTATTTTCATTGTATATGTCAACTATAACTTAGATGTTAAATATTTTTGAGAACCAGATAAAAATATAATGACACAAAATGAATTAAAAGAATCCAGGAAGGAAACAAAAAATTGAAATTCCCTTTGGAAATAATCAAACTTGTTTTAGTAACGGATGAAGAATCTTTTCAGAGCAGTTCAGAGATTCGGAAAGATGCAAACACTTCTAGAAAAGCCAAGCCAGCTGGTTGTTTTCTCTCTGTTGCCATTGAACTGTCCTTCACCTTCTCTCACACATCTTCTACCTTTCACCAGATTTATTTGTTACTAGGACAGCTTTAGGTGAAAAAGAGGCATATAAAAATCTTTTGGGAGTTGCTTTATAGGAACTAGCCCAGTCCTGCTTATTGAATGCTCTGATTATGGAAATATGAGCCCCACCTCCAGTGGCCCAGGGCATGCACCCCCTCTCACTTTTTCCTGTTTTCTTTCATTCAGGAAAATTCACTATATACTAAATTTGCTTTACACCTCAAATAAAGTTAATGTAATATCACCTGAATGAACACTTTCAGACTTTCCTCAACTTGAACAATAAAAAGCTAACTGTCCATGATTCCTTAGAAAATATTCCTTACATTCCTTCTGTGTTTTAATGTTGCAGTTTACGTTTCAGATTCATAAACCTTCTCTTACCAACAGATAATCGTAAGCACACACAGGTGCATTTTCCCCTGTAGCTGAAAGGTGTATTTTTGAAATAGCATGCTAATTATCATTTTACTGGATGACATTGAATGGATCAAATATGACAGATTATTTTTTTTTTATTCTTCCAAACCTTTCTTTTTTCTTTTTTATGTGTGTAATTTCCCCCCTGCCTAGACCCAGTTAACCATTTTTGTGAGCAGGTCCTCAATTTTTTACTTTGTCCCCACTTTCCTGTCCTAGCCCCATCTTCCCCTGGTGTCGACTCCGTCCCCTTGCAGCGCACAGGCAGCCAGCATGGCCCACCGAATGCCAGCGCGGCCACCTTCCAGAGGGCCAGCTACGCCGCCGGCCCGGCCTCCAATTACGCGGACCCCTACCGCCAGCTGCAGTACTGTCCCTCTGTTGAGTCTCCATACAGCAAATCCGGCCCTGCCCTCCCGCCTGAAGGCACCTTGGCCAGATCCCCGTCCATTGATAGCATTCAGAAAGATCCCAGGTGGGTACAAAACTTTCTCTTTTCTTTACCATGATGTCTGAAGAGGTTTTCTAACCAGGCATTTTCATGGCATTATTTCATTTATGTAACATTGTTGCATTCATGTCACCAGTTGTGTATTAAAGGGTTGACTTTGGTTGGACTTTATAATCTTTTTTTTTTTAATTTAGAATATGTATATTGATCATGGATCCCAAGTATATTCAGTGGTTCCACAGCACATGATACAGATAATCTTTTGATCAGAACTTCTGCAGGTACTTGAGGTTTCAGCTATTTGATAAGATGTAGAATAGCTCTCATTGCAATGGAAACTGTGGATTGGGAATTAGATCACTTGACTTCAGATATAACGGTGTCTGTGTTTTATTGTCTCTGTGGAACCATTCTTGGTCACCATGTTTGTTTCTATTTATCAGAGTGTAAAATAGCACACCTACCAGGTTATACTAAAATTAAAGATTTAGAAAATCTGTATGACTTTCATTTCTCTGTGCCAGGAAATAAACATTAGGTTGAAGTTATTTGAGCATTGATAAACACTTGAACATAATGTATTAAGGAAATTGTTTTTATTGAGATGTGTTTCTTTTTTGTTTTCTTCTTTTATCAGTGGCAAGGGATTTAATGTTGTGCTACTTCTGAAGTTGGAATTGAATTCCTGTAGATTTAAATGATGTTTTATTCATAGCCATTGGATTTATGCTGATAGAGTCCCATAAATATCTCTCTGCATCTGTGACTACTATAGATATGTCAGATTTCTGGTATTTCTTTATAGCAGGGCATGTAACTTGACTCTGGTAACATACTTAAAATTCTTCTCAAGGAATTTTCTCTAAGAGGAGCACACAAGTGCGTATGTGCTGCATTGAGGGTTTTGCATAGATTCTTTGTAAAGAGAAACCACTTCCACAAACATAAAAAAGAGAATAGAACCATTTTATGGTATTCTTTGAGATAGCTATTGTAGCACATTTTAAACCCATCTGGAGGATTCATGTTAAACATCTTATTTGATAGATCCTCCATTGTAAAAGTTAATTGTAATAAATGTTTACTCTTAGCTACTGGAAATAAGAAGTGTTCTTACATTTACATGGTGCAATGTCTGCCTATCCAGGTTTTCAGTCTCAGCCATCCTGAAATCTGCCCCAAATCCTTAAGTACTCTTGGCATGTATGGACAGATTGTTCTTCAGACAGCACTCTCTATTTTTAATATTTTTTTCTTCACATGCTACTGAAAACATAGAATAATAAACTTTAGGAAATCCTAAATAGAAAAATACATAAGTGAACTGACATTGTTTTATTTGACATGGCATAGTTAAATTGAGGATAATTTTATCTCTAATGGAAAGGATTTAAATTTTCATATTATGGGAATTTGGCTTAGTGAAACACCAAATTTGTGTTTCTCTAACTGCAGCTTACCCTCTTTATTTTATACTGTATATTAAGTGCATTTCATCTTATCATGGTCCTTACCTTTTCAACTTATGGATTACATCACTTATGTTTTTGCATACCCACTATAACCTAAAAAAAGTCAACAACAAAAATAAAATGTTAGCATACGTAACAGAATATTGACCACTGTATGAGTTAATGTGTATGCAAATCAGTGTTATATTAATTACAAATTTATCATGTTATTTTCAAGAATGGTAGGTGTTAATTCTGTAAAAAAAAAATCATACCATCATCCTAAGCTCAGATATACTAACCAAACAAACAGAACCAGATCTAGAACCAGAAATGGACTGGTGTGACTTAACATAAAAGACACTAATTGCCTAGCATCATGCAAAATGGATGGCATATAAAATATAATAAGTCCTCTTCTAGAGTTTTCTTAAAATAAAGGAATATGTCAAAGTGTTCAAATCTAAACTTTGTATCCAAAATTCTAATGCTTCTTTTATGGCAAGAATTTTGCATCTTTCTTTGAATAATGAATTTTTATTCTTCCCATGTGAATAGTAGAACTAATATATTTAACTTCCAGGGTTCAAAATTGTTTATTTTGACATTATAGCTTATGATTAATTTTTTTCAGGTTTTAAACTTTTTTCAGACCCTCATATTACATAAATGTTTTAAGAGAATTAGTCAAGTTTTATTTATTAAATGCCAGACCACATAATCCTCTTTACCATTGCAAACATGTGTTTATAGTATGTTACAATTCTCAAAGCACTTTTACTTACATCTTTGATTAATTCTTTTTGTGAAAAGAAACTGATATCCCCATATTTAGTGCCTGAAATAAATGGGGAATTGGAGTGTTAAATGACTTATTGAAGGTTACTGACAGGTGGGTACATAGGCTACAATCCACACTTTTAGGACACAGCAGCACATATTGGCACAAACATTTTAAAGTTTTTATAAGCAATAAAAAGGAAAGGAAAGAATGTACACACATTTTTTATGATTATTTCAGTGGATGAGTGAATGTTAATGCTGGGTATCAGTATGTATGAGTTGGGAAGAATGAAGTGAATAATACAAGTTATCTACATAGGTCTGATCTCTGGCAATTTTTTTAAATTGAAGTATAGTTGATATATAATCTTATATTAGTTTCAGGTGTACAACATAGTGATTCACCAGTTATGCACATTATTAATTGCTTGTTTCTTCTTGGATATATGGTCTTTGTTTTAGTTTTTATTCCTTTTCCTTCCTTTTGTAAGATCCACCTTATTTATTTTATTGCAGACCAGCATCTTTTCTCTATTGAAGAGTTTTAGTATTAGTCAATGAGAAGCGCTCAAGCAAATAGTGCATGTTAAATAATAATTTGAAATAAAGGTAGCCCCAATTCAGTCATTAGGCTTGAAACTAGAGACTCCCCAGTAGCTTTTCATTCCTGTAAGCCACAGGAGATGAAAAGATTGGTTCTGAGGCACTGGACTGCTCGGCTCAGTCATAGAGATCAGGACAAAACTCTGGTCTTCACTTTTAAGTGTTCCCATCACGTACTCCACCAAAAAATGTATAGAAACCTTTTTATACAAAGAGATGGTAAAGTCTAATTTCCTTTTTTAATGTCATCAATTACTGAAAAAATGTTTATATGAATATAATATATGATATATCCATAAAATATGCATATATGTGTATATATATATTTTGCAGGCATATTTTATATTTGAATTGCATGATATCTTCCTTAAATGTGAATGTCTTAGGGATTATTGGACTATTTTTGGTGCTACACCAAATATTAGGTTTTATATACTGTTGTTTTTAAACATACAGGTCAAATATAAATCTTAACATTAAGTTATGTGGAAGAGGTTTCAGTGATGTTGGAGTAATAAACCATAGCATCCTTCTTTTGAAAATACAAGTTATGAAATAACTAAAAAGAAATAAAGCAAAACTGATATACATGGGTATGCTGAAAGTACTATAAGTGTTCTTGTCTATTAAAGAAAAGTTATGGCTAAGACGTTTACTGACATAACTTAATGTTTAGGGTATAGCAGAAAGAGCATCTTCTAATCACATTTGATTAATCTCTTTTTAAGATATTGTAATCTTTGACATATACTATCTCAAAAGCACTTTTTCAAATATGCTGAAAGAATCTTATTGCAAACATAATATACAATTAAACACTTTCTTTTTGTTATTGAACATAACAGAAATAAATACAGTGGCACATCTTTAATGTGCTATTATTATGTAATTTTAGTAACACAGCTGAAGTGTTTGTAGTAAAACAGTTATATAATAATCTTCATAGCCAGTTCCCATAGGTAGTAGATACTGGGAATTTGTGTTTCACTTCAAATGCTCAATAATCATTTGTTAAGGTAAAGGGGAAAAATACATCACTCACGATTTAAAAACCCTCAGAGTGTGAAGAGCACTTGGAAGTCATTTATTCAGTCAGGCTAAAAGCAAGCCGAGCAATTGGCCATTGAGTCTCTGCTTGAATGCCTCTAGCTATGGGCCACTCACCATCTCTTGAAGCATTTTATTAATACCTTGAGTAATTCAAGCCTTGTAAACTAATTTGTATTGCTAATAGAGTCTGCACCTCTTATAAATTCATTCCCTGATCTGGTTTCTGACGTTTGCAACTACATGAGAATAAGCCTGTCCCTTCTTCAAAGGCTGGCAGTTTTCAAAGGCTGGCCAAAAGCTGTTTTCTTGGAAGACAGTTACTACATCTCCCTGCAGTGTCCAGGCCTCCTGCTCCTGGGCTGCCTGCAGCCATGCCCTGAGCGGTTATTTCCAGGGCTTCTCTCTGGGAGTCCTGCAGGCCAGTCTTCCTGGTTCTGTCTCCTGTATCTCCAGAAGTGCAGGAAGTGAACAGGCATTACCCTGGAGCAACCTGGCTTGATGGTAGGGGTTCTTGGCAGTATGATGAGAATAATGTTTATCACTGTGATGAGGCTAATGATAATTAAAATTAATTAAGGAGTAGATACCATACTCAGTGTTAGACTGCTTATGTTCATTATTTAATCCTTCCTAAATCCCATGGCATGCTCTTTACAGTTCCCACTTTACATGTGGGGAACCTCTGAGACTCAGAGAGCTAGAACTTGAACCTGTATCTGTCTAACTTCTAATCCTGTTTCTACCTACTATGAATACCGGTATACCACTGTTAACTGTCCAGTCAAATAAAATGCCAAGTCTTTTTTTATGTGACTTCTGCAAAGCTATGAATTAATTATCCTTGTCTTGAATTTTTAATGTGCTTTTTAATTTAAATGAGGGGCTTTCCACTCACTTCTTGTTAGGTGATTCCATTATTTGATACTTCAGAAATCATTCCTGGGTCCCAATTCTGTACTCCAGTATGATTACTATAACTAACTGCTCCATGTCACTTGGAAATATGAAAGGTAAACATATATCTTCAGTGAGGTTTTATCAGGACATGAGCAGAGCGGCCAGAGACAGAGAGCCCTGTAGCCCTCACACCACTGGACTGCCCCTGCCGGGTCTCTCTGAAGGTACCTGGCTTCTGGATGGCTTTGCTGTGGGCTTTTCTAGGGTGAGCTCTGCAGGTGTGATGACAGCATGCCAACAGCTTCACTATTCAAGGAGATTTCAAAGTTATGTGAGAGAGAAAGGTACAACCACCCACAGCGCGTGTCCTGGGTAAGTAAGGCAGATGTGATCAGAGCAGCACCAGAGGAATCAGGGTGCTGTCGCAAAGCTTCAGAAAATATATTTCACATGAAAACCTAGGAGAGAGCTGTCGAGGCAGGGAACAGTCGAAGGAAAAGAGGGTGGGAATGGAGGGGCAGGGTCTGTGTGAAGCACTCAGAATGTTCCTGTCCACTCACCCAACCCAAATATTTAAAAGGTTAGCTTGCACCTCCGTAAGTGAATGCTGTACATATAAATTACAAACATGGTGTCCTCATTGCCTGGAGATGCCATAGCAAGTACCGCAAACTGGGAGGCTAAAACTGGCAAAAACGTATTCCCTCCTGGTTCTGGAGGACAGAGGTCTGAAATGATGGTGCTCTCAGGCCGTGCTGCCTCCGGAGTCTCCAGGAAAGGACCCTTCCTTCCCCTCCAGCTGCGGGTGGCCCCAGCCTTTCTTGGCCTGTGCCTGCATCACTTCAGCCTATGCCTCCGTCCTCACATGGCCACCTTCTCTATGGCTGTGTCTCCTTTTCAGACACCAGGTATTGCATTTAGGGCCCCCAGACCTCATCTTAACTTAGTTACATCTGCAAAGACCCTATTTCCAAGAAAGGTCACATTCTGAGCTTCTGAGTGGACACAAATTTTGAGGGGTCACTATTCAACCAGCTACATGTGCTTGAGTGTGCTCTCATTCTGTTTACACTAGCAAATAGATGTACACTAAAGATAGAACCTAAAACAGCATGTTAAAGATAAAGCTACATAACTAAATGTTTTCATTCAATATACAATTTTTTATCATAAGAAAGCTTTCTTTAGAACAAGAAGCATGGTTAAATATGTTAGATCTGAACATATTATCACTGCTTTTCCTGGTTAATGTGATGGTGCTCATTGTTCCAGGTACAGGGAGATGTGTGAGCTTAGCTATTTTCTTGCCTTTTGGACGTGCTTGAATTATCAGTGCTGTCTGGTTCATATTGTGGGGTTAGTTTGAAGCTAGATAATCTAAAACTTCACAGGGACTGACACACATCAACAGCGATAAAGAGTGCTGAGTGATGTGCTCAAATAAGTCACTCTCAGTCCCGCCATGCTGTAGCTTCCC
Source organism: Manis javanica (assembly GCF_040802235.1). Classification (NCBI taxonomy): domain Eukaryota; kingdom Metazoa; phylum Chordata; class Mammalia; order Pholidota; family Manidae; genus Manis; species Manis javanica. The sequence continues at coordinate 142,498,392 of NC_133156.1, forward strand.
ATAAGAGACACACCATCACCTGAATGTGCGTCCAGTAGAGGACCAATCCATAGAGTAAATATAATAGTTCTTCATTTCTTTATTTTGTTTAGTTAAATTAAGTGAGCAGAAATTAAGGCGTTCTCCCCTCTCACCCCAGTGGATGAGGGCGTGCAGCCCTGTGGCGCATCCAGAGAGGCCAGTGGGGAGAGCTTTGGGGCACCAGAGCCCAGGCCAGCAGGGAACAGGGATAACTGAGAGCTCAGCCCTCACCACCAAGAAACAGAATTGGAAAATGGAAAGGGACTTCACTGCAAAATAATTTTTCTTTGCTTGTTTTACAAAAGCCTCCTCTTCAGGATTCCTTTAGTCAGTTTAAAGGAAACCAATGTTCACACCGATACTTATCTGTGCCAATGTGGATTTTCCCATAGCCCAGAATACTCATGTGGCCTCCTGTCTCCAAATTCACTTGAGGGAGTACACAGTTGATTTTCTAAAGTAGCAACTGCTTTCTACTGCAACAGCCCCACCTCGTTCACACATAGGCACATGCTGGCTTGGGGACCTCCATGACGTTCCACGCTCACAAGTGATGGAACACGGGCCATCATGACTGATGAGGGACTACACCCAGAGTGCTAATTAGGTGGCTAGTTAACTGCTAGCAGATTCCCCTTCAGTTGTTATGGTGGAAATCCCTGTTTGTGGTTTTCTTGTATATAGACTTTTCTCCTGAGAACTAGCCTCTACTTTACCCTCAGTCCACATCCTTTCAGGAAACAGACCGTATCCCGTGTTC